>NW_008481831.1:2245969-2845969 GCF_000365165.1 Cladophialophora carrionii CBS 160.54
TAGAGGTAGAGGTAGAGGTAGAGGTAGAGGTAGAGGTAGAGAATGGAGGTTGCTGAGTGGCAAGATATGCCTCAGTGGCAGGTGAGTGATTAGGTACCAGGTAGCTACTGTAAGACGTTGAAGACCAGCCTCGCGTAACGTCGCGGTACGCGTGACGTGCCCCAGCGGCGCGCGTTGCCAGCCAATTCACCCAATTCCAGTTAAAGCTTAGGGGCGAGGAGGCTATTACCCGGCGTTTAGGCGAGCCTAACCACCAACGGCTACTCCACACAACGAGCTGAATTTTGATTGGCGGAAAGGAATTTCTCCATGACTTTGCTCCGCAGCCTGCAACTCGATCCAAAATTTTGTTTGCTGCCAGTTTCCTGCGATTCCACGCTGGTTGAGGCTGCTGTGAACAAGCAGACACACAGACCGCTGATGTGCTAACACTGCACGGCACGTGAATTCTACCTCGTCGATATGGCTTCCGCAAAGCGCAAACCTGAAGCAGCCCCAAGTAGACAACCCAGCAAGAGACCGAAGACGGATCCCAGCTCGAAGGCAGAGGCACCTGTCAAGGAACAGAAAAGAGACCAGAAGCCGAGACAAGCCTCGATTCTTACGAAAGAACAGCCTGCTTTCCCTCGAGGCGGTGCAAGTCTATTGACTCCCCTGGAACGCAAGCAAATCCGAGCCAAAGCAGCACGAGATGCGGACCGAGAACAGAAGCCGACAGAGGATCTCTTCGGAGGAGGGGACAGAGCGCTCGATACTGAGAGCGATGAGGGAGAAAAGGCGAAACCACAGATAGAGCCGAAGCGGCGCGAACGGCAACGAACGAAGGGCAAGAAGAAGCCTGACTCTGCTGCGGTCAGTACGAAAGCAGAAGTTCAAATCGGAGGCCTCAGCTACAAACGAATCACCACCGCCTCCCTCATCCTCGCCCAGGTGACATCCGTAAGCGCGCGAACTCTGACCGTCGCATTGCCCAACAACCTTGTCGGATATGTGCCCTTGACCGCCATCTCCCCACAGCTAAGCGACAAAATCCAGGATCTGCTGGAGAAGAACGATGATGAAGGGAACAACAGCGACGATGAGGAGGAGGAGGATGACGGTATCTCCTTGACCAACTACTTCCGCCTCGATCAATATTTACGCGTGGCCGTCACTTCTACCGAGCAGGAGAGGCAAGGACAGACATTGGCACGAAAGCGAATTGAATTATCCGTGGAACCAGCCTTGACCAATGCAGGATTGAATCGACAGAATCTCGCCGTCGGCGCCACAGTACAGGTTTCCGTGAGTAGCGTCGAAGACCACGGTTTGGTGGTCGATGTCTCACTTGAAGATGACCATGTCCGTGGCTTCGTCCCGAGCAAACAATTGCCCAGCGGCCGGTCTCTTTCGGACATTAAAACTGGTGCTGTTTTGCTATGCCACGTACTGGACGCCAGCCCCAACAACAAGGTGGTCAAGCTTTCAGCTGACCTCTCCAAGTCGGTTGTGCTCAAGTCTGCTCCTTCCGTCGACACGTTTCTCCCAGGTACCAAAGCTGAAATCCTGATTAGCACCATGACGGAGGCTGGGCTTACAGGAAAGATCATGGGCATGCTGGATGTGACCGCCGATGTCATACACTCCGGTTCATTTCGAGACCGGGAAGCCTTCCTCGCGAAATTCCAGGTAGGACAGAGGATCCCAGGTCGCCTCATTTGTAACTTTCCTCTTTCCGACAATAGGAAGCTGGGGTTCTCGGTGCTGGAGAATATACTGGACTTGAGCGATATCCCAGAGTCAACCGGCACTGAGAGTGGAAGACTCGCATTATCGTCTACTATTGAGTCTGCGTCAGTGATTCATGTTGAGCCAGGCTTGGGCGTCTATCTGCAGCTAAATGAGCAAAATGTCGGCTTTGCTCACTTATCGCGGCTGGCAGACAAGAAGCTGGACGCTATTTCTGAATTTAGTGGTTCATTCAAGCTTGGCTCCGAGCACAAGGCGCGGATACTCGAATTTAACCCAGTGGACAACCTCTATATGGTCTCCCTTCAGGAAAGTATCCTTCAACAAGCATTCCTGCGATATGAAGACGTCCCTCTTGGTGCCGTCGTCAAAGGAACAATCGAGAAGCTGGTGATTGGAGAAAGTGGAGTTGAGGGCCTGTTAGTGATGCTTGCTGAAGGTATAACAGGCTTTGTTCCCAAGTTGCATCTGTCTAATGTCAAGCTGGATCACCCGGAGAAGAAGTTCAGAGCGGGCCAGACCGTCACTGCTAGAGTTCTGACCAGCAATCCTGCCCGGCGACGTCTTCGACTCACCTTAAAGAAGGCCCTCGTTACCAGTGATCAGAAAGCTTGGCTGCGGTTCGAGGATATCGAGGTCGGAGATTCTACGGTAGGGACACTGGCCAAGGTCGACCCGCTTGGTGCGGTTGTCCGCTTCTTCGGACCTGTCAAGGGCTTTCTCCCTGTGTCCGAGATGAGCGAGGCCTACATCAAAGACGCGAGAGACCACTTCCGCGTGGGCCAAGTCGTTTCGGTGAGCGCTCTCAGCATCAACGCCGCCGAGAAGCGCATGACGCTGTCGTGTAGAGACATCAACCGATCAAACGCTTCGATTGAAAGCTCCTTGTCACGTCTGCTTCCGGGTACCATCACTAACGGCACGGTTTTCGAGAAGTCCGAGAATGACATTCTTTTGCGCCTGGAAGAAAACGACGCCATTGCACGGCTCACACTGGATCATGTCGCTGATGGGTCGCTTAAAAAAAGGCAAGCCGCCTTCAGCAAGATCCGCGTCAACCAAACGCTGGAAAGCATCCTCATTCTACAAGTGCAGGCAAAACGACGAATCGTGCTGATCTCGAACAAGGCGAGTCTAGTCAGCGCAACACGCGCCGGCACGTTCCTCAAAAGTTTTGAGCAATTACAACCTGGCGCCGTTGTGACTGGATACGTCAAAAACATCACCGAGGACGGCGTATTTGTGGGCTTTGCTGCTGGCATCACTGGCCTCATTCCCAGAAGTCAAGTATCTGTGGGAAAAGAAGACGAGGAGAACTTCGGCATGACCGATTTGCAACCCGTCACGGCCAGAGTGCTCAACATCGAGTACAAGGGTGCTGCGCCCAGGTTCTGGCTAACGATGCGTGAAGAAGGTTCAGTGACGAAGTCTGAAGGCCCGCCCACTGAGCCGGCCTCGTTTAAACTTGTAGACCCCGTTGATGCCAGCCTCACGGTCGTCAACGATCTCTCAGTCGGCATGAAAACGAAAGCTAGAGTCATTTCAGTCAAGGACACCCAAATCAACGTCGAGCTGGCAAAGGACGTACAAGGACGCATCGACGTCTCCGAAGTCTTCGACGATTGGAAGGACATCAAGGACAGGAAGAAGCCGCTGAAGCCATTCTATCCGCAGCTGGAGCTGACCGTTCGTGTGCTTGGTGCCCATGACACAAGAAACCATCGTTTTCTCCCCCTTACGCATCGAAACGGGAAGAATACAGTCTTCGAGCTGACGTGCAAACCAAGCTCGATTGCAAGCGAGAAGCTGCCCCAGTTGGCGTTGCGAGATATGACGGTGGGCTCATCTCACGTCGCCTTCATCAACAATATCACCGACGAATGTGTCTGGGTCAACATCTCGCCAACCGTTCGTGGTAGGATTCGGACCATTGATATCGCGGACGATCTGTCTCTGGCTGCCAATTTGCCTCGCAACTTCCCTTTGGGTTCCGCCGTGCGCGTTCGCGTCCTTGCCGTCGATCCTGAAAAGGGACATTTGGACTTGACAGCCCGGTCGGACGGTACTGCAGGCTCTCTGGACTTCGCTAACGTCACCCCGGGCCTTGTTCTTCCAGGTCGGGTTACCAAAGTCACCGATCGCAATATCTTTGTCCAGCTCAGTGAGCAGGTCGCCGGCTCAGTCGAGTTGGTCGATATGGCAGACAACTACGATGAAGCCAATCCGGCCAGATATCAGAAGAACGATATCATTCGAGTCTCCGTCGTGGGTGTTGATGTACCCAACAAACGGGTCAGCCTCTCAACGAGACCCTCAAAAGTTCTCAGCTCTTCGATGAAAGTCACAGATCGAGAGATTGACTCTATCGATCGAGTCGCCGTCAACGATATTGTTCGCGGGTTCGTCAAGAATGTGAGCGACCAAGGAGTCTTCGTTACACTCGGTCGCGGCGTGGTAGGATTTGTCCGGATCAGCAATTTGTCTGACAGCTATCTCAAAGAATGGAAGGACCATTTCCAGCGAGATCAACTTGTAAAAGGCCGGATCATTATGGTTGACGAGGCTTCTGGGCAGATTCAGATGAGCTTGAAAGAGTCAGCTTTGAAGCCCGATTTCAAGGTGCCTATCACGTTTAACGTCTTGAAGGTCGGAGATATCGTGACAGGTCAGGTTGTCAATGTCCAACCCTTCGGTGTCTTCATCCTTGTGGATAACTCTGAGAAGATCCGCGGGCTATGTCACCGCAGTGAGATCGCCGAGCAGCGAGTCGAAGATGCCAGCAAGCTGTTCGCGGTAGGAGACAAAGTGAAAGCCAAAGTGCTGAAACTGGATCCTGCGACTCGCAAGGTCAACTTCGGCATGAAAGCGTCCTACTTTACCGATCCTACCGAGGAAGAGGCCGAAAGCGATGCTGACTCTGACAGCCAAGGTGGCGCCATGCTCGACGCCGAAATGGAGGACGCGGAGGCCGATATTAACTTGTCCGAAGACGAAGAAGATGAGTCCCAGTCGGGAGACAATGACAGCCATGTGGAAGGAGACGACGAGGATTCAGACATGGTAGACATACAGATCCATCCAGATATCCACGACACCGAGGATGAAGACGAAGACGAAGACGAAGACGAAGCCACACACGTCTCCGTAGCGGCTCCGAAAAGCACGGCTCTCTCGGCCGGCGGCTTCGACTGGACGGGCCTTCTTCCTGCACCATCACCTTCGAGCAAGCGACTCGCAGAAGCATCCGATTCCGACGCCGACACTCCCAAGAAAAAGCACAAGAAGAAAAAGAACCAGCCAACCATGGATGTGGACCGCACCGCCGACCTCGACGTCAACGGTCCTCAATCTGCCGACGATTTCGAGCGCCTGCTCCTCGCGGAGCCCGACAACTCGGTCCTCTGGCTTCGATACATGGCCTTCCACCTCGACTTGGGCGACGTGGACGCCGCACGAGCAATCGGGGAACGCGCCCTCCGCACCATCGCCGTGGGACTTGAGGACGAGAAGTTCAACGTGTGGGTGGCCCTACTCAATCTGGAGGTCCACTTCGGCGACGATGAAAGTGTCGAGGAGGAGACGTTCAGGAGAGCATGTGAAGTCAACGACCAGCAGGAGATGCACGCACGCCTGGCCAGCATCTACATCAAAGAGGGCAAATTCGCCAAGGCCACCGACGTCTTCGAACGCATGATCAAGAAATTCGCCCGAGACCCCAAAGTCTGGGTCAACTACGCAGCCTTCCTCCTCGACAAGATGGGTGATGACGACGCCGGTCGCGAAAAGGCGCACGCACTACACGCCCGCGCCCTGCAGACGCTTCCCAAGTTCACGCACTTTGAGACGACCAAGTCGTTCGCCCGCCTGGAATTCACCTCGGCGCACGGCCTGCCCGAGCGGGGCCGCACCCTCTTCGAGGGCCTGATTGCGTCGTTCCCCAAGCGCGTGGATCTCTTCGACGTGCTGCTCGATCTCGAGATGAACGTCACAAAGGACGACGAGCAGGTTCGCGCCACGTTCGAGCGCATCTTCACTCTCAAGCTGAAGCCCAAACAGGCGAAGAGTTTCTTCAAGCGCTGGGATCGGTTTGAGACGGCCAGAGGGGACGAGAGGCGCGTCGAGGCCGTCAAGGCCAGGGCCGCCGCGTGGGTTAGGGAGAATGCAAAATCGAATGACTAGGCAGGATTGGACGAGCAAGGTATACGGCGGGACTCGACTTCGTTACGGAGACTGTAACTTTACAGTAGATGGTAGAGGAGGGTAGATTGTAAATACATCATCAGCGGTGGCACCGACCGCAGCAAGCACACCAACTTGCTTCCTCGGCGATATCGTTTTGTTCAGCGAATTAGTCTAGTACGGGAGAATCATCTGTTCATTCTTCCCCAAGGGGTATCTATCCAAGTGTCGACGTCGACCGCATTCGCCACAATGGCGTCCCAAGTCCTCGCCGTTAGGGTATCTCCAGGGTATATATATATGTCTCGTACGAGTAGTAATAATAGTAGTAGTAGGAGTCTGTGAAATTCGTGTAGATCCCGTTGCTGCCAACAGTGCCAAAAGGTCAGTTACGTACGTGGTCAGTCCCCAGCCGGGATCTTGTCAGTCAACCGTCTTATCTCCGGCCTTTCTTTCCCCCAGCAGTACTACTACTGCCCTGCTGCTCCTCAATCACCCGCTGCAGCATCTCTCGCGCCTGCCTCTCCCGCTTGGTAAAGCCGCCGCTGAAAGTAGGGTGCACGAGCTTGGCCGAGTTGGCGTGCTTCTCGGCAAATTCCGGGCCCTGCCAGCCTTTGTCTCGACACCACGCGATGGCTTCCTCCAGCAAGCCTTGGCCGATGCCTTTGCGGCGGTACCGCCGCTTCACCGTCCACGCGCGGATCTGCCCGGTGGTGGGCACGTTCTTGCGTGATCTGCTGGTCGATGCTGCTTGGGTCGGGTGGTCGCGGACGCCGCGCAGGACGATCGCGCCGATGACTTCGTCGCCGTAGCGCGTGAGGAGGATGTCGTCCTGCGAGCCGACGATGTCGGCCTCGGACTCGTCGCGACCTTCGTTGAGCCATTTCCACGTCCCGATCCGCTCGGCCTCGAAGATGTAGCCGCCTGTGAGCCATCGGACGGTGATGAGCGCGGCCATGAGGATGCCGGCCAAGGTGGTCCCGATGATGGCCCAGTCCGAATACGACCCTTTATAGAGGTTCTGGTAGGCCAGCCCGAAGAGGAGGACCAGCGCGCATAGTGTGAAGGGGTGGAATATAATTGCCGTGGAGGCCAATTGGCGTTGTTGGGCGACCGAGTCGGCGATCAGATGCAGGGCTTCGACCCTATCGTCTTCGGTCGCAGCGGGCTTGGTCGTGAGCTCGGGGAGCGAGTCGAGTGGATTGTCGGCCCTCTCGGCGACGGTGGTGTCGTCGTTGGCCATTTCCGAGTGATAGTAGTAGTGGTACTGTGGTGAGGCGGCAGAGGAATAGGGAAGGCCTGAATTCGTCCAGTCCGCTGGGCGGAGGAAATCGGGAGTATTTGCGACGGATGAGGTATGTTCGAGGTCAAGGATCAGGTTTGCTCGGAGCGTGGTAAAGAAAGCTGTTCCGCAAGATGATCTGTTAGAGCTGGTTTCCAGTTGGGGTGCACGTAGAAGCTCAAAAGCCCCCGAAAATTGTCGTGTGCTTGCTCACCAGCAGAAGTTTTGAAGCCGGGGATGCGGTCACGGATCGCAAAAGCCCGGGAGCGCCCAACTTCCTGGAACAAGGAAGTCGACGACGAGAAGAATATGGCCGACTTGACCGCGAGGAGCGAAGCAGGAGCCGTCGCGGAAATGGCAGGGTTTGGAGGCGAGGGCGGAGAGAGGTAGAGGTGGTCAGGAAGGCGAAGATGGTGATGGTGATGGTGCCGGCCCATCGAGAACAAATTTCTGCGACGCTGCCAAAATTGGCATGTTCAAGCACCGAACCAGCGGCAACGGCAAGCGCGCACGGGGGCGAGAGGCTCGCGAGGAACCGAATCCAACGTGAAGTGACAAAAGTCTACTAGGTCGGGTGGCACGCGGGCAGCACGCGGCCCGGAAGAAGAAAAGAATGCCGCCTGGAACCAGCGCCCTGGGCCCTTGGGACTGGCGACGGGGGACCGCCTACAGCACCACGCAGAGGGCAAGGGGAAAAAATAATAATAATACGATTCGGTGCAGAAGAATGGAGGGGGGAAATATTGCAGGTGACGAGGGGCGACCAGGTGGATATTAATTAGCAGGAGTTTAGGACGGGCACGTGCACATGTTCTTCAGAGGGACTGGCCCGAAGGAAGTGAATGATCGGTGACTAGACGATGGCGGGCGTCACGGTGGTTTTGTACTCATCTCGATCTGACGCCATGCTGAGCGACTGCTCAGTGCTTGTGCTCCCCCTCCAGTGCCTCCCCAACCCAGTATGCAGCTTATCGGGAGAGAGGGGTTTGACACGGTGCCAAGCGCCCCCTGATAGCGACTGCTGATACAAACAGCGCCGCGATTGGGGCGTGGGCGACGCCCATGGTTGATCTTGTCCTGTTCCTGGCCTCGCGGCGGTCGAGAACCAACCATAACAAGTCTCGCGGCTGTCGCAATTGAATTCTCGATAAAGCTAACCAAGCCTCGACTCTTCGCCTCACACTGGCACACGTCAAGGTGATGGGGTGTGGTCTTGAGATGCGCGTGACCCGCGGATCGTGAGTCAAACTATTCGTCTCACGACCTGACCGCCTCCAGAACTGCGTCGAGTGCATGCAGTGTGCTTGTCCGAGGCTGGAGTGTCTACTCAGTGTCATGGACACCTGCACTCTGGGTGCCGACTGATTAGTATGACCGTCCGAACAAGCACCATTTCTCGGCAAGCTTCGAGCACTGAGGATTGGTGCACTTGGTCACGCCCTCCTCAATCCCTCCAGGCTGATCGAACGGAATGCACAGACTCTTTGCGCCCATACTCGGAGCACGATCATCTTGGGCAACACCGCTTTGTTCTTCAGCTTTGCGGGCGCTCATATCTTTGATTTGATCCTCGCAAGCTTCCGTCAAGCAATGGGGGATCAAAATGACGTTCTTGTCGTTCAGGGCCGGCACGAATTCCTCCCAGTCAGTGATTTTCTTGACATGTGACTTGAATTTGGCATCCGCGCGGTCGTACAGATCCTTCTGGATGGTTTCCAGGAGCTCGGGTACTGCCGTGTTGAGTTCACTGATGGCAATTTGACCTTTGCTCTCGGCTTTAGGGAGGTCTCGTCGGGACGTTGTAACAAAATGGCCCTTGCTCTCTCCTGGACCAAACTCAAGACGCAGCGGGACACCCTTCAACTCCCAGTCATTGAACTTCCACCCTGGAGAGTATCCCTCTCGGAAATCAGCTTGAACCCGAACATTGACGGCCTTGAGCACCTCCACAAGTCCATCAATCTCCTTGTACAATGCATCTCTCTCTTCTTCGGTGGTCTTGGCTGTCACTCCGACAGGCACAATGACAACCTGAGTCTCGACGACTCGGGGTGGGAGCACCAGACCCCGGTCATCACCATGAATCATGACCATGACACCGATGACTCGAGTCGACAAGCCCCAAGAGTTTTGCCACACAAACAGTTGGTTCTTCTTTTCTTCTTCCGTCTTCGCGTTGGGATCCTGTACCGTGATGCCGAACATCTTGCTGAAGTTCTGACCCAAGCAATGCGATGTGCCTCCCTGAATGCCCCGCCCCGTGGCTGGAATATATCCTTCGACGGTCGTGGTATACAGGCCTCCAGCGAATCTCTCCTTGTCTGTCTTCTTGCCCTTCATCACCGGCACCGCCAGCAGCTCCTCGTAGACTCCGGCATACAGGTCGAGGATCTCAAGCACTTCCTTGCCTGCCTCTTGTTCTGTCAGATGCGCCGTGTGGCCTTCTTGCCAGTGAAACTCTCGAGTCCGCAAGAACGGCTGAGGGTGCTTGAATTCCCATCGGACGACCGAGTTCCATTGATTGAGCTTCAAGGGGAGGTCGCGGTAACTCTGGATCCATTTGGCATAGTAAGGGTACATGACGGTTTCGGAAGTAGGGCGGATCGCGATCTTCTTCTCCAGCTTAGTGCTGCCTCCGTGCGTAACCCACGCGACCTCAGCAGCGAAGCCTTCGATGTGGGACTTTTCCCGGTTGAGCACGTCCTCAGAGACGAATAGAGGGAAGGAGCAGTTTTTCACACCCATCTTCTTGATCCTCGAGTCAAACCAGGCTCTGACTTCATCCCAGACGAATTGGGAGGCTGGCTTGAGGATATAGCACCCAGAAATATCGTAGTAGTCGAGCATGTCGCCCTTGAGCAGGACTTGCTGGTACCACTCTGGGAAATCGACTTCCTTGGAGACATCAATGCCAATCAGAGCGGCGCCTTCCATCTTCTTCTTCTTTCCTCCACCTCCTGCTTTCTGAGGCATTTTGGCTTCTTGCTTGCCAATGGGCTTTTCAGGTTTCGCTTTCTCCATTTTGGCTTCAGTCTCGGGTTTCGGCTCTTTCTCTCGCGTAGGGATCTCGGTCTTGGAGGGGTTTCTGGAGTGCGACATCTGGTCACGGGCTTGTCGGGGTTAGAAGAAAATCAAGGGTGAATGGAGGTCAGAGGTGGGTTGCGCCCAACCGTCACTTGCGCCCGCTGGTGGATGCCTCGCACGTTGAAGGATTGGGGAGTAATGGATTTTCTCACTCGTTGGTGACTTGACACACAACCAAATGTCCGAAGCCCAACCCCGCCGACGCGATTGTGAGTCGAAAGTCGAGGTGGGGAGAAGTCACGTGATATAGTTGCAAAACTTCCTTGGCATGTTTGGCACGTCAATCGGCTGATGAGTCGCGTCTCAAAATCCGATGAACTGGTGCACACACGAACTGGCTGCAACTGAGCGTCACGATGCACGCCATTTTCCTGTCCCTTCCGATGAAGCGTGCAGGTCGATCTAAAGGGGCGACACTGATGTCAATACGTCTCCGGCCACCGTCACAATCCTGCTGGTCGAGCCCGGGGCCCGGTTTATCTGAAAGTCGCCTGAGCAGTGGCTCGGTACCATCAGCCCGTCTTCTCACCTCCCCAAAAGGTTATGCGCACGCGAGGATAAGCTGACAGCCTTGCCATCCGTTCAACACGTGTGTGGCATCTGCCAAGGGACTGGCAAGCCAAGCTCTGTGGGAATGTGGTTCATGTGTTGTTGCACACTCACCTCCACAATAGGATGCGCCAGGCTTCGGAAAACTGATCTTTGAGGCATGTCTGCCGTTATGGGTGGGAACTATGATCTCGCTACGGTTTGCAATGGTGCATCGAACGTGGTGTCAAGGCGCGATCAAATCCCAATCTCTCGCCTTTCAGAACAAGAGATGGCATGCAAACGATCCGATTGGATAGGTCGAACCCGACTTCCCGATACTGTGGACTGCGACCGTTGCTCGTACCGCAGGAACATGCGGCGAGGCCGCTCGGGCGCCCACTGCTACTCGACGTGCAGCTGTCAAGATTGTTATCCATGGGCGTAGCGAGTTGTTGGGTGGTCTGCCGCCAAGTCTGGCCAAGCCGGCGGACCTGTCGCTCGCCGCCAGGCGAACCAAACGGATTGCTCCATCGAGGAACAAGGCGATATGCCCGGATTAGGAACGAACCAACCGTACGGCTCATATCAAGAACGTGCTCTCAACCTGCCTGCGTCTGTTCGGAATGCTCGCAGCCGCCACTGCATATAAATCATTCCTTCAGACTTTTCCAGGCCGTCTTAGCCGCCAAGCCCGCTGGAGTTACAGCCAAGATTCTGGAAGTCGAGAATGCAGCTTGAAGTTGCTTCTCTTGTCTTGGACTATGGATGGTCAGGGCTTGGTGGTAGCTTGGGGCCCTCCTTCACAGGCCACAAGCCCTCCGAACCCTGTCTAGATCAAGTCCCGCCTCCTGGCACAGCCTCCAATGCGGCGACGGCGTTGCGCGATCCATTGACGACAATCTGCTGATGGAGCGCTCTGCACGAATAAGCTGCGTCTAGGAGAAGAAGAAACTGCTCGTGGTCGTGTTCGATGGGGCGGGCCAGCAACCTCGAATTTGCTACCGCCGTGAGACAAACCGTTGCAGTGACAAACGATGTATTCTTTCCTAGCGTGACAGGGAAGGGTCGCTCGACATAAAAGACCTGTCCAACCCTCTGTCTCAGACCTGTCCTCTGCACTCAACCAGAACTCAACACTCCCACGTGAGTCAAGTCTGCTTGACCCCGGTCACAATGGCAGTCCTCTCCGAGTACAACTATGTCTTCGCCATCGGCACCTTGTTTGCCTTGCTTGACGCCTACAACAACGGTGCCAGTAAGCTACAGGTGCACTTGCTCAGTTCGGAGGATTGTACTGACTGATTTGATAAGACGATGTCGCAAACAGCTGGGCTACCAGTGTCTCGTCACGATCCGTCACATATCAACAGGCCATGGTTCTCGGTGCCGTCTTCGAAATGCTCGGAGCTATCACCGTCGGTGCCCGAACCGCCTCCACGATCAAGAACAAGATCATTCCCCTCGACGCCTTCCAAGATAACGCCGGTGTGCAGATGCTTGCGTTCACATGTGCCCTTGCAGGTGCCTCAATGTGGGTGATGTGGTGCACTCGTCATTCGGCTCACGTTTCCTCGTCCTATTCACTGATCTCTGCTGTCGCTGGCGTCGGTGTCGCGACCGCTGGAGCTGCTCAAGTTGAATGGGGCTGGAACGACGGCCAGGGCTTGGGTGCCATCTTCGCTGGTCTGGGATTGGCCCCTCTCATCTCTGGTGGCTTTGCGGCGACCATCTTCATGCTCATCAAACTCATTGTGCATCTCCGCAAGAACCCAATGCCATGGGCGGTCTACACCTCGCCTTTCTTCTTCCTCGTCGCCGGAACCATCTGCACGCTGTCCGTTGTCTACAAGGGTTCACCAAACCTCGGCTTGAACAAGAAACCCGCGTGGTACATCGCCTCTGTCACACTCGGCGTTGGCGGCGGTCTATTTGTGCTGTCCGCCATCTTCTTCGTCCCCTGGTTGTACGCTAAAACCATCAACAAAGATCATACCATCCGATTCTGGCACCTGCCCCTGGGCCCCATGCTCTGGAAGCGACCCCCTCCTGCCGAGGTCCATGAGCATGCCAACGTCCCGGACTATGCTGTGATTCAAAAGGATGACGACGAGTCTACCCACTCCAGCGAACTAGGTGTCAAGGTCGACGGCAATGGAGTCAAGGTCCCGATTCAGGCTGCACAGGAGAAATCATCGCAGGACCGAAGCCTCGCGGAGGCTGAGGCTGCCACCCCTCAGATGACCTACAAGGAACGTGTGGCCGAAGCCCAAGAACGGTTCCATGCCAAACTTCGCAAGAAGCGGGGTCCTCTTGGCTGGGCCATGCGCACGCTGCACAACACCCCCCTTGCTCCCGGCGAAATCTACGAGCTGAAGAACATCAAGATCATCCTCAAGCGCATTCCCGCCATGATCACAGTCGCTGCTCTCTACGGTGTTAACTACGACATCCACGCCGCACAGACTGGTATTCACGGCACGCCTGAAGGCCGCCGTATGGAGCGAGTGTACTCTCACGCCACCAAGTATCCCAACGAGGTGGAGCATACCTACTCGTACATCCAGGTCATCACTGCGTGCACTGCCTCATTCGCCCACGGCGCCAACGATATCGGCAACGCTGTCGGACCCTGGGCTGTCATCTACTCGGCCTGGAAAACCGGCGATGCCGCGCAGTCTAGCGCTGAGGTGCCCGTCTGGCAACTTGCCGTGCTCTCTGCGACACTCTCGTTCGGTCTGATCACCTATGGCTACAACATCATGAAAGTCATGGGCAACAAGATCACCTACCATTCACCGTCTCGCGGTTCTTCCATGGAGATGGGCGCCGCCATCACTGTCCTCCTCTTCTCGCAATACAAGCTCCCCGTGTCGACTTCCATGTGCATCACGGGCGCGACGGTCGGCGTCGGTCTCTGCAACGGCACGTGGCGGGCAGTCAACTGGCAACGAGTCGGTCTCTTGGGCTTCTCCTGGCTCATGACCATCCCCATTGCTGGCACTCTTGCAGGCTGTATCATGGGCGTTGTCCTCAACGCTCCCCACTTCCTGTCATAGATCTAGCCATTTCGGTTTTCCTCTCCGACGGTTACTTACTTCACGCACGGTTTCACATGCATCCGGCCTGTACGCTGGACTTCCAGATTTCCCTAGTTGACCCGGGCTGAGACATCAGATAATCAGGGGTTCTTATGAACGGACATAGATGATGACGACTCCTATAGCAAGAATTATTCCCCAATGATACTCCGTACATCCTCTACGATCGTCTAGACATGCTCATCTCCCGTCTACATGTGCATACTGCGATCTTTGAGCGTGCAATTTCCAATACCCATGCGTATCCCAGTTTCGGAGAGTACGTTCAGTCTTTTCGGGCTTTGCTCCGTTTTCTGTGGCTCGATTGCTGAATCCCGAATCTAGACACTACTAGGTAGGTATGGACCCACGAGTGGAACCCCGGACAGACTCCGTACCTACTATGTTCATAGTATGTACCGTAAATACGCAGGGTAGTAGTGACACGGAACCCTTCTGTACGCTACTTGTAGCCGAGATCCACGCCAGATCACCGCCCGAGGTCTCGATCGATTACTCGAGTCCTCAATTCATCCGGACCACCGCTGAAGCAATCTGGACGCTCTTCTTTCTGCCCTCATCACGTACTCGTACCACTCAGCTTGCCTTCATTCGACCTGGCACCTACACAGTAATTACACAATACGTACCTATTGAAGTGGGTTAGGTAATTATTGCCAAAGTCACATGTGGACGACGAGATGATATGCGCTCTCTATCTCTGTCTATGTGCGGCGTACGGAGTCTATGCGGGAAATCTTCAACGCAAAGATACACTATCCTCTCACACTCCGCTACATACTGTACCTTGTACTGTTCGGTTCATACGATGAGCCCAATCAGTCGGTAGGCCAGTGAGTCTGCGGGCGAGACACCCATTTCATTGCTCACCGAGTGACCTGGATTGGAATACGATGCGGGCCCTTAGATATTGACAGCGAAATGTGTTTAGTCTCCACACTCGACTGCGGTGTTGGAGTCGCCCTTCGCGGTCTTGTCTCTGGGAGTACTGCGATGATACAAGCAATCGAATCAAGATGGACGAGAGCGAGTCGTTGCCGAACAACGGGTTAGCTTACCTGTACTCTACCGCGGTTTTGCTGCCGGGGCTTCGCTCATCCCAGTCCTCAACGGCCCTATTGCTTTCCGGGCTACGCTTCTCCCAATACCTGGTTTCCCTTAGCTGGAGGACAGGGTCACAGGATTGTACCCACTCACTCAACAGCTGTCAGTGATGACGGTAAGGTCAGACCGGACGAGGCGAGACAAGCGCGCCAAGGCTACGCGTACGGTATGATCATATGGTTGGCAAACCATGTCGAACCTGGAACCTACGAGCCAGGAGAATACCTGGTATACTGAAGTTGCGTGCCTGCTGCCTGCCTCCAAGGCATCAGAAGTTAATTCATTTTCATCTTTTCCTCTCTCACTCTTTCTCACTATGCCCTCTACTATATAAGTGTCTCCATCTCCATCAGGCCAGATGCTATCGCCCTAACCAATCACCATTACCGACAGGGGCAGAATCCTTTACACTGTGTCATGCCCGCCTACGCCGCAGCGCGAGGCTGTCGCCGAGCTGCTGCTCGTATCGCCGATACCGCTCAGCGGCCTCGACCTCTCCTCTTCGAGAAAGCGCCGAATCACGCCCAGGGTCGAAGCAACGTCACCGAAGAGACTCGCTATAATCACAAGCCCCGGGTCCATCAGCCCTTCGCTCAACAGCATTACTCGCTCCAGGTTCCCGAATCCGCTCGGATGGTCCAGTCGGGCCGAGGTGGCTCATATCGGTGAGGACTTCGTATTCTCTCCTACAGAATGGCAATACTAACATGGTGCTCTAGACCAGCGGGTGTCTCTTTATAAAGCCACCACCGTCGCAAACCCGCTACTCCAAGATATGGCAACACAGGATCCCCACGAGCCACCGCCGGCGCGGCACCTCATTCTGTCCTTTGACCTACGTGACAAGTTCAACCCCTTGAATGATCCCGAAAATCGAGACACTCTCCGTAGCATATTTCCCGTCTGTTGGCGTTGGTAGCGATGGATGGTTCATATACCTCCAGCTACGCACCCTACCCCCGAAACCGTGGCCACTTAGCATCGCCGGTGTTCCACTTTACCTCCACCTGGGGCTCGGTCAAAATCCTCTACCACCACCAAGGCCTGTCCGTCGCAAGAATGGCTCCATCGCTGAAGACCAAGATGGGCAAGATATGGAGAATTGGGAGCCGCTCTTCCTTGCTGTAAAGGGCCACTTCCAGGACGTCGGCATCCCGATTACAGAGGTCATGTACCTTGGCAACGTCGTGTTCATTGTCTTGAAGCACCGGGATACTGATATCAACAAACTGCCGTGCCGCGCAGCGAAGATCGGCTGTTCCTACTTGTTCGACGACGAGATGGGAAGACCGTCGGCACCACACGCTCGGCGCCTTTCTGATCCTGCTCCGAGGAACCGGGACGTTAGCCAATACGACACTCTGCAGCCAGGTTTGAGGGTGGCATCTTCCTACCAGTCAGGCAACTCCGGTACCTTTCTCTCAACAACGACTGGCGTTCTTCTGAAGGATGGAGCGGGCAACGAGTTCATGACTGTGGCCGCGCATGGCTTCCCCAGCGAATGTGGGACGCAAGTTTTCCACGCATCCCCCGGTACCGGCCGCGGCATTGGCGAGGTCGTCATGGAAGTCTCTCACACAGACATCGCCCTCGTCAAGTTGAGGGACACGGAAACATTCTCCAACGTCACGTTCCAGAGCGATAAAATCCAAGAGCCTATCCAGCTCAAGCAGTTGGTTTCAGCTAGAGACCACCAACGCTTCGGTTCGATTTTGCCTCGATACGCCTGATACAGGCTTCATCGGCGGCCAATTTATGTGGACCTCATTCCAAGCAATCCCTAGTGATGACAAATCATCAGAATAGGACTGGGTCTTTACAACCTGGAGCTACATGAGCCAAGACTCAGCAATCAATCTTCCCGAAGGGATGCGCGGTAGTGCTACCTGGACCGAGGACGGAAATGTCTTGGGCTTTTTCAGATACGTTGCAAAGGAAGGGATTATGAAGGACTGGTGTTCGGGAATAGCTGCTGATGAGTTCATCAACCGAGGGTATACGCTCGTCGACACGAGCGATAGAACATAGGGTTCTGAGTCCTAGCTGAGTGCCGAAGGCTGTGCTCAGATTGTTCAGGGCAGGGCTCAGGACAAACTGGCAGGTGCTCGGGCCGGGAAACAGATATGGAGTTTTTGACCTGGGAGGATCCCAAGTCCGTGGAGGTATGCTCGGTGTAGGTGACCGATACAATAAGTGTCCAGCAGAAGTAGTCCCATGTCTCCTTTGTTGCTCGTTAGCTGCACACCTAAATCTTCGCATAGCAAACCTTATGCTAAAAAGTGTCGTGTTGACCGTCCTCGAAAGTGCCCTCGTTCTTACCGCTTCCCTCAAGTATGTGAAAGACTTTCATAGGCAGAAATGTGGTACTGGAGGTCGTTGGGCGAGCTAAGTGCATCCTGGTCGACGAATCGCAGCAGGCACATTGTGTTGGATGTGGCCCCCAGCTGTAGAAAGGGCATGGAAGCTCGCAAGAGGATAAGGAGGGGACTCGTCGCGACCAGCAGGGGTGTGGTCCTCGCAGAAGTCGAGCAGAAGAAAGGATGCTGATGTCACTCAGGTTGCGACTTAGGAGAGGTGGCCCCGTAAACGAACCGTGACTTGCCCTCCGGTGAGACAGTCATGGTGGTAAGGAGGATGCCTTCCAACAACGGCTAGCTCTTCAGCATGTATCCACCTATCACGCTAACCAGGAAGTAGTTAGTCACGTAGGAACCTTGAGCCGCAAGACGAACGACGGGAAAGGACAAAGCAGCAAACATGCCAAGGTCGTGGTGATGGTGCTCACGTGATGATGAGTCTTCCCAAAGTGCGTTCTCCCATCAAGGCGCGTCGCCGTACCTGCGACCATCAGGATATTTTTCCAACCCATCGGCCAACGACAGATTGTGGCTTCCATCCTGAACAGCTGACAACTTCGAAGACACCCTCGCGATGGCTGGCATTTTTGAGGGCTCGCGCAACGGTGGGACTCTATTTCTCGGGGGCACCAAGCTCAGTGGGCAGGACATTCGAGATCAAAATGTTCTCGCGACGCAGGCAATCGCCAATGTGGTCAGGACTTCGTTTGGACCCTCGGGGTTGGACAAGATGATGGTCGATGACATTGGCGACGTCACAGTCACAAACGACGGCGCTACAATCCTGAGTCTCCTCGACGTCGAGCATCCGGCCGGCAAGATTTTGGTCGATTTGGCGCACCAGCAGGACAGAGAGGTCGGAGATGGAACCACGTCCGTCGTGCTTGTCGCTGCAGAACTCCTCCGACGGGCGAACGAACTCATGAAGAATCGGATACACCCCACCGTCATTATTACTGGGTATCGTCTGGCCCTGCGAGAAGCGGTCAAATACATGCAAGAGAATATCAGCACAAAAGTCGAATCCTTGGGCAGGGAGAGCCTGATAAATATCGCCAAAACCTCAATGTCGAGCAAAATCATTGGCGCAGATGCAGACTTCTTTGCGAATATGGTGGTCGACGCCATGCAGGCGGTAAAGTCGGTCAACCAGCAGAAGAACGAAATCAAATACCCGGTCAAGGCCGTCAACATCCTCAAAGCGCATGGCAAGAGCGCCACCGAATCAATCCTGGTCAAGGGCTACGCGTTAAACTGCACAGTTGCTTCGCAGGCCATGAAAACAAGGATCACCGATGCACGGATTGCCTGCCTAGACATGAATTTGCAAAAGGAGCGGATGAAGCTTGGAGTCCAGATCACCGTTGAAGACCCTCAGCAGCTGGAAAAGATTCGAGAGCGGGAAGCCGGCATCGTTCTGGAAAGAGTAGACATGATCCTCAAGGCCGGTGCTAATGTGGTCTTGACCACTAAGGGAATCGACGACTTGGTGCTCAAGCTATTTGTGGAACGTGGCTGCATGGGTGTCCGAAGGTGTAAGAAAGAAGATTTGAGGCGAATCGCAAAGGCCACCGGGGCTACCCTTGTCAGCACGCTATCCGACCTGAATGGAGATGAGAAGTTCGAGAAGGAATTTCTCGGTTACGCCGAGGAAGTCGTTCAGGAACGGATATCAGATGACGAGTGCATTCTCGTGAAGGGCACCAAGGCCTTTTCATCGGCATCCATCATCCTTCGAGGCTCCAACGATTATCAGCTCGACGAGATGGAGCGGTCAGTGCATGACTCACTGTCTGCGGTCAAGCGGACTCTGGAGTCGGGCAGCATAGTACCAGGTGGGGGCGCTGTTGAATGCGCGCTGTCTATTTACCTCGAAGAATTCGCCATGACTGTGTCCTCCCGCGAGCAGTTGGCGATCGGAGAGTTCTCCCAATCTCTCCTGATTGTCCCGAAAACACTGGCGGTCAATGCCGCGAAAGATGCTTCCGACCTGGTGGCCCAGCTACGTGTGCGGCATGCGTTGAGCCAGAGAGTTCAGGAAGGCGAAGCCAATGAAAGAGAAAAGGATATCGCGAAGAAGCGACAGTATAAGAACTATGGCCTGGATCTGATGCGAGGCAAGGTGGCAGACGTCGTGAAGATGGGTGTCCTGGAGCCCAGCATGAGCAAGGTCAAACAGCTCAAAAGCGCTGTTGAAGCCTGTATTGCAATTATGAGGATCGACACTCTGATCAAACTCGATCCTCCGGAGCCACGAGGAGACGAAGATGGCCACGGGCACTGAAGAGAGTGATAGTCACCTTTTGCAATATCCAACGGACAAAGCAATGAGACGCGTCACGATCGATATGACGCCTATGGCTGATCTGCCTCGAACCTTTAATCCCTCCATCTAGTCTACCACGGGAAGGAGAGGACGGCGGGATCTTTCCGGGAGCGGCCAATATGCGTCATAGTCGGGCTCAGAAAGTTGGCCGCCACTGTGAACCTCGAGCCCGGTGCTCGAAGACCATGCTGGGGCCAAAGCTGAGGATGCTCTGCAAAGGATGTCCTGATGTGGTCGGGAACGATGTCAACGTTTGATGAGCAATGTGGCAATGGTGGGAGATCGCGTTGCTGGTGAACGAACTGTGTCCAAGGGGAAAAAAGATTGCGAGCCAATCGAGATACATTAGCATCTTCTCCCGGCCGTGAAGCAGGTGATAAGTTCATTTGCCGACGATGCGCGACACTGAGCAAGTGCCCACTATCCCGCAGCCTAGCGGAGAAGTCGTGGCAGGGACAGCTCACCCCTGAACGGCAGGGGGCGACGCCGTACTGTCCTCTCCGCGGTACTCATAATAGGCAAAGTAAATGGAGTGATAAAATGTTGTCGCGTTGGATCAAGGACCAGTGCAGCGCGTCCTGTCGTGCCAGTCTCAGCACTTTCCGGTGTGGACACGTGAGACACGTGATGTGTAAGTCAGCTCACGCGAGCTTCCAATCAAATGCGGAGTACGGAGTCCGTATTTCGCATTTCGCATTTCGTATTTCGTATTTCGTAGTTCCGAGTCACACCAAGTTCACAGATGGGACACTACACAGTACACACGCACATCCACGGCCGCAGTGCCGAAGCACGATTCCAGGCAGTCTCCTTGTTTTCTTCTCTTGTTGACCTCTTCCTCTCTTCTTGTCGTCTTTTGTCCGTGAAGCAGTCATTCTGCAGCATCGACTAGCAGGACATCGGCAAGCTCCCGGACCCGATCATAAAAACAAGGCCAAACCATCCCTTGCGCGGCCGACTGGGCGTGGAAGTCTCCTGTCGGAAATGTCAAAGATAACGGAACTTCCGGAACGATCAACCTGTCGTTGAGGCTGGTCAAGGAGCTCAACAGGGACACTCGTGGTGGTGGTGATGGATGCCACAGTGTAGCTGCATCCAATGCCTAAGAGAAGGCGAGTGTTCTGCGTGAGCGTACTTCGCGATGGACAATCCATGCATCGGCCGACAAAGGACTTAGTGGACCAACGGCGTAATCCTCATCCACCGGCACCCTGACCGCCAGTCTCAACCAAATGCTGAATGCGGCATCGAGTTTGGTCTTCACTCCCGTTGAGCGGCTGTCTCTGGCAGGAAGGGCACTGATAGAGCCAAGGAACCCTGTGAATACTGTGCTCGATAAAAGATCGCTGCTGGCAACTTGCAATAATGTCTTAAGTGCTCTCAAGCCGACATAGTGATGAGCAGCACAACAGCCATTGGATGAGCAGGGTCAAGCCCGATGGACCTCTACAAGGAGATGAACGCATACCGGTCTGGTACAGGTGATGTCCATCACACACTGCACGAGACACGCGACTTAGCCTCCGCCAACGATTCAGGCTGGGTTTCTGGATTTCTTCTCCTGACAGCTCGAGTACGTCAGCCGCCAGAGAGTGGTACACGTTTCACCGCCTGGAACCCCGAACGGCAACGTAGAAATGCGGTCCCCATTTTGCTTTTACGTGGAACACGCGCCGACCTCGTCCATAGTATCCGTCGTCGTCGGCGTCGCCGGTTTACAATGGACGCACTAAGCCAGCCGGAGATCTGAGAATCTGTGGGTTATGAAGCACGGGAACGAGTATTATAACTACAGCTTGGAGCTCTGGAGGTTCCAAAAGAGCAGACGGAATCCGGCAGTCTCAACAGCCAAGATCGTCTGAGGCTGCCAGCGCTGGTAATCCTCGTACAAACTTCGCCCAGGTGGTCCCTTCGAAAGCTAGCTTAGTCACCGTGTGTCAGCGGCCAATCAGACGGTAAGGTCTACTCTCGAGTGAGTACCGGCAGCGGCATTACACGTCCCATTACATTCCAATCCAATCTGAGATGGGAATTCTCTGTTCTGGCTTGAGGAGACCTTATGTGAGTTCCCGTTGGGATCACATGGGATTGTATGCTGAACATAGGAACGGCTGAACCACAGATTTGCAGCGGTGCGCACAGAGTCGAGCTCGACTCCCGCATGATATCAATCCTCTCCTCCGTCTTCTCTCCATGTCTAATACCCTTGAGGGCAGTGATGATGAATTGATCTCTGCCTGCGAATCACTACCGGACATGCAAGCTGCCCCCGACAGGGGATTCGAGACTCGGCTCTCGGCCCCGATAAGCCCGGCTTTCAGTGCTTCGGGAGTGAGTATCGCTCCGTCAAACCTGATGCAGAGCCAAACAAGCAATGCCTTTGGTGTGGGTAACGCGACCTTGGATACCGATTTTACAGTGATGCAGGGAGTTCCCTCCCTCTCATCCGTCGACCTTCCTCCACTACGGACGCATGACGATCGACCACCAAAACCTGATGTTCTACATCACTCGACGACATTGGTTCCCAGCCCTTTCGGAGAGCGTATCACGATCAATATGCAGGAAATAGTGCTCTCACGGCATCAACAGGTTGAGCTGGGTGGCGAAGACAGTGGCGGCGGGTCTTTGCAATCTAAATTGCGTGCATTTCCGCAAACCATCCTCGAACCAATCCCAGCCACCACTGAACACAAGATCCCCGAGCTAGGACCTCGCGAGCAGAGTCAATCCAATCCGAGACGGCCTAAGCTTCAAGTGTTGCTGAATTCGCCTCAGTGTCCCGTATCAACCCTTGAGCATGCGGGACACCTGCTTCCTGGGTTAGCTGAAGTTGGTTTTACAATCAATCCATCCAAGGAGGTCGGGAATATCAAGCCCCATCCTGAGCAGACGACAGCGGCCGCGGCTAATATCAAAAGAAAAAGACGCCCTACGACAAGATCGTCGGTCCCGAGGACGACGAAAACAAACCAACGACCCGGGCGAAAATACGAGAACCAGTGGAGGGTCGGTCAAGCGCCAACCGCTGGGCTTAGAGATTCAAAAGAGCAGACGAATTTCGATCGGGTCCTGGCTGCTGTGTCTGGCTACTACCAAGGTAATGCGGACGGTACTTGGAAGGTGGCCCTCCACAACAATGCTTCGGAATACGAGGGAAAAGGTCTGACGGAAGCCATTGGAGCGTCGATAATCATGGCGGCCGGTCTGATAGCGGCCGGGCAGGCTCCAGATGCGACGCAGATCCTAAATAGGACACTTCCGCTGGCCGAGGTCATGTTGCTGAGCCAGCACCCCCAACTGTGTTACTGGTTGACCGAGGTGAGCATGGACACATCTCAGACAGTGGCCGGGAGCGTTCGACGGGCTGTGAAGGCTCAATTCACGCCTCTTGCATGCAAGCTCCTGGGACCGAATCATCCGATTTCTCTTGTTCTCAGAATGCCCTTGACCATGGAGCAGCAAGTCAGGATGCGGCTGGAGGCCCAGGCCGTGGCCCACGATTACCACGTCCGAACTTTCGGCAAGTATTCGTACCAGACGATGGCTCACCAATGGTACTGGGGTCGGATAACCGCGGCGTCGGGCCAGTTTGACGAGGCAGTCCGGCTCCTGAAGGACCTGACCCAGAACTTCGAACAACTGTACTCCACGCCAAACTCGGCGGTGGCGATTACTGCGCTCGTTGAGCAGGC
Organism: Cladophialophora carrionii CBS 160.54; assembly: GCF_000365165.1. NCBI lineage: Eukaryota > Fungi > Ascomycota > Eurotiomycetes > Chaetothyriales > Herpotrichiellaceae > Cladophialophora > Cladophialophora carrionii. The sequence continues at coordinate 2,269,354 of NW_008481831.1, forward strand.
GCGGGTGATGATGGCCTCTGGAGACGCAGGCATCAGGGTGGAGTGTCTTCTCTGCGACGCGCTGCGGCGCATTGAAATCCTTTGTTCAGCGCAGAGCTTAGACAAGCCGATCCTGGATGCAGCGGAACTACGGCTGCGAGAGGGTGGCCTGGTTTTCGCCCGGTTGGCAGCACTTCGGGCGCTTGGGCGAGTGCATGCCATGCGGTTGAATCTCAGCGCTGCAGTGCTGTGCTTTGAGCAGGCGATGACGATTGCCAGGGCGGAACTCAAAGAGCAGTCGTCACTCAGGAAACTTTGCGAGACTGATCTCGAGGTCACCAGGATCATGGAATTGGAACGGGCGATGGGGGTGTTGTGGGTTGAGGATCCTACTAGCAGGCTTCCTCCTGTGAGCAGTATTATCTCTCTTGTTCCAATAGAAACGTGAAATCCCTAGCAGAGTTGTCCGCAGTAATTGTACTACATTGACAGCCATGTCGGCTCCAGGAGACTTTTGTCTTGGGTGAGCACACTAGTCGTGCTATGTCCTGTGTAGTTCGTGCATCGACAAGGCTGAGCCAGCCTTGCGTGTCTCGATTCGCTATGTAGTTTGACGAGGCTGAGCTAGCCTTGCGGACCCCTCCATTGCCGCGCAGTGTGACAAGGCTGAGTTCCAGCCTCGCGACACCCCTCCGTGCCACCGTCGCCACACAGTTTCTCCAACTGCGGGACATATTTCTTCATCATTCGGTCTCCCGCGACCAGATCCTGTCCCGCAACAGTTCACCTCTTTCTCTCTAACAGTCTACTCATCATGGCCGGCGAGGTCATCACCACCATCTCCCCCACGACCAACAAGCCGATCCTCACCCGGCACGGCCTGTCGGCGCAAGAAATCCTCCAACTCGGCACGACGGCCCAAGCGGCGTTCAAGGCATTCCGCAAATCCCACGCCTCCCTGTCCAGCCGACAACAGATCATCGCAAAAGCACTGAACCTCGTGCTCGAAAAGCAAGATGTGCTCGCGCGCGAACTGACGGAGCAAATGGGCCGGCCCATCGCGTACACGGCCAAGGAAATCACCACGGCGGTCAAACGAGCAGAGTACATGAACAGCATTGCGCCGGAGGTTCTGGAGCGAGACGCCACCATTCCGGGCCAACCGGAGGAAGGGTTCAAGCGATACGTCACGCGGCGAGACCCCGTCGGCGTGGTGCTGGTCATCTTCGCGTGGAACTACCCGTACCTGATCCTGGTGAACAGCCTGATCCCCGCGCTGCTGGCGGGATGCAGCGTCATCCTGAAACCGAGCCCGCAGACGCCCTCGATCGTCGAACACGTCGTCGACATGTTCGCCCAGGCGGGCCTCCCCCGCGACGTCATCCAGTATCTGCACTGCGGCAACCCGCTGGACCTCCAGCCCCTGATCCAGTCCGAGGACGTCAACCACATCTGCTTCACCGGCAGTGTCGCCGCGGGCGTCGCGATCCAGACGCTCGCCGCGGCGCGGGTGTCCTGTTCGGTCGGGCTCGAGCTCGGGGGCAAAGACCCCGCGTACGTGCGGCGGGACGTGGACGTCGCGTGGGCGGCCGAGGAGATCGTCGACGGCGCCATCTTCAACTCTGGCCAGTCGTGCTGCGCCATCGAGCGCGTCTACGTGCACGAAGATGTGTATGACGCGTTCGTCGACGCCGCCCGCACCGTCCTCGCGGGCTATCGGCTCGGCGATCCGCTGGACAAGACCACACAGCTCGGCCCCGTGGTCTCGCGGCGCGCCGTGGAAGCTATCCGCCAACAAGTCGCCGATGCGGTGGCCAAGGGCGCCAAGGACGAGACTCCGCGCGTCGAGTCCTTTGTTTCGCCGAGGGGCCCGAGCGAGGGGAATTGGGTCGCTCCTACGCTGTTGACCAACGTCGATCACAGTATGGCTGTCATGCGTGAGGAGACGTTCGGTCCCATCATCCCCGTGCAAAAGGTCGGTTCGGACGACGAGGCCATCGCGCTCATGAACGATAGTCACTTCGGCCTTACGGCGTCGATCTGGACCAAGGACGTGGCCGTCGGGGAGGAGCTCTGTGGCCACGTCGAGGCCGGGACCGTGTTTGTCAATCGTGCGGACTTTCCCAGTCCGGACCTCGCGTGGACCGGGTGGAAGGATTCAGGCAAGGGCGTCACGTTGAGTCGCGTGGGGTTTGAGCAGTTTGTCAAGGTCAAGAGTTATCATGTCAAGCAGTATCCGAGGTGAAGTGATTATCGAGGGGAGGAGTACGAGGGGTGAGGAGAGTACCGAGTACGAGTACGGAGCAGCGAGTACGGAATGAGTACGCGAACAGATTATCGAGGACGCGAATGAGAACGAGATGAGAATGAGAATGTATTACTACCACTCACGGAAAGGGGATCTCGTGTTTGAAGTGGCCGACGAACTGGACGACAGCGCTCCGCCTTGCACGAGCACCTCAAAATGAAGAAGATGAGCACGAGCTCTTCAATGAAGCAAAAGAAGATGAAGGAGAATGTACAGAGCCTTGCGACCACCCAGAGTTTGTACAGAGCACCGTCTAAGCACAACACAGTACAGGACAACACATACGCATCCGACATCATGTTACTATCACCGGCAGACCGACTTGCGGAATACCGGGTTTCGGCCGCATAGGCACGAGGCAGAGGGACGAGGAGCAAGGCATCAGATACACAATACGTACAAGCATGAATACCCCAGGAGTTACACGACTAGTTAAGGTACGCTGTATAGACGTTTAGTCAGATAGACGGACGATATATAGATCGACGGATAGATAGATAGAAAGGTTATACAGACGTTACTCTACCTACCCAGGAGCTATACTACCATAACATGTACTATACGTAGAATAGTCAGCGGCGGTAGTTTAGACAGAGGAACGAGCCTGGTCCTCCTCTTCTCTTCCTCTTCCTCTTCCTCTTCCTCTTCCTCTTCCTCTTCCTCTTCCTCTTCCTCTTCCTCTTCCTCTTCCTCTTCCTCTTCCTCTTCCTCTTCCTCTGCAGTACAGTACGGTACAGGACGGGTCGCCGCTCATAATTCACTTTGAAACGCCACGAACCGATGAGATCTTTGGATAGTGCATAGACTCGAGGTGAGTTGCGTGGAGTTGAGACGAGCCGAGTCAAGTTGAGTTGCGTCGTGTACAGAGTACTGCGTACGGAGTACTGTGTACTTATAGTGGTCGCAGTCCGAGGTCCCTGCCCGGGTGGAATACGGTGAGTGGTGACTTGAATTGTGCTTTGGGGCTGTGTGCTTCAGCTCTCTTCGTGAGAAATCTAGGAGCTGGAGGAGCCCCTACTGTACGGAGTATATTGTTGTATTACTATGTGCAGCACAGGACAGCACAGGACACAAAGTTGTCTCGGATCCGGCAGCAGAGGCAAAACGAGGCAAGGCACGGCTTGACAATCAAGGCATCTGCATCTTCCGGCCCCCTCTATCATTTGCAACACATTCAATCATCATCGATGTCCACATCAATGGCGTCCGGGTTTGCAGATACGGTGGCTTTTTCTTTCCCGTGCGCTTGTCCGTCTTCATCGACACCCTCAGCCGTCTTGGATGGCCTATTTCCTCCCTCTGGGCCTGTACTGGCGGCGACAAAGCCGACCGGAGCACGAGTTTGCCTTTCCAGTGCCGCCATCGCATCTGTGACGCTCCCTCGCTCTTCCCCGTCTCTATGCGCGCCAGAATCGGCATTCGTCGCAGCGGCAGCTTGGCCCCTTGCAACCGCCTGGCTAGCAATGAACGCCACATCCGTATTGAACTGCGCGGCCACACTCCTCTTAATACGCAGCATCTCTTTGAACGTGTCTTCATTGCCGTGCGCGACTTCGAATTTCTCCCACGTCTCCCAGAAGGGCTTGTCGACGCGGGGATCCGCATACTGGGATGCGTGGCCGTAGATGGCTCGCGCGCGGTCAATCTCGCCCAGCCGGCGCTCCATCTCGGCAAACTTGAGACACATCGCTTTTGCGTCCGAGTCGGGGAGGGCGGCAATGGCGCGCTCGTATATCGGGCGCGTCGACGTGAGGCCGAAGTTTGTGGCCGATTTGGTAATGTAGAATTCAAACATGGGGAGGCGGTCTTCGTCTGACACGGCGCGGGTGGCCCGCTCGTAGATCCGCATGGCCGATCTTGCGAGCCCGCGCTCTTCTTCCAGGTCGCCGTACATCAGGTAGATGGGCTTGGCGAACTGTGGGGGGACATTTTCCACGGCTTGTTCGAAGAGGTCTCTCAGGCGCTCGAGCCCGATTTTGCGAGTCACCGCTTTCGTCAGGTACAGGTTCCAGAGTTCGAATGCGACGGGGTATGTAAAGACGTCAAGGCCGCGTTCGTAGACTTTGAACGATTCCTCAAAGTAGCCATGCTCCTCCAGGAGGTTGGCGTAGTTGACTACCGTCTGGGGTGTGGCAATGCGGAGTTCAAAGATGCGGTCGTACACGGCGCGAGTTTCATCCAGTGAGCCGACTGACTCGACCAGGTCGACGTAAAACGACCAGACCTTCCAGGACTTGTGGACACGTTGCTGCGGCGAGAGCGTCTCGTCGAAGTAGTCGACCGTACTCCTCTTGGGCGCTTTCGTCGCCGTGGCCATGACCTTCAGCGCATTGTCGAAGTTTTCGTTGCGGAGTTCCATTTCGGCCCAGCCGACCCACGTGTCCGCCAGTTCTGCCACGGATTTGTAGGGCACTTTGACTGCTTTGTCGAGGATAATCCGTGCGGTGTCGAGATCACCGTTTTCTTCGTAAAATTTGGCGTAATTGAGCCAGAGTTCGTGGAACTTGCCCACGGCTCTCTTCGGCTGGATTGCTGCGATGGCGTCGGTATAGGTTTGGACGACTTCTTGCTTGTTGTCGTTCCACAGGGCGACCCGCTTCTCCCATTCGACCACGTTGTTCGGGTTCTGCCGTAGGAGGACGTCGTTGACCAGGAACGGCCGCCGGTCCATAAGGTGCTCGAAGCGCATCATTTTCAGATCCAGGTCAAAGTCTTTCTCCGCGTCGACTACACCCTTCGCAGCTCGGGCTGACGCGGCGTCCATGAGCGTGGATAGGATGGACTCCTCAAACTCCACATAGGCGTCAAAGACCATGGTGAAATCGCGTACTGTCATGACCGTGGTGATCCCTTCCTCGAACACGTCCCTTGCTCTTTCAAAATCCCCTCGTGTGATCCAGTAGGTTGCGAGCCCTGCCCAGAGCTTGCCCCTTTGGTCCGCAAATCGTTCGATGCCACTCCGGATGATGGTATCGGGGTCGAAGCCAGACACCGAGCTGTCACCGATTTCTCTGGCCTTGTTCACCATGAGCTCAACCATCTCGCTCCACAGCTGGAATTCGCTTTTTATGTGCTTCGACCGGAATTTGGGGTTGTCCAGGATCTCCATATATCTCTTGACGGCCTCCAAGTAGTGTCCGGTCTCGATCAACAGGTCGATAAAATCTTCCATATCCTCGGGATGAATCTGGACATATCGCTTCCATATCTTGACAGCAGTGTCGCCTCCAGCCGAATTTGCGAAGGACTTGTACAGCTTCCATATCCTGTTGTGCTGGGTGACTGGAAGGGCCCGCAGCGCCCTGTCGAAGGTCCTTCGAGTCTTGGTCACATAAGGTTGTCGCAAAAGAAATGTGAGGTACATCTCCCAGATGACGGGCATTTTGTTCAGCAAGATCAGTGCTCTTTCGAAGAGCGCATTAACCTTGTTGTACTCGGCCTTGTATCTGACCGGATTCTTCTTTTTCAGGTGCTTGACTCGGAACTCCAGGTACATCTTCCACAGCTTGTACGACCGCGGCAACTGTATGCATGCCCTCTCTTGTACGAATGCCTGCTCGAGGATCGTGCCATTGCGCATTTTGAAGTCGATGTAAGTGAGCCATGGTCGAATGCTGCCGGGATTGCGGATGATGTCCTGTTCGTAGATGGCATCCTCGCTCGCGATCAGGTACAGATCGGGCTTCGCGGCCTTTAGAGATGCCATGGTGGCTGCTGAATTGCCATGCGATTGACGCACGATGCCAGGCATGGCGCGCAGCGGATTATCGAGAACGTGTCTCCTCAGCTTCACTCCTAAGAAAACGCAGACAACTTTGACCTTCAAGGCGGCGGGTGTCGGGACAAAAATCTTCCGTTTCCGGCTTGGCATTGTGGTGGACGTTGAGGACGCATGGGCGCATCTCTCTTTGCCTTCAGTCCACGCGGCTCTGTATCTTCGAGTGACGACCGAAAGTCCCTTCTTTCTTCTACGTTTCGACGGACTACAGAAGTAAGATGAAGCCCTTCCGCGCATAGCAATCGCGCAGTGTTTTGCAGTGACGACAGCAGGCACTAGAGCAGTAAATCCAGATTGACCTCCTGCAGCTTGAACACATTCTCTGACGATCCTGGTCTTGCCGATTTCGCTGGGTCTGTGGCTGCAATGAGGTAAGGAGAGGGATGCCTTAGCATATGATCGGCCTAGGGTACCGTAGCTTGTCTGCGTAAGCGAGGCATTGAATCAGAGTAACGGCCGAGTCTTGGACTAGTCTAGTGCTTCAGTACATACTCGGGCTATATCAAGCCTCCAACGTCGGAGGACTTGACCTTGACCGTCCTTCTTATTTGCAGTTGAGCAGCAATCGTTGTGTCGATTCCCAGTTCACTGAACTTAGAAGTGACCGCGGCGCTAAGTCCTGTCTTATAGTTACTCGTATGGGACGAGTGCGCTGGGAGACCAGTGGCTGCATGGTGCTCCACTAGGTGCCGTGATCAGCAATATAATAGAACTGGCGGCGTGCTCAGACGGCGAGATGCTGAACTGGACATCTAACTGGCAATGGATGAGATTCAATACGCCGATGAAGATGCTAAGGTCGGGACCACTGCCGTTTTTCGGGCGATTATATTCCTGCGTTATCAACCACAGATCAACGACGCCTGGCTTTTGCAAGATATGCATACATGCGCATGCCATGCCAGCCAACCGGCGCATGCTGTCTGACTAACTTGAAACGTCCAGCGTGTTCAGTAACTAGCGAATTCATCCGAGCGAAAGTCGTGGATTCCTCTATGGACATGCAGGGAAGTCCCCAGTCCCAATTCGCGTTCTTCTGCTGTGATGCCGTATTCTGACCCAACCAGTACCAAACGTGACCCAATCTCAACCTCGCCGTCCTATGTATTAATCTCGTACCTGCACAATTGGCGGACTGGCCAATCGACATGCATGCAACTTACGCAGAAGTCCATCACGGGTAAGAAAGTGCTAGACCGTGACTTTCCTATTGGTGGGCCTCATCACGGATGTTCTTTACGCGCTGCGTGTCTGCCGCTGCGATCGCATAGTATGGAGTCCTGTGGCAGACAGCACGAGGCCCACACCTCAAATCAGGTTAAGTTGCCGCGGGAGTTTGAATAGAGCCAGCCCAGCCCAGCAGACGGAGTCCGCGTTAGGCTACTATACCGCTGTAGAGACTACCGGGAGACTCTGCGACTTGTGCGAATAATTGCCAAGTAAGTAGGTACTAGATAGTAGGTAGGCGAAAGAACGAAGACCGCACAGTATGTACGTGGATTGCGTGAGTGACTACGACTTCTTCAGGCTTGTTGGTGCAATAACGAGTCCCATTGCACGGAATTATTGACATGATTGCTCGTCCCCACCACAGATTAACAAAATCGACGCTCCGGGGCTGTCTGACTAGATCAATCGAATAGAGGAAGTCCTTCTCCACTCGGTGCGATTGCCATGAAGTCCTGAGCGGGCTTCGAGGTGGCAGAAGCGTATAAGAATTGTTGTCGTTCCCGTGGCGTCTTCTCGGATTCTGCAGAATCTCCTTCACTGTTCCCAAGTGCTACGGTGTTGGAGTATTTGCTGTCGTGATGCTCGCCCGTCTCTACTCGCGAGTGCTCATATCTGCCGTGTGTCGTCATTCCTGCCATCACTGTGGCGTTGCATGAGCAGCACCCCATGGTGCGAAATGTTGTCTCACCCGCAGGTGGGACGTCGAAAGCAGAGGGGTTCTTTCTAGCTATGCTTTGCACTGCCGCTGAAAGCGGTTTCAGGAAACCGAGACTCCAGTAGCGGCCGGAATAGCCCAACGTTTCGTAAGTCGTATTGGGATCGATTTCTAGCGGCTTAGAATCGTTGGAGCCCGGCATTCGCAGGCGATCGAAGATGGCTTGGAAAACACGACTCGATGCTTCCCCTCTGTCACTAATAGACAATCTGTTGATGATGGACATGGAACGATGAATGCAGTGCATCTGCGAATGACGGGTCTGTACCTTTTCCATGATAAATCGGAATAGCTGAACCAAGACTTCCTGGCCGGGATGGACCCGGTTGGGGAGTATGATGCTGTAGAAATATAGGAGAGACAAAATATGCTGTTGCGTCAAAAGCAGGCTGGCCTCGTTGAAAGCAAGGTTAAACATACAGAATGCTGAAGGGACGAAACCGAGGTAAAGAAAAGCCTGGCCACCCAGGAAAAGATCATAAAAGCCCTCCGATGGTCTCAGCGATTGGCGGCTGAAACTGTCGTGCCAGGTAGAAGTTTGAAAAACAGAGTCGTAGTAAACCCGGCTGTGGTACAGCAGGGCATCCAAGTGGTTCATCTCTTGAGTTGACGAGACGACAGAGTCGACATGACCAGGATCGAGTGTGGCTTCCAGGTTTCCACCGGTGACGCGGTTGCCATCCAGATCAGGTGCTGCCAATGCTTGTACGTTCGTTTCCGGGATTTCAAAGGTTGCCACAGTTTCGGGAGTGTGACATTCGATCTCTGTTGTAGCATCCGCAGCAGGCGACTCCCGAAGAAGTGCTTGTAAATCGAGCACACCTTTGCGCTTATATCTCTTGATGTCGTCCGACTTCACCACTCGATCGCGGATGACAAAACTTGTGTCTTTTCTCAAGGCTTGTCTTTCGAGGACGATCCGCAGAGCATAGAGCATATCAGGCTGTTTCTTCTTTCGATCAAGGCCCCACTTCTGGATCCGAGTCTTCAGCATAGCCACTCTACAGCGTCTTAGCTTTGGTGATTGTGGATAAAGAATCATACTCACGCGGGATGAAAACCGTACTCTTCTGCAAGTATTGCTTGTACATCACGAAGGCTCTTGCCTTTGTCCCGGTACAATCGCGAGAAGAGCGCTTTCTTCTGGCCCCATTGGTCCTCGGAGTACGCCCGGGCGCGCGTGCGAGGTATAGGAGGGTTGAGAGTGATTGAAGACATCAGTCCGATGAAGCTGCAGATTCCTGGGAGCTCATCCTCGACGGAAACAAATCACAGCTGCGCGATGTTTTATACCCTGGAGGGACAAGATGGAAGCAATTAAGGCTGAGACGTAATGCTTCTTCCTCAAACTTGCAGGATCAAAAGTTGCCGGCATGGCGCTAGCACTCGCACCGCGAGAAGATTGGCCATGGCTCATCCAGTCGCTGGTGGCAGTGGAGAGTTCTTGCGCAGGAGAGTTGGAAGCTCACATAGAAGTGCGTACGGGTGAAGCTGTGATCAGTACGGAATAGGCGTCTAGGGCAAGTTTGTGTTCATCAGAGAGTCGAAGCTGGGGTCCCATCCGCAAGGACATGGACCTGTCAACGGCTCCTGCATGACAAGGGTTTTTACTCACATTCCCCGTGGTCTGTCACTGGTCATAAGCGGATTGGCTCCTAGCGTAGCACGAGGCGTCATGAAAAATGGGCTGACGATCAAGAGTGCTGCGTCGCTGTTCAACCCTCTGGCGTCTTGCGGAATCACATAATACTCGCAAAGAGACATGAGAGACTGGGAGTGGTGGGAGTGCGCCTTTAGAGAATCGACGGAGTAAAGTTTTAGCGAGCTTGGCGAGCTTGGCGACGTCATGCCTGTTTGAAGCCTCTCGGGTGGATCACTCGCAGCTGCAATGCAAGCCTGTGCTCGTCTCGCCAGCCAAACTACTAGCTGGGCTTCGTCGACAGCACATTGCGATCCTGTGTGAAGATAGCCCGTTTAGTCGGCATACGAGCGCTTAACAGGCAAAATGTCTTCAGGAGCAGGGGTAAGCGCATCCTGAGGGATGTGAAGGTGCAACACTTCTGACATGGACTGTAGCGAGAGGCCGTCTTCCCCACGCGGCAGGCGTTGGGTCAGATGAACAGCAAGTTGAAGGGAGCGCAGACCGGCCACAGCTTGCTCAAGAGAAAGAGTGAAGCTTTGACAAAGTGAGGTCGCAAGAAGAACAGAGGTCACCAGATGCTGACCTTGAACTAGGCGTTTTCGAGGTGTGCATGAGCGTAATGCCGACCCTGGGCGACGTTAAGCTGAACCAATGCAGAGATCCTCAAACGAATCGACGAGGCCAAGCGTAAGATGGGTCGAGTCATGCAGATCGCCGCCTTCTCCCTCGCCGAAGTCACGTACGCTGTTGGAGGAGACGTGGGCTACCAAATCCAAGAGTCCGTCAAGACAGCACGGTTCAGAATCAAGACCAAGCAAGAGAACGTCTCGGGAGTCTTTCTACCACAGTTTGAAGGATACACCAAGGACGAGATTAATGACTTCGGCCTGACGGGTCTGGGTAAGGGAGGTCAGCAGGTGCAGAGATGTCGGGAGACCTACACCCGAGCAGTCGAGACTCTGGTCGAACTGGCCAGCTTGCAGACTGCGTTCATGATCTTAGACGAGGTCATCAAAGTGGTGAATCGGAGAGGTGCGTCAAATGAATTCAATGCCGAGACTGAACTGACCATCTCAGTCAATGCCATCGAGCATGTCATTATTCCACGGACGGAGAACACCATCAAATGTGAGCCCAGTGGAGATGCTGTACGATGGCGCAGACACTAACGCGTGCCCAGATATTAACTCGGAACTCGACGAACTGGACCGCGAAGAGTTCTACAGACTCAAGAAAGTCTCAGGCAAGAAGCAGAGAGACCAGGCTGCCGCTGATGCAGAGATGAAGCGGAAGAAAGAAGCAGAGAAAGGGAAACCAGAGCAGGAAAATGGTGCTGAAGCGCAAGATGTCCTTGGTGAACACGAGGATGAAGACGTTATCTTTTGATGTCTTTCACGGCGCGGAGTTTCTGCAGGTTTGGTGTACACTTGGAAGCCCCGTCAACGCCAATCTTCCGTTTCGCGAGCCATGCATGGGTATCGATAAATATAGCAGTCCTTTTGCTGCCGACATGAGAAGACCGTAACTCTTGCACGTCGTTTTCGTAGCATTTCCTTCAAGCACGCTGGTAGGTGACGCGGATACCTTTGCCCTCGTCGCCCAGCTGCATGCCTGCCGTGGCTTCTTTGGCACTGATTGCTCCCGCTTCGGCCTCGTATTCCACGAAGGCGATCCCCTTGCGGCCGGGCACCATTCTAACTTCCTTGAAGCCTTCAAAGCGGCTGAATATCCTGCTCAGGCCATCCGCGTCGTAGCTGTCCGGCAGATCCCGTAAGAACAGAATCTTGTTGGGCGGTAGGTATTCATCTGGGATGATGGCCGCAGCATTCGCGCCCGACGGTTTCAAGCCCGCTCCCTTGGCCGTCTTCACCGGCCGTGCCGCCAGTCCTGCTCCCGCGGCGGCGTCAGCAGGTGCCGCGGCCGGTCTCTTGAGCATCTTCTGCTGTGTAGCCTCCAACGCCTGTTTTCTCTCTTTCTCCGCAAGTCTCGCTCTCTTCCACTTTTCCAGGCCCTGCTCGCCGTCTTCTTTAAGCACCGTCGCGTCCGACCTCGTCCGTGCAAAGTCTAGCTGCATCGGCTTATCGAACAGCTCGAAGCCATTAATTTCTTCGATCGCTTTGGCGGCAGAGTCGGCGTTGTCAAACACAACGAATGCTTGACCTTTTGCTTTCAAGTTCGTCTTTGCCACCAGGTCGATGATATTGCCGTACTCGGAGAAGATTTCGGAAAGGGCTGATTTCAACTGGTCGACTTTTATCCGTTCTTCGAGGTTTTTGACATAAACTCTAGAGCGCCGTTAGTGATATGGGCGAGGATGTCGGTTGAGACGTGAACCAGAAACATACGTAGAGGACGGCGCATTTTGCATGGCGGTCGCCATGGCGGCGGACTCGGACTGGTGGTTTCCGGTACCCGATCTGTCTGTACGCCTGAAGGGATGTTCAGGGTAAGTTTCACCAGGTGTAGTCGCTGGTCGGAAGATGCGATGCCAGGACAGGGACAGCCCGATCACGTGACTGAGATTTTCCACCCCGCCGCTTGCATTAGAGCTCTTTCGCAGTTCGACTTTGGTTTCAACTGTGGCGTTACTCGAGGCCTAGTCAAGGCAGTGCTCCTTTCCTCGCCTTCTTCTTTCGTCCCGGCGCTTCGGGTCGTTCCAACTCAGTAACAAAGTCGCCAGGATCCTTCTCAAGACGCGATCCTTCATGAGGTAGCCCACCCCCCTTCGCCGCTCCTGGTCACGCTCAAAGATGCAACATGAGCAGCGCCGCAGTAGCAACCCCGCCTAGAAAAGGTCGACTCGGTAGCAGAATCAAGAGTAATGGCGGCTGTCTGACATGCAAGATTCGCAAGGTCAAGTGTGGAGAGGAAAAGCCAGCTTGTCTGCGGTGCTCAAGCACTGGAAGGAAATGTGAGGGCTATGTGAACGCCATCAACTCACGAGAACAACCCCCAGCGGCGTCTGCATCGCCTACTCTGGCCCACGTCGGATGCATTTCAAGCTATGCACATGCAAGTCGGCTCGAGGTACAGGCTTTCGAATTCTTTATGAGTGACGTGCTGCCTGGCTTTTCGCGGATTGTCGATCAACACTTTTGGCATCAAGTCATTCCCCAACTCAGTCAATCCGACAAGATCATCTGGGACGCGGTCAATGCCCTGTCATGTCTCATTCGCCATCCCCAAATTTCGTGGCGCTGGCTTTTACCGGGGCCGAAAGCATCCACGTTGGCCGACGACAATCACCGCTTGGCTGTCAAGTGGTATAGCAAATCGCTGCATGGCCTTCAGAAACGTATGACTCACGGCAGTGTGTCGCCGGGTATGCTCATGGTAACCTGCCTACTCTACATCAGCATCGAGTGTCTTCAAGATAATCTAGATGGGGCAATGGTGCTTTATTACCGAGCACTGGCCATGAATAATATGCTCGCAGAGAAGGGCGCGGGCAACTATTCAACTACAGCGGCACGCGACGTGGGTTCGGTCGAAGGCACGGTCCAATCTCTGCTAAGACACATGTCCATCTCCAAAGAACTTCCTGCTTCCCTGAGAAAGGTGAATAGTCATATCAACATGACTTTCGATTCTTTATCAGAAATCAGGGAGGAAGGTTATCTATTGCTTGACGAGGTGCACGGATTTCTCGAACACATCGACGGGATAAGGTCGATAATGCCAAAAGCCTGGCTTCCCACGCCAGACCTCATCGAGTGGTGGGAGAAGGTGAGGAATAGAATTCGCTTTCTGGAAACAGCTATACAGGAGGTGGTCAAAAGACAGAGACGGGCTATCTCGGAATGTCCTGATGAAGACGAGCTCTATTCAACTCTGATGTTGTCGTTTAACCACTTCTACGTCGTGGTATCGTCCTCTGTGAGCATGTATCAGACAACCCTGGACGAATTCATGGCTCAATTTCGATCAATAATCGCGTACATTCGCCGCGTGGTCGCCATCCAACGAAGAAGATCCCGACGTCCGGTATTTGTCTTTGAAACGCGCATCCTCCCGGCTCTTTACTACGTCGCAACCAAGTGCCGCCATCCGCTTATCCGTCGAGAAGCGATTTTCTTGCTCGAGAATGAGGCGCCCCGCATGGAGTATATCGCCAAAGCTGAAGGAATGGCGGCGGTGGCCAAGAGGATTGTCGGGATCGAAGAAGCCTGTGGCAGTGAGGAAGGCGTGTTTTGTGCAGAGTGGCCTCCTCACAAAGCTGATTTGCTCCCGGCCGAAGACCATCGGGTGTATCGGGAGAGGCTGACGGAGCTGGTGGATGCAACCTCTGGTGAACCCGTGCATTTTCTGGAATATGGCATATGGCGGCGTGAAGGCGACGGTGGTGTTTGGACTCCGACCGAACATATCGTCAAAATGTGAGGTGAAGCCCCAGTCGAACTTATCTCTTCCAGAGAGACTGTCAGATTGGGACTGTCAGATTGGCTTGGGCATCCCAGCTTCCAACATCAATCCCTGGACATTTCTGTCCTTGACACTTCGCATGTATGATACCTGCTCATCCGACATCTGGAATGGACGGGGCGGTTCGTGGAAGAACATTAGCCTATACATGGCATACCCGATCACCACCGATACAGCTGCACTGCAAATGATGATCAGGATCATCACGGTTTTGCTTATCCCCATGCTGGCCGATGTTGAGCAGTCGCGGCGTGGTATAGAGAGAAATGCTGGTGTGTGGTTCTCGAGGCACTCTTCGGCTTTCAACACAAGGAAATTTGAGCAAATGGTAGACGAGTGAGGAAAGAATTGAACGATCGGGATGAAGACAACGGTCCTTCAGCTACGAGGAGATACTTTTTATCTTGAGCCCAAGAACACGGGGCAGTCAACCTGGATGCTCGCTTTATAGGGACTACCCACAGCGCTACGGTACCACCAACTATCTACGCAGCAGTCCAGCGAATCTGGGTTCCTCCGTCCCCATTTACAGCGTCACCATGCTTCGTGAAGTACAACATGACCAAGAATACATCAAGATACTGGCGCCTCACACGAGCTCCTTGCTCCACAAACCGAACACACCAGTCGCACCGCGCCGTTGTTGATGCCGCCGGGGGATGCAATATTTATGTCCGAAACCGAAGGCTCGCTAGCCGTGCAATTTCTTGCATGGCAGACAATTTCGCGTCACATACCGATCAATGCTCCTAGCGGATGAAACACACGTTAGCCATCTGGAATACAAACGTCCTCGTTGTGCCGTGGCTCTATCACTTCAACTCCTGACCGCCATGCAATGTGGCCGCTGCGAGTTGCGGGCCAGGGAAAGAAGAAGCGTTACAATTGGTCATCCCGATGCAGGGGAGTGTATCTGGGCCGTGAGCAGAGTCTCCACAACCCGAACCGCCCTCTCAAACCGCGAGTTCGGAGCAGACCCTCAATCTCAGAAGCTGCCTGGGGTTCAACTTGTTCCTGAATCGCAGTCGAATCCCTGATCTAGATGTCCAGCCGCCTCCTTTCTCCACGTGCGCCTCGAAATTATAACAGAATTTATGGGTGTGCCTGGGTGGAAAGTTCGAAGAGCCCGGCGCTTGACCGATTCCGGAGATGGAAGGGAGACTGGGCCCAGTGCGCGGGCCTTGCGGTATGCGCCATGGTAAACGGCTGAGTACAGCGGCTCTGCAGGAAACGAGGTAAGTTCTCCCGTCTTCCTTAGGTAACTGCAACAGATACACTCTCTCTGCGTGAAGTACTTTTTCATGCCGTCCCCAATGCCGTCAAGCCGGCTGTCGAACTCGTTCCAGAGCGACACTACGATGTTGTTGACACGATCCTCGAGACTCCTTCTACCTTAACATACGGTAGCCTTTATAAACCTGCCATGCCCCCTTGATGCAGGCAACGGCCGTCAGAACACGGACAACGACGGCAAGGCAGAACGTCCACTCCTGCACATGGTTGCGGTTGTCTTGCTTGGCTTGCAACATGCCTCCTGGTTGATGCTCCCCGACAACCTACTTTGCCATGACGAAGCGGTCTCTCCAGAATTCAAAGTCCTGCCAACATCGCTCAGACGCTTTCGATTGCGGGCACGTACCGCAGCGAGGATCGATCGTTCATTTTCGATGCTCCATCTTGAACTAGCATGTGTGGATCGTCAGCGGATGTCGGAATCATCAATGATGATATCCATCCAGTTCATTCAGGAAGCCAGCAAGGACCATTTCAGCCAGCGTCGGTATTTCATATACGTGCGAGGCGGACACACCGTGGAAGATTGCAATGTTTGAATCGTCACCCATAACTTAGTGGTGCTCGGCGAAGTCTCGAGCCCGTTGAACATTGATCCCAGCCACTTGTGCGAAATGTCGTGCCGTCAAAGAACCTCGACAGGAGGAAGTCGTCCACCTGCATTGACATGGCTGCCCCTGTCACAACTGGTACTGGTACATGAGTCCCACGCGTGCTCGTGGTGCTGCATCTTCGCCTTGCGAAAACATGTGACACACTGAGTCCGGGGGGGGCGGGTTGGTTAAGTCATGCATGGGGTCAAGGTCAATTGGCGGGATGCTCAGCTCAGGTCTGGAAGCACAGAAAACATTGGACTTTGGAGAGGTCAATATTCGCCGCTCGGTCCCTCGTACGGAGCACACCCCGGTATGCTATTCTGTTTCCCGAGTTTTCGGTTCCGACAAAAGAAGGGTGAATCACTGTGCAATTCGGGTGATTTCCACCGACCAATGTCAACCCTGCAGCACCTTACGAGTACGCGGCTTCAATTTGTAATTTAAAAAAGCTACAGTAGCTTGCCTGTCCATAAACCTATCGTGATAGACTTGACCCGTTCAAACCTTCTCCCGTAACCGCATGTACGTCAACAGTCCCCACTGCACGACGAAAAAGCTGGAATGGTGCTCGAGTTTCTTCCCCGGGTTGACTAGTTGAATATCGTACCGACGGATAATTTCGGGGATGATCTTGTTCATTTCGAGCAGGGCGAGATGTCGACCGATGCAGACGTGAGAACCGCCGCCGAACTAGACGTGATATCACCGTTAGCAATTTGTCCCAGGTTCGGCTCGACGATACAAACAGATAGCCTGTGGCTCGACGATGGAGACAGACAGCTTTGGCTGGCAACTTACCTGGAACATACACCGCTCCATCAACTTGATCTTCTCCTTGTCACCTTCCAGCCATCTCTCCGGTCTGAAGACATCGGCATCTTCGCCAAAGATGCCCTTGTGTCGGTGTAAAACCCATCCGTTGACGGCGACGGCCGTGCCCGCGGGGAGCTTGACGCCGTCGATCTCAGCACCTCCAGGAGGGACCTTCCTCGTGATGTTCAGTCCCACAGCCGGGGCAATCCTCATGGCTTCCTTCAGACAGGCCTGGAAGTACGGTAGGTTCTGCGACTCGTTGTACTGGACCATCTCTGACAGGTTGGCCGACATGATTTCCTCGACCAGCTTCTCGTAGACCCTTTTGTTCGCCAAGACGTACCAGAAGAAGCTCTGCATCGTGCTGGCAGTCGAGTCGCTCCCGGCAAAGATGGCGCCATGAGCAATGGCAAACACATCGCCACGGCTCAGAGCCTCGGGATGTTCCTGTTGGGCGATGATCAAGCTGTTGAGGAGATCCTTGTATTCGACCTTCTCGCCGTTGGCGGGTTTCTGGCGCTTCTCCAGCTGTCCGAGTGCCGTCCGAGTGACGAGGGCGTTCTTGGTCGACAGGAAAGGGATCAGATTCCAAAGCGGATTTCGTCGGAAGATGTGGTCGAGCCAAGGTACCTGGCCAATGATGCCATTGTACCACTGCGAGTTGTCGATCGTTTTGATGTTGTTGTCCACGTCGACTCCAGCTTCCAGGAACCCGAATTTCTTGGAGAAGGCGACTTCGCCGAGGACGTCAAAGGCAAAGAAATGAAGCCAATCGCCGAGGTCGCAGACCTTGTTGTTGTCGGCAAACTCGTCCAGCTTGGACAGCAACAGCTTCTCGGTCTCCTCGATGCGGGGCGTGCTTTGCTGCATGGACGCCAGGCTGTAAGGCGTCGCTGCGTACCGCTTCTTCACGCCATGGACCGCTTCCCGAGTCTCAGTGAAGATATCGGGGTTCTCGGGGGGCGGAAAGACGCCGTAGAAATCGGTCTTGTGGAAGCCTTTCCCCGTCTTGAACAGTTCGATCGCGGCCTCGGGGTTGGAGAAAGAAACCTCGTTCGGTGCAATCCGTACAACGGGACCATATTTCTGGTGCAAGGCGATGTGGTGCTGCTCGGTGTGGCCTGTCCAGGTACTCCAGACTTTCCATGCTCTAGTGCATGATGCAATGAACGGGCCGGGGAACTGTCGCAGAGGGGAGGAATATCGTCTCCAGAGAGGTCGTACAAATAGAAGGACGAAAAGGATCAAGAACGGATGAGCAGCCACCACGTGCCATGCAGTCAGAACGGCGGACTTGGTCAAGGGCGCTTCCTCGGTCGTTTTGATCTCCATGCTGGTGCTAATGTTGATGTCTGGTGCGGTAATGATGGAGTCGTCGTTTGGCGGAAGACAGAAACGATTAAGAAGAAGTAGGTTAAAAACCTCCCGCCGCCACTACAGTACCACCACCTGTGATGCCCATACCACTCAGGGCAGTGCTTAACGAAATCATGGTGATGCTCCTGCCTCCACGCCTGCCACACAATGCTCGTGGACAGCGGTCGCTCGGTCGATGATTCCCCATCTCACGCAAAGGAGAATGCCCCACACGTCTAGCCCCACGATCTGTGGCCAGCGAGCATGGTCCCAGTGCTGCCACAGGCTGCCCGGGATTTGCGACGGGCAGACGGCCGGGCTGACCTGGACGCCCATGCTTTGGCAATCTGGTCTCGTGGAGGGATCTGACTGATGTGTGAAGATGGGGTAGTCATGGAGCAGAAGTCCTTGACCTGGAACTAACCTATCCTGGGCCACACAACTGCCGAGGGGTCTCGACGCCTGCCCTACCTTGAGCAACCTCCAGGAAGCCACTGCGTCAGAAACGGTGATGATCCCTCTTGGGTGCTGCTCGACTTTTGGCCTTGTTACTAGTCATAACCTGCCGATGCTGAAATCTCTCTCTCTAGGTCCTTGATCGAAAGATGTCCGCATCGGACAGCTCCTCAGATCTGCGAGATCTCCCTTCCCTTTCGAAAGCCCTGCAATGCACAGAATCTTCTCCACATCACGCTACTGGTGTTTAGAGTTGGAGGTCAAGACTCGTACCTAATTGGCACAGACCCTGATGAATGATGGTGAAGCTACCCCACATGGCGAGCTGATGTGATCGCAGCACGAAAGATGGTGTTGGCGAAGCCTTGGATTCCTTCGGCGGTATTCCGGTAATACTTCTGGAACAACATTTTCTCATGCCACATATCAGATTGTGGGTTCGGTGATATGGTCTTCGACATAGTGGTGCAGTGCTCGAATGGAGAATGTCACTTCTCTGCGGGTGTTGACGAGCATGGCGCTCGGTTGGGCGCAGCAGAGAACCGACTTGGTTTGATCCCAGTCGATTCACCTCACCAGAGTACAGAGGACATGGTCAACCGAGCAGCATTATCTATCTGACTCCGGCGAACACCCCAGATACAAAGTCGATGAGTAGGCGCTTGGCGACGAAGAGGCCTGTAGCGTCTATTGCAACCAACTACATGGAGCTGGAGGCAATGCCCTATACCCTGACGGAGCTGTGGCGCAAGTTGTGGGATCGGAATCAGAAGAGGGAATCAACCATATCGTCGCCGAAGTCGAGGAAGTCTCTTTACTTGTACTCTGTGTTGCCAACTCTCCTTCTTGCGTTCTTGATGTTCCACTTGAAGGTGCGAGGATGATGTGGACTTTCTTTGATGTTGACCAAGGGCTCAAAATTTGCTCTGCTCCTGTGGTCCCGTTTTACTCAAGGTTACCATCTGGCAGCATCCGTGTTGTGATGACCTTGCAAAGCATTCGCGATGCCAAATGGCATGCAGTGCAAGGTGCAGGAGGAGTTGGCAGGCTCATTTCAGGCGGTACGAGCAATGAGGGCAGGAAGGAGGACAAGTGAACAAGTAGTCATCACCCAAAGGGTTTTGAATAGGTGATGGGCAAGCCTTCAGCAATTGTAGCAAGGAGAATTGCTGGGTGTAGGGCAGTGAGTGGTGAGTGAAACTGAGGGAAAGATGAAAATGTTTGCAGGTACATGTATATTGAACCATTCACTCAGGAAGAAGGGCGATCCAAGTTCGACTACCACGAAGGAACCCACGACACGTTTATCTCTCGGTTTCCTCAGCACATTTCACTCTTAATTATAGTTGTACATACCGTTATCCTATGAGTACAACCCGCTAAGACTCATTGCATGCGTGACACTTGCCAGACTAGCCCTTCCTCTTCCTTTCCCTCACCCCGTCAGGCCGACTTTCGCCTTCAACAGGCTCTCCATTGACGAGCACAACTGGCCTGTTGCCATTGACCTTGGCATTTTCCAAAGGCTTCTTTTCGTCCTTTCCGGGGATATTAGTATCCTCTTCCTCCTCTTCATCCTCGCTCCGCTCATCGACCGTTATATTGGAGAACACATAGTTCTTCGCGATGCGGAGGATCAGGAATAGCCAGAAAAGATTGACGGCTTGAAGACAGGCAAGAAGGGAGAACGTGATATACTGGCTGATCCAGCACTTGTATTGCTGGGTCTCCCAGTTCAAGTCGAAGGGGCCGACGGTCCTGAATTCGGTCAGAGTCGCCCACAGGATTTTCCAGTTGATCCAGTGGCGCAGGTAAATCCAGATGCCCATGAACATGAGATAGTAGGGTCCGACAATAATCGAGTCAAGGTAGTTAAGCGTTTTGGAGGTCTGGGGTCTTGTCAGCATGCGATACATCGATTATAGGGAAGAGCCGCTATTCACCGCAAGAAAAAAGTCACTTATGTCGTGTGTGATATAGACGGCAATGCCCATCTTTGCAAAGTGGAAGCGGTAGCTCAGTCCAATGAGAGCAAGTGTGATGATGTGGTGGAAGACCAACTCCTTAAAGTCCTTGCGAGGCTTTTCCAGTTGTAGGACGAGGACTATGGCTTGCTGCGCCCAATATGCTGCCTGCAACAAATAGTAGGCCTTGAAGATCCCTTCGTGCTTGCGGTGAGGGAAGCCTTCAAACATGGCCGTTGTGTTGAAATACCACAGTGTGCCCTGCTTCATCACGTAGAGACCGAACGGGCCGAAGACGGCGAAGTACATGGCTGTGTAGACTTGTTCCATAAAGCGCGATTGCTTGGCTCGCTTCGTAATGCCGCATCGTATTGCCATGGGACGGATGACCCGTTGCATCATGAATTCTCTCGTGAATGTAAAGAAGATGGTGTAGAATCCAACGAAGGCAAAGTCGGCCTTGCCCTTGCCATACATGTTCGGTCCACCCGGATAATCTGGTCCGAGAGGGTATGACAGGAATATGGCTTTATGGAGAGGATTCTGCTCGCCTGGGTTTATGTAGTACGCCCCGAGCAATGCGAGGAGGAGGAGGAGAGGGTTGAGCCAGGTGTGGCGCAGGGAGACTTGCTTCCATTTTCGAAAGGCCGATCTTGCTTTCCGTCTTTTGGAGTGCGGCTTGAGGTCTCTCTCGCGTGCCTACAAACTGTCAGGACCGTCAGAGCACTGCGTTGGGTACATCGTACAGATATCTGTTCAGTGGGCCGCAGTGCCATGGTGGCCAGAGCAGGAGCACCAGTGTCCCCGCGAGGATCGCCACCAAGGTTGCTCGACGTCCGGCGTGGGCGCGCCATGGTGGATGATGATGGCAATGAGAGCCCGCGCCTCCGAAGTCAACAGAAAAGTGGTTGTAAGTGAGTGATCGGAGCAGAGGGCAATTATGTGGTCAGGCCGGACGCATTAAAGGTGCATGTGAAGGGCCTTGAAATGAACAGTCAGCCTCCGCAGAAGCTCCGTGCGCGACCGCACCACTCCACACAAAAGGAGAGAGAGGACCACAGCAATTTCCCAGCGAAATGTCAACCTGATCGAAGCCCTCGTATCCGCGTATCACCGTATCTGGAGTATATGCTCCGGATCTTGAGATCACCTTCACAAGCATAGCAGTCTTACTGTCTGGACCGGAAAGAAATTCAGGACATGATGCCGTGTCTTGACCTGATGTTTTACTACACATGTGTGATTACTGCCGTGGCTATGTAACTCCACAAACATCGCGGTTTCCATCTTAAGGCGAAGGGACAGCCTCGACCGTGCATCACTCCTGCTGCTTTTTCTGGTCTGTCTCGTCAGGCCGGGGCGGTTCCTCGGGTCTCTTGGACTTGTCGACGGTGCCGTGAAGCTTCGCCGTCGCTGCCGGTCCCTCAGGCTTGTGTTCCTCTCCTGATGAACCCATGAAGGGGTTGTTCGAACCAGAGACATCGCCTTGAGCCTGCCTGGTATCAGCAAGGAAGGTCCTGAGGAGATGGCGTAACAGAACTTACATCTTTGGCGCCTTTTGACTCTGACGCCCTCGCGTTGTCATCGGATATGGCCGTGCCTTTGGGAGTCCTGAGTATCATATTAGTACGTACCGTAGCCCCGGGTTGTATAACTTACACCTCCTTATCTTTGTTTTCACCCTGATCGTCGGATTGTTCCTTTCCTTCCTCTTTCTCTTCCTCCTTTCCTTCCTCCTTACCCTCCTCCTGCTTGTCGCCATCGTCCTCGCCTGAGTCCTCCTTAGGTGATTCTTCCTCTTCCTTTGGCTCCTCAGCAGGTGCATCTTCAACTTCCTTTTCAGCATGAGCGTCATGGCCATGACCATGGTCGGACTTGGTGGGTCCTTGCTGCCATAGCCAGCCAGCAGCTGGGACAGTGACGACGATCGAACCGATTAACCTGTACGACTCCGGTCAGTAACCACCGAAGCTTCAGTGTTCCTGACCTACCAGGGAAGGTCGCTGCTCTTTTGTCCGCCATGCTCAGTGGCATATGTCCTCCGACTGACACCACGAAGGCTCGTCCGAGCTTGGATTCCTGCGCGCTTGAGAGAAAAGGATTGGATGGAGCCCCGGAGGGCAGCTGGTCTCGGCAGCGGCATTGATGCGGGAACTTTGAAAAGACGATTGACGGTGGGAATAACTCGGGATACCTAGAAAGCGAGATCACTGCTGAAGGCGGCGCTCTTGGGATAGAAGCAATTGACGTTGACCGAATTGATCGGAAGCGGGAAATGCCTCCGGACACTTTTGGTGGAAGCTTGGAGGTCACCCCATACATAGTAAATCCTAGAGCAGAGCTCCAGGAACAGCAGCTGACGCAACCAATCAAAACTCACAAGGCTGGATGTGTAATTCAATGACGTCAGTCTTGTCTCTTTAGTGGCCAAAATTCGCTGCGCACGTGTCAGGCTGTTGATGTGCCTGGAACTTTGTACAATACGATTCACCCCGCTAAAGGTCGCTGCAAGAGTTCGGAGCACCACCGCAAGTCAGTCTCCGAGTTGTTTAACTACTCGTAAAAGTCACTTTCATCTTTTTTCAGTGTCTGGAGGCCCGTGTCTTCGTTGAAGCGTTCAAGCCATCTCCAAACCATACCCCGCGCATTTTCCCCTCCCACGACTTTGATCTGCTCTGTCCACAGGCAGCGTTGTCAAACCCAAAGCAAGTCTACAGCCTCGTACGTGTGTTCGCTCGGCGACCTCGACCTTCGATGTCCCGGATCGGGACCTAGGAATCTCCCTCTCCGCCTATACAACCAACTTCGTCCGTCGTCATGGCTAGGGACCGGAATTCAGCGCAGTCGGGCATTTCCCAGTTGCTCATGAAAATCAACGATCCCGATCCCGACATTCGCTTCATGCAGTTGAGCGATCTCACAAACATCCTCCTAGCCCCTGCTTCAGAATATATACGGACTGACAATCATACTGCCGCAAGAATCATTGAAGGGTTGCTGAAGGCCTTGGCCGATCAGCATGGAGAAGTCCAGAACCAGGCTCTCAAATGGTGAGTTTCAACGCGCACGCGTATGGACAATACACTCATTCCTTTCGCAGCATTGGACCTCTTGCTGCACGCATCCCTGGTGAGACGATAGCGCCGCTGATCGACAAACTCACCGACCTTACCAACAAGGATATTGACATCTCAATCCCTAATACGGCCCTGCGCTCCCTCATCGCCTCCCTGCCTCAACCCAGACCGAACGAGGGGCCGAGCACCGAGGTGAAAGATGCTTACACTGCTGTGAGCAAGGTCTTGATTCCGAGACTCGTGGGCCACGTAATTCTCCCATCAAGCAAACCTCCACCGCACCTGCCCACCGGCTTGTTGGAGTTACAGAAGGATAAAGGCTACAGCAGCGACGCGGTCGATGTCATGATTGAAATCGTGAAGTGCTATGGTTCCCTACTGCACGATTTGGAGTTGGTGGCTCTGGCCAAGGCGGTCATGAACATCATCGAGAGTCCGCAGGCTGGCGGTGTGGTCAAGAAACGTGCTCTGGCCGGCATTGGAGCACTGTTACCTCATTTCAACGACACCCAGGTCAGATCTTTTGTGGCGGCTCTTACCGAAAGCTATCAGAACAGTCAACTGAGTATTGAACATCGGAGATTCCTTGTGGCCACGATTGGAACGCTTGCGCGATCGAGTCCGACCAAGTTTGGCCCCTATGTCGACGATGTCATTCCCTATGTGCTGGAGGTCTTGAGTCAAGCAGAGATGTCTGCAAATGCCTCTGTCGATGAAGATATCGAGGTTGACCCGGAGATCGAGGAACTTCGCGAAACAGCCCTCGTTGCACTCGAGGCCATGCTTGGGTCGTGTCCAAGTGAGACCAAATCCCATCTCGCCGGCGCTATTGACGCGGCTTTGAGGTATCTCAAGTACGACCCTAATGTTGCCGACGTGGAAGACGACGAGATGGGTGGCACTCAAGACGACGATTCTGATGATGGCATAACAGACGATGCTCCGGACGACGATGACGACGAGTATGCCGAACTGGATGATGACGACGCTTTCAGCGATGTTGATGACATGAGTTGGAAAGTTCGCCGCTGTGCTGCAAAAGCTCTATACACCATTGTCTCGGGGTCATCGTCTGGCGACAGAGGCCTGCTCTTTGGAAAGATTGCGCCTGTTCTGATATCCCGGCTGTTCAAGGAACGGGAAGACAGCGTCCGTCTAGAGGTGATCGCAGCCACAACTGCGCTGATCCGAAAAACTGGATCTGGCTTGACGGAAGTGACACTCACCAGAGTCGACTCATCAGAAAATCCAGCTATGCCTACCAATACTCGCAAGCGAAGACGGCAGGACAGCGAGGCGGACAAGAAGGATCCAGATCTCCGTGGTCTCATCTCCATACGGTCCAGTCCTCCGATTCTCCCGGCCTCACCGCCATCGGGTTCGCAGGCCGAGCTGGTCAGCTTGGTGCCAAAGATTGTTCAAGCCCTTACGAAATTATGGAAGAAAGCCAGCATCTCTTTGAAGCAGGCTGCTGTGGGAATGCTCAAGACCCTCACATTGGCCCGGAATGGGATCTTGTCTGACCACCTACAGCTCTTGGAGGATGCTGTCGCTGACGCATTGAAACCTGCATCTGGTGCTGGGACAGGCAGTGCAGCCTCAGGGACGTCCGCGACTGTTGCCAGCCTGCAGATCGAAACGTTGACGCTGATCAGTGTCATTGCTGAGACTAATGGTACCAGTGTGCTGATTCCCTTCGTCATTGCGCTCATTCCCTCGGTTACAGCCATCGCTCGCGACAGAAACTACAAAGTTTCGACTGAGGCTTTGGGCACTATCGAGCAGTTTGTGAAGGCTCTAACTCCGCCCCGTTCACAGCCGGCAAACCAAGACCATTCGATACATATTGAGAAGCTATGGCAGGCCATCGTCGATCGAGTGACCGACAACAACACAGACCTCGAGGTGCGCCATCGTGGGATCCAGGTGTTTGGTGTTCTCGTCGCCAGAACGTCAGGTACTGAGCTGTTATCATCTTCAACCCGGGCTAGGAGCCTTGGAGTTCTAAGTGACAGACTAAAGAACGAAACTACACGATTAGCAAGCGCGAGAGCCATTGGTCTCGTTGGGGAGGCTGCCAGCAGTCACGATAACATCGGGTCCGCGTGGGTTCAAGAAGTCTCGCTAGAGATGGCAAATCAACTTCGTAAAGCGGATAGGTCTCTTCGAGGATCTTGCTTGGAGTCATTACAGTACCTCGCTTTAAACCCTGTCACGTCCTCCCTGTACGAAACCGGTACCATCCTGCAGATCCAGACAATGCTGATGCCGTTAATCTCGGCCACGGATCTGCATTTGTTGACTCCAGCTCTTGTGATAATGTCCAAGATCATCCCAACAAATGCACAAGCACTCGTGACGCCGGAAGTGGTCGAGGCCCTTTGCGGTATATCACATACTAGGATCGAAGGACCCCCTCTTCGAGCGTACCTCCTGGTTGCGAAAGTCATTGGCGAGCATGGAGTTGGTGCGCCACTGATGAAAGGCCTCCTCACTGTTGGAACGAACGGAGAGACGATGGTTCTTGGAAGAGCGATTGGCACCTTACTCGTGTACGGCGGCAACAACCTGACCATCACGGTAGATGACTTCCTGAAGGAACTGGAAACGTCTCAGGATCTGCCAGCGATCTGCTTAGCACTAACGGTCTTGGGTGAAGTTGGCTTCAGAATGGGTCCTCAGTCTCCGGTCAAGGTACAGACCTTCATCAACTGTCTCTCCGCCGAGTCCGACAAGATTCGGCTGGCTCCTGCGGTCGCGCTGGGCAGTGCCAGCTCCAACAACGTTTCGGAATGCCTGCCCATTATTCTTCGAAGCCTCGCGCAAACCCCTACCGCGGATTATCTTTACCTGCACTCTCTGAAGGAAATCCTGGAGCATTCTGAGAGCTCACTCGGGGAACTTCAACCATATGCAGCAGAGTTGTGGCAGAAGCTGTTCGCAGTGTCGCAAACGGAAGACAACAGTGCCGTGGGTGCTGAATGCATAGGTCGACTGGCGACTATCGATCCAGACACATACGTCCCGGAGCTCTCCAAGTCGCTGGCGGATCCCGATGCATCGATTCGCGGCATCGTCATATCAGCATTCCGCTTCACTCTGGGCGAAACCGGCAGTGCCTACAACAGCATCTTGATGAAGGCCATGACACCCATGCTCCAGACCATGCTGCATGACAAAGACCTGTCCAATCGCCGTCTGGCTGTTACTACCCTCAATGCTGCCATCCATAACAAGCCGGAACTGGTGATCCCAGACGTCGGTCAACTGCTCCCGACTGTCCTTGAGGATTCGAAGATCAAGCCCGAACTCATCAAGCAGGTCAAGATCGGACCGTTTACCCACACCGAAGATGCTGGTTTAGACCTGCGCAAATCTGCCTATGCGACCATGTACGCGCTACTCGACTGTCCTGGAGCTATCCCACATCTCCCAATTGCCAAGATCTTTGATCGCATCCAGGACGGTATCCCTGATGATCACGACATTCGAACTCTTTGCATCCTCATGCTCACCCGTCTCTCTGTGATTGATTCCGACGAAACCCGCCGCCGCCTTTCTTCTCTTGCTGAGAAATTCCGCATCGTCCTTGGCGCCAAATTGAAAGAAAATGCCGTCAAGCAGGAAATCGAGAAGGTCAATGAAGCCAACGCGGCGGTCATACGCATCACCATTGAGCTCGACCGCAAGTTCCCTGGCGCCAGTGCAGAGGGTGCGGGTGGTGAATCGATGGGGTGGAAGGGGTATCTGGAGTATCTGAAAAAGGAATTCTCGTCGGTAGCGAGACAGGTGCAGATGGATACTTGAGGAGCCGGAAGTGGTGATTGTAGTGCAGAGTTTATGGCTGAAGAAGCCTTCGCCGCTTATGGGTATGCTTCAAACTGAGCGATGAGCGTCTTCCTCAGAAAGAATGGCGCACAGGACAAATGTCAGCCGGCGATATTAGAGGCGCGAGCACCGGTGCGTCGAAATGACTTCAACGCCAAGCAGCACAGAGGACCCAGGCAGAGGTGCACCACCAACGGAGGATTCTGAATGGCTGTCTGTCCATATGCCAGTGGGGACATCCTTGCATTGACTGGGCGCAGTGAGACATACTGATGGCAC
Organism: Cladophialophora carrionii CBS 160.54; assembly: GCF_000365165.1. Classification (NCBI taxonomy): domain Eukaryota; kingdom Fungi; phylum Ascomycota; class Eurotiomycetes; order Chaetothyriales; family Herpotrichiellaceae; genus Cladophialophora; species Cladophialophora carrionii. The sequence continues at coordinate 2,297,090 of NW_008481831.1, forward strand.
GTCAAGGCTCTTGATACAGCATATGGTCCAGCGCGAGTGATGTATTGTGTCGTGGCGTCAAGGGCAGAGTACGCAACGACCCAACGACCCAACTACCCGTGACAGGGAGTCATGATAGAAATCAAAGATTTCAAACGTAAACCCGGTATGGAGCAAGCTGCCTACCGGTCTACAGCACAGTTGTGACAGTAATTAGCACTCGATTTTGCCCACCCTCGTTCACATGGGGATTTAAAGTGTCATTGACTTGCGGTGAACCCGGTCCTCCCACCAGGTAATGCCCAGTAAATCTGATCTATTAGGTACCTGTTCCTTTTTCCAACCAGCCATTGGAAGCCGGCAAGCAGTTCGTAGTTGTCCAAGCCAGCAATCATGGAGGGTGGGTGGTATGACACGGAAGAACAGTTCAATACTGATCTACTGTAGGGAGTACGTATGTTCTTTGTTTGTCCTCCCGTGTCAGTGCCCTTGCGGTCTGCTCGAATAGATCTACCTACCTACCTACCTACCTACCTACCTACTTATTTACCTTCCATCTAACCAGGTGAGTAGACAGAGTATACTCTGTTCTGTTCTATTCTATTCTAATCTGTTGTATCCCACAAACTCCGTCTCTTTCACGAGTTACTATCCCACACCTCCGTCTCTTTTACGGGTTACTATTCTGCCTAGATACGTCTACTGTCTACTGTCTACTGTCTGTTGTGTCCTCGCCTTTATTCTGGTCCTGGTCCTCGCGGCGGCCACCCCTCCACGCCCTCTCAACAACAGCCCAATACCGGCCCGGATCGCCTTGCATGTGTCCTACGTGCCGGGTATGCTCGAATTTCTCGAGCCATATACGAGTATTGGCGTCAGCACCGGGACCAGTACCGTCGTCGCTGGTAGTAATACTGTCACCGGTACCGGTACTGGTACCGTCACCCTTGTCACTGATACTGTTACCGTTGTTGTTGCCGTTACCGCTACCGCTACCATTACTCTCGTCGTCCCCAGTAATGGGAGTTGATATATCAGTACTGGTCTCCAGCCCACCTTTGTTCTCCGCCTTTTCTCGCGCCATGACCCTCGCCCTCGCCCTCGCCCTCGCTTCCTCGGCATGCAATTCCACGTCCGACGCCGGGATCAACGCATCGGTCTCACTGTAGATATACACTCTCCGCAGGCCAGGCTGCATGAAGGCCCCCGCGGGATCGTTCAGTCTGCGCCGGATGTTCAGCGTGAGGTGTTCCCTCCCGAACAGGGCGTCCACGCCCGAGGCGAGGGCGAGAAAACACCATACCGCCGTCTCGCCTACCTTGCGCGTGAGCGGGTATGTCGTCGGGCTGGGGAGTGCTTCGCAGATGGCGGCGTGCGAGGCCCGCGGGTCGGGCAGGCTGGGGGTTGAGTCTAGGATTAGGGCGTCGATGGGGAGGATGGCATTAGCGTGATCACTCTCCCGGGGCGATAATGTGGATATAGAAGGGCAGGTGAAGGAAAAGGCAGACGCGTAAGCATCTGCAAGCTGACATGCCGACCAGGCACCGCCGTTGGAGAAAACATGCATCAACACCCTCAGTTTCGCTTTCGCCTTCGCTTTCGCTTCCGGTCTGGGGTTGGCATTTTGGTCCACTTGCGTGGTGTCGACGCTGTGACTTCTGCGTTGAAGCGTTCGGATGACAGAGGCGGCGGGCTCCAAGTTCCGCATCTGCGTCGCGTGCGTGCGCCAGAAAAAGTCGCCGCCGTCTTGGCGCAGGAGGAGGATCGGCGACGAGGCATACTTCGCCCGGTAAGCCTGCGTGTATTTCGCGATGTGTCGGGGGAGGGCATACATCCAGGAGCAGATGATAATAAGGTCAGGATCGGGGGTTGATTGTTTGACAGCGGTGGCGACGACGTCCGTCGTACTTGACGTTGTTGGCGTTGACCTTGACGTGCTTGTGGGCGCATAATAGTAGATCTGCTCGCCTAGACGCGTGAAGTCGGAGAGGTAGGCGTCGTCGGGCTTGGATGTCGAGCCCGTGTGGGATTTGAGTTCGGGCACCGGGCCCGCGAGGTCCATGTTGATGCTGATGTGGTGTTGGTGTTGGTGTTGGTCATGAGCGTTGGATGGTGGATTTGGAACTCGCAATCTTGGAACCTCTGCAAAGAGACTCTATCTCTCGCTTAGATTTCGTGCTGTATATTGGCTTTGAGGGTCAAGGATCGACCACTTCATATACGTATAGCCAGGTCCTCAGATCGGCACTTTGTAGTGTGTATCCACGACGAGATGTCACCCCGTCGCGACCAGTTCATCCCGAGCCGTTGATATATACTTATAAATATAATCTTCCCACTGAAGGTCTGTCAGCAGGCCTGGCCAACTGCTTGTGGTGCCTTCATCGGCACGATACGGTGAACATTAATATATAGCAGGGCGGAGCGACACACGAGATTATTTGCGTGGATGTGTTCTTCCCGAGCAAGTTGTTTAGCGCTTGATCGCAGCAGGGAGCACGTGGTACGGTCGACGGAAGTGTGCTCGTATTCTTGGCCGTAAAGAGTGTGTACACCCTGTATACTCCAATAGAAGTGGGAGTAAGTCGAAGGATTAATTACTCGGCCCTGTTGCAAGTTGTGATACGACGGAAGCGAGATGGTGGTGGCAGTTCCTATACTCCGCCGTACAAAGCCGACTCCCGTTATCGTACGGTGAAACATACGGAGACGCCACGCAATGATCAAGGTCGTCGGCGTCCGTTGACTTCCACCATTGATTACGTAGAAATTTACACAACCACGTTCATTGCAATTGAGATACATTAGGCGTTGCTACGATACCTCTGGCTAAAGCATGTGCCACTACTAGAGAAGACTGTGCTGAGAGCCGTCCCAACGAGGCTGAAACCCCTGCGACACTGACCAAACGTACCACAGTACCACGCCGGCATCTAACTTGGGTACAGACAGGACGGGAGGACTTAGAAGACACCTTCCGTGGCAATCTTGGAGCCACCGGAAACCGTCACTGCGACGCGCGAGAAGAAGATTGAAACCATGTGGATCTTTACTTTGTGTGACTCGGCTGGCGTGTGTGCTTTTTCCGGCCAAAGAACCACCTGACGACCAGTGGTGTCGAGGCCGAGGAGCCGATCGAGTTGCATGCTGGCCTTCATGCACGAGTATTGGACGTTCTTTATGTCGGCAGGGTGACTCTGCGCCGTGTAATGTCAGGGCGTGCACTGCCGTTAGATATTGTTTTGAACCGCGCCGTCAAAAGACAGGGCTCACATGGCCTTTTTGGTCTTGTTTGGACCGCGCCTGCGACATTCCCTTCAAAATACTCCGCCGGTTCCTCTTCCTCCCCGAATCTCGTTTTAACACCATATCACTCAGATACCTCTCGGCTTCTGTCGCTCTTTAGTTGCTCCCAGGTTGGCGCTCGAGTCAGCGGCAGCGTGTTCCAAAACATGTCTGGTCCAGTCCAACGCCGAGACAGTCAACCACGAGCACGAGTCGTATCCAGGGTGCATTTCACCTGCATTCTCCTGAACAACACTATCCAGACGATGATATGAATCCTCATTTCATAGGCCTAGATCGAGATGGTAGGAAGCGCGCCGTATCGATCCTACTTCCATGTTTTGCGAATGAACCTCTTCAGTGTGCCGGGCAGGCAAATGTCGGACTGACGACACAGCATGGATCTTCATGTATTCGTGAAGTATACCGGTCGCGGTACCGTTTCTTGGTTTTAAAAGGATGCACGCCTTCATTGGGGCGTTACAGGGCCAAAGCTGGAATTACCTGTCGATCCAGAGTGCACGGGATGCAGCAGCGTCCTGAAGTTAAGGGCGGTGTCCATGTCTGGGCGATGGAAAGGACCGGTTACGCCTGTTCCTTGTCGACCTTTTGGAGCAAATCCTGTGCACACTGCAGGCAGCTTCCATATCGGCCGTTGTTGGCGGCATATAGATTGCTCTGGTCAACCGCTCTATCCAACCGGGTCGCCTTTTTCTTTACAAGAACACTTGCGATCTGCCAGAACTCGAGAGGCGCGGTTTTCAAGAAGCCAAAGCGCTCGCGTTGCCGGGGGGTCAATTTCGTGTTCTGGAAATCCCAGACGTCCCTCCACCTTTCCAGCGCAACTGCCATGCGCTGCATCAACTGCCATTTCCTGGGTCTGTACGGGGATAGCCACAGGGTCTGCAAAAGGGCCAAGATGAGAGTGAACAAATGGAGCAGCGACAGGCTCAGCATGGAGGTGCGCTGTTGCTCACTCCATGTGTCTTGCAAGAAAGCATTGCATAGCTCGGAAAGGTGCAGAGTCTGGATTCCGTGCTCCTTGAGTGAAACTTGGTAGCAGTCCTGGGCACTGTCGGCGAAGAAAGCCTCGGCCGGACAAGGCATATCGACCTCCACCTCTTCGGCGAATAACCGAGGAGTCATATTATAGAGGATGGTGAAGCTTGCATCGAGATTGAAGACACCACATACAAGTCGTATCTTGGTTTCGCTGTCACCGTATTGATCCCACTGGAACGTTTCTGGCAGTGGTGGTTCGGCGTGGAAAAAAGGATTGCGGGTCTGCAGGAGTCCAAAAGCGTGGACACCAGATATAATCTCTTCGAAACGAGCCGTCCGGGCTTCCTTCCGCTTGGCAAGAGAGCCTTCTCGAAGCTGGATCTGAGTGATGAAGAAGGCGGCTTGGAGAGCGTCCCATGCCCCGACGTCATTTGTGTATTGAGCATGATACGGTGCTTGGAGTAGCTTCACGAAGTTTTCGTTGCTGAAGACATACAGCTCCACCAGTTCGAGGATCCCTCTCGCCAGTTCAATGTCACCCGGACTTGAAGAAAACATTGCTCCTGTGACGATGATGACGATCAGCACATACGGCGAAGCTGAGCTGATTCGGAACGTTCCCGGAACTAATATGGGGCTGTGCGGGCTATAGTCTCGGAAATAGTGTCCGATGAAACGTTCAACGTTCTTTTTCGAAAACAGGGCAGAAGCTCTTGCTAACCGGTCGTTCAGGGCACGCTCAGGGTGGCCCTCGGGCAACGACAGGGTAAAATGTGTCAAAGAGTCTACCAAGGGGCTGAAAGGATCGGGAGCGTGAGGGGTGGCGAATGGTGTTGATACATCGCACCCTTGCCAGCCCATGTGCCAATTTGCGTCGTGGCCGGTCCCTGGAAAGTCTTCTGAATCCGGGAAGAGGTAGGAGACGAAGACGTCGTCCATGTGTCCAGCGTCAAACGGCGCCACGAATTCGTCAAAAATCAACTGTTGTATCGAGGCGGACGCCCCGAGATCGCCTCCAGAGATACCATTGAGGGCGGTCGAGGAGGGTGCAACTAGAAATCTCAGCATTCATGGTTGCACGGGGTCTGCTTGGTGACTCACCATCTGCTCCTTCCTTTTCTGTCTCCTGGCCGTATGCGTCGGCCATGGTTGTTGTGGCCGGATTGACATAGTTGAGCAAAAAGGCCAAGGAAATCTTGCTACGTTCCTGCCGACTAAGCGTCTTCGGTCTGGGACGAGTCTTGGGAGAGTGTGTCTGGGCTGGGAGTGATGGATCGTTGGCAATTGTGGCCGATGTCGGCTCCGTTGTTGAATCGGCTTCGGGCTGCTGAGAGACGCGGGTGTAGGTGCATTCGAGACCATATGAAAGACATGTCTCGCATGGACAGTCCAGGTCACAGCCTAGCTTCAAGCGTGCACATGCATCACATGCTCGCATCTTCTTGCCCTTCTTGAGTCTTCCGGGGATCGGTTGCGGTCCCCTAGATGGACAATTGATATAGTGCCGGCGGAGCACATCCCTAGGTCCAAGTCAGCCATTCGACGGTCCCAGTCCACTTCGTCTTGGTCGGCGGCCAAGTTGTCTCAAGCGACAGAAGAATGCCACGTCGATGATTGCAGGCGTCGTTGTTGGTGCAATCGCAATCGGCAAGTTGGTCTTGATCGTTCGACGGCTTGGTTTCGTCGGGCAAAGGCCACCTTTTAAAGCAGCCACAGCAGGGACTCACTTACGACCTGCGGTAGGACTTGGAGCAAAAACAGCACACCCAAGAGCGCAAGCGAGACTCTGCCGAGATCAGTCAACAGAGATGATAGTCGAAGCCAGGATGATTTCGGCATCCGACCTTTAGCTGCGTGCTTACCTTGAGCGTCCATTTTTCTTTGATATCTTGTTATTCAGCGCCTGTTCAACCGTCCGGCATCTCCCTCTTTCCGTCATGCTCTGATGACCCATTCGAACTGGGAACGGCTATTCAGTGCCAACATCGAAGGGATAACGCCGCAGCAGCGCTGTCACCCCGTCTGGCCTCGGTACCATGATGAGAACAGTCTCAGAGACCATAAGATGCACGTGTCTCGGGACTTAATTGCTGACCGGGCTAAGATGACATAAGCACGAGGTGCTTGTCTGACAGCAGAATTATCCTTGTTTTCGCCGCCAATAGTCGCAGATTGTCTCCGTCTGACGAGCCTGATGCGGCACACATACTGATTGGTCAGAGCCGACAAACGGTCTCGAACACTCACGCCAGGCAGCCAGGATCAATGGCGAGTCTCGTCATGGTTAAAGCCGGAGCTGCCCGTCATGGCGCCAAATACGCCAGCAGCGACATTGAGAAACAGGCTCCTCCTTTACGATACGTAGCCTCCAAAAGTACAGAGCCGGAGTATCGGGAAGGTCAACCCGGATAACTTCATCGGGTGAGAGTTTATATCAATGCATCGGAGAATTGTAGTGCATTAAAGCCTACTCGAGATCACTCCATATCGAACAAGAGCTCAACTCAGAAATGCCTTCCTCGTAAAAGGGCATCTGCGTCGCTTATCACTCAGTGTTCTTTGTGTAAGTCTCAACCATTCTCTCGGAACAAGTAAAGTCCGCTTCAGAAGAATTTTGCCCGCGCGGCTCATGATTTCAACGAGGACAACCAACGCGGGCAATGAAATGAGAGTGGCAGTTGATAGAGTGGTAAACATGCACACGGTGTCGACCTCCATGTTGTGTAGTACTGTGACACAGTGTCATACCTATAAACCAGCCCTCAAGCTCGTGTGCTTCAGGGTCCATCACAAGAAACGGACCCGACGACGAGTACAAGATGCAGGTGGACAAGGCATGTATTAGCTTAGGCGTGATCTGCACAATGGCGAATGTTGGTCGTCGCACTAAAGTGACATAGGCCCTTCCTCTCTCGCTGGTGTCTGCGCGCTGAAGTCACCGTAAGAATTGCATATGGTGCAAGGATGCTGTGTTTGAGTTGAAGAAATGTTGAGGTGAGCTTGGTCTCACTTGGTGCCCGTGTCATTCAAGTCTGACAAAAAGTTAAAGTACGTAGTAAGCAAAGTGGATCCACTCAACGCGTCGCGGGGTCGTCCGGCGCAGTCGCGTCACCAATTAATTAATTATCCTCATTGTATCTTGATCGCGCAGTGAGCATCAACTTGCACAATCACACTTCCAACACCAACTCTCGTGATGGATCAGGACTTCAAGAAATACCTGGCGACCGAGGTCCTGTCAGAGCAACGGACAATATCATATCGCAATGTGTCGCGCGTCTTCAAAGTCCACGTAAATGCTGCGAAGTGCATCCTCTACGACTTCTACGAGTTCCAGAACGGCAAGAAGCCAGGTTCGATATACGCCACGTATCTTCTTTCCGGGATCAAGAAGAGGCCGACACCCACAGTCACAGCCAATGCCACCACCAACGGGCATGGGCATGGGCATGGGCATGGGCATGGGCACGGGCGTGATTTCGACCCGGACGAACACATTCCCTCAAGCCCTCCGCCTTTCACCAGCTCAATGCTCGAACCCAGTCAACAGAGCAGCCAAGCAGGCGAGGAGGAGGAGGAGGAGGAGGAGGAGGAGGAGGAGGAAGCAAATAAAGTCCCCGTGCGGACCATCTCGCTCGTAAAGGAGGATGCGTTGGAAGAGTTGAAAGAACAATACGAGAGCATCACATCCATACACATCTACAGCCTGTCGCCCACTCGCATACAAGACCTGTTCACGCTGTCAGATATTGGCCGAAACTTGTTCAACGACGTATTCGTTGAAGAAGATCCCCTTCAGCACAACAAAACTTACGGTGTGATTCAGAACCCCAATGTCCGACGGCGCAAAGGCAACAGGCCGGCTATCCCCTCTGGACCAGGCCCCAAGTTCCAGCCCGTCAAGGAGGAGCCCAGAAAGGCATCTGCCCTTCAGAGCAAGCCAGCTCCCAAATCTGGACCAGCAGCCGGAAGCACCAAAGCCGAAGAACCGTCGCGACCCTCATCACGCGACAGCACCTCAACCACCACATCCTCCAAGCCCTCGAAACAACCCCCCTTGAAACGAGATTCATCCGACCTCTTCAAAGCCTTCGCAAAGCAGGGCCACAGGAAATCGACACCGACCAGCACGCCCACGGTGGCTCCCCAAGACGCCACGATGAAAGATGTCGAGGATGACGAAGGTGAATCCGAAGATGAAGCCCTCTTTCTGGACACGAATACGCGACAACCTGCGAGCGGCTCCAAAAAGCGACCCAGCGACGTGAAAAGGGAGAAAGAAGACCGAGCTGCGAAACTGCGAAAGCTCATGGACTCGGACGACGAAGAAGTGGCTGCAGTGCCCAATATCGAGAAGGCCACAGGTCTAGAGACCGACGAGCCTGTGGCCGCTCAAAAAGGCACAGACGCAGATGTGCCGTCCAAGGCCGCCGGCGAAGACGAGCAGATTGCCTGGTCAGAAAGTGATGGTGAGAAGAAGAAACCGGCAGCCCCGAACAAGATCGAGGGCCCGCCGAAACGCCGACGCGGCAAACGCAAGGTCATGAAGAAACGCACGACCAAGGATGAAGACGGCTATCTCGTCACGAAGGAGGAAGCCGTGTGGGAGAGTTTCAGTGAGGATGAGCCCGAGCCTGCTCCCGCGCGGAACGAAATGCCGAAGAGTTCATTTGGGGCCGCGAAGGCATCGTCTCAGAGCCAGAGCCAGAGTCAGAGTCAGAGTCAAGGCAAGGCCGGCGCGAAGAAGAAGGCTACTGGCGGTGGCAATATCATGAGTTTCTTTGGAAAGAAGAGTGCGTGAGCGTTGCGCGAGCGGAGTGCACAATTGGCGAAGGTGCATAGTTGCATAGGTGCATAGACGAAGTCCTCATACAGCATACAGCATATGGCAAGCATGCATGCATGAATACATCCCAGTACCTTGAATTGCTATACTAATCATGATTATTTTATATCGAAATCCGGGTGTTCTCTCTCTTCTGCGTATTGATATGGAAGTCGCCGGTCAGTGATACAGAAGTGGCCGGTCAGTGATTATACTGTAGCAGTGACGAGCAAATACTATCGGCGTATTGTGAGTGGCAGAAGAGGATGTGATCTAGCCTGGCACTTTGACTGGCAAAAGGCGGTAATTACCTAGGGTAGGCAACTCATGCTGTACTCCGGTATATCATGTGATTACTAGGTAGGCACCTGCCTGTGGAGTGTGTATCATCTCAGTACTCCATACATCCTCTCGCCGTCACTCCTACCACAGCGAAGCATTTGCAGAGCCACGCACAGAACATGATAGAGTGAATGAATGCCCTCGTTGAGCCATCACCACCTACAGTAGTTGTGAAGATACAGTACATTGGTTGCCATCACCACCTGCAGTAGTTGTGATTATACAGTACTCCTACCTTGGTTGCCATCACCCCTGCAGTGGTTGTGATTATACAGTAGTACATTGGTTGCTATAGTTCTGCTTCATCAGTCATAACATCGGAATGAATATACACCCGCGTCCCCTCACTTTCACACAGAATATTCGACCCAGCCGACTCCAACTCTGTACCCCCTCGTGCTACTCCCGTCTGCCTCTTCCGTGAGAAGCAGTCGAGGCTTCTTCTCCGCCAACCACAGCACAGTCTGGGCAAAGACGCTGTTCGCCCACGCGAACCAACTCCGCGTCATGCCCTCTCCACCGCCGCCCTTCCTGACGCCTCTGTTGACGTCCACGGACTCGTTCACCAGCCCGAACACGCTGGCATTCTTCACCCGCTCCAGACATTCCAGGATTTCAGCGTCCGAGGTCGACGTCATGGCCTGGACGAGCACAGACATGGGCCACGCGTTCCGCAGGCCGATATGCGGGCCGCCTATACCGCTGAACTTGGCGCCGGAGAGGTAGTACGGATTGCCACGCGGAGAGAGGATCATGCGCCGGGTATTCTGGTAGATTTCATCCGAGGCATCGACAAAGCCGAGAAGTGGAAGGGAGAGTAGAGACGGGATGTTTGCGTCATCGATCAGTAAATGCGAGCCATACCCGTCGATCTCGTAGGCGAAGACTTGGCCAAACTCGGGATGTGTGACAACTGCGTGCTTGTAGATCCCCTCTCGGATGATCTTCCCACGCTGCGAGAGATCCTGGACGAGTCGCAGAAGCTCTTTCGCTTGTCGTTCGCTGGATGCCGCAGAACTCGCGGATTTCAGCATGGTTGCCGCACGTGAGAGTTCTACGCTCATCATTGCGTTGGCCGGGATGAGGAAGCCGAAGATGGTCGCGTCGTCGCTGGGGCGGAATGCCGAGCGTATCAGACCGGTCCCCGCGGCTAAGGGGTTGCCCGTGCCCTCCAGATTAAGAGTCTCGGTGCCAATGCGTGTGGTGCGGGAAAAGGTGTATTCGTTGCGTTCGTACCAGCCAGAGTCGGCGTTGAACGTGGGTCTCGCCTGCGCGTCGAGGACTTCCAGGAGAGCTTCCAATGCTCTGAACCACCTCGTCGTCAGGAACGCCGTTGAGCCGGTAGAGGAGTGGTACTCGTTGGTCAGACGCAGGAAGGCAGCCAGACTGTCGAGTTCGTATTTACATTCGAACACGACGCTGGGTTCATATGCCGGGTGGACGATGTCGTCCTGGCCGGAGTGGACTGGGGGGAGGCGCGACGGGTCCGGTGGTTGGAAGGCATTGCAATAGGGCGAGGAGATGACGAATTCGGCTTGCGTGTTGATCGCGCCGAGGATGAGGCTTGAGATGCCTGAGGCGGATTTGGCGAGGAGTTGATATTGAGCTAGTTGGTTTGTCGAGTCGCGTAGCCATTCGGCGTTGATGTCGCCAGTGACAATAAATGATTGTGCCCCTTTCCATTTGTCCTTGTCTCGTAGCAGTCTTGACGCTGGGGCGTGGGTCTTGTCTCCGTCCACGTGCCATAACACCGTCGTGTCAAGGGTATTGGGAAAGGCATTCTGAAATATTTGTGCCAGGTCCGCGTCTTTTATACGCGGATAGAGGTCGTCTATCACTTGCTCCACTGCGGGTGACGAGAACTTGCGACAGTTCGGATGCGGTCGTTGGTACGGCAGTTGGAGGGATCCCTTGCTGAGAGGTTTACTGCGTAGCAAGTCAGCAAGACCTCCTAGTGACAGTCACATCTTGTTCTGACTGAATATGCCGTGCATAGCTTGTGTAATCTGGACAGAGCCCGAAGAGGGGTTCCTGCTGGTTCGCGGCATCACTCTCATATGGCCGATCCTCTTCGTTGCTCGCTGCTGCACTGCCGCAGGCTAGATGTAGCCACACAGGCAAAGTGAGTAGCTTTGACCATTGCTGAACACGCATGACCGCTGCAAGGGACTATGAGGTTATTCAGGGGGAGGACATTCTCGTGATTCCCGCGTGTTGGAAGGCATGGTCGACGAAGTCAAACAAGGCTGAGATTTGATACGGTGGAGCATAGGAAGCAATATGGCAAGGCTGTGGGTCGAGTAGATGGTGCCGTTTTCTATGGTGTTGATCTCATTGAACATGAAGCAATAAAGCGAGCAGGTTGACATAACGTCCATTTAATCTCAGTGAGCCCTCAATGGACACGGTGAACTTTTGGTACAACGCCTGCAACTGGCGCATTCTGTTCAGAGGACCTCTCTGACTACCTCTGGCTCCAAGCTCGAAGCACGCGGTTCCCCTCCGCATCCTCGCTGCCAAAGCTCGCCCCAGCGTCCTCTCCCCTAAAGACTCTCACCTCTCCTCTTGCACCCGCCCTCTTCTTCAGTGAGGTAGGCAGTTGCCTCTCACGCTCACCATCCCGTCCGCAGCCCACATGGTTTTGGGACCGGAGCCCTGTGAGCTGGGCGGCTTTCACCCTTAGGGTGATACAGCATGTGGCCCATGTATTCATTGCCATCGCGGTCCACTGCGTACCAACCCCGTGCAACGTCTGGCATCACTCTCACGACCTGAAATCCGTTGCGAACCCCGGCTGACGATCGAAGTGTCGCTGAAATTCGTCGCGATAGCGGACGGCATGTCCACACTCGTCGCACTTGTACATCCAGTCCTTGTCTCTGTGGTCTATGCTGAACCCGCGTTCTAGGTTCGGTGGATGGCAACGCTCCGGATTGTGGGGATGGTGGTGTTTGGGTAGTGGAGGAAGGTTGAGCACATGGACGTTACCGGCTTTGTTGAGAGATGTCGTGCGCAAGGGGAGCCCTGAGGGCACGGCGTCGGAGTCTTTCACCTGGCATGAGGGTGGTTTGTCTGTGCAGGCTCCTTCTGTCACTTCTGTTCCCGGCTCCGCCGGTTCTGATGAGACGTTGACGTTACCAGACATTTCGTTGTTGTATGGAACATTCCCGGCAGGTGGAGACTGGGTTTGAGTGTATTGGAGCGGAAGGCTTAAAGCCTGTGCGAGCAGAAGGAGTACAGAAAGGTTGCTGGAGGGGTGCGTAGCTGGCGCGAGACTCTGAAGGTGTGCTGTCACATTCATGCGTGTGGAGTCGAGTATGCCGTCTTCAAGCAAGCCGTCAAGATTGTAGTAGTTATGGAGTATGAGCAACTGTTGTTGCACCAGGAGTCCTTGACTTGTCATATAAAATGCGGCGACAAACCACTGGAGGTCGGCGCGAAGGTGTGCTGTTTGCGTTGATGGTTCGTGAGTCGCCATGAATGCTTCGGCTGCGTGACAGAATGCCATGTCCATGATGTTGAGGATTCCCTCGTCAACTGTACTTTCAACCATTGTAGACTAAGCGTCCAGGCGAGGAGACTGTTGTCGGCAAGATGACAAAGAAGGAATCTGGCAAGTTTTCGTCGTGTCGGCTGCTATGGAGCGAAAGTTATAGCGCAAGACAACGGCAGGCTTGCAAGACGCCCTGACAGTCGCAGTGATAAAGATTGACAGGTTATGCGATCTCGCTTTGGCAGGGAACAAAAGCAGCGGACACATCTTGTGGGTTGAAGCCATTCTGAGGAAGTGTTGCTGACCACCTGTACTGTCGGACCTTCACTAGGGTAGCATTAGCACCTTGTTGGAGGTTGAGATAGATAAACAGACCTTCGCCAGCTGACTCACAGATCCCTATACATATACCCTGAATTGATTCCCTGCCTCTGACCGTCTAGGAGGAGGCGGTTGGGTCATGCTTACGGCTACAGGGTCAGTGCCAGCCGCAAGCACAGGCATCAATGTCAGCATAGTCATTTGGAAGACCAGAAGTGAAGGGAGAGTGGAGCCATGATGGTAGACAAATGGTCATCATTCGGGTTGTGGGACGAGTCAGACGACAGAAGCCATCAACAATGCCTCCAGAGCCAGCATGATGTTGTGCGGATGCCACGCGGCACAGGATGGACGAGGCTGGACGCATCATGTCGATTTGTTCCAGTTCGACGTCGTCTTTATGGTTGTCCGTGGCACTCAGAGAAAATCAAGGGAAAGCCTCGTTCCACCAGTCGATATCAGCTTTGGTATCTTCCACCATGAGGTTCTGCGTCGGATGGCGGGCAAAGTCGCTCGTTGGTCTGCCGTCGGCATATATTGACGTGGGCACCCTGTATATCTGTCGGGACGAGGATCCCGAGTACGCGAGAGGCCTTGCCGCCGAGGACATCGACGTCGAGTTCCACTTGTACCCCGGGGTGCCGCATGCTTTTGAGCTGTTTGCGCCAAAATCTGGTGTCACGGAGCGAGCCATGGCGAATAGACTCAGGGCCTTGCTGAGCTTTTGAGGCGCCGTGCTGGCCCAGACTGACTACCGTCCCTGACCCTTTGAAGCATGTGGTGTGCATGTGAGCCGGGCATGACCTGAGAGGTTTGTACTGTACATTCGAGCCTTAGCGGGAGCTTGGCAGGTATCATCCCTCTGGGTTGAGAAGCGTGCAGACAGATTCACAGTCGAGTAGGGGTCCACCAGTCGACACTGGGAAGTCCTGGCTGGTCGCCTCGCTGCATATACAAACGGCGTGCCTCCTGGTCGGTCGCTCGGCCCATGATAGGAGTAGGACTAGTTATCGAGCCCGAGGGTAATGGAGGGATCGGGCATGCAAATGACATGCGTGGGTTGGCAAAGTCTATCGTGGAAGCACCGGACCCAGGGATCCGCCCTAGGTTGGAGATGGATGGAACTCTCCCAAATGCGTCGGTTGCCCGACCAGGGCGCCCTTGGTCATAGCCGCTGCTGCTGTTGACGTGCAGTCATGCTAGTCTGACAGTGCTCGACGACGTGATCGGGTTCAGGATAGGGAACGATTACGACGGTCCAAGAGAAGCTGCACGTGAGGTGTCGGCCTGTGCCAATGACTTGCGTTGCTCTGCACGCCAACGGCTGGTGTGGATGGGATCCTTGGCCATTGTGACTCCGTCCCCAGCAGATGGAGTTAGCGCAGGGAGTGCTTGCTGCGGCGGTCGGTCTGCTCTGCCGGCTTCAACTTGGGATGATTCCAGCTTGGCTATGGCTGTGGCGGGCGCAGGCGGTTGTTTGGGTGGTGTTAAAGTGGCCCTCAGTGGTCATCTCCTGGTCGTCATCAGGTTCATGTGCAACTTTGATTGGCGTTGAGGTCGGCCTGAGAGGCGGAGACAAGCCTGGGAATGATGCGCGGTTTGCGAATAACATTGTTGCGGTGCTGTAGTGCTTGCGATCCAGTCCAACAGTCTGACAGAGATGCTCTTAGCTGTTGGGTCATTTGCAAGACGAGTCTGCGAAGGGCAGCTGATTTCGAAGAAGTCAAATATAGGGAAGAAGTGTTGGTCGTCGCTTGAAACAATCGGCGGCTTGGTTCTGCTGCGAGAGAGCCAGCTGATTCCTGATTGCTCCATTGGAGGTAGCGGTATGCTTGCCCACCATCACTAATACCCCTCTCCGTCTGTGTCTGTCATGACCAACGGGTGCTTGTTGTTTCACACACTCTGAATCTCCTTGTGTCACAGTCTGGGAAGAGACAAGGCACACCATGGCCTCGGTCTGGTGAGCCTTCCGAACTTTCCGAGCGAAATCATCCTCGTGTTACTGACGCGGTGGTCAAGGCCCTTCCAACCCGTTGTAGAAGGGGCATATTTGTGCCATGAATTGCTCGGCTGTTCACCATATCTCTCCCAGGGCCTCCTCAACAAAGCCGAAAATGTAGAGATGAGGCTACCCACCGCATATCTCGCGTGCAATAGCGGTACAGATGAACTTGACCATGTTCCAGGTGCATGCTCTGCGTTAGGATGAGCTCGGTTGATGACTGTGGAAGATCTGCTATGGTGTTAGGAACTATTGTGCCGTCGCGTCTTGCGCCTGATTCCCACGGCTGAGGTGAACCAGGATCCATGGCTGCTCGGCGATGTTCTAGCGCTGCCTGGAACTATCGTTCATTGGTCCTGCCACCCAGAGAAGTCAGGAAGGAAAAGCTGTTGAGACAGATCGATTGCCGCAGCAGCTTGCTGACCTGAGAAAGCTGTAGGCGAAGCTCCAGGACGTTCCATCGCAGCAACGATGCTTCCAGCGTCGAAGAAGAAATCGGGTTGTAAAAGAGTCTGGCCGCAGAGAAGCGTTCACGAGGGAGGCGTCTCAGTAACACCGTCGGCGACTGCTGCGCTTGCAAGTGAACCTGTGCTCATACAATAGACGAAAACCGTTGCATCATATTGGGCATTCAATAGTATCAAGCACATTCTGTATCACCTTGTCCGGGTCCAGATCATTCAGCAGGTCGTGGGCAGACGCGAGATCTGTCCCGTACTGGGTGCTCCGTTCACGACTTGGTGAGGCCATAATGATCCGATGGGGATATATCTTCTTCGCTGCCAATGCTACGAGGGAGGGTGTCACATAGTCAATGCCATGGAAAGGAGCAAGGTATCTGCAAGACACATTAGTAACAGAAGAGTATGAAATTTCGGGACTGACTTTGCCAGAGCCAGGAATAGCGTGGTTGCATATGGGGAGATGCCTCCATCTACGCCTCTTTCCATGCGGAGGAATGCCACAACGTCTTGGAGATATCGTCGAATCTCTGGTGTTACGGTGGTAGTCTGACTTTGGGCTCGAAGCTGCTCGATCAACTGAAGCTGCATGTCAGATCGCTCCAATCCTCGCCTAACGGCCAATCTCACCTTTGCGTCAATGCGCCGACTTGCAATAGTTTCCTGAGGCCTTGCACTCGGAGAATGAGAATATGAATATGTAGAACCATGGTCTTCAGAGTTGGTTGCACCATCGAGCTCTTCCAGATTGGGAAAGCCGTCCTCCGTGGAGTGAGTGTGTGACATGAATATGCGGTCGTTCTGGCTAACATGAGTAAGAGCCGGAAGGTGGATGGTTCGAACTCACAAGGTGCTTGTTCAGTCTGATATGCTTGGAAGAGGTGGCAACTAGCGGAAGAAGCAGGAATGTCTTCGGCGCGAGATGGACAGTCGTTCGGCTATATATCCTACGTCTTCGAATAAGCTACACGCTTCGTCAGCACAGTCCGGAGCAGATAGGTCTGTCATCGCACATCAAGGGCTTGGATCTGGACGTCCTGGTGGGCAAAGTTGAAGTCCTTCGCAATAACGACATTGACCACTTTCCGGGTATCCAGTTTCGAGCGCTCAAGAAGACTGGAAGGGGCAGCGCGGAAGTCTACTGAAGCGACTTTTGAACTGAGCATGCCTGGCTAATATGCAGTCAGCAAAGAAGTTGGACACCCACGAAACGGGCACAAACGTTTGCGAATTCGGCGTCAGAGTCATACAGAGCACCTTCGCCATCAGCGTTATCGTCGTCCAGAATCGCAGCACCAAAGGCATCTATGGACTCAAGGTCATCCCGATCGAGGATGATGTAAGAAAGATTGAACATATCCCTGACAATCTTGCGGAATATTAGCCACGGCCCCAACTTCGTATCATAGCAACCTACAAGGGCGAGCTCTGATGCCAGGTCATCCAGCAGGTCGTCGGCTGTGACCACCATACAGTGGTGCTGAGCCACAAGGCTAAGAAGAACGGCCAGCTCGAGGTCTGTGAGGTCCTCAACATGCTCCAGGAATGCTTGTGCTGACTCCATCTTCGTCCAGCTTCGTGCCTACCAGGCCAGTACATGACACCTTCTTAGAGCATGACGTCTCCAGCGTGCGGAGTTGAAGAAGCTGGACGTTTACTCGCAAGCAGGAGGTCCCATGGGCGCATCGATTGAGAACGAGTCTCGCAAATGTGACCTTCGAGTTCGAAGCGACAAGCGAAGTGAGCAAGAGTGAGCGACGCGTGAACGATTTGTTGCACTGTGCAGACAGGAAGGTTGGCCGAGGGTACATCTGATTGGCTGACGACATCCCTCAGATCTGCCTGCTCGGTGCTGCAATCCACGACCTTTTACTTCTGATACTGCGTCCAGGCACATTGTCCCTTTAGACATCGTTGTCCAGCACAATCCCAGCGGCCGACCAGATGAGATGACAGCAAGCAATCCCAGGGCTGGATGGGAGAAAGTCGGCGACCAGTTCTACCGAAAAGTACCCTTGTACGAGTCTGTTTTCGACCAAGATCTCGAGCTTGGAAACTACCTAGTAGCTGGAGCCCCATATGGTGGCGCTCTAGGTAAGTCTCGTTTCGCCTTGGAGCCGTCTGTCGAAGCTCATACTTGCAGCGCTATGGCGAGACACTACCAAGATAGCAAGATATCGAACAGGCCAATCCACGAAGCCGACCATCGACATATACTCATCCTCAGGCAAGCTCATCAGCAACATTAACTGGGAGAGAGGCGTGATTAAAGGGCTCGGGTGGTCCGATGATGAGAAGCTATTGGTTGTCACTGAGGACGGTACAGTGCATTGCTACTTCGGCCTCCACAGTGACTTCCAGCCCTTCTCGCTTGGCCACGGCTCAGAGGAATTTGGGGTCGTGTCGTGTCGGTTTTGGTCTCACGGATTCGTTGCTCTGCTCTCCAACAACTCTCTGATCGCCGTTTCATCATTCGATGAGCCTAGGCCGAGGCTGCTTGCCCCAACACCAGAAGGCCAAGTTCATTCTTGGTCACTGATTCCCCCAGCGTACACTCTCTCTAGGTCGGTGGAGGTGCTGCTAGCCGTGGACAGGACAATATTCGTGGTGGATGCCAGCGACGCCGAAGACCGAGGACTGTCAGATGGACCCTTCATGCACGTCAGTGTCTCTCCCAATGGGCGATTCGCGGCATTATTTACCGAGAATGGTAAAGTCTGGGTTGTGGGCAGTGATTTCCAGAACAAATACAGCGAGTACGATTCTAAGGCCAAAACCACGCCGACTCAGATCTACTGGTGTGGAAATGACTCTGTTATCCTGGCCTGGGAGGACGAGATCCATATGGTTGGACCGAACGGGGCTGCTGTCAAATATTACTACGACGACCAAGTCCACGTCGTGCCCGATATTGATGGTGTTCGCCTCATCACGAACGACGTATGCGAGTTCCTCCACAAGGTTCCTGACCCGCTAGAAGAGGTTTTCAAGTTGGGCGCGACTTCTCCCGCCTCAGTGCTTGTTGATTCCATTGAGCTACTGGAAAGGAAATCCCCCAAAGCAGACGAGAACATTCAACGAATCAAGCCAAACCTCCCCGAAGCTGTTGAGACCTGCATCAGGGCCGCGGGCCACGAATTCAACCAGAGTCTGCAGAAAATGTTGTTACGGGGAGCCTCGTTTGGCAAATCGGTCTTGGACCTGTATAGCAGCGACGAGTTTGTTGACATGTGTGAAGACCTGAGGGTGCTGAATGCCGTCCGAGACTACCGCATCGGGCTTTACATGTCGTACGAGCAATATGTCAGACTCACTCCGGAACGACTAATTGCGCGGTTGGTCAACCGGAGGGAATATCTTCTAGCCATCAAGCTGTCTGAATTCCTGCATCTTCCTCTGAACAAGATATATGTTCACTGGGCATCGCAGAAAGTCCGAGGATCCTCGGCGGACGACGATGCGGTCCGGGAATTGGTAGTGGAACGGTTGCGCGGCAAGCAAGGCATCTCGTTCGAAGCAATTGCGAGAGCAGCGTACGACGAAGGACGCAGCCATCTGGCCACAACACTCCTCAACCACGAACCAAGGGCAGGCAAACAAGTGCCTCTCCTGCTCAACATGGAAGAAGACGAGATTGCGCTCAACAAGGCGATTGAGTCCGGAGATACCGACCTGGTCTTCTTCGTCTTGCTGGAGCTGAAGAAGAAGCTGCCCCTGGCAGCATTCCTGCGCATGATCAGCGACAAGCCCGTCGCATCGGCGCTTGTGGAAAGTTCAGCAAGAGCGCAAGACACAGAGTTGCTGAAGGATTTGTACTATCAAGATGACCGACCGATCGAAGGGTCAAACCTGCTGCTGGAAGAAGCCATGCAGCAACCACAAGTCCAGGCAGTCATCGACAAGCTCAAGCTCGCCAGCAGATTGCTTACTGATGCTAAAGATCCTACAGCGCAATTCCACACCAAGGCTCTCACCGAAGCCAGCCAGCTTCTCAAGATGCAGGAAGCATTCGACAAGGACATAACCGACAGCAGTGGAAGCTATGTCGGACTGAGTGTCAATGAGACCATGTTCCGCCTGATCAAATCCGGATACAGCAAACGAGCTGCAAAGGTTCAAAGCGACTTCCGCGTGCCGGAGAAGACCTGGTGGTGGATTCGCCTCCGGGCGTTGACTGCTGCTCGACTTTGGGGCGAAGTGGAAGAAATTGCTAAGAACAAGAAGTCGCCCATCGGATGGGAGGTAAGTGCTGTGGTCCATGCGTTACGAGATCCTCGCTTCTAACTTCGTTTAGCCCTTCTACAACGAAGTGCTTGGGGCAGGCAACACCCGTCTTGCATCGTCGTTTGTCCCAAAGTGCACTAATCTTCAGCCGTCCGAGCGGATCGAGATGTGGGTGAAGTGTGGCATGGTCACCAAGGCCGGTGAAGAGGCCGTCAAAGCCAAAGATGTGAATGCCCTGGAACTCCTGCGCGACAAGGCTAATGGCCAGCAATTGGTGGAGATTGAGCGTATGCTGAACCAGGTGCGCCCAAAGCGGTAGACTTGGTATGCGAAAGAAGCGATGCGCGATCATGTTATCTTGTCGATTTCATCGTCCTCAACGGCCGTCGGCGCGGCGGGCAGCGTGTGTGCAGTTCGGTCGACCGTGAGCAGATGGGTATCGGCAGCCTCAGGCAGGTTATCAGCACTCTCATCCACTTCTTCCATATCTTCCCATTCGTCTTTCTCTTCTTCGTTCACTTCATCACCAAGACTCTTTAGCTGCTCGAATTTATTCACGCTGCCGTTCACCTCATCCCACATCCCCTTCCGCTCCCGCCTCTTCTTCAGCCGCCCTGCAGCATCTTCGACCTTTTTCGACATCTGGTCTTGAACGACTTCCGCCCTTGCGAGTCCTCGTTCTTGTCTACGTCTCTGTCCCCTTGTCAAGGGCTTTTGTTTCTTCTTGGATTTTGTAATCCCGCCGTTGGGGCGGGCGGCCAGTATAGGCGTGGCATCCGAGGCACGAGGCGCCTGCTTTATAGACTTGTCGACGTCGATGGAGGGGGAAGTCGCTCTTTTCGAGGCTCGAGACCTGGGGTTTGCTGAGAAGTATTAGACGGCCACGAGTATTTTCATTGTGCGTCGAGGTCTACCTGTTGCATTCTTTGACTTCGCTGTTTTCGCCATGGCTATAGATGTCGAAGCCGCCTTCCCTCCACGGGTTATGCTCGCTATAGTCAAGACGGACGTAGGTGAGCATAGGTGTACGAGCTGGGGTTCGCATTCCAAAGTTATTTTCTGCCCGCTCAAATAATGGGGTGAGCGAGTTTCGCCGAAGTTTGACCGACGTGTGACGTCGCAGCTCAGCCTCGTCATTGTATCAACATCGGAAGCCGCATCCTGGCATCCACTGCCGTTACACATAGTGCTGCCGCCCTATCTATACTCTCCAAGCTCATGTTTGCTTAGAAGAGCCACGCGCCATGGCTCCTCCGCCATTGAAGCGCCAGAAGACGAATCCGGCCGAAGAATCCCGACCACAGCCCACGCCCCAAGAACAGGCTCAGCAGGCTGCCAACGTTCCTCTGCCTCCAGATACGCCTCCGGTCCCAACCTCAACTGCCAGCGAAGAGAAGCGATCGGTAAGAGAACCGTCTTGCTCCAAGATGTCATATCCTGATCCGTTGACAGTCATGGCTGGCGCGAACGTGGCCGCGCAAAGCTCCCCCACTGACTCAAACACATCGTGAGAGTGTATCCTCTGCCTCTAGCAACAGCCCCTCGACAATTAAACCTGCCGGTCAAGAGAGCATCTCGCCTACCCGGGAACGAACGAAAACCCAGAGGTCGCCATCATTAGCGATGACACTGGGGAAATCCACCTCCAACCGGTCTCTACCGATTAATGCCACGACGACGATTGTCAATGCCACCTCGGGAGCTGCAGCGACTCCAGGAAGGGCCCATCCACAATCAGGGTTGTCTTCACAGGCAAAGGATGACGCGACAGTGGGCAAGCAAGCGGGCAAAGACGACCAAAGGCCGGAGAAGACAGATGATACCTCCACGCACCCCCTGCTGGGAGGAACCCCGACTCCGGAACCTTCACAGCCAGACACTGCCCACCAGACCTTTCCCGAATCGCAGAGTATGTGGCTAAGCTGGCTACCTGGTAAGAAGGACGGAGTAGCAGTCAAGCCTACGGAAACACAGGGACCTCCAGTCCAACCAAAACCCGACGAAGCGTCGGAAGTGCCCCCAGGAAACGGACCGGCCCCAGATCCCGCCGCACCGCAGCCCGAGATGGCCGAACAGCCTCAGCAATCCTCTGTAAGTGCGACGAACAAGAGGAGTTGGTATCAAATGTGGAGCAGTAGTGATCCACCAGCTGAAGTCCCTAAGCAAGAAGAGCCGGCATCGAAGCCAGGTCAAAGCAGTTCGACAGGACCAGTCGAAACTGCAAAGGCAGCGACCGGACCCACGAAGCATCTGGACATACTCCCTCCAAGCACGCCCAAGGCCAAAGATGGTTCCCAAGCGTCTTCACTGGAGACTTCACCTCCTCCACCTCTGCACGGCGATGGTTCCAAGTCAGGGTGGGTGTTTTGGTCTCGAGAAAAGAAGCGCCCGGAGTCAATTAAGTCTGAAAGTGAGCCTCGCGTGGGCGAGATAGCCATCTCGGATACGCCGTCACAAGCCCGGCCAAAGCGAGCATCGATCAGCCTCCAAGATGAAGCAGCTAAGCCAGCACTCAAACCATCTCCTCAAGAAACCCAGTCCAAGAAAGCTGCTTCGCAGAAGACTGCTGAGCCCAAGCGGCAAGGGCCCACCGAACAGCCAATACTGGCAAAAGCCCAAAAGACGTTGGCCTCTAAGCAAGATCCCTCGCGAACCACCAAAGCCTCATCCTCTACGGCTGCGGCCATTGCGAAAGAACCCCGTCCCGCTTCCCCAGCACCATCCCTCGACAAGAGGAAGGAAGACAACAATCTACTCCTGCCGCTGCTTCACGACACCATCACCCACGAAGAACAACCTTCCATCCTCCAACAGCTCGCGCGTCTGCTCTACTACACCCGCGAACCCAACGCACACCAACACCTCTCTCTAATTCGCGATCCGCCTCGGATAAAACACGCCCTGGCAATCGGGGTGCACGGCTACTTCCCTGCGCCCATGGTCCGATCCATTCTCGGCCAACCCACCGGCACGAGCATAAAATTTGCGGAAAAAGCCGCACAGAATATTCGTCGCTACACAGCCTCGCAGGGGTATGAGTGTGAAGTCAAGACAGCGGCACTGGAAGGAGAAGGTCGCATTGCCGAACGCGTCGAGCTGCTGTGGAAACTCCTCTTGAACTGGATTGACGAGATCAGACGCAGTGATTTTATCCTCATCGCCGCTCACTCTCAGGGCGTCCCCGTGGCGATCATGCTCGTCGCAAAACTTATCCACTTTGGCTGTCTTAGCCCGGCTGCCCGGATCGGCGTATGCGCCATGGCAGGCGTCAACATAGGCCCCTTCCAGGACTACAAGTCGCCCTGGATCACCGGCTCCGCGGGGGAATTGTTCGAATTCACCAACCCGAACAGCAAAGTCTCGACGGACTACCTGGCCGCGATATCGGACTGTCTACAGCACGGCGTCAAGGTCACCTTCGTCGGCAGCATCGACGACCAACTCGTGTCGATGGAATCATCCGTCTTCGCGCCCCTGACGCATCCGCACATCTACCGCGCCGTCAGCATCGACAGTCGCATCCACGCGCCCAACTTCCTCTCCAACCTCGTGGGCTTCGTGCTCAAGCTCCGCAACGTCGGCGTCCCGGACCACGGCCTCATCCGCGAACTCTCCACCCCGCTGGCCGGCTCGTTATACACGGGCGAAGGGCACTCGCGTCTCTACGAGGACGACGCCGTCTACGCGCTCGCCATCGCCTTCACCCTCGAAACCACATCCCTTCCCAACACG
Organism: Cladophialophora carrionii CBS 160.54; assembly: GCF_000365165.1. Classification (NCBI taxonomy): domain Eukaryota; kingdom Fungi; phylum Ascomycota; class Eurotiomycetes; order Chaetothyriales; family Herpotrichiellaceae; genus Cladophialophora; species Cladophialophora carrionii. Next base: position 2,320,759 of record NW_008481831.1, read on the forward strand.
CCGATCACGTCGTCGAAACGCGCCCCGATCTCTGTGCCCAGCGATGGGAAATCCACCCCCTCGGGCTCTCAGACCAGCAACCCGTATATCCTGCCGTTTGCCATGCGCGGGATCTTGGAAGAGGACATCGTCAAGAAGGACCTGAGAGACGAGGCCAAGAGGCTCTTGGAGCAATTTGACCAATGGGAGCCCAAGACCAAGGTCCTGAAGGATGTCAAGTTCCGACTCGAGGGAGTGAGGAGTCAATTGCTGTGATGTGCTTTGAGGCGCCGACGGTGCAGGTTGCACGGTGCGAGAAGTAAAAAGATAACTGTAGGCGGCGCTCGTCCGCTGCAAGTGTACCTTGTCTTTGAAGTCACGATGATCCTCCCATACGTACGGTACCTGGATGCGGGAAAACGCAATACAGCAGACGAGATAATTCAAACAGGACTCAGTATCGCGGACCATTATACGGAGTACTGTACGGACCACATACATCCCGTATAATGGAATTACTTCACGACACTACAGTAGTGGCAGTATAGCTCCCTTCGGATATGATTTTAGAGGCTTAGAAGTCAAGAGGGAACTGTGCCTGCTGTGTTTGCGATGGTATGATGGTCTGACTGATCCGGCTGGAATGTTAGACTGGGATATAGAATAAACTGAAAAGGTCAGTAATATCTCCGGGTCACGCATCGTGTGTGACAACTGTACGAACATGCCGCTGTCAACTCCGAGACAACATTCATCACCCGAAATGCTCGATATAAACGTCACTGTGCCGTGATAAATATACTGTTCATGATCAATGCTAGGAATAAACCGCTCAGAAGTACAATGCTTGTAAAGACCTGATCTCCCACCCATTCCCATCTTTTTTTATGATACCCCACCCCCTGTTTCGCCGTGGTGTGGTGACCGTTATCCTCGAATTCGTAATCGAGGCAAGTCTCCATTAATCTTTCAATCACCTCCACTCACACCCCGATGTTGCCGATAGCGTGTGCCCAGGAGCCGGCCAAAGATGTCTGGTCGTGACACTCATTTCCCATCAGCAACCTGAGCAACGCTGGGGACAAGTAAATGCCTCGCATCCGACCTCCCAGCACTGCCGTCAAACACGAAAGGTCCGGCGTTATTCCTAGGAGTCAACGGACCTTCTCCGGCTATTATCTCAGCAGGATCGGGAGTCTGGGTATTTGTGCGTTGGTGTTCAAGCTGACCGCCCAGCTCGGTTTCATCCGCTCGATCGGGCATGTCGATATTACCATTCATGGTCGAAAGTTCGGGTGAAGCTGGATTTGTAGCTTGTCTTCGAGCTAAGAGCCCTGGGGTCCTGATAGGCAGTGGTGAAGAAGCATTACCATCAGTAATGATCTCGGGTTGAGTTACGGCAACGGGAGCGTTCTCTGGGATACTCAAGGTATCTTGGTTTGCTTGCGAGTCCGCAGTACTAGGCGAGTTATCGGCCGCCAGCCCGCCTGTTAGTGGGCCATTCATGTGTTCGGTCGACGTGGCGTTCGGTTCATTGGTACGCTCGGCATTGGCTTCGGTGGCTTGGTTTTCTGGGTCATCAGTGTTGTCCATCCACTCGTCTATGTCGGATTGAGCAAGGTCAACGTCTGCGGTGAGATCGGAATATGCTCTGCAATTCGGACATTGGAACTGCGGATAAACGCTGTTCTTGCCCTCAAGCAGCGGTCGAATACATTTATAATGCCAGACATGAGCGCAGGGAGCAACGAATAATGCTTGGCAGGGCTAAGAACAAAGTCAGTAAAACCGGGGAGGAACAGGACCGGCAGCTTACCAATACGGAACCCAAGCATATGGAGCACTCGCCGCTGTTGGCGTCTGCTGATGGCTGATCTTTCGCAAGACTTTGCAATTGCTGATGTCTGGCCTTGCTGCGTAAAGCGTTAGCGTCACGAGATGGACGATGAGAGGTGCTAACCTACTTGAAGTTGTTCGCCTTCTTCTGCCATGCTCGGTTGCATTCAATGCGAATCTTGACACATCGGAATATCATTTCTTCTCCTCCCCTGAAGTCGATGCCTAATTGCACGATGTCGCCATCCTTGATAGGGAAGAGCCTTGACTCGGTGTTGGGCTGACTCAGTCTGATATGGTTGAGAAACGTGCCGGACGACGAGGCGACATCCTTGATCTGCCATTGTCCGTCGAGGAAACTGAACTCACAGTGTCTCCGACTGACGACTTTGGATTTGAAGCCAACGGGCGCATCGGAGGGGCCGGTAGGGTTGGACGAGGGTACTCCCTCTCGCTCAGAGTAACGGCCGACCCTGATGATGGAATGTTCGCTGGGTAACGTCCTCGCGATGGGAGTGAAGTTGAGGGAGGGTCGTCCATTTCTGATTTCCTGGTGAGGAAAGAAACGGATGGTCGGTAAATGCTGCTTCGTCTCGCCATCTTGAGTGCCTGACTTGGACGTGTTCCTGGGGTTCATGGGTCTCGGGGCGGCTTCCGAGGCAGTCGCATTCAGCGTGTCAGCCGGCCGGCTATTGCTTGCATTCCTCCGCGACATTGAATTTCTGTGTCTCGCCATCTCATCTGTGGTATCTTGTTCGACCTGGTCGACCGGGGCGTCTAAGACGGGTGCAGCGGGTGCAATACGGGGCGAGGGGCTTCTAGTATCGATCTGGCGGAGATCGGGGGATAGAGGAATCGTAGGTTCGTTAGGGCGAGATATGCTCCGTCGTCGGGTTGTGGTAGGATCTGGTCGGTTGTCGTTGTAACTGAGCGATCTCTGGAAGTAATGTCTCGGTGAGCGGGAGGGGGGCTCGTTCGGGCTGGTTCCACCCGATGACCGGTTGTGGGATAAAGCACGAAGGTAACTCAAACCTCGGCGCCTTGCAGATGTGGTCCTGGTGACACTCGGATCGCCAGCCGCTGGAGAAGAAACGGCGGCAGGCGGCGAGATCATGGGAAATGACGAGAAGGTGGAGGAGGACCAATTCTGGGATCAACAACTGTCGACGAGGGAGGTGAAGACCAAGGCGAGAGCGACGCACTCGAGGATAACCAACGGCAACCACGAGAGTAAGCAGCGACGACAAGGGATCACGCCGTGGCCTCGTTCAAAAGCACTCGATCAAGCTTCCACACGGCTGTGCCTCGAGCACGCTGAAACAGGCCCAGATTAGTATGCTGATAGGTAGCGACTCTGTACAGTAAACAGACGTTCGCATGCGCCCGCAGTTCACTGGCGGGCTTCCGTGGGAGAAGCGGCACCACAACAGGGATGTCTCAAGGGGCCTCGTGCAGGCTCCAGGGGTCGCCGGGGCGCGGAGAAGACGCCTATTGAGCCTAATTAGCGGGCCGCGGTGAGGAGGCGTAAAGAGATGTGTCCGGTGATGCCGTTAGGTACCAATCTCAACGGTCGAGGTATACTTCTAATGGATATCTGGAGGGCTACAAATGCCACGAGGAGACGAAACTGAGAGCAGAGTAATAAGCGGGCTGCGATCATCCTCATCTTCGATCAGCAAGTACGTAGTACCGCTGCTAGTACGACGTACTTCGGCTGATGCAGAGCCATCGATGTCATCAGGCATATCAAGTCGCCTACGAACCATGCTTGGCGGACCACATGGGCCAGAAGAACATCAGGATCGCTCCGCGATCTCGACGGGTAACGGTACTCGTACTTGTACATCGATTAGCGGGACGCGGATGAAATTGTCTGCCGCGACGACTGCTCAGAACTGTGTACACCGGTAGTCCTGTGTAGGTTTCCACCATCGCCGCCAGCAGTCACTGTGATCGATGAGTCCAGAATCCCAACGGCAGCGTCGGCGGTCTATCAGCTCCACCGTACTCTTCTCCACCGAAAACTCCGCAGTAAATAACGGTAACGTCCTTGCTGCTTTCTACCTGCGGCCACGATTCTGCCGCACTGAGCAGTCCATCGTCACATCAAACTCACAGTTATCAACATTCTCCGTTCCGACGCCACCATGAGGACGGCGGCCGTTCGAGCTCTGCGCAATGCCAAGCTGAGTGCAAAGGCACCGAGAAGCGTTGTCAGGAATTATGCGACAATCGGAGACTCCATCCAAAAAGTAGGGCCATCTCTGCTCGTATGAACGCGCAGCAATCCTCTGACTGCCGGGAATAAATAGGATCCTGTCGAGTTAGACCACATCACACAGCTCTCCAACGGCGTCCGCGTCGCCACCGAGTCGCTTCCCGGCCCTTTCTCTGGTGTGGGAGTTTACATCGACGCCGGGTCCAGATACGAGGATGAATCACTGCGAGGTGTCAGCCACATCGTTGACCGACTAGCATTCAAGTCTACCAAGGCAAGAACTGCCGATCAGATGCTGGAAGCACTGGAATCGCTTGGGGGCAACATCCAGTGTGCCTCTTCCAGAGAAGCTTTGATGTACCAATCCGCAACCTTCAACGCCAGTGTCCCGGACACGGTCGCCTTGCTCGCAGAGACCGTTCGAGATCCGTTAATCACAGAGCAAGAGGTGGAACAGCAGCTGCAGACCGCGGAATATGAGATTCAAGAGATTTGGGCCAAGCCCGATTTGATCATCCCGGAATTGTTGCACATGGCGGCTTACAAAGACAACACGCTGGGCCACCCTCTGCTATGTCCTCGAGAGAGACTGCCTTACATCAACAAAGATCTGATTGAGAAATACCGAAGCACATTTTACAAACCTGAGCGGATAGTCGTCGCATTTGCTGGCATTCAACATGACGAGGCTGTGCGATTAGCGGAAAAGTATTTCGGAGATATGGCCAAGTCAGCCGGCCCTTCGCTGTCACAGGCTGCTACAGAGTCGTCGACGGTTGACTCACAACCCTCAAACCCGCACCTCCAGTCACCTCCACAATCTCCTACGAGCAAGCTTCTATCGAAGATTCCCGGCTTCAACACCTTTTCGACCTCAGCTCCTCACCAAGCTACCGTATCGCCCCTTGATCCGTCGCTCATCCAACCTCGACCCGAATCCCTTCTCACCATGCCAGCCCACTACACAGGAGGCTATCTCGCACTTCCAACACTCCCTCCGCCTCCCAACAAGTTCACCATACCTCTTTCTTACGTGCATATCGCCTTTGAAGGCCTTCCAATATCTTCCGAAGATATCTATGCTCAGGCCACCTTGCAAACGCTACTTGGAGGCGGAGGATCCTTCTCCGCGGGCGGTCCTGGCAAAGGAATGTATTCTCGACTCTACACGAATGTCCTCAACCAGCATGGCTGGGTGGAGAGTTGTGTTGCGTTCAACCACAGCTACACCGACAGCGGCCTCTTCGGTATCGCAGGCGCTTGCGAGCCTGGGCGAGTCGGCCACATGGTTGATGTCATCTGTCGAGAACTACAAGCGCTTACACTAGACTCCGGCTTCTCTAGCTTGAATCTTGCCGAAGTCAACCGCGCGAAAAATCAACTTCGCTTTAGCCTGCTCATGAACCTCGAGTCACGATTAGTCGAGCTGGAAGATCTCGGCCGGCAAGTTCAAGTCCATGGTCGGAAAGTCGGGGTCAAAGAGATGTGCGAGAAGATTGATGCTCTCACCGTGGCAGACCTTCGGCGAGTCGCCACGCAGATCTTCACCGGAAACGTGGACAATGACGGTCACGGCAGCGGCGCACCAACAGTGGTCATACAGGAGGGAGAGGCTGCGAACGGGAAAAAGGTCAAACAAATACCGTGGGAGGATGTCCAGTCGCGCATCGCCCGATGGAAATTGGGAAGATTGTGATTTTATGCTCACCTCCGGTATGTATACCTCTGAACTGTACTATATATCCACCGGCCTGCGGAATGGCGGCATCCGCCGTGAAGGCTCTCGACGACTCCTACCATCGAAAAACCATTTCACTCCAACCAGCAACGGGGGGAGGCACTTTCCTTGCCCCTTTGCCGTTCGCCTGCCCTGGCGTTTCGCGACCGAAGGAGGAGCTCCTGCAGTTTGTCGCAGATGATGCTTTTCTTCGGCAGCAGACACGCCTCGACGACTCCTTTCTCTTCCTAATCACTTTCTCTGCAGTCTACCCAGCATCGTTAAGTTGAATGTTCAGAGCCGCATTTCCACTACAGTCGCTTTGTTGCATGTCGTCTTTTGTATCTTGGTGTTTATATTCATCAACCCAAACAACTGAGCATCCGACCGATTCGCCCTCACACAAGTTGTCCTTTGGAAGTTCTGCCCCTACCACGACTGCAATCTCTGGAAGCAACCAGGTTCCACCATCACCACCCCGTCTCTTCATAATCTAATCGAATGGCTCCCTCGACCTCCAAGTCCGCCCTGGACCCGCGCGATGAGGTCGATTGCTCGCGTGGTAAAGAAAATGCATACAGAGAGCATTCTCGAGCTGAATGCACCAGCAACCGCAGGAACGACAAGACATCACTCTGTGACAAACTTGTTGCCAAAGGCGTGCTACCGGCTAGACACACAAGCCGGTGGACAGATGCTGCCGAGGAAAGGACTGCACCGGAGTACAAATTTTGCTCGCAGACTGGAATTCATGCGGCCATGCTCTCTCTTCCACAGCCGACGGTCACTGACCTTGGAGCACGCGCTGTTGTTCTTGCTAAGGGTCAGCACGGCCATGATGCCGTGGTCCAGGAACCTGTCAGCGTGACGGCTAAAACTGGATGTGTTGTCGACATCCAACGTCCAGACTTCCGGGAATGTTTGGTGGGAGATCTCCGTGGCCAGCCGGTCAGAAATAGTGCACATCAGTGTGCTCGATCTGTCAGAGCACCATACCTTGCGTCGGACAGCCTTCCTCAATACCTCTCTTTTCTGGCCCACTTCAGGAATATGCTCCTGTCATGCTCTACAATGCTCACGACTTACTCATTAGAGACAATGACAAAGACGCCGCATGAGCTCGAAAGGATGCAGGGACAAGAGTTTGTTGAGTACTTTGACGTTGTCTGATGGGAAACGGTCCACAAGGATAACGTGTTGTCTCTACTCGACCACCCCATGTTGGCTTCTGATGTGGAGTCTATTTAGCTAATGATCAGGAACTTGAACAGTCCTCTTCCTTTGGTGCGGTGGCCTATCCTTGCGCTGCCAACACGTCCTTGTATCCTCCGTTTGCCGGGATCAACTGTCCGTTGATCCACCTTGCCTCCTCGCTCGCGAGAAACCCAACCACAAATGCAATATCCTCCGGGACTCCCATACGTTTCTCGGCCGTCGTCGGCTCGACCACGGCGTCGATCATCGGTTGTCCAAACAGCTCAGTAGCTGCTAGTGTTGCACCAGATCGAGTCGGTCCGACGCTCACGCTGTTGAATGTCGCGCCGGTCTTGGCACCCATTATAAGCGCCAAGGATCGTGTGATACTCTCCAGGGCTGCCTTCGAAGCGCCGTATGTCAAGACTGGGTCGATATTTGGTTGTTGTGCCGCTATACTGGAGATGTTGACGATCCGCCCGCCCTTTGGTGGGAGATAGGGCAGGGCGGCATTGATGATGCTCATGGGTGCGAAGACATTCCCTTGCATCATCTTGTTGAAGGTCTCGAGGGTGGTGCCCGTAAATGGCTGGAGTAGGCCCATGTCAAGGACAGCAGCATTGTTGACCACAATGTCGATCCGCTCCGTACCCAAACCTTGGAGGGTCTTCGATATCAGGTTGGGCCCAATGGACGGGTCCAAGATATCAGCTTGGATGGCAACGGTCTTCAAGGAAGGGGAGATTGCCAGGCATTCCGAGATCGTTTTCTCCGCGGCTTTGGAGTTTTTGACGTAGGTGATCGCGAGTGCGGCGATGCCCTTTCGTACAAATTGCATCGCTGTGGCCGCTCCTATGCCTTGCGAGCCGCCAGTGATGAGGGCGACTTTGCCGTGAAGCGCGGAAGCGGACTGGGTTTCTTCGGGTCTTGCCATTTTGGGCCTGCGATCAACAAGGTCTTTGCTTTTGAGCTTTGCTGCTTGTCTGTCTGAGAAGTTGGACTTCTCTGGGATTCATGGCCATTTATACCTTCTCACGAGCATCCCCGACGATCGATATCCATGTCCCGGCTTGCAGATAATTGCCGCAGTGGTTCTCTGGTCGGTAAGCTTCACATTTGTCACCACATCATGCCAGCCCGTCCGCTGCATTAATCCTGCCTTGTTCAGGGAAGTTGCTGCCACTGAAACCATCGACCGCAAATCTGCGCAAGGCTGAGGTACGTACCATGTGGGGAGAATGCAATTGGATTACCCCCTGGTCGGCTTGGCGGCTGGCCTGGACTTCGATCACTAGCTGGTTGTCCGGTCCGCGAGATTGTCGGCCGATGCTTCGGACGAGCGGTCACTGGCCGTCCGACATGATCGGACTCAACCATCGCTGTTGTGTTCGATGCTCCTCGTCATCCAGGACATTACCAATGGCGGCAGAGTGTTGAGGTTCATGATATCCAGGTCAGGCCAGTCAGACATTCAGTGTTCTTGAAGGAGGCTAGGCATCGCCTCGGCCGACAAAATGAGCATCGCTATCACCAGCAATGCAGCAGGATCGCTGGGCCGCGCTGAAAGGTCTGCCGGAGAAGATTGGAAAGGGGTCTCTAATCCGAAGAGACGAAAACAGCTCCAGAACAGGCTGAATCAGCGGGCATACAAAGAGCGCCGGCGGCAAGAAAAGCTGGCGAGAGCATTTGGTCCGAGCGAGAGACCCCAGCATGAATGGCGTGTCCAGAACCAAAGCGTACCTTTAGCACAGTCACCCGCTGTCTTGAGCGTGAGATATCAGCTCACGTGGTACCCTGAGGTCCTCGTCGATCCAGTCGTACGGGAAGTCATTTTCTTTGGTGTGTCACCTCGCCGTTTCTCCGTCTTCGCCTTGGACACTAATCAGCACGGTCTCCTCCTATAGCAAGAGATACCCTTTGGCCGACCTTCTCTTTCTCGAGAACGTACCCCGGATTTACGCCTTCACTCACCGAGATATGGTTCCAGCGCATCCTCAACGTGCCGATCATGCGCTATGCTATGATCAGTGGAACGTGCATTGACCTCGAGCTGCTGACAGGTAGACGGTACTCGTCTATCATTCTGAAGACTGTTATTGAACTGAGCCGAGAAGTACGACGACTTCTGGGAAGAATGGTCCCTACAAGTCGCTCAAATACCGTTGGACAGCACCAGCAAGGCTGGTCGAACTGTCAAGCTCCCCCCGTTCACGCTGACAACCATGAGACAGCAGCAGGGGAAGCACCACATGTCAAGGACGACCTCCTCTTCGCTATAATGCATCTCGTCAAAGCAAGCACGGTCAACCTGTCCTCGGGTCGCATACACCCTGGCTCTTTCGACAGCGCAACAGGCATATTCGGCCTATTTACGCCCACGTTGTTCCTTCAACGACTTCAGTCTCTGCATCTCTGGGGTCGCTCTTGCCCATTCCAAAACAAAGGGAAGGAGTTAGATGCACAGGCTGCTCAGCATCTCTCGGCGCTGGCGTCCCTGGTCTCCCTCAGGGGCGGGCTCCGCAGTATTGATACGCCCGGCTTTGCCGAGGCTTTGCACTTATTCGGCGTCATTGAAGCGGCGAAGGGCTTGAGCAGGCCTAGGTTCGAGCTACCGGAAACGAGTGTCTGGTTCTTGAGACTCATCGAAGGCTCGCGGGTCGAGGCCGCACGTGCTTTGAGCTTCGGTGCATTTGGAAGCATTCTTGATGAGCCTTTATTGCTGGAGATTCTGGCGGATATACACATTCTCTGTTCCTGGACCTCAAGAGCATTCGGTCTCCATTGTCGCTATGGTGGTGAAGGGGATCTAGCTTCGGTTCCGGTGCATCCGCCCCTGGCTGAGAATATCTCCACTCTCAGGAACTCGATCGAGTACCGCTTGCTCATATACTCGCCTGAATCAGACATCGCCATTGAAAAGTTGGCGCACACGGCGATGCTAGTGTTCATGCACGGGGTTCTTTTCCCGCTGCCGCATCGGACGTCGATGATGCAGTTGGTTGAAAGGCTGATTGAGACCGTCCGCAGCCAGTGCCAGGGCCAGGGCCAGCACATGGAATTCCCACTCCTCCATCCGGAGCATCAGAAGTTCCTCACCTGGGTAGTCACGATGGGCGTCATGGCGACTTCGGATGCTGATATTCTGGAACGAGCATTCCTCGTCAGACAACTCGCGCTGTTCTTGGGGCATATGCGCATATCGAGCTGGGCAGATCTGAAGTCGATCTTGGAAGATTACCTGTGGGTTGGGTGGACGTGCGATTCGGGGGGGATGTATGTATGGAGTATGCTGGTCGAGCATGGTATGTAGTCGAGCATGATATGTGTACTGCAGGGACGGCCATACGATGATCCTATAGGAAAGTGTCAGAGGAACGGCAATACGATGATCCTGTAGGAAGTGTTGCAGCAAAGGCATAGATTTGTAAGCATGCTCCAACAACCTCACCGACACGCGACCCTCTTATATAGTCAATTTTCACTCTTCCCTACAGGGCCTCTCTCGAGCTCGAGCATCTTCACACCTCTCGCACTCTGACAGAAGGGCATGGAGATGGTGTAGCATCCAGCCAGCCAGCCAGCCAGCCAGCTAGCCAGCCAGTCAACCCAGCCAATGCCGTCCACCTCGCCCACGACCAGGCCGCCTAATACCAGGTTACATCTTGATTTCCCAGGACGAAGGAGTACTTGACCCCTATGTCCTAAAACTGCTGCCTCTGGAAGTGAACCAACTGAACCAACTGAACCAAGTCAAGCACTATCGGTATCCTCCAAATCCCCAAGTCACATATCTTCCGTCACCTAAAGCTATTGTCAGAACTTGACCCTGCTTCGCATCCCAATCCGCAACTTGCTCCTCCCAAGTCGTGCCTAATCAACAACTCTTTCCCACGTCATGCACCGGCTGTTGTGTAGATAGCCGGAGGGACAACAGCGTCGGCATGCGAAGTTGAAATACTAGTAGGTCGGAGGTGGTATGGTGTTTAGCCATCATAGAGGTTAGGCGTGTGAGTGAAATTAGAAGCATTTCTTCGACCATGTCCTGGCACTCAAATACAGTATCAAGTATGTGATTAGGGAATCAATTTGCCTGCTTGCATGCTCAGCCAGAACTCCCAGGCGCTCGATCGGTCGGTCGCGGGGCATTCTCTGGCATCACGGCGTGCTGGGGCTCTGATGAGTTGTATTTCTCCAAGAGCTTGCAAGTTGTGCTCCGGCCTGTCCTACCGTGTATGGACTGTGTAGATGTAGATCTACTGGCACGGCCAGAACACATCAGCATTCGAGCTGGCTTGGGTGATTCCTCGCCTTTCGCGTCGTTGGTGTGCGCATACGAAACCGTCCCTTCATGGATTCCAAAGGAGCACACCCCACTGCGGGCGGCGACTTCGGTGTCGATTCTCACTAGGAGAGCCCCAGAACTCTCAAGGAACCGTAGATTGCGTTGCCTGCGGACCGACTGACGTGTCTATTATTAGCAATAATACCCCATCGTAGAGAAAAGGTCTCAAGTAGCTTAATATAGGAGAAGTCGTGGGGAAGGGTTCCCCGGAGGATTTGGTGGTCACGCGACACTGAAGGTCAGACCGATGACTGGCATGGGAAGGTTACCGGACGAACTGTTATGATCGCGCCAAGGCCGTCATACAGATGTCAGCGGTTATATAAGGACCGTTATCGTTGTACGTACCTAGCCCCCCGTAATGAATCAGTCAGACGCTTCCCTAGACCCCGTATGCCGCGAGGACTCACTCACCGGTCCAACGACTCTCTCTTCGTGAAGATGACAGCACTCTTGGTGGGTTGGGAGGCCACACTGAAAGGGTACTGCGTAGTGCGTTCTGGTAGCATTAGCGCAAAGCAGTCCGAAAAGGAGGAAGACGGCGCTGTCCGTTGACATATGGTACAATACCATGCAGGCTCGGGATTGCGGTGACAGAGGAAACGGGGTTATCCGCGCGGCAAACGAGAGTATTGATCCAGGAAGGTACAGTACATACTAATATGTGACCTGCAACTCTGAGCGAAACACCCAGTACAGTAGGATGCAGAGGCTTCGGGCGCGGAACCCTAAGCTCGACAGAGGTAGATTACAACCCCACCGGGATCAGAATTGTCTAGTCTCTTGATGACGTTTGACCGGCCAAATGCCTTGCCGGGCTAAATATGGTTGGACACGACAGTTACGAGGTGCTCGGCTTTAGAATATCATGGTAAAGCTCACCTGAGCTCAAAGCGGACGAGGATAGTGCAGGCCAGCTATCAGATGATGACTCAGCCGCTCGAGGCCCGGCCCGCATTATGGACTAACTGCTGTCAGTAATCTCTCACATGTCCGATTGGTTACTAAGATATGATTGGCCTTATTTTTAATTTTGGTCGCTTGCTCATCTGACGTCCGAGCCCTACATCACGCAGCCCCCAACGTCTACTCCGTATGATTACCCAGTACCGTACCAGCCTATGCTATCCGAATACCCAGAAGCGGTTACAGCAAGAATGACGAGCGGGGATCTAGAATGTCACGCCGAGGTGCACTCACATTAACTTTGACAGGTGATCCGTACTCTGTACGTCTACGCATGTTCGAGTATACCTAGGTATGCTACAAATACACGCTTGTGAGCACGGCACCACCACTTGCAACGGCGGTCCGGAGGTAACTTTATCTGGATCGTCCCCATGTGCTTCTCTATACGTTTAAATATAGATCTACCTGCGGAAAGCCCACAGTACCAGGTCCCTTGCAGGATAGTCGCTGCCTTGTAGCGTTACGAGTACGAGCAACACAGTGGTGCCAAGCCCTACTCGCAGCATTCCTAGTCAAGCTACGTGTAGGATACTCTATACTACAGTGATTTACTAGCTAGGTGTTTATCACATCAGCCAGTGTCGATAACGAGGTAGCAGGCTTACCGTACTCCGGTATCCCTCGCTGCTTTTTAAATTTCCCTCGTTGGTCCAGGTTAGTGTTTTTAGTCTGCGGGGGCTCCATGCTTATATTTTCTGGTAAAAGCACAGTAAGGGGCGGAGTACGGAGTACATAGTTTTGCATCCTTACGCTTCCGTACAGGGGTTCTTGGAGGGACCTTGTAGTGACGAAGGGGCTGTCTCTGCGGCGGTGGAATATGTCGGCACACCCACCCCCCCTGACCGGGCTCTCATGAGCAGGGAGTCCTTACTCCACCAGCACGAGCCTTCAGTCTATACTGTGCTACGCGATGTATGCTGGCTCCGTCCTCCCGGTTGCCGACGTTACTTGGGAAGACCGCCGATGCGACGCTCGCAAAACGGCCACGGGTTTTGCACCTGTCCGAAGCTTGCGAGGGTAGTCACGGCTGTTCGGCTCATCACAATAACATGGCGTGCTGTCTGCCGCCTGTAACTTCAGTGGCGATCACTTTGCCAGCAGTTCCGAGCTTCAGACGGATACTGGAGCTTCGACGGCAATATGTAGTAATCAACTACATCCTCCAGCTCCTTGGGGCTTTCCTCAGCTATTCCAGGTTCATCTCCCAATTCGGGTGAAAGGCCTAAGGTATGCAGGGTAATTCAGGCATTTGTCGACGTCCTCAATGCTCTCACAGAGTTCAACCTGGGCAGGGGAGCATTCCTGAACGCTGTACTGAGAGTGTGTGCAAGGCGCGGGATTGCACCTGCACCCCCCAGAAACACACATATACCGGTGAAAATGATGATGGAGCCGTACGATGACCCATATGCCAACCCAGTGTCTTGCCATGGCTTCATCGACAACAGTTTCTCGCTGACTGGACCAGCCAGAATGCTGCCCACGCCTTTGCCAGCACAGAGAAGGGAGATAACCAAACCTGTGTTCAGATTCGGGAAAGTCCTTCTCATGTCACCTGCACAGCCTGTCCAGTGACCCGGATATCCAGCTCCGAAAAGTCCGAAGAGAATGGCGAACATGTACAGCGTCGCCTTATGGGTGCCACAGCCCCAGAAGACGAATACGGCTATGGTGGAGCCGAGGGTGGACACTAGGATCGCCCAACTGACGTGGTAGCGATCGACGAGTCGTCCTTGGAGCAGAAATCCGCAGCATGAGGCAAGATTCAACAGAGCGACAGACAGCGGACCCGTGGCGGGAGACATGCCCATGGATGATGCGAAGGAGGGCAGCCACAGACTGGGCAGTGGCGAGACAAAGGATTGAATAATGCTCGGGCATTGATACATCCAGAATGTCCTCTTCTTGACGAAGCCCAGATCCATCGGTCGCAGTCGTCGGGGACCTCGGACCGGAAGCCGGTGCTTCATAAAGAGGACGCATGGCAGCGCAACCCCAGCCTGGATAGAATCAGAAACTCTATACCTTGAATGGTCAATGGACGGAGGGTAACCTACAATGATTCCCGCACAGATTCTCAGGGTGGTCCTGTGCCCATAAGTGTTCAGCAGCCACTGTAACAAGAACGGCGTGGATGCACCACCGATGCCCGTGCCAGCCCAGGAAATCCCAAACGCAAAGCCTTTGCGGTCCACAAACCATTCATCGATCAAGAACATCGCCGGAAAGTATACCAGCAACGCGCCGACGCCATACATGACACCCTGGGTCCACAACAGTACCGTCGAGGAGTCCGTCGAGGACGCGATGAGCAGACCGGAAAACATGATGCCCAGCCCAACACAACCTCCTATACGTCTGAGAGTTGGGAACCGTTGCAGACCCAGGGAGATAAACGGTGAGCCGATGAGCATGATTGCCATGGCGGTGGTGGCCACGGCGGCCAGACCGGAGTGCTGGGTCATGAATGGCTCGTGCTGGCGGTAGTAGTCCTCCATGACACCGTAGGAGTGTATGAACCTAGATATAAGATCAGCATCCCACGCAGTAACAAGGAACCTTTGCGTACCCCCAGACAGTGGCTTCAAGGAAGAAACATGCCGTCAGTGTGAGCCAGGCACCCTTGCCACGGTCGACTGGTGGCAGACTCTGTAAGTCTACGATGCTCGTGGCGTCGAGATCGGGCTCCGTGTCCACAGCGGCGAGCTCATGATCCCTTGTGGCGGCCATGGTGTAAGGCTGTCTATCCGTGAGACTGTCATCTGCCGGGGCAAGAGTCTGGAGAGCAACAAGTAACCTAATATAAACTCCTTCTTGCTTTGTAATATGATACGCCCCGCGTATAGATCTCAGACAACGCGATGCCAAGAATGCCAAGCTCAAATACGCTATCTAGCGTGCCAGTTAATTCAAGGCAACCCCACTAATGTGGACGGCTCGGATTGCCCAGTCACAGCTCAGTGTGGCTCACTTCAAAAGTCAGGTCAAATAGCGCGAAATGCTCAGGTCGAGAAGCGGAATTGTAGGAGAGGTCAAGATCCGCCCCTGAGCATGCTGCTGTTTACTGCAACATAGACTACTACTCGCCTCTATGACGCCGACTTGGAGCAGCCTGTATATTCTTCGCTACGGGGATGAGTGTAACTGTGAAGGTCATCTGACGAGTATGTACGGATAGTCAAGAAGCGTCATTACTATATATATTTATGTACTGGGTTATAATGTACCCGCACTCCCTATATAAACCTCTGTAACTTTATGGTCAGGCGTATCCTTAGGCCTATCTCAGTTCATATATCCTCCAAGTCGAGCACACCAAAGTCAAGCTACAGAACGTGGAGGCTTAGTACTGCAGAGCCGCCCCATTAGACCGAGCGCGCATTGCCTTCTCTGTCTTTTATAGCGACTAGAACCGCCATTAGTCTTGGCAACCGATGATTTCGAAAAGCGGCGACAGGTCATCGCCATTATCCCGCTGACGGGTTGGGCCACCAGCCTAACTGCGTACAACCGAGGGGGCCAAGGTCAAGCCTCCAGATGTGGTCCCATCATCCTTAGATGGGTTGCCGAAAGCAGTAGCGGAATACTTCACCTGGCTATCAGAGCTGATCTCACTATACATAGTACTCCGCTCCTTACCCAGTACAGAGCTCGTCAGATGAGTATAATAACTAGAGCAGCTGCGGGCGTGCCATGTGCTCACTACGTGACGATAAACTGGGACGCAGACGTGAGACATCATCATTATCGCTATCGTATTAAACATGCACAACGGCCACGAGCATGGAGGCGACGATGCCTATCAAGGAGCTGAACATGATGGGTACGATGTAGACGGCATGAACCACGGAGGTGATGATCTCAACGCCACGCGGGAGACGATCAGGATAAAGATCCACGAGCACATTGACAAGTACGAGGAGCACGTGAACAACTCTTGTAAGTCGGCACTTGAGAAGTGTTGGAGATAATTACTGTTCTCTGCCTTGTGCTGTGCGACTGACTGACCGATCTGCTTTCCCTGATGATTAGCGTCCGAGGAAGAAAGGCAGAACAATCTGCGCCGAATCCTCAAGACGATCAAGCGGCTCGCGAGGGAACTTCAACAGATGGATCCCGAAGATGAAAGCGCCAAGGCCTACTACAAAATGCTCAAGCACGCACATCGGGGGAAGTACGAGTGCGACCCTGATGATGAGGACGACCACGGGGCCATCGAGTACAAGCATGATTTGATGTGGGACACCGAGGACGAATCTGATATGGATTCGGACTCGGACTCGGATTCGGAGGCAGGAGAGAATGGTCAGGAGGAAGGCTGGGACGGTTGTCAGGAAGATGGTTGGGGCAATGGCGACGCCAATGGCGAAGACGGACACTGGGATCATGATGACGGCCACGACGAGGGCGGTCATTGGGGACACGATGACGGCCATGATAACGACCATCACAACGGCTATGACGAGGAGGGACACGGGGGCTGTGGCGATGGCCATGACGACGGCCACAGTAACGGCCACGCCGAGGGCGGTCACTGGGGCCATGACGAAGGCCATGATGTCGACGGACACTGGGTTAATGGTTCCAATGAGAGTGACGGTTGCCACGGTCATGGGGAACATCACCAGCACCAGCATCACGGCAACGAAGACGACGATGATTACGACCAGCCACAGTACTCACCTCGCGCACATCAGCATTACTAGTGGCCTCGTGTATCAAGCTGAAGAGCAGAAAGCACGTAGGATATGATTCAGGCGGAGTACATAATATCACTTGGTTTTCTTCCACGATGGACTGTCTGCAGATCAGCGAGAAATGAATCTTCGCTTCGAACAGTGTCATTGGCGAAGATCGGCCGACTTCGACGACGTCGTCTAGCACAAACAATCAGAGAGGCGGAAAGACGAGGACCGGTGGCCTCATAGATTATGTCTTTGAACATGACCTGGCCGAGTCTGAACGCCGGACCATCGTTTCGGTGCTGAGCTTATTACCCGGGATTTCCCTGCGGGTGCCCCGGTAGGCTTCTCATCAAGGATAATGGCACACCCTTTGCCCATACTCGGTGAAGATTTCCAAGAACGGTGTCTCAGTCAATAGGTCGACTACTCTTGGCATTCCTGGTTTCCGTCGCCTAGGTAGCTCCGTATCATGAACTGCCTGCCTCTCCGCGTTCGTAACAAGTATTCAAGCTAAGAGGTCCAATAATCCAGCATACAGTGCTCACCCTCAGTCTTTTTTAGGTAATCCGAAGGGGCTGTGGACCTCTCCTTGCCCTAAGATAGTGGTGGATCTGGCGTTCCCACCAACTGCGCCACAGCGTCGATGGCTCCTCAATACCATCCTGTGCTGCCAGTGGAGATGAATAACCTCTCTGTACGAGCGAGACGAGGTGCTCTCACCCGTCCTTTCCCACCAGAAAACACAATATCATCCTCGCTACTACATGTCCCTTCTCTCTCTCTGCGTCGCTGCGATGTGTGATACTGTCGTTTCTGAAGGCTGAAGCTGCCTCCGTGATCGGGCTGGTGTCCTCCATGGCCTCGGTGGTCGAACTGAGTAGGAAGGTTGTGTCCCGCGCGAAAGAGTACAGCACACACGCTATGGTTTTCCCAAGGACTTTTAATTCGCTCGCCGGCCGATTCTCTTCTCACACAGGCGTTGCAACGCGTGAGCATCCATCCTCAGGTCCGGGCTGCTTATATCACAAGCGATGTGGCGCAAGAGCTCAACGGATTGGTAAACAGCGTCGTCGAAGTCTGTGACCACGTCCCGTGACCAAGAACTGATCGACCGGCGAGCTCTCCCTGGATGTTCAGTCTGGGTCGCAATCTTGAGGGTAATGCGATAATGGAGAGCATTCAAGCACGATAACAGCTTGCAAACGTTTGCGTGCTCACTAGGGGTTATCACCTATGTAGTCAAAGCGTTGTTCTGGAACAAATGAGTGCACTCTAGCATTTTTCCTTTCATCGTTGATAGATTTACCACTTGATCTCTTCATGATAGATGTACCGCTTGATCTCTTCACTGCTGCTCAGCCTTGCAGAGACTATTGCCACATGGTTAGACACAGGCGGGCGGGAGAATAGAGAACAACTTAGTAAGCAGCATCATCCCGCGGCAGCAGCGACAGCGCGGCATCTGGTGGCATCATTGTGATGGTTACACAATAGCAGATTAGCAAAGACCGTGCCAGAACCACATTGTCGCTGGGCACGTTACAACTACATGACATCTATCTAATAGAGCGGCCGTTATGAATTCCAGCTCACCAGATTCGGCCGCCGTCGTCATACCCTCTCGTAGCGCAGGCGTGGAAACATTTGCACTGGGATCGCCACACGAAGATTCTCGACCGCGGGCCTCACTGCCACCACCTCTCCGCCGATCCTCTCCCAGACTGTTTCGAGAAGTCTTCAATGCCATGCCTGATACTGCCTCCCGCAGACAAGCAACGCTTCCGTACCCCGTGTCGGGTCCCCAAGACCCCCTCCAGAGCGTCAGCCGAGCCCTGCAAAGCGTCAATCAAGCACTTCAAGACGCCCAACAGGCATTCCACCAACCCAGACGACCACGAAGTGAGAGCGAAGGACGAAGCCTGAGAACGGAAGGGGAGACAGCTGAGCAACTCGTGGATCTAACAACGACGAGCAGTCCCAGCGCAGGGTCGGCAGAGAGTCACTACATCTCGTATACCACTCATCCTCACGATTCCTCTCAAGCTCATCGCACCCGGCGATTCAACGCCCTCAACGAGCCTATCTACCCTAATCCCACTCAAGCCTCCTCTCCGCGTCGCAGCCATACTTTCGACCACGAACTCCCTCATCCGCGTGCCAACGTCAGATTCTGGCCTCCCTACCGATTCGGCAGCGTGCGACTGCCGCGTATACGACCCTTGGGTGAAGGGCAATTGCCGTCCGCTGTGGAGGAGGAGGCCGTAAATCGACAGCGAGAGAACCACTCAAATTGGGAACGTACACAGGCCCGGAACATGGAGCGTCAGCGGATTCAGGAACAAAGTCAAGATCAGGATTCTTCACAGCACTCGAGTCAGTCCACCATGTCCCCCCCATCGTCCTCCCACACCAGACCGACCACGCAATCTTCTCGACAACGTGCTTCTACGCCACAGCTCGAGAATGATCCACTGGTCGATGAAGTCGACCTCACCGCCGTGGATGACCGTGCAAGCCTCTCCGCTGCCCTTTCCAAACAGCGGGAGGATGCCATTTTAGCGCAGAATCCGGGCACAGACGCAGGTCGCACCCCACTTACAGCGTACAAGTGTCCGGTGTGTATGGACACGCCGACAGATGCTACTTCTACCGTATGCGGGCATGTGTTCTGCCACCGGTGTATAGTCGATACCCTCAACTGGTCTATCGACCAACGCAGGGAAGATGCACCAGCGAGCCGCAAAGTCAAAGGCGTATGTCCCGTATGTCGGAAACCGCTGGATCTAAAAGACACGCCTGGTACGGGAAGGAGCCTGGTTCCACTCGAACTGAGGCTGTTGGTGAAGAAGAGGAAGCGAGACGGAGACGCCGACACTGGCAAGGCAAAGGTGACATCCGTGGTCAAGGCCGAGAGGTCAAGTGATGATGAAGAGATGCGCAGCGGCAAGGGGAAGGCTGGAAAGGCACGGAAACGAGAACGCGAGTCTACCGAGGATGCGATATGGAGGGTGTTTACAAATGATAACGACAACACCTAGGCCGCGCAGGCTCTGTTCGGAGGGCGCCCATCTCTGCTGTCCTTCAGCATCATCTCGACGGCCTGGCTCGTGCGGGAAGTGAAGTAGCAGTACGACGTGATTTGAGGGAAACAGTCACGATGTCACAGCGTCTTCGATATTTTAGGTTCGCTATGTTTCTGACATTGATACCCTTGAAAATCAGCTCGATCGAACAATCACCACACAATGAAGATGGAGACAGGCAAGAAGACCGTCGACCTTTAGATCTTGGGTTTAACGACTTTTCATTGGGTTTTAGTCATGCGCGCCGACCCTCCCATACTCGTAGTACGTAGCTCGTGGAAACCAACTTGGAGACGCAGCTGAAGAAAAGCGCTGGCCTACATCGTGAGCGTCCAAACGGCTACGAGGAGTGATTCCTGAACGTGCCATAATTAGAGCCCTGAACGTAGGGGGTCGTCACCACCAATTGCAGGCTGGATAGTGCCTAAGCTGGTTAACAAGCTACATACGGGGTACTCGGTACGAGCTACATCCCATACGGAGTACACTAAGGTACTGTGACTATTAGGCATGGGGAAATGCTTCGCCTAAGAGCTTAGGCACGCCAAAGGATGCGCT
Source organism: Cladophialophora carrionii CBS 160.54 (assembly GCF_000365165.1). NCBI lineage: Eukaryota > Fungi > Ascomycota > Eurotiomycetes > Chaetothyriales > Herpotrichiellaceae > Cladophialophora > Cladophialophora carrionii. The sequence continues at coordinate 2,341,340 of NW_008481831.1, forward strand.
TCGCAGAATAGGCATCGCCATTGGCCTCGGGCGGGCCTCCCTTTGCCCCTTTGCTCCCTCATCCTCATATTGGCCCCTTTGCGTCATTGTAGGATTTCCTCAAACAAAAGCCAGACACAAGTCATTCCTTTGAGCGGCTGCAACATCATGTACTGCATGTGACTGCCCCTGCGCCTTTTCCCCTACCATGGGGAGCCTCTTTTTTCTTTGCTGATGCCGCCCTTTTGTACTCGAAGCTTGCTCGATCCCGCGGCACTGCTCAGCTGTCGGTCCATCCCTCCGCCACAATGACACACGGCTCCCATGTCCTCTCCTCCTCGAAGCGCGCCTCGGTCGACTCGGAAGACACGTCTCAAAGCCCTCTCGCGCGTCATTCCCGAGAGCATGGGCATAGACCTCACTTGCACGATCTGGAAGCGCAGAATCATGTGGCAGAAACCTTTCATCCCCATGTAAGAATTCAGGACAACCCCGAGCACCATCAACATGCCGCGGACGAGGGCACGCAACCTCACTCGCCCCGGATCCTGCATCGCACGGACACCGCCATGTCTAAGGGCTCGATAAAGTCCCTGCGGCGGAGGGGCCGAGCAGATACCGCCAATGTCATTTACGGCTCGGCCGAGATGGGCAGGTCAAGTGGCTGGGCGCCAGGCCAGGAGCCTGGTATTGACACGAGTGACCCGGCTCCTCCATACAGTCAGGGCAACGCGGTTGGCGGAGATCCAGCACACCTCGAGAAGCTCAATCAGCGGTGTGAGATCACAGTGGTGGACTTCAGCAATGAGGCGGTCTCAACGACGGACCTCGACAATGATAATATCGAGGAATTTCTTAAGGATGGGCCCCCAGCATGGAGCGACGTCCGATGGATCAACGTGAATGGATTGTCGTGGGACGTGATTCGGGTACTAGGGAACCACAAGCGGCTTCACCGGCTTGCCATTGAGGATTTGATTCACACCAAGAACAGGACGAAGGTGGATTGGTACAGTGACCATACCTACATGGTTTTGCCCCTGCAGAAGCTCATCAATCTGGAAGAGAATGAATCGGACTCCGACTCTGACGACGAGGACAAGGACGACTCGAAGTCTGACATTGCCGAGTCTGAATACCGCACCAGAATTATCACCGAACACCAGAGGAGGAAACGCGAAAACAAGCGAAGAAAAGGAGCGATTCTCTCACTCATCGAGGACCTGCGCAAGCCCATGAAGAAGAAAAAGACACGGCGGTCTGGCTCCGCCGACGTCGTGGAGGGCCTACAGCCTTCCAACAGCTTTAAGAACACCAAAGTGGGAACCCCGTGGGCACCCAGGAACATCCGTACCATGCAACGCTATCATGCCGGGCCCAACCAGGATCGCATCGACTACATGGAGCGGCACGCCGTTCTCAGTCCAAAGGGCATCGGTGTCTCGATGGAACAGGTATCGATTTTCCTCTGCGCTGACAACACCGTCATCTCCTTTTTCGAGTATTCCGCCCACGATGTTCAAACACCCATCATCCGCCGCCTCCAGTCACCCGGGACCATCCTGCGCCAATGTTCCGACGCCAGTATGCTCTGCCAAGCTATCCTCGATGCGATAATCGATCTTGCGATCCCTGTGACGACGGCCTATCAAGATGCGATAGGGGACTTGGAATTGGACGTGCTCACAGATCCCGACATCCATCAATCGAACGTCCTTTACATCCTCACCTCCGAGATTGCCATTCTACGAAACGCAATCGCCCCGGTCGTCCAGTTCATCGGCGCCCTGAAAGATCACAAAACAGATGCTCAGCCTGCACCCGTACCCCATTCGCGCATCGCTAGTCCTGCAGCGCTCGACCAGCACGATCCACTCAGCAAAGCCACGAGCCATGAGTTGAAGAATTCGAATCTTCGGAAACAGTTTTCATCGCCACCTCTGTTGAGTGGGGTACAGATTTCTCCTCTGACGATAACTTACCTCGGCGACGTAGAAGATCACGCGTTGCTGATTCAAGACTCTTACGATCAAATGCGGCGTAATGCCGACAACCTCGTCGACTTGATTTTCAACACGGTCTCGGCGTACCAGAACGAATCCATGAAACAACTCACCATCGTGACCTGTTTCTTCTTGCCCCTGACTTTCTTGACCGGTTATTTCGGTCAGAACTTCGAGCGCTTTAATGGCGTGCAGCAGCACAGCGACGCCTTTTTCTGGGTTATCGCTGTGCCAGTATCAGTGGTGGTGTTCTTGTTACTGATGAGGGATGTTATGACGAGATGGGTGGTAAGGTGGGCGAACAAGGCACTTATCAAGAGGGGAAGGAGGAGACGGTTGCAGTCTGATGTGAAATGAGGCCCTTGCATATCCAAGCAACAATGGTGGGCAGCAGCAATCATCGCAGGTGGCTCCATGCCTGGATGCAGACCTGGACTTGGCCAGATCTGTAGCGTGTGCTGAGCATTTACCTGTAGGAGGTCCAGGTACAGTCGATCGAGCGAGGAGTTGCGGAGGTTGAACCCAAGATGAATCCAATTTATATCATCTCCATCTGACGTTGGATTTTCCCACTACGACGCTCGGAGCGCTCTGCTTAAGCGGTTGCAGGGCACACAATACGCAAAGATACCTAGGTAGTCTTCACCCGTAATTTGGAACAAAGACGCACGATCATGGGTATCAAGCTGAGGGTCTGTCCCATGCCGTCTCGGACCAATCCACTAATTTGTCCTGTGACATTGGGGCTGCCCATGTCTCATATATTCCGTCCTTCTTCAGTGGAAGCATTTCCCAATCCAAAACATCTAACCCGGCTCTCTTTCCCGAATCAGCTTTCCGCTACGGCAGAAGATCGGCTCAATTTCCAGATTCGGAATCCACCTCCGGCAGAACATCGGCCATCATTCTGCACGAGGTTTGCAAGGCTGGACTACTAACATACCGGGTACCTGCTCCATAGAGACACCACCAGACACCGAAATTGACACCTCAATGGGAAAGGCCACGTCTGTACACTACAGTACCATCATGGCGACAATATGATACCTCAAAGGAACACTTGACCCCTCCCCCTTTGCCCCTATTCCGCTCCTATATCGACGCATCCCACTCATATCCAATCCAAACTCGACGCCGCCATGACCACCGCCAAAGGCATCACCGTCTTTTCCGGCGGCAGCGCGGCCAACGCGCTCGTCGAAGTCTTCGAGGCCGTGCGCGTCACCAAGTCCTGCCCGCTCAACTACATCATCCCCATCTCGGACAACGGCGGGTCGTCGTCGGAACTGATCCGCGTCTTCGGCGGGCCGGGCATCGGCGACGTACGCTCGCGCCTCGTGCGCCTGATCCCCACGCACCCGCCGTCGACCGAACGGTCGGCCATCTCCAACCTGTTCAACCACCGGCTGTCGAGCACCAGCGCCGCCGACGCCGCCGCCAGCTGGCAGGCCATCGTGTGGGGCACGAGTCCGCTGTGGCGCGACATCCCCGCGGCCAAGAAGGAACTCATCCGCGCCTTCCTCAACGCGCTGAACCTCGAGGTCGTCAAGAGGGCGCGGCCCCCGGCGTCGACGTTCGACTTCACGTCCGGCAGCGTCGGCAATTTGTTCCTCACGGGCGCGCGGCTCTTCTGCGGCAGCTTCGAGTCCGCCATTTACTTGCTGAGCAGTATCTGCGCGATTCCGGATGCCGAGGTGCGCGTGATCCCGAGCATCAATTCCAACTTCTCCCACCATATCGCGGCGGGGCTGGCGAACGGGGACGTCATTGTTGGGCAGAACAATATCTCCCATCCCGAGGCGAGGACGAAGCTGGAGATGCCCGTTGTGGGAGTGGGAGTGGGAGTGGGGGACCCTCTGTCACTCTCGCCTTCCGCCTCGCCCTCTCCCTCGACCTCGCTTGGTTCAAGTGCGATAGCTGACCCTGGTGCTGAGTTCCGCGACGAGATCGAGGACGCGCATATCCCCGGCACGCTTCCTACACTACGCCAGCGGAACATCAAGTTTAGCAAGGACCACGACGAGGACCTGCCCGCCAGGATTGAGCGTATCTGGTATATCAACCCTTATGGACAGGAAATGCTCCCGCCCGCGAACCCGAGGGTGCTCTCGGCGATTAAGGAGTCTCAGGCTATCATCTACTCCATCGGCTCACTTTACACGTCTATTATCCCGTCCGTCGTCCTCAAGGGCGTGGGCGACGCGCTGCGCTCCACACCCGCACGCCACAAGATCCTGATCCTCAACGGGTCTCTGGACCGGGAAACGGGTCCGAGTTCCGATCCCTTCTCGGCATTCGACTTTGTCGAGGCCATTGCGCGGGCTGGCGAACATTCGTCAGGCCGACCGTGGAGACCGAAGCTTCATGCCTCGCGGTCCGAGGATACGCTGAGGTCTTCGGCCCCGCCAACTCCTGCAGCGACTCGACACGGCGGATTCCTGTTCCCTGCTGCTGCGACGAACGGGCACATACCTACTCACACCCACACCCGCGACCCAGGCCGGGACGACGTCTATCGGAAGTATGTGACACATGTGATCCACCTGACTGGGGAGGGCACGCCGCAGGTGGATCGAAGCCATCTCGCCTCGCTGGGCATTGACTGCTTGAAGCTGTATGGCCGAAAGAGCTCCAAGGGGGTCATGTTGTACGACTCACAGGCACTGATCGGAGCCATTGAGGCGATTTTGGGTAAGAAGGGCGACGCAATGACGCTGAGCAAGAGTCGAAGAAACACCGTCGACTCGAACGGCTTTCCACAGGTGCAGGAGGCAAAAGTGAATGCTCTGACATCGCCCTGAATGGTGGGACAACCGGATTAGAGCTTGCCACGCCTGTGCCGCAACCACGCCACGAATGGCAACTTCCACTCGACGCGTCGCAGGTCAGGGCGGAAAATGTCAAAGTCGACCTTCTGCAGCCGGTCCAGCCACAATTGTGCGCTGACGGCCGGGCCCATTACGATGCCAAACCCCTTGTCGATGTCTTCCTTCCTTTTCTCCGCCGAGGTGCGCTCGCCAATGTCATACTTGCTGTACCCGTGACCTTCATCGTACATGTGCTCGAATTCGTGGCCCGGATCGCGGTATTGTTGGAGATTCTTGAGCAGTTCGCGGGCGGTTATGAGATGGTCAGACGCGCGAGTGGCGACTGTGAACACGGCATCGCGGACACCGACGGCGTTCGCGCCATTCCGAAATATGTCTTCTTCTTGCACGCCGCACTGGGACATGACGTCCAGGGGGAGGGTAACCACGCCTTGTCGCTCGCGCGTCCCGCCGCCCATTTGAGGTGGATTGACCGAGTGGGTATTGGGTGGAGGGGGAAATGCAAGTAACGGGACGCCGCGAAGAACGGCAGCGATGCCTGCGGCTTTCCCGACGTGGGATGCCAGATGGTCCACCTCCACCGACTTCAAGGGTAGTGCCGAGAGCGTCAGGTAAAGGAGCGTGGAGTACGTTGACTCGGCGTAAGATTCGAGCTCGGATAGATTGGTGAACCCCGGATGTGTCAATTTGCGGTCTCGGGCTGTAATGATGCGTTGGAACCAGGTCTTGTTGAGTTTGTGGCCTTGCTTGAGGTATGACGCGATCAGGATGGCAACGGGCTCCGACGGGGGAGTGAGCTTAAAGCTCTTGTCGATGGTGTCTCTCCAGAATTGCATCCTCAACGCCCCGATTTGAGGCATGGACACGACATCGGGGATTCTCGCCAGCTCGATGTTGAAGGCCCGGATGGCGAAGTACGCCGGCAGCATGTGCGGCGGGATGAAGTGAGCGAGCGTGTATGATGGCGAGTCATAGTTTCTGGAGCTGCAGTGAGAACCACGTTCGCGGGGCGAGGGAATAGATGAACCCACCGAACAAGACCGGAACAATAGCCCTGTGCTTTCTTCACATCTGGTGAACCCCTGTCAAGTGAAAGCCCTGCTGGTCGCGTCGATGTGAAGGTGCGAACCCGGGTATTCGATACTCTCTGGGCTTCTTTGGGCCATCTCGATATCAGCCGTCTGCCACATCCTCCCACTGCCGACATATCGGAGGCGATGTCCTGCTCTCTGCTCCGAAAGACCCCTAAGCTTGACAATCCTTCATTTCGACATGGCGCAGGACAAACAATGAGGCCTCTTCTACAGATTTCATTGGACTGAGCTGCAACCTGACCTTCAACATGGGTCCTTTGATTGCTCAAGGAGCGATGCAGGAAGAGAATTAATTTGCTTTGTATGACGTTGACTCGCCTCGCCCACCGTCACGTGCAAGCGCGTTTAATGCACGCGTCGTTGCCGCTTTCACTCCATCTTCAATTTGTGTTCATTGCGCAGGCCACAATTGCTTGGGATCCATGGACGTGGGCGTGCGGCCCAGAAAAAAAAGACGTTTCTTCGTCGACGACCCAGAAGATGTGGCCGAACAACCGCAACCGCAAACCTCGTCTTCGGTGAATGTCTCGAGTCGACCAAATTCCGCCACCTCTTCCACTGGCGCTGAGCCAAAGTCCAGCCAAACCGACCACGCCGACCTTGAGATCCCTGGTAACAGTGCGGCGGCGTCTACGTTTGACTCTGACACATTCCGCGCCTTTGTCGGAGAGGATGTTCCTCAGGATGTGGTGGACAAGGTGCAGTCCGCCGCCAATGGTAATATTGAGCGGGCGATCAATATGTACTTTGACGGGTCATGGAAGAATATCACCACACCTGCGCCGGACATATCGCTTCCTTCAAGAGGAGTAGACTCGTGGCTGAGCTCCTCTGCTGCTGCTGCTGCTGCTCCAGCCAACACCCCTTCAGTGCCCAAGCAACGAAAGAAGAGCCAGGGCGCGGCTCTGCCGCAGATGATACGACTAGACTCGATGCCGCAAGAGCGATACGTGGGATCATTTGGTGTAGGCGCATGGATGACAAAGAGCGGTACCGACTTGTTGGGCCACGGAGAGGCAGTACGGATAGAACGGTCCAAAATCACCCCAAAGACAAAGATTGGGCGAGGCGGGAAGCTGGTACCTGTCGTGGGCAGAAACCAGAAGGCGGACGTCATAACGCGCTTTACGAACGCCAAAGGCGAGGAACTAGGACGCCTACCTGAAGAGACGGCTTCCTGGGTGTCGCCATTGCTGGATCAGAAGATATGCCGTTTTGAAGGAACGTGCGTCTATGCGCCGGATCGTGTCCGGGTCAACGACACAATCTACCTCCAACTCCATGCGTATATGCTCAAGACTGCTTTCGAAGCCAACGCCTTTGTCAAACCCAAGGACGACAACAGAGCCACCGGTTTCTTTCTGGAGAAGGAGAGTACAGAGGAGAAGGATCTTCGATTACGCCAAGTCGCGCTCGTCAAATTGTTCGAGGAAGTGAACCTAAGTCCAACAACCACGAACGAAACAGTGGCGAAGCACAAGAAGCAAGGATTGTTGAAAGCTGCCGAAATGGCGGAGCAATACGACAAGGACAAAGAAGCCAAGGGCAAATCTGGCACTTCGACACCAGGCCCTGAAGAGGAGGAAGGAGAAGAACTGGAGGAGGATCAACTTGACACGTTGTACCGCAAGGCACAGTCGTTCGACTTCAACACTCCGGAAGCTGAGCCCGCCGCAACCTTCCAACTTGACTTGCGAAAGTACCAGAAACAGGCGTTGCATTGGATGCTCGCTAAAGAGCGGGACGAGAAGTCTGACAAACAATTGTCAATGCATCCTCTATGGGAAGAGTACACCTGGCCCGCCAAAGATGCGGGCGACAGGCCAGTGCCAGTTGTGGAAGGCCAGGACAAGTTCTACGTGAACCTCTATTCTGGAGAAATTAGTCTAGACTTCCCGGTTCAAGAACAGAATTGCTTGGGAGGGATCCTGGCAGACGAGATGGGACTCGGCAAGACAATCGAGATTTACAGCCTGATCCATTCGAACCGGTCCCAGGTTGATCTGGAGGCCATGAACAAGACACTGACCTCGGTCAACAACCTGCCTCGCCTGCCACAGTCGTCGGTTTCTGTGGAGCCAGCGCCATGCACAACACTGGTATTGGCACCGATGTCATTGTTGGCGCAATGGGAAAGTGAGGCGGTCAAGTCATCGAAGCCAGGCACGTTGAGGACCATGGTTTATTACGGCAGCGAGAAGTCTGTCAATCTGCAGATCTTGTGCTCTGCTTCGAATGCTGGTTCTGCCCCAAATGTCATCATCACGAGTTATGGCACCGTTTTATCAGAGTTCAACCAAGTGTCGGCCGCTGGTGGCGACAGAGCGTCTCATGGCGGCCTGTTCTCGGTGGACTTCCACCGAGTCATTCTCGACGAAGCGCACACAATCAAGAACAGGCAGGCAAAGACATCCAAGGCTTGCTATGAGCTCCGAGCGAGGCACAGATGGGTCCTGACCGGGACGCCGATTGTCAATCGTCTGGAGGATCTTTTCAGCCTGGTACGGTTCCTCAAAGTCGAGCCATGGAGTAACTTTTCTTTCTGGAAAACGTTCATCACAGTGCCGTTTGAGTCGAAAGAGATTGCAAGAGCGCTTAACGTCGTGCAGACGGTACTAGAACCACTGGTGCTCCGGAGAACCAAAGACATGAAGACGCCTGAAGGTGAAGCTCTCGTGCCGCTGCCTGCCAAATCAATCACTGTCGAAGAAGTCGAGTTGTCAAAGACAGAGCGCGAAGTGTACGATCTGATCTTCACCCGGGCGAAACGGGCTTTCAACGAGTCGGTCGCAGCTGGCACCCTCCTGAAGTCCTACACCACAATCTTTGCTCAGATTCTTCGCTTGCGGCAGTCCTGTTGCCATCCTGTATTGACTCGCAACAAGGACATCGTGGCAGACGAAGAAGATGCAGCCGTCGCCGCGGCCGCGGACGAGAACGGCTTTGCCGACGACATGGATCTTCAAGACCTCATTGCCCGGTTCACCAAAGACACTGATCTTGCCGACAAAGAGAACCCGGCATCGAAAGACCCGATCAACACATTCACCACCAATGCTCTGCGGCAAATTCAGGATGAATCAAGCGCCGAGTGTCCGCTCTGCTTTGAAGAACCCATGAACGACCCTGCCGTCACCACTTGCTGGCACAGTGCATGCAAAGACTGCTTGGAAAAGTACATTGCACACCAGTTGGATAAAGGAGAGAACCCTCGTTGTTTCTCGTGCAGAGAGGAGATCAACCCCCGAGACGTCTTCGAGGTTGTCAAGCACAATACTCGATCGGCATCGTTTGATGAAGACCAAGACATGTATGGGGCGGATGATGGCAATGTTCAACCCACCAAGATCTCGCTACGGCGGATCCATCCTTACTCACCTTCTGCGTCGACTTCGGCCAAGATAGCCGCATTGCTAAGCCACTTGTCCGCGTTGCCTAGGGGAACGAAAGCGGTGGTTTTCTCCCAGTTCACGTCTTTCCTCGACCTGATCGCTCCTCAGCTCAGCAAACATGGCTTCGCGTACCTGCGTTTCGACGGCACGATGTCGCAGAAAGTTCGAGCGCAAGTGATTCGCGCCTTTAACGCCGAGAACGCGTCAGACCCGAAGGCGCCGCGCATCTTGCTCCTTTCCCTGCGGGCCGGCGGTGTCGGGCTCAATCTCACGGCCGCGAGTCGCTGTTACATGATGGATCCATGGTGGAGTTTCGCTGTGGAAGCACAGGCGATCGACCGCGTGCATCGGATGGGTCAGACGCAGAAGGTCGAGGTGGTGAGATTCGTGACGAAGGAGAGCATCGAAGGCAGGATGTTGAGGGTGCAAGAAAGGAAGATGGCCGTGGCGGGAAGTTTGGGCGTTGGCCACTCCGGGGCGAGTGAAAGCGAGGAGGAGAGGAGGAAGAAAAGGATCGAGGAGTTGGAAATGTTGCTGGGTTAGAGAGTGGTATGGCCCGTGGATGCAGTGATATGAGAATCGGAGGGGAAGAGCAACAGGGGCGTTGGGTCCCTTCTCAAGGAGATCTCACACGAAGGGATGCATTCACGATGCGAGGACGTGGACTTGTGCATGTCGTGGAATTAGTCATAACAGCCGCGGACGAGGAGATCGAGAAGCGCACGCGGCGTGACCAATACAGTACGGAGGACGGAGGACGGAGTCGCGCAGTAGGATATGTTGACGACACGCACAATAGCACTTTTGTCAGAGCAACTATGATTACAGGTAGACACGTACAGTAGCCTGGTCCTCTATGAGTATAATGTAATGTCATGCGAGAGCGGCTCTGATAACGGCTCAACACTGTTGTAGCTTCGCATTGTGTTGCCGGGTAATTTGGATCCCGATTGCCTCGTGGTGGTGGGTGTGATCCGAGTAATTCCGTAGGGAGTCACGGAGTACGGCGCAGATGGTGCGCAATTGTACACAGTAGGTGGCACGGCACCACGAGTGATAAAGGTAGGCATCTGAGGCATCCCAAGGAATGTCCGAGGTAATTAATTAAATGGTGTCGAAAGCGAAGTATGGCCATCAGGACATGTTTTGCAGTGAGTACCTACAGTAGGTGGGCGGGTAGGTGGGTGTGCCATGGACGGTGCTTTCGGACTTGTACTAGTATGGCAATGGCAATGGCAATGGCAATGGCAGTGGCACCGTGCGACTGTGACCACGAGCCACTGTGTATTCAGGACTCCGTCCTCACATCCGGAAGCGAAGGGCTTTAGAAGGCCCCAGCCCGGCGCTGCTACGAGCAACTACGCAATTGACGCAGGTACGAGTACAGACACCCAACAGTGAGTGAGTGAATGACAAAGTGACGAAGTGACGAAGTGAAGAAGCAGAACACGACGAAGACAATACGAGAGATGCCACCTACCGTGGTAGATGCAGGCTGATCGATAACTACTAGTACCTATAGGTTAGTTGACGCGGCGCACTGTTCCGGTGGGAGTTTGAGGAGTTTGCAATGGGGGATGAGCCGACTGGTAGGTGACTGGTGAGTCCGTCATTCCCTTACCTGCCTTGAGCGGGCCTGATTGGGTTTGGGATGGTGCCTCAAATTCCGCGGGACGAGAGGCGGCCGCGGCGGCCGTGCGGGTGTAACTGTAGTCGTGCTGTAGCTGCGGAGGAACCGACGGTATACTCGTACTGCGGCGGGAGCGGCGGAATTGGGTTGATTGAGTGCTTGAGTGAATGAGCCTGTGAGCCACTGACTGCTCGACTCTTTGTCAATTATTTGCCCATGCATTATTGGTCTGTTGCCGTGCCGTGCCATGTGGGTGCGACGCCTAGTAAGGCCTCATCCGCCGGCGATGGAGTTAACTTGGGACAAAGAGGGTGATCTGCTAATCTCATACTTGTCGTGAGCGGTGCTAACACCCGCTTCTGAGACCGCATTCTGCTCATTACATACTCGACAGGACGAAGCACTGCTCGAACGTAATTGTATATAAGGTGGGAGGGAGACACGAGCACGGGTTTTGACATTGACTGCGTCCAAACAGTTACAACATACAACATACAACATACAACATACAACAGTACTCGTACTATTATCGGTGACGCCTGCTTCTGCTCCCTTCATCGATACAGAAAATGTCCACCAAGCCTCTCGTCCTGCTCACGGGGCCGAACGGCTATGTTGGCGCCCATGTCCTCCACACTCTCCTTTCGCACAACTACCGCGTGCGAGGGACTCTGCGCTCCCTCTCAAAGGCCACCTACCTGAGCAAGCAGTACCCCGAAGCCAGTGCTTCCAAGGACCTGACTTTCGTGGAAGTCCCCGACATTCAAGCCCCCGGGGCGCTTGACAAGGCCGTCGACGGGGTGGATTTCATCTGCCACGTCGCGAGCCCGTACTTTACCGTCTCGGCCGACCCGATCAACGAACTCGTGAACCCAGCCGTGAATGGCACGCGCAACGTCGTCTCGTCCGCCTTGAAGAATAAATCCCTGAAGAAACTGACCATCTTGTCCTCCTTCGCCAGCGTGGTCAATCTCTCCAAGAGTCCTCGTCCGGGGTATACTTACACATCCGAAGACTGGGACCCCTTGACGCTTGACGAGGCCAAGCAGGACGGAATCAAGGGATACCACGCGTCCAAGACATTTGCCGAGCGCGCGGCGTGGGACATGTGGCGAGACGCAAAGTCCAAGGGCGAGATCTCATGGGATCTGATCACCTTCTGCCCGCCCATGATCTACGGCCCGCCGATTCAGGAACTCGACGTTTCCAAGGGCGTGGACGGGTTGAACACCAGCATCAAGCGGCTTGTGGTATCCATACAGGGCAAGGATCCGAACTTTGCCCCCAAGGTCGCCACGCCGGGGTTGCCTGCTTGGGTGGACGTGCGGGACGTCGCCGAGGCTCATTTAAAGGCGTTATCGCTGGACAACGGAATCAACGAACGGTTTTTGCTCTGTGGTGGGGTTGATTATTTCGAGGATGGCCTCGCTGGCCTGAGAGCGAAGGGCGAGAAGGGCTTGGGAGACGAGGGCGCCAAGGTGGACAGAACCCAGCACTTCAGTCTGGATAGGAGTAAGGCGGAGCAGGTGTTGGGGTTGAAATTCACCAACTTCCAGAAGACGGTGGAGGATACGTGGGAGCAGTTGAAGAAACTAGGTTATTTCTGATTTCACTGGCTGGTCACCACTGCTGGGGGAATATGCTTGGTATCAAGGCGGGTGGACCAGTGTTGAAGCCACATTGGGCTATTTGTTACGCAGTAATGATTGCCGATATCTGCACATTTACTTACACGTGTACTCGTACTTGGGACTGGAGCAGGTGGTACGTTTGCCTGGTGAAATCTCGTGTCTGGACAATGGTCGACGACACTGGTTGCACAGCAGATTTTCCTAATGAGGATTGACATGCTCGCTGGAGGCCGGGTATGCACGGTTTGTAAGATAGAGTGGGTCTCCCAGATTGGGTGTGTGTGCTCCTGGAAATCGCGATTGGGGGAGCATCGTGGCTTCTGGGTCTCAGAGGTGACATGTTCGACGGCGAGGAGCGGGTGAATGTCAGAAGTGCAGAGCGACGGTGAGTGCGTGGGAAAATAATGGGAGAGAAGCTCGCGCGACAAGCTCGTGCGAGGCGAAGAAGCGTCGTCCCGGCCAATCAACGATCGAGCGATAGCGGATCCCTGTCGGCCAATCGATGGACCGCGACTGGGCAACCACCAACCAATCAAAACCGTCGAGCATTCTGCGACGAGGGATGTATCTCCCGGAAAACTTCGCTTCTCACTCTTGCATCCATTGCGTCGTCATACACTCATCACGTCGAGTTCACCTGTCGCCCGATTGGCGGCTCGAAGCTGTCCACTGGACCTGCCGGCATGAGGCTTGTTGCACCTCGAAGCCGCGAACAGACCTGGTGAAACTGCGCGGAAGCCACTGATGAAGTAAGTCCTCGAGTGCTTCGGTGCAAATGAGAGCAAGCAGGGGCTTGAAGTGGGCAGAGCTTCATCGTTCTCCGTCCCCTCCGGCCACTGAGCTCGCGGTCCCTAGTAACAGCTCTTTTCCATAAGTTTGGCCGGATGCGCCTCTTCCTCGTCCTTCAGTCTTATCCACTGAACCTTCTCCCTCCTTTCGGCACTCCTCTTTCCTCACTCAGCAGTACATGATCTCGTCGGCCGCGACAACGTTGAGGTAAAGCAGGACCTTGTCTGTGGTAATATTGAAGCACTACAAGATTAGCCAACATGCACACCGACGTGCGCATGAGAGAGCTGAGAAGCCACCACCAGGTTGTACTTCGTCATCGCCGAGTGCTCAGAGGAGAGATCAGCTGACAATGGTTGCTGTTGCAGCCGCAAGACGAATGGAAGCTCGAGCAGGGCCTCGCTGCGGCAGAGCTGCCCATCCGGGATCAGACGCTGCCCGAAGGACAGTTCGTCGAAGATGTCCCGCCTGACCCGGAATTGGAAAAGGAGCTCGCAGAGGCGAAAGAATTCGTGGAGAAGGACGAGATCGACCGGGATGTGGTGTTTGCTGAGGAGCGCCCAGGGTGGCGAGGGTGGGTGACAGTCTGCCACTCATTCAGCTTACAGCTTAATACTAAGACTCCCAACAGGTACATCGAGTGGGAGCAGTACCCGGAGAAGAAGGCCATTGCCCACAAGATCATGATGGGCCAAGCATTTCCGCCTCCGCCAGAATTCCAGCTCGGAGCAATCCCGGACACCAACCCGGTGCTCGAGGGTGTTCGCTGGAAACTATGGCACAAGGCCATCGGAGGGCCCTTGACTTCTGTACCGGAGGAATCCTGGCTCCGCGTCATCCAGGAGAAGCATCCGGACATGCTTCATCTCTTGCAGTTCCCGTACAATGGCGAACCGCCCAAGAGGCTTGTTACCGCCAAGCCCATCACTCCGACATCCCTGCACTTCATTCGAAACCACGGCGGCATCCCCGACATCGATGCAGATGCATGGGAACTCACGCTCGACGGCCTGGTCAAACATCCCCGCAAATTCACACTCAAGGACCTGCAAAACGAGGAGCTGTTTCCCCGAATGGAGAAGCTCGTGACCATCCAATGCAGCGGCACTCGCCGTGTCGAGCAGATTCAAATGTACGCGGGAGAGGGCGACGAGATGATCAATGCCCCCTGGGCCGAAGGAGCCATCGGCACGTCTCGCTACGTGGGAGTGTCGCTCAAAAAGGTCATCAAGCAGTGCGGCGGCATGGCCGAAGGCGGGAAGCACCTCGAATTCCACGGCGCAGACACGTACTTTAAGCAGAACGAGCTGATGAACTATCTCGTCAGCGTCCCCTGGTCCAAGGTCAAGGCCAACGAGGTGATGCTCGCATGGGAGATGAACGGCGAGCCGCTGCCCAAGATCCACGGCTACCCGGTCCGTCTCGTCGTCATGGGCTACATCGGCGCGAGGTCCGTGAAGTGGGTGTACCGGATCCGGGGCCTCGCGCAGCCGACCCGCGCCCCGGTCCAGAGCAAGGAGTACCTGTACTTCAACCAACAAGTGGGCAAGCACAACCAACTGCCCGTGAACGGGATCCAGATCCAGGAGATGCCCGTGTCCAGCGCCATCATGTCGCCCTGGACGAAACAGGTCGTGGTGCACGACGGCAAGATCCAATGCCAGGGCTGGGCCTACTCCGGGGGCGGCCGCTGGCCCGAACGCGTCGAACTGTCCGCCGACGGCGGCTTCTCCTGGTACGAGGTGCCGCCGGAGAAGCTGTCGGCCAAGCACAAGTTCGCGTGGCGCACGTGGGAGTACGAACTGCCCTGCGACGTGGAAGGGTGGATCGAGATCGTCGTGCGCTGCTGGGACAACTCGCTCAACACGCAGCCGCTCGACGTGCGCAACTCGTGGAACTGGGGCCTCCACGTCACGTCGAGCTGCCACCGCGTCAAGATCTACAGCGTCAACAAGACGCGCGAGCGCACCCGCCAGCGCATCGCCGACTTTGCCACGCGCGGCGAATCCCTCGTCCCCATCACCAGGCCCACCGAGTTCCCTACCATGGCGCCGGAGGAGTATGATCGATACTGGGCCACGCACGAGCCCAGAGACGTGGATGACTAGCATGTAGCGCTGCGTGGCGTACCATACTGTATCAAGGGGTAGTTTTTCAGGTAAACTCTGACCGATATCTCCGTGAATATAAAGTCCTTGATGCAATGGCGAAGCCCCAGATGAAGACTCCGGACTTGGGAATGTCGCTGATTGGGGGAATAAATGATTGTAGGATGCAAGCTGTTGAATCAAGGAACCTGCTCACCTATCACTTTTCCCTTTTTTGTGTTTTGACGCCGGGTTAAACAGCCCGTGAGGTTATCTGTATGCATCGTCTTCCAGCTCAATGCGTGCATCCACCCACTCGCTGAATCTACTGAAGCTGTATATAGACAATACTACGACAACATATTATACTATAATAATATCACAAGCTATTAGGTCAAGGAACCTGCTCACCTCTCTGTTTTCCTTTTTTGTCTTCGACGCCCCCGGTCGAACAGCCTGTAAGGTTCTCTTGTCTATATGCATCCTCATTCCGGCTGGTCAAGATGAGGACAAGTCTCTCGTTCATACGCCGTACTTGATGCGTGTATCCACTCACTGATTCTACCTAAAGCTGTGCACAGACGGTAATTACTGCAGCAACATATTGTACTGTGATAGTAGGTATCGCATGAGACTTGTGCCTAAATGTGGCGCTGGTGAACCGTTCAGGAGGAATGGAATGGGCGATACATCACAATCATCCACAACCGATGCACTCGTAGAGCTTGACCGGCGTCGACTGCGCTTCGTGCTTGTCAGAGGTAGATTACTTCGTACTGCTTATTGTACACGATCGTAATGGTACGAGCGACCTGGGACGCTTATGAGCATCAGCCAAACTGTGGCGACATCTTATGTCTTGCCTTTCATGCCTTCATGCCTGGCCTTCCCAGTCATGTAGAAAAGATAAAATTCAATAAAGGGACCAGTCGTCAGAATAGCGACATCTCCAGAGGAAACGCTCTCAACGCCCAAGGACTCAACAACCAATACGCTTGCTGCTGTGCTCATGATGCTTCAACGACCAACCAGAGAAACGATCCTGGGTATCAATGCTTTTTGCAACCGCCAAATCAACAATAACGAGCCTATGTTGCGCTGCGCAACAGTCCGGGGAAGGTGGGATTAATCGTTTCGTGTCATGTCGTCCGCTGTCGTGTATCATTGTGAATAGTATATGGTGGGGTCGAATATTCCTGGGAACACGGGTTGCTGCGTGCAGAGTACACGTGCCACTGCTGCCCTGCTCCAATCATTATCGCGCAGTCGACGTGCTGCCTTCGGCATCATCTTCTTGTGGGCCAGACTGTTGCCGGTCTCCCGACTCTCCTCTGTTCAAGGTGTAGCGAGGAGGCTCGGCTCCAAGCTCGTCGTTCGTCAATCCCGCCAAAGGTCTTCTGACGGGACTGAATCGCCCAGATGGAGGTTGGCTCTCCCGCATTGGAAGGCCGATATTGCGCGAACCAGCATGAGATTCCTCGTTGCCCATGCTCTCGAGATCTTCATACTCGGGCAACTCGCCGTGGTAGTCTTCGATGACCGCGCCACCCCATGCGCCGTCATTCCTGTCGGCGCTGCCGTATCCGGGTGGACTCGGTGGAACATCTTCGTAAACAGGTGGCATTTCTTCGTCCCAGCTAATGCCCATGCCGGCTCGTTCGGTAACAACCAATCCGAACTGCATCCTGAGCACGCGAGCAGCACCAGTAGGCGTGACCATGGAGAGATTCTTGTTCGGGCAAAACTCCTCGGCGACGATCAACTCGATGACCAGATTGTGCTTGACTTCGATTCCTGTCGGCGAATCCACGTCGCAGGTGGGTCGTTGGCCGCTCTTAGTCGTCAAAGACGCCTCGAACTCCATGGTGATTTCGCCTCCGATCGTATCAAAGTCACTCTTCCAGCCACCCTTCAACTCGTCGTTGCCGAGAACTTTCGTTTCCTGGTGGAGGATCGACTTGCCCTCGCTGACCTTGTGGGCATGCTTGGGGCACGGGTTCGATATTGCCTTGGAGTGCTCCTCGACCCGCCAGGTCATTTTTCTCAGCCTCCACCGAGTCTGACTTTCGGACTTCTTTTCCACGACGCCGCTTAACGACATTGTGACTGGGAAGACTCCAATGGGATGGACGACAGGAGGAAGCTGCACTCGCCCGGTAAGATTGGTCGGCGGGAAGATCCTAATGCTTGACTTGTCGGGACCCGGCTGAATTGCTCGTTGAACGGTCAATGGGTGAGTCAGGGTAATCTCCTCGCCATGCGAAGTCGTCCCCGTTGCCAGGAGCCAGTATTGGATTGACGCCAGCTGCGATTGTGTCGAGGCGGGGAGATGGCCCGGGAAGAGGAAAGAGTAGGGGAATTGGTTGTCTTTGCCAGAGTGGAACGTTCGCGGTTCGGAGAGGAATTCCCAAGTCTTGAGGATCTCGACCTTCTCGCTGCATTCCCTGCAGTCTTTGCCAACTGGCTTCTTGGAAGTACTGATGGCTCTCAGCACCATGTGGAAATTGTTCAGTCGCACCTCGCCGGTTGGATCGCTGACTAGGAATTTCAGGCGGCCCGATAGTAATGCTCCACTGGAATTGCTAGTGCTCCCATACAGAACCAACGGCGGGGATTCAATGATCATCTCGAAGCGACCGGGTTGAGCTGCAGTGACTCGCGGCGAACGAGCAGCTGCGTTGTCCTTGGATTTGCTCGCATGGCGGCCGGTTAGGGACAAACGCTTGGGACTGCTGGCGTCGCGGTCTTTGGGCTCTTCGTGTTTCTTGTCCTTTTTGGGATGGAGTAATGAATCCATCGAGAATGACGGTCTTCTCGGAGGCGTGACGGACGTTTCAATGTGGTTGCTGGTCAACTTGCGCTGGAGAGCATTGACCACATCATTGACGGTACTGGGCGCTTGTCGCGGAGAAGGAGATGTGCCTTGGATACGCGACGGCATGATGCACTGCCGCAAATTGGACGGCGATGACGCCTGGGCGCAGGCGAATAGGCGCGCAGGCGAATTCGAGCAGGTGGGGGTGGCTTTCGTCGCCCACAACCACTGCGGGAAGGAGAAACCTGGAGGTGAAGCCTATGACGTTGGCGACGGCTAAGAGGAAACGATAGCCGGCTGAGTCTAATCGACGTCCCGGCGCATTCTTGTGATGGCTGCGAAAAAGTCCAGCGGCAGGTGAGAAGAGATTTTCTCACACACATGAGGCATACGCGCACATCTTTGTATGCTCTGTCGCGTTGGGCATGGCCTGTCCGAATAGATGAGGTATGAATAATGGAAACCTCGATCAGGGCAAAGTGACAGCGGCTAGACGCAAGGGACACCAATGCTACCACTTAATTTGTCTCTCAGGGCACCACCGACCGGAGAAGTGGTCCGAATGGTGCCAGGTTCGGTGTACGACAGGACTACCAATTTGTTCGTAGCTGACATCACGAACGACATGTATTCTTGGAAGGTTCCTGCTCCAACAAACCCAGGCGGTGTCGGCGATTGGATCAATCACGCGTGTGAAAAAACGCAATCCCGGTGAAAACCTCGTCAGGTTCGAGCCTTGTGGATTGGCGTCGCAGTTGCCTTGCGTGGCTTATTGCTGCGGTCCGCCAACTGGAAACGGCAATGGCGACCAGCTGACTTGTGATTTTTGATGGCAAAGTGAATCAAGAGTCAGCCCCTCCCAGACCGGTGCCCGTGCCAGCGGTCAAGCGAGGCGATGGCATCCCTGCCCGCGCTATGGGATCGCTAAGGGCCCGCGGGCCCCCAAGTCCCGCCCAAAGCCCAATGAAGGCGGCCAAGAGGCGCCACAATTCTGCACCCCGCAATTCCTCCAAGGCTCGCCTAGGCTCACTTTACCTTCAGTTGGATCTGAAGGTGATGTTGATCGAGGAGCATCTTGACAGCGATGTACAGAGCACGTACGAGGAGTCGACGGTGGCTCGCACAGAGCGCGCCAGGCGCATCGTGACTTCGACGCCGTATTCCGCTCTCCATCTGTCAGACCCTGAGATCCAGCTGCTCGTTGGACGATGTGACATGGCGTGACTCAGACGATTTCACCATTCTGACGCGCCTCGTCACACGAAAATTTTTCCCACGTGCATCGGAGAATACCTTTTGCTGGGATCGTACCTCCCGTTTCCTCGCTACTATTACTCGATAATTATTCCATTATATCCACCGGAAAGCCATCTCGCGGTCTGCTTCCAGGAATGTGGCCCCCAGCGAGCCTTTTGTACCACCCGTGGAAAATTTTCCATGCGGAGTCTCCTGTTTTGGGACATGTCTCTTCCCGACAAGTGAGATCGGTGTTCTCCGATGCGGGCCTTCGCACATCGTCACGGACAACCGAAAATGCATCTCGGACCGCATGGCATCCAGGATAGAAGTGCACTCTGCTGTAGGGCAGTGTTGATCAGTTGTTGGGGCATTCCTTCGACACCACGGTCACCGCTAAAATCACCGGATGTTCGAGAACGTGCGGGATTTCTAGAGGTAACGCCCGCCCCTAGATGTGCGCAGTGGTTTGTACGATGGTCTCAAGGTTTGGTGGAACGCCGCAAACACCGTTGAACTTTGTAGCTCGTACCAGCCGCGACATCGCACTCCGTGGTGTGACAGGTGGCACAAAGAGGGGAAGCATTTTTCAGCATCTCCGCCATCTCCGGGGCGTTGAACGGAGTGACCGGAGAAGTCTCCCATTATTAACCTGCCCTTAGCGTCACCAATCACCACTGGACGCCCTGTCTGTGCCGCAGAAGATCGTGATCGCGATCGTACCTGAGTACCCTAGCTTGAGTGCCGCCGTACCTCGTACAAGTTTCTCACAGGTAAGTCGTAGGAACAACGGCCACTGCAGTCCATTTCGGGCCACGCTCGTAGGGCGGCCATTAGAACCTGCTGGTTAGGCTACCGAGCCAAAATCACATGCCTCTAACGTAATAGCCATCTAGCAGGAGAATGCCAGATTTTGGGCTTCGTGCCTGACCGGCATATCTTTTGATCCCTAGCGGAGCCATACTTGAGAATTCTGCAAAACAGCTTCACCAACACACATATTGTGCCCTTGCACGCATTCACATAATCCCATACCCAAACCACCAAGCATAGACCCCGGGCCCCAACACGCCGGCCAACGCGCCCAACAACCCCATCTCCAACACGGCCCACACCCAGATCGTGCCGACGCTCGGCGCGTTCTTCATGACAGCATAGTAGCCCTTGTCGTTGGTCAGCCAAATCAAATAACAGCCCGCCACGTTCGCCACGACGAGATAGACGAGCGATCGCGCGGCGACGACCCAGCCCTTCGCGGGCGGGGACAGCCTCGCGAGCGACGCCGGGAGCAAGTCGCCGTGGAACAGCGCGATCAGCACCGTCAACGTCGGGAAGGCGATGCCCAGCGTCTGCACCACCAGCGGCTGGAACTGCAGTTCTTCGGCGTACTGGTGCATGGCCAGCACGGACAGCGTGAAGTGCACGGCGCCCAGCGACGAGGCCAGCAGGATGGTGTCCAGCCAGGGGGTGTCTGATACGGCTTCTGAGCTGGAGCTGGAGCTGGAGCCTCCTGGCGTACCAGACATGGCGGTGGCGGTTGCGGTTGCGGCGGCGATTGCGCTCGAATCCGGGACGATCGATCCATCCGGCCCGATCTTCACCTGTACGATGTTCTCTGGCTTGAGGGCGTCGGCGTCGATCGGGGTCTGCGCGGCGTGAATCCCAGACTTTGAGCCGAGTAGTTCGGCCTGTCGCTCGGCCGCGATTTCCAAGAGTGTCTTTGTCTTTGGGTCCCGGGTCTTCGTCTTCTCGGGCGGCGGCGCGAGCGGGATATCGTCCGCCGTGCTGATGTGGTCGGTTGAGTCCCTTGCGCGGCGTTGTTTGCGGTTCATCGTTCGTAAAGTCTTCCAATCGACGCGGTAGGGCAGTCGGACTGCAATGAGCTACGGAGTCGGAGGTATTGATGCGGCTTTGTGCTTGTGCTTGTGCTTGTGCTTGGCGCCGCGCTGCGAGTTACAGTAATCCCCACAGCCCCTCTTACTAGAGCCTCGTAACTGGCTCGCTACGTCGTGTCTGCCCTACGAGTATCGTGCGATGCTTACGCGGTGTAGTCTTCTCGTGTGTTCCCATCGTGACCAACATCAATTATCTCGCACATTCCGCGTCTTCCCCTAGAACGATTTACTAGAACATCTTCACTATTTTGTGCACGCCCCGTTCAGGACAGACACAACAACAAAAGCGGTAATACTACAGTCGTGACAATAATCCCGTTGAATAATGAGTGCGAGGGGTAATAACCGGAGCATACTTATGGCATTCCGCAACTTCCTAGGAGGTGAAAATCTGGCACTTTTAGAACCGCGCCTACAGGATTGTTGATGCCTTCTGTGTGGATCTGGCATGTCGTCGGAAAGCAGTGCCCTGGGTATCGGTTGTTGGCAGCCCGCGTGTGGATTTGTTACATGATATCAGAGAAATTGTCCTGCCCAGAGGCTTGCTGGCTCCCCCCCGTGTGGTCGTTACTGTTACCAGCTGAAGAACCCTGACTAGGGGTCCGGTGGCTCCCTCGGTGTGGAGTCTATTGCATGTGGTTAGAGAAAGTGCCTCGTGGCAGCGGGTCTTGTTGGGAAGGTGTTTGGCCTGATGGAGCCCGCATTGGTTAGGGGGAAAGGGAATGCCCGATTGTTTGCTCCATGGCTTCGTTCACCTGATGGTCGAGCAGTGCCTGAGCCTGATCGTTGCCGGGCAGAGACAGCGCGATCGGGTGACTGGTGGTCACTTCGTAACGTTGTGCCCTGGCTTCGTTTTGGTGTTATTGAGTGGACTTTGGGAAGCTAGCTTCAGCTGTTTGGACTTTTCCCGGGTTTCGCTCCTTGTTCCCTTCCCCTTCACCGTCGGAATCGAACGGAATATCTCGCTTCTGCCATTGTCGGGATTCCACTGGCGTTGTTGTTGGTCCAGCTCGTCACGGAATGCTGAAAGCCAGCACGATTCTCCCTTGGTTGTATTCAGATTCCCTTTGAGTGACGTCGAAATATTGCTCACGGCGAACACTGTTCCAACCCACTTACTGCCCTTGTTAAATCTAATAGTCTTGTAAGGAAACTTGAATGCCCGCCGATCCACAACTGTTGTGCCGCGTGCGGTTGTAGTAGAGCGCGGGATTGTTGCTTTGATTTGTAGGGGAGGAGGCTTCGTCGTCGACGCCGGATATGCCACTGACCATTGTTCAGCTTCAGCGGGTTGATTAGGACTGGACGAACTGGCCTTCTGTATCTGTGGTGATCAGCAAGCGCTTGAAGAATTGAGTAGCGTGGAAACGCGAAAT
This sequence comes from Cladophialophora carrionii CBS 160.54, assembly GCF_000365165.1. Lineage (NCBI taxonomy): Eukaryota > Fungi > Ascomycota > Eurotiomycetes > Chaetothyriales > Herpotrichiellaceae > Cladophialophora > Cladophialophora carrionii. The sequence continues at coordinate 2,364,095 of NW_008481831.1, forward strand.
CTGTGATTGATACCTTACTTGTTTCGCAAAATGATAGGATGGAACATGAGAGAACGTCCAGCATTTGACTGTTCCTCCCGCTGAGAGGCAAAGGGACGTCCGCAGCCTTGTCCCTCATCCCATGGGAAGACTCAGCCGGACCTGCCAGGCCGCGTCGGTCTTCAATGTCTGAGTACTTACATACTGTACCCAGATGGAATGAGGCTATAGGGCACGACAGAAAGCTACCTACCTTTCGTGACGGTATCGCTGCTGTATGTAGCTCGTGAGGGCACGGCGGCATGATTTTGAAGTTTCAACAGCCCACACGGGGAGTGAAGGGACAGCATGCACCACCTTAGAACTCGATCGATGGCTTTCTCCCCCCGCGAACGTCGTGTCGAGAAAAGGAGCAACGACCGTCCTGGACAACCTCGCTGCTCTCACAGCGGGTTGTCCCGTATAGGAATAATCTCTCCCGCGTGATTCTATGCCGTCCTTGTCCCTTATCCGACGTTCTTCGGTTCCGGGGCCCCGTCACGGCCTCCTCAGCCTGTGGCCTTGGAGACTCCTCGGCTTCTCTGGAGTACGATTCATTGATATCATTGATAGGCGTCCCCAAAAGGTAGACTGGTGCTCTGCATCGGTTTCCACCCAAGAGGTACACGATCCCGCCGATTTCCAAGGACAGGGGAATGCTGTCACGCTAGATCCGCATCTGCCGAGACTCGACGTACAGGTTCCTGCCGCGAAAGAGCTTTATCCGACCGCTATTGTGCCGGCCAACTGCTGAGACAGTCACTCCGGGGGCGCGGTTGGGCATTCAACACGCATTGGGCTTAGGTTCCTTCTTTACTGTCGGCAAGGTTTTGCAAAAAAGGGGGTGCCGCTTCCGGGGACGATTGAGATGTGATACTATGCTGAGGGACCAACAGCCGCCAGATCGCCTATGGTAGGCCTCTAAGAAAAGTTGGAGACAGCCTCGTTGGTCTGGGGCCCCGGATGGGGCTCCAGCCTGTCCCTGCGGCGCCCCGGCGGCTTGTCAGGGTACTGCGCGAGATCGACTACGAGGCTGAATCTCTGAGAGACAACATCTTCTCCGATATACGCGCTGTAACACCAGAATCCGACGGGTATATTCCGGAAAGAAAGGTCGGTAGTCGCATACGGTCGATGACTTCCCATCTTGATGGATGGCCGGGCAGTTTGCGACAAGCCACGCCAGCCGCGATTTTAAGTTCACTGTTTCGGCAAGTCGGATCTCGCGGCTGTTACAAGAATGGAGTGCTGCTTGTATGGGCATATGGCTTCAGGGTCTGACAGTCTGGCCGAACTCCAGGGCTGCATTAGTTAGCTACGTACTTGTAGTGTGGAGGTCAGGCCGGAGAGGTGATTCCTGCTGGATAAAGCAATATATTTGTGTATTGAAGTCGCGGGTTTATGCTAGATACCGGGCACGCGGGGACCTATCCGTCTGTCCGTCCTTCTAAGACGAACTGAAGGCAGATCAATCCTCCAGGAATGGATGGTGACGCCAAGGGACAGCTCAATAGAAGCAGAGCGAAACCTACGCAAGTCCGGTCTCCAGAGCCGTAACGCAAATTCAAGTTGCCTTCTTCTCTGGCTGCTCCACGTCCACGGCCTTGTTAGTTTGTGGTCTCTCTCCAAGCACGTTCTTCTCCATGTTTACTGCGGTATGGTTCGTCAAGTATTCCGAGGCGTCCTTAATGAAAAAAGCCGCAATAATGGCGATCACGCCAAAAGGAATAGTGCTGAAGAACACTCGCTGATACGCGTAGCCATATGCCGATTTGTATGCCTCCGAGGTCGCATGGATCAGGGCCGGAGTGGCGCCTTGAATTTCTGCAAAGGCGCCTGGCACGCCCCTTGCATTGTTTGTAACAGCTGTGACAAGCGCTTCGGTTGCGTCTGCGTCGCCACGGAATCCATTGGCCGTAGCGGCCGCCAGGATGCGTGGTACCAGTTGCCCGCTGAGAACACCATTTCGGATGGTGTTGAAAATGGAGATGCCGACGCTGCCGCCGGTGTTGCGGAATGTCCCGACCAGTCCAGAAGCGATGCCCAGATCCCTATGAGGCACGTGTAGCCCTACCACCACGTAGGAGCACAGGGTGATCCATGAAAAGCACATCATGCCGAAAAACTGGAAGATCACCCAGGCGGCCTTGTGGTGAGGGATGATGCCATAAGCGTACAGAGCTGAGAACAGGGTCTGGATGCACAGCGCAACCACGATCTGAGCTCGGATATGCTTGATCTTGTGAACCAACGCCGGAAGGACGGCGCCACCGATGAATTGACCAACACCGTTGGGAATCAAAGCCACTCCAAGCTTGATGGGATCGCTGTCGTAAACCGACTCGGTCGCTTGCGGAAGGAGAGACACCATGGCGAAAAAGACCATGCCGGACACGAAGAGCGCGACCAGCAAGATGGTGAATTCCCGGACCATGCGGAAGATGTGGAGTGGCATCAAAGGAAGCTTGGGCTTGACAGTCCAGTCGTAGACGAAGGTGCCAATGAAGACCAGACCACCCAACACGATCGGTGCAACGACAGAGGCCGAGCTCCAGGCATGGTCTTCTTCCCCAGCCCAGCTCAGTCCGATGAGGAAGACAGTCAAGCCTCCAGCATACAGGATGTAACCGATAAAGTCCAGCTCACAAAATTCCTCCCACCTGGTCTTGTCGTAGTCTTTCCGTGGACGAGCAGGCGGGAAATAGAAGATAGCCGTTCCAACAAAGCAGACTGCTGCATAGATAATAGACAGGTAATACACCCAACGCCAGGTGGCATGCTCGTTGAGCTGATTTGCCAGGAGCGTGGCCAGTAAACCCCATGGAATTGTGATGCAGAATTCCGTCCACGCTAGACCCATTCCACTGTGAACGAAGGTCAGCTGATGTGACAAGACTGCTGCATGAACATAACTCACCGGTATTTGTTGGGCAGAATTTCAGGAATACCGGCATACGCAACGAAAACCAAGCCAGCACCGAAACCAACGACGGCAGACCCGGCAATCACGTGTGTCACTTTCTGAGCTGTCGCACTGACAATGGCACCGACGATGTTGAGCAATTGTCCTGCCATGATGACATAGCGACGGCCGAAGATGTCGCTGAGGCCACCTCCGAGGGACATGCTGACTGCTGATGTGACGGCCCAGGAAGAGGCGATCCAGCCAATGGGTACCAAATCACCAAGGGCAGTGCCTATTGGAACCAGGATCGAAGAGGCAAGCAGAAATGCGGTCGAGATACATCCTGTGAATGACAAGCCCAAGAACTGTGGCAGACAAGCGTCAGCGCAAATGCGAATGGCTTTTCGACCGAGCTGGCAGTCTACTTACGAAGACCGACAATGTCGTCGACCAGGTGATTTTGTCAGCGACCTCAGGGTTGAGCTCCAAAGCAGCACGATGAGGGTCATCCTCAATATCCTCAGTCATCCCCAGCTCCTGTCGTGGCGCTGGGGCGGATTCGATCTCCTCGGACCTGTTTGCCATCTCTTTCCTTGCTGTGGCGTCGGTCATGGTGTTTCAATTCGAGGCAAGGTACGATGGTCCGCCAGCCAGATAGATTCAGAGCTTCTGTTCAAGAATATCAGGTAGCGTGTTGTCCGGAGACCGTTTGTTTATGCATTTTGAAACTCCAGACCCCAGACTCCGAGTCCGGGGAATGAACGGGGACAGTCATCAAGAGGAGGAGGCCGCCAAGGCCTCCGCAAAAGAGGATCAGGCAGCCCTGTGCCGGGGCTCCGGGGGCACACGCCCAGGCAAGGATCAAAGCATGTGGAACTCAAGCACCCCAAGCAACGAGTTGGAGAAGCTTGAGACTGATTGCGTGGGAGGGAGTACGAGGTTCTCGGACCGCAGACGGAAAGTCGCCGGCAGTCCGGAGTAGTTGGATTTATCCCGCAGCTGCTGTGGGTCTAAAATTGGGGAACTGTAATCCGGCCAATCATTGCTGCGATGTGCCGCGTTCCGTTGAGCTTGGCTTTGCTAGCGCATTCGGTTCTTCAGCCTGATTATGGCTGCGCTGCTCCCTCCCCATGCCGCACGACAGAAATGGCGGCTCGCTTAGGCTAGGCGTCACTCGCGATGCGAAAAGCGCCTGTTAATACCTTGCACTCAGAATACTATCAGTCCAGATTAGTCGACGGCTCAAACTCGCCAGTATGTCGCTATTCCCCAACTCGACTCGAGTCAGCCGCGAGCAGCCGGGGATGAAGCCAACGCCGAGAAGACCCTGAGGCGTGCCGCCTCAACCAGCTGCCTCATGAGGAGGCCAGCCACGTCACGTTTGCATGGGCCTACCCGCGCTCTCCCCGATGACCATCTCAACTTGGCGAGCACAAAGGCTCGACCATAGTGCACCCCGTACCGGATGGACCGGTTGGGGTCAGAGGCATCAACAGGACCGAATACACTGGGTCACCAGAGCACGAATTTGACATCAGTGCTGCATCTCCACAGTACCATCGCGGCTGCGGACTTCAATGCTTCACCCTCGACCTAAGTTGCACGGTTGTGGGCATGAAAAGCAACCGCTAATATCTTGGCCATGGGGTCGCGAACCACTATGAAGCTGCTACGGAGTACAAGTCCATCATACACAACACTTGCTGCGCATAGCATGAATCAGCAGTGATTTATTTCGGTAGCTGTCGGGACTTACAGTCTGTATGATGCTTTGGGCGGCAAAGAAGTTCCGTTGTCATGCCAAGAAATGCCATGGGACATTCTGTCCCTCAGAAACAGTGAGCCGGCTGACCGCAAGCACAAGTCTCCCCTGCTACTACTCAGCACGAGAGCCGCCTGGACTATGAATTGCAACGGTTTGTGCTGGTTGAACCCGCACAACCCGGAAGCTGCTCCGGCAAAGCTTCGGCATCCGAGGAGAACAATACTAAGTGGTCTTCTCCATACCTGAGAGAACAATACTAAGGCGCGAGCCTTTCATGCCGGGAGAACAATATCAAGATCCAGCCTTTGTTCCAGTTGCCCGTCTCTCCAGCGCTATGCGTGCATCGTCTCTCAGTGAATGGCACAGCTGTGTGGCCTCATACACTGAGAGCAGCTTGGCTCTTCGAATGCGGTAGAGTGCGTTTGTTCAAGGCCAGGATGGCCCACCAAACAGTCCTCGAACAAAGCCCTGTGGCGTGGTGCTGGCTCCCAACAGCCATGGTTACATATAGGATGTTGTTGAAGCGCGCATCTCAGTCTCCTGTTGTACCACTGAACTCAGTGACTTTACTGGGCTCTGAACACAATTCGCACTAATGGTTGCTCTCAAACACATTTTACTGGCTTCATTAGCCACCCTGGCTGTCGCATCGCCTGCCTCGACCCAAGCAGAGAAGCCTGGCGGCTCTACAGCCAACATCGCCGACCATGGCGGACCTGGCTGGGCTGCGGCAGGTGATGGTGCTGGACCACATGAACATGGTACCTGGCAAAAAGCTGGCAAAGGTGGTGCCGGGGACGATGGGCACAGAGCCACTGCAGGCATGGACAATGATAAGAACAAGTACAGCCTACACCAGGCCCGCGACGAGGATCACCGCAACCGCAAATGGGAGCATGTACAATCTCCAGGCACGGACGGAGACGACGGTCACCACGATCGCCATCACACCCGGGACGCAAACCCTAGCATCGACCTAGACCACGACGATCCAATACTCTCTCAGATGCGCAAGATGCTTGGAGGGGCTAACGAGACCAACAGCCAGGAGCATGAGGGCAGACACCACCACAATCGTCGAGGTGTCAAAGGGATCTACGAATGCATGAATCACAACTTTGTTGCCCCATGCAAGTGGACCGAGATCAAGTCGGAGAGCCAGTGTTACAACGCGTGAGTTCAGTCCAGCTTCTCCCCATCCAGCTCGTCCTGTGGGCCAATGGGCGCATAAGAGATTGACCCCAAATGCTAACGTATGACTCCACTGTAGTGTTTACAACTGGAAGGGCTCGATGGGTCCCGACAAAGGCCTATGCTGCACAATCTATGAGAAGAAAAACTGCAACAAGGACGGCTGGCAGACAATCGACGACAGATTCCGCTATCCCGGAATTGCGGATTACGGGAAAAGCATGTTGCTGCTGAACGAGGGGTTCAACGACGAAGGCATAGTCAGTCTGAAGTGCAAGTTCAAAGAATGTGCTCAGTGAGTTGGCCTCGGACGCAGCAGGACGGTGGAATGCACTTCCTTTTCACACACTGCGACGAGTGGGTGTGGACGCACAGCAACTCCGTTCAGGCTATTGGCGGATCTGATACTCAGCATCTGAGGAGCCGAGATGGTACCCAGAGTCCAGGGTTTTGTCTTTGTCCCATCTAAGCATCTCGTAGTCCATAGTGGTAATCGCACGGAATAATGCAGCTTGTTACTTCAGCCTGACCGAGCTGTGGCTCAACACAATGCTGACGCGCCTCGGACGCAAGGCTGCGTGGCTGTCGCGGCAGCCTCAGCGCCACGATGACGTCGCTCACTCCTCGATCTGGCTCCCGTCTCTCATCGCAAGATCCCTGGCACCCAGTCTGCTGCTCCCACTGCCGTCATCGGTCAGCAGGCTCATATCCAAGCAGGTTTCCTTAGCAGCGAGTGCCGCCCTGATAGGTTGTGGACACGTTCTAGCGCATTCCTCGCTGCAGCCTCTGCACGATCATGTTGCCAACAGTGCGGGATGACATCGTCGTTTGTGCTTGCAGCCACAGCTGTCCGCGGCAGAAACGATGCACGCAGCTACATGGACGAAACCACCACCAAGCCACATCTCTGGGGTATATATCAGCAGATTAGTCTTCCCCTTTGACCATTGCAACTCCACCACAGACGCACATCGATACCCTAAAGACAATCCACCCAACCACGGTCCCACGATACCACTACACCCTACCTCGTAGTGTCCACAAGCCCAACACAACTTCCAGCAAACATGAACTCATTAAGATCGGCGAGTAACTGGATCTCCAACAAAACCAAGGGCGGTGCCCACTCCGCGAGCAAGGAGACCAATAAATCGTATGTTTTGCCCGCCATCGTCGCTGTCCCTTCTATGGCACTTTCCGAGGTTACCAGGAGTGTCAGGTTCCGATGGGCCCTTTACTGACTGTGTGTGTGTGTGGCGCAGAATCGCCAAAGATCCCAATGTTCGAAGCTCGACTCGACTGCGAGCCGCCGGTAATGCCATGAAGGACAAGGTGCACGAGACGAATTACAACCGGCAAGCAGACGTTCACAAGCATGCCGCCAAGCACAACTACTGAGCCAACTTTGTTTGAATGTGGAATCAGAGCGGCCCAGCATACGTTGTATGAAGAGCGCGGATGATGGGCGAAGAAGGCGATTGACGTGATACCCTTGTACAATATCTTAACGCGCTGTGCTCTTGTTAGACGATGTTTGATGACCCAATGACCAAGAATACTATTACCTAGAATTTGCGATTGCATTCGTACTATGCTGAATTGAGGGTCCAAGGCTTCGTGGAAGAAAAGCTGAATGGTGTGGTACTCTGCCAGAGTGCAATTGCTTCAGCCAGTGACTTAGACAATCTCCAAGCAAGCGGGCACTGGCGGCGCTGAGATTGAACATCTTCCTGGGGACTCTCAACAAAGTAAGAGGCTACCAGGAAGCTTTGGATTGGTGGTTTTTATCCTCTTCTTCCCAGGCTGGCGGTGCCAGTATGTACAATGCAATATAGCTCTTGCGGAGAGCAAACAGCAGCTTTGTGTGCCGTCTGTCGCTACCCTGTCCACCTCACCTCATCTACTTCGTCTTGATATGCTTCAATCTCGTCCCCGACTCATGCAGGAAGTTGTTCGCATACGCCTTGGGCACCACCCTCCTCTCCTGCGGCTCCTGCACATACCACTCATAACCCTGTTTCTCCGCAAACGCAATGGCATCCTCCTTTGACTTGAACTGAATTTTCGTCCCTTGCATGAAATCGGCCGACGACTGCCATCCCATCAGCGGGTTCTCCCAGCGATGGCCCTTGCCGAGCACGTCCCAATCCATGCGCCATGCATGGGAGCCCCAGGTACCGGACTGGGTGGCCGGACGGACGGGTCTGTAGATTCTGTGCGCACCCCCGAGTCAGAGGCTGCGCCGCTTGTGCGATTGTTTACCTCTTACCTGACTGTTCGAGCCTGTAGATCCACGGGCGCGCCCGAAACCACAGCCGCAGGTGTGAAATGACCCGGCTCACTGCCGTCCATGACCCTCCTCGGTACCGGCGAGTACGCCGACGTGCCGTGGTCGACCGTCGCGGTATAATCTGGCTGGTGATCGGGGTGGTATTTCTGAACGGCCGGCCCGGGCTTGTGATCGACGGCGACCATTGACGCCTGGTCTTCGGTCATCTTCATAGCTTCGACGTCCGGGATGGCTCTCGGGTCAGGGTCGCCTATTCGCCGGTAAGGTGTCTGAGAGACATGTCTCGTGGATCTCGGGATTTGGGTGCATGTCCTCGAGAGCCGCAAGGAGCTCTGCGTCCGGAGCAGCGACATTGTGCTTGTGTGATTGGCGTACGAATGTGAGAGAGGACTGATGTCGTCCGACGTCGATTGACTTGCGCAACGATCGACGCCGCCAAGCTGAGCTTCCAGGAAAGGACTAGTGCGTGTCATCCACCTGCGCAGTCACGTGAGAAGCATAACTCTTTTTCCTTCCTCTCGCTGACTATTCTACGGATTCCTGGAGCAGCATCAGCCAAGGGAACTGTTTCCCTCAGGTACGACTCCTGAGAGCCTTCCCTGCGACCCATATGTGCTTCAACTCGTGGGCTTCGTCTTGCTGTATCGAATACCGCCGAGTATGAAACATCACAGTCACTATCGAGGACTGCACACAACCCGTCCATGCAGCAGGTCAAGTGGCTCCCTCCATCAACAACACTCAGGATTCACCGATCCGTCTTTTACGGCTGAAAGCCTAGGTACAGGGTCACTAGAATGGCACCTTTCTTATTCAATACGAGTCTCGAGTAAGGCCGCGGGGTAAGTGGTGAAGGCTATCCATGCGTGGACTGGTGTCTACACAGTACCGTGTCCAGGGCGTCCAGACATGGCTAATCAGACGAACTCCTCTGCTTTGCTACCGACGGGATCCTGTCCCTTGCACAGGCGGCTTGGCTCATGATATCGAGATCCGTGCCCACCCAACAAATCCTGTGATCAGCTCATCTCCCAGTGTCTCAATCGGTGACAATTGCATTCGATAACGCGCTATGAATGAGTGTGTACGCGCATAGCTACTTGGTTCGTCTTTCGGCCGACCCAGATTTGCGCCAGATTCCTCTTCAAATGGCCTTGGTGGCGAGCTCTCCATGGTCAGGGCGATGACTGTCTTTACCGAGGACAACAATTCATTGGCGAGAGCTCGTCCTGCTCTTGCCTCTAGGTTTGTTACATTAACCGCAAAAGCATCGATGTCTTCCAAGATCCCAGCATCTTCAGTATCGGTCCTTGTCTTTGGCATGACAAGTATCGTGAACAGGCCAACGGGCACCTCCCTTGAGCCAGGATCCGGATTGAACGCGAGTTTGATCGGATTGAACTTGTTGAGTAGCAATTTGGATCTTCTTTGCAAGCGTATCACGACATACGTGGCGGTCAAAGTGCCGCTGTCGCTCAACTCAACGTCATACGTGGTGACACCGCTGGGAGGTCCAAGCAGACTCAACTGCCTGCCGGCATTGAGAAGGCTTCTAGGCGCCCAACGAAGGCCTGCAATCGGCAGTTTCTCCCCACCCAAAAAGAGAATGTTCATCGGAATCCTGACCTTCTCCCGCAGAGCTATCCAAAACATAGCCATTCGATCTTCAAGCGACTTGGTCTCGAGTATGCGCCGGGCGTCGATATCGAACAACCCTGCAAGAGCAGGTACCTCGTCCTCTCGCTTACTCGTGGTCCGATAACAGAGCGATTGATGGATGTACCGAAGCGGATTGATATTCGCCGAGAATAAGCCAAGCAGATCAGGCATCAGGGAGCCGCTGACCGGGTTGTCGGAATCATTTCGATTTGCATCTTTCATGAGGTCCGATAACAAAACAACGCCATCATTGAAGGCAAAGAGAGGGACCTGAGACAAGCGGCCTTCGGGAAGTGTCCACATTCTCTGCATCCACGCTGCGGTTGTGACCCAGAGCAGCAACCGTCGAGTGTTGGCTGTCGCCGCGTGCAAGAGCTCAGGGTCCAATACCAGCGTCCTGGATGCTCGAGTGTACACCTTGTTCATTCCGGTGATTGACATCTTCCGCAGCCGCTTCTCTCTCGGTATGCAAAGTGAGTCGATCCATGTCAGTTTCGACGGCCCAGCAACTTCGGCGTAGCTGGCCAGGAAATCGACAGCGCATGCTGGAAGGCCTTCTTCCGAGGTCGAGCCCAGCCCGCCAGACCAGACATGGGATACGGCAGAGAACATGGACGCGTCTTCCATGGGCACGACCTCAACAGTCATGCCATCTTCTGCTTCCGAGATGCTGTTGAAATCCATCAGAGGTATTCGCCCGCTGTCTAGGACCTCGGCGATCCGAGGCAAGCTGGGTCTTACGAATGGGCATTGACATCCCGAGCGGATATGCCTAGGCTTATACGTGCTTTCGTCGATGTTGTGCCGCACACAGCCGTCAGCCGAGCATGAATTGTGCGTAAACCTGGTGGCTGGAGGCCCAACAATCGCGGCATATTCCGCGACAATGATATTGACCGGGCTCAACATGGTCTTCACGTACGGGCACCAGCCGCGTTTCACCAATCTTTCGGCAAGGGCCCGCTGATATGCGTCAATGGGGATCCAGGGGCTCTGCAGTCGGCCTCTAAAGCTCCCCTGGACAAAGTTTGCGAGCACCTCGCCCATATACTGCACGGCCACGCCGCTGAGCGTGAAAAGCCGCATGATACTCTCGTAGGTGTCGTCGCAGAAGTCAGCGTTTACATTGATAAACAGTTGCGGTTCACCCAGCATACGGCTCCAGACACTGGCCGATGTCAGGACCCGAACTAAATGCTCCAACATCTGGATCTTGTGTGGGTCGTCTCTCGGCAGGTTTTGAAACTCCTCCCGCAGATCCTTGAACAGCTGTCGCAACGGCTCGCTGCTGAAGAAGAGAGACGAATCCCTTTGGACGATAAAGCCATCTTTGTCGAGACTCCGGCTCAACGCCATCTCGTACAGACCGATGCTGAACCAGCTCTGAAGGAACGCCTTCAAGCCTTCTTTCTCTAGATCGCCGAGTCTACCTTCTTTGAGGTGGAACAGTCTCTCTCTCGACCATCCTCGCTGCAGAGCATAGTCGTCAAAGTCACCCAATTCGGACGGTCTGTGATCGTATCCCAACCATGGTATTTCGGGAATGTGGTGGTGAAATTCCTCCAACTCTTCCTTCGACAGGACATGGTCCATGGTGCGTGGTTAGAGGAACTATGCAAGCTAACGCCAATTGGTTGACTCTTAAAGTTGAGCTCTATGGCTTCAGTCTGACTTTCAGCTAACCATGTCACCTAATATACACCCTTCTAGATTGCGCACATGTTTTCCTAAAGACAGCCGTCGCCAAGGGCTGCATCGGGGTGCTGGTTCCCTGGCATTATTCACGCATGAATGGTGTCGACCTTGCGTGCCCCCAGAGCGGCCTCTTCTGGAATGGGAAATGACTTTACCCTTCTGCCCACCAGCACAATGACTTCATCAAACGTCAGGAAACCCCCTGGAGCTTGAGCACTCTGAAGTCCTACTGGTCGGAAACCTCGACGCAGAACTCCTGTGCCAGTCTGCTCGGCAGCAGGCTCGCGAATGTGGAGGAAAGGCGTCTGGGCTTGAGTTACAAGGCTGGGGGCCTTACAGCACGCTTACATAACCATGTGTCTCGACCTGTCACCACTTTTGCTAACTGGCGCGGCGGACATCGAGGTAGAAGTGGCTATCCAGGAACGTCCTTACTGCCCTTGGTGCGGTTCACCATGCGCGGTTCCGTCTTAAAAAAAGGCCATGCGCCCCGCGGAGGAGAGGTAGCGGTGGACTGGCCCCCGGAAATCCAACCCCGTACACCACCTATTCATCCCACTTTACTTTGAGCATTTCGTGACCAAGTGGTTGTTATTGCTTTACTCCACAGCCTCAGCACCGGTAACTGATCAAGGGACAGCAGTTCTTCAGCGCATCCAGTGTCGTTCGTCTTAGTCAGGAAGCTAGCTATTTAGGGTCGTTTTGTACTTCTCACCCTCTGGTCATCCCTGAGACTGCACGTCAGGGCATGAACCATGCTCTGCCTTTTGACGGGGTCCACGCATTGGATTCGCCCGCGTCCAAGATATTCTTCGCACCGTGAGGGTCGTCTGGACTATAGGGACTTGGTTCCGGACGGGGTGCGGGATTTGCGGACCAGAGTACGGCCTATGCTTTGACGGCGGATTTTTCTCCCCGTGAGAGGAGGGCCGGACGGTGCAGATATAAGAACGTCCAGGGGGTCGAAATGTCGCAGAGGCGTGAGATCTTCGTGGAGATTGGAGTGAAGAAAGGCCGAGGTGAATGGGATCAAGATCGAAGAGGTGTCATTGGGTGGGAGTGCCATCCAGGTCATGCAGAGGACGTTGAAAGTCTTTACGAGAAATGACAGAGTAAGTTTCCTGGTCGGTTGAGGGCGAGGACGATTAAAATCTTAGGCGCCCTCAGAGATTCAGACATCTTCAGATCGGAAGGTAGATCAATCATCCTTGGAACAGGGAGTTCTGGCCGTACATGAGCGGTTCACCCCCTATCGTCCACCCCCAGGCGCCCGTAGATAGTACAATTGCGTGTGTCTTGGCTTGCAGAAGAGATCGAGAGTGCTGGGGGGAGGTGCGATAAGTGATGGTGACTCGCGACGTGTCCCTTTGCGACAGCATATTACAGTAGGGCTCCTTGCCAGAAGCCCGTGGCTGAACCTGTACAGCATCAGTATTAGGCCCTGCAAGGGCCCAAACTTGCGATTGTTTGAATGTCCTCCCTGGCGCTGCCATCTCTGGGCGAGAAGACAGTCTTTATAAAGACCCGTCGGTTCGGGAGCTGTGCCCAAAACCCCGTACAGCAGTGGCGTCTGTCTAAATACCTGGCTTCCCGAGGATTTCTGCCTACACAATTCTGTTAAAACGTCTTGAAGAGCTCAACAAGGTCAGCGACGATCACCGGCCCATCTGTGCTGTGTTAGGACCTGAAGGGCTTCATCGACTTGGTCAAGGGAGACCTGTTCGGTGGCTGCTCCTTCTGAGACCGCATAGATCATCCCACGCTGGCCTTGACGCGCAGGACCTACAGAAAGGACAATGCTGTGCGTGGACGGACAACCGGCTCGTTGACATAGTCAACATCAAATGGAATCCTAAGCCGAGCTGATGACCCGTAAATCTTGAACTAAGATGTGTTTTCGAACGTCACATAGAATGGCTTCTGGATATAACAAGGAACCTCGAACTGGGAATGTCACCACTGTGAAGCTCGGTACCGGGAAGAAGAGACTTTTTACATTTCGTCCGATCAAGTGACTGACTGATTAGCTTGCGTTCTTCATCTCCCTCAACACGGCCATCACCTCATGCGGTTCGCTCTTGCCCGTCACCTTCCTCATCTTCTCACTACTCGTCCTCATGAACGCATTGTGTGCCTTCTCCTGCCCGATCGTGAATTTCCCTTGTGTCTCTTTATTCTCGTCGGCGAACTTCTCCAGCCGTTGCACGGCCTCGTTGTCCCCGTCTACTTTCTTCAAAAACTTCACGTTCGACTTGGTATATTCGTGGCCGGGGAACACTTTGGTATCGTCGGGCAAGGCGGCCAGGATCTCATTCAGCGCCTTGTTCATCTCCGTGCCGTTCCCCTCGAAGAACTTCCCGCATCCGCCGATGAACAGGGTGTCGCCTGTAAACACGACGCGGTCGTCCGTGGCCTTGTCCTCCATGTACCAGCAGATGCTGTCCTGGGTGTGACACGGCGTATGCAGTGCCGTGACCTGGATATTCTTGCCTATTGAGAACGTCGAGCCATGCGAGGGCGTCTTTGATACGGCTTCGCTGTCTTTGCCGGCTATGACGGGGATATTGGGGAAGGCGTCGAGGATCTTCTTGTTACCGCCGGCGTGATCCCAGTGATGGTGCGTGTTTATGATGGCGGTAAGCTTCAGGGACTTCGACTTCTCCTCGAGCACGGGGAGGACTCTAGCGGAGAGGTCCATTGTCAGAATTTATATTTGCGGCTAAGTTTGTCCGGGGCGCAAGCGGTCCCACAAAGGCAGTCTGGACCTACTCGGGAGGATTTGCCGGGTCAATGATCACAGCGTCTTTGGTTTCATCTTCGCTGACTAGGTAGGCGTAGTTGTTGGACGAGCCCACCCCTGGGACATCCCATTGTTGTCAGCGTTCGTTCACAGCGCTTCATATCTAACCCTAGCTTTTGCTCACACACTCATCCCCTGCGACCTTCTGTACCGCCAAGGTGGAACCGACGACAGGGAAGAACACGGATCGACGTACACATCGGAATGCTTAGGATATGCATCTTTCTCACTGGCTGCTGTACAAGGCCTGATATATGCGGGGTATTGACGGGTCGTACGAGAGAGGCGAAGGCGGCGCTGGTGGAGAGTAAGGGCCTGATGAGGCGCGATGTGATCATGAATGAAGTGGCTTTGAAGCTCGCTGGAGACGACAAGAGGCTCGCAAGATGGGCCTTCGAGTTATAAGTGAATGGTATTGTGCAGGATTGACCACTTAGTGAGCGAGCTGCTCGTCGAGGCAAAGCAAGTCAATGCGGAGAAAATCCGCAAGCGAATCTCCAAGATTGATGATGTAATTGCAACAGCGTTAATGGTGTTGATACCTCGTACTGTGTGGTACAGTAGTATGATGTCCAGGGTGTCATTCGTCCGTAACTCACAGATTCAGCTGCTGGGAGGTGACTGGCATGGGCATCGCGGAGTGCGAGACATTGCAACAATGCTATATTCTATACGAATGTCTATCACTCTACTGTACCGTAATCCACATGATGATGACTTCTGCGCCGACTCATCGTGAGATGCCCGCTCTCATTCAACAACCGCTGGCTTTGAGCCAAGTCTACCACCTTATCTTTTCCTGCGATGCTGGGAATCCAACCTCGCATCCAACCGCTGACTCTTTCCCAGTGGCTGTAGCCATGGCTATCCCTGACTTTCACGAGTCTCTCCTCCTCTTCACCGTACAGCATGAACTGGACTCCCATCATCGCATCCATGAATAGGACCCCGGCTGCACCCAAAAAGAATGGAGCTGCTCTGGCGACCCACGCCCACCTTTGGTTCCCGTCTGCATCGACCCAGCCGTGGTGGCCATGAGGCCCATAATCGGCCCATGCATTCGGATTCGTGATCATCGACGCGGAATAGAAGAAGTTCCCGCAGAAAGCAGCAAAGAACAGGAGTGGAGACAACCCCGCAGTCGATTGACGCTGCCAGTTCTTGTACAGTTGAGGCAATCGTGAGCCAAGATAGAGCAAGGTCGAGCACCAGGACAGAATGGTTCCTACAATTTCGAGAGGCGTGTCGACGCGGAGAAGGTGTATGCCGTGCACATAGTGATCCGAAGGGAAGGTAACAGGGGCGGCTGCTACGTTGGAAGCGAGCGAGGACATGGTTGCTGCATACAGCAGCGTACGTGGGGAGGGCGAAGCTATCCAACTTGATGCCATTTTGTCGCCATAGATGATGTCCTGGGGGCCGGCGCCTTTCTTCTCCCCGTAGCTCACAGAGGAAAAGAGAGGCGCATTAGTGTTTGTAGGAGTGGACCGTTTGGAAGAGTGGTCGTCAGCGTCTCTAAGAAGCGGGCCGTCGTCCGCAAACTGGGTGTTAATTGGAGAAAGTCCATTGATGATTGCACTGTCTGCATCGTCGATGTCGCTGCTTCCAGACGAGTGAAGACTTTCCTCGTAGACCCACTTGGCCACGTGACTGTACCAGAAGTACTGGATGACCAGGCACAGGTCCACGAAGACATAGTAGCTGGCTATGATGATCTGCCAGCCGGCCTGCTTAGTGAACACCGCGCCCAGCAGGTTTGTCAAATCACCAAGTAGCCATTCGCCCAGGAAGAATATAGACAACCCAGCAGTCGACTTGATCTGGTAATTCTTGAATATCTGAGGCATTTGTGCAAAGAGCCATGACACTATCGACAACGTGCCGAGCAGCGTCGACAACGCAGCCAGAGGGGTGGGTACACAAATTCCCAATTGTGAGGAAAGACTGGACAAGAGCGGCGTGGTCGGCGCGCAATGGTCTGGTAGAGCAAGCTCTCTAAAGGGTATATATGCGAGAGCCATTGTGTGTTGAGACGAGGACGCGGTTCTGACCATGCATGAGCCCCCCCCGAGTCGGCTGAAACCGCTTTATCGTTGCCGTATGTGTAGAGGGGCCGTCCGCAAGTTTGTTTGTCCAATCTCAAGTACTATATTCCTCCCCATCAACGTTGACTTTCCTCTTTCTGACCGCGCTTTGTCTCGGGAGCTGCAGATCCTCGTTCAGGAACCGTTGAGGCTCGACTTTCGGTCGACGTAGAGGCTATGTCTCGCTGATAATGGGTTTCGTTGGGGACGGGTGGTTCCTCGGTTAATGATCTACCCTCGTGAGTACGTTCATAAAAGTCTAAAAAGAAAGAAACAATACAGGACGAATGAAGGATAGGATACCATAAGAGGCCGTACACCTGTGCATGGGGATGAGGTGGAAGTGAGTGCAGGCAAGCCTCCGGGGCGTGATAGATCCCAGGCGCCCGATAAGGCAGTCACACCCCATAATCCCAAATGAATAAGGAACGTCAGATAGGAACAACAGCCTTAAATTCGGGGCTCGTTCGGTGCGGCAGTGGAACGACCCGAAGAAAGCTCGGCTGATTATGTGCAGATGACACTGCGCAATGACTCTGGAATTGGTCAGATGGTCATTGAATGGTCAGCCAGCGAGGTAGAATTGGTTCCATCGCGGTCTGGTGAGCCGAAATTCCACATTAGGCTGCATGACGGGTCCATCAAGGAGGGCGAACTGTGACCGCGAGAGGCGGAGTTGCACGAGACCGTCACACATCGAGCTCAAAACCACAAACTGATAAGCATTTGAACGCAGATGATTCGTGCCCAATGTCATCTCTTGGCGTGGGGAAGGAGATCGCCGACCGGCGCTGGCGACACCACAACATGCAAATACATACGAGGTAACCGAACACGACAGCTCGAAGAAGCTCCCATTGGAAGCAATATATGCGTTCGCCCTCGACGAAAACAAGGACAACTTACGACGAGAAACTCTGCCTCCATCATCGCACGAGTCCAACAACCCTCAAACGCGCACATAGCGAGAGTGTCGCTTAGCCGCCTGCACCCCTCATTGGATACCGCCCGGAGAGAGAGCTTTCGGCAGTCTATTCCACCAGAGCACAAACTGAGATCCGGTGAAGGAGATCGCTCCCTTCTTACAACGGCTATTGGATAGTGGTCGATTCCCGCGAAAGTCTAACTTCACTCATTACCTGACGAAAACCGTGAATTTCGTAACGAGATCGCGGATTGATGACTGTCTCCGAGCTCCTTTGTGAAAATGAGAAGACTCGAGGAAGACCTCATTCAGCTAACCGACCCATTGACCTCCCTCTTCACAGGCAAGAATCCGATAAGTGTCACAGCTTACAAGACCTCTCATCACCTATCTAAGTATACTGCTTTAAATTCGGCGGCCTGACGCACAGGACTCAAGTCATATCCAGCAAGGAAAATGACTTGTAAAGCGGGTATTACTTACTTGTTAGTCACTCCATGATAACCCAAGCGCACACAAATAAATCCATGCCGGATCATCTTCTCTAATCCCCGCACTGGCCAACTGAACAAGGTAGCAGATTAAGAGCCAGGCGGTCTCTCGAGATCCGGTCGCTGGTCGCTAGTCGCGCTTGCCAGTTTCAAATCACAACAGTCACCACTTCGATTGGAAAGGTTGCAAGTAGTTTCTTGAAGAAGGTCCCCCATCCATCATACAAGAAATCGAGCACGTCCATGGCAGAAGTCTTGAAAGATGAGATGTGTGTGTACTGACGACAATGACCTCGTGTCCATCGATCGCAACTTGGTACTTAGGTACCACAGTTAACCGAATGTTTTGACCTTTACAATGCGGGAGATATATCACGTCGATCGGACTCCCGCACAAGCAGCCACGCTGCCCCTATGAACATTCACCTGTGCTCGGCGACGGCGTCCTTGGATGCGAGGCAGAGGTAGCCTACGCCATCTTATGGCAAACTGACCACCATCTGGTGAGCTCCATACGTTTCAGCTGGCTTTGCGCGACTTAACTTCTCCACGCAGCTAAGTCATCCCTTCTGTAGAAGCTACGGCTGAAAGGAGAAACCTGCAACAAGGAAAAAGGTTTTAGGCCCAAGAAGATGTGTTCTGGACATGTATGTTCTTTCATTGCCACGGAGCAGTCGCACGAGTCTGTGCGACGAAGTCATTCAAGAAACGTGGAGGCGTACGTCATTTGCCGTACTATACCTCGTACGAGTACCGATGGCGAATCTGCTTGCCGGAGCAGAGTGCACTGGAGAATGACTAGAATATCTCTCTACTCAACATGGTATATGGTACGTGGCAAGAACTCCGGGTTCTGGCGAACAACAGCTTCAGCCTTGCCAACAAGAGTTTGAATGCTCACAAGTCTGGAAGGATATGAGACGGAGGAGACACAAAGATCTACCTTCTCCCGCTACCTGAGGTGCGAGTACAGTTCATACCTCGACACAGCGAGATTTGGATAAGCATCTGGACCAGCCTTGCCATGTTCCGGGAACTATGTCGATCCGATTGCGTTCTTGATTCCCTTCGGGTTATCCGACATGCCTCGCTGATTCCAGGTCTCTTTAGGAAAGTCGCAGCGAGATATGGATCGCACGTTCAGGTGTTCCGCAGAGCTCATGCTTTGTTTGTGAAGCTTTGCAAGTGCAAAGAATCCCTGCTGGCAAACACCCATGACGATAGTCGACACTGTGCTTCGCTGGTTTCGGGAAGCTTTTGATTGGTCCTTTGAAACGATCAATAGAATCAAGTCGTCACCATGATGCAATTATGGGGCAGTCGGATTAGTCTTCCGGGTCTCACCACAACGATGCTCCTTCAATGGCCTTCATCTACGAGTTCTCGTGCGAGCAGTTGCCTGCCCGAATTTGCCATAACAAGCATCAATTCTCGAGGACTTTGTGATCATGACGAAATCCGCTCCTGGGTGGGAACATTGCCAGACTCCGCACACACCAGTCCGTTGGTCCGCTCAGAGCCTATTGTGCCTCGCCTTGACACGCGTTCGTGGGCAAGAGCGAACGCCTCTGGCAGTGGTCCTGTCATGCACGTTGCTTGTGATGCAAGAGCTGCTCGCTTGAAAGTGATAAGAGAAAATCTTCACTGATTTGTATCGGCAAAGCTGCAATTGGTAGACACGTCTGTAGGGGCAACAAAAACGCGTCCTGACAACCCCGCCTCATACTTGTTTCACTTTGCCTTTATATCGTCCTCACATCCCTCTTCCATCCATTCCTTCCTGGCGTCTTACAATCACATGCAGAAGATGGCTACCACAGTTTCAAACACCCTCCGCGATATCGGCAATTCCGCAGCTGGCGCTGTCGAAGGTGCTGTGCACAACAAGAAGATTGCGGACCTGGAGAAGAACAAGAAGAACCAGCACGATACCAAGCAGAACACCACTACCGACTGGGGTGCCAAAGTGTCTGATGTTGACCATGCGGTAAAGATTGTCGACGAGAAGGGCAACCATGTCGGTCCCACGCTGCTAGAAGATGAAGTGTTCCGAGAGAGAGTAAGCTACCACCTGACACCGACCAGTACACGCATACTGATGATGGCCAGATCCACCGATTTGATCACGAGCGTATTCCTGAACGTGTTGTCCACGCAAGAGGAGCTGGTGCCCACGGCACTTTCAAGCTATTCGAAAGCTGCGAAGACGTCACCTCGGCCGGCGTCTTGACTGACACTTCTCGAACAACACCTATCTTTGTCCGGTTTTCAACCGTGCAGGGCAGTCGCGGTAGCGCAGACACTGTTCGAGACGTCAGAGGTTTTGCTCTCAAGTTCTACACAGATGAGGGCAATTGGGATATTGTGGCAAACGACATTCCCGTGTTCTTCATTCAAGAAGCCATCAAGGTAAGTTTCGAATCGAAGCTGCCAACTGTGCACCAATTGACTGGCCGCAGTTCCCGGATCTTGTGCATTCCCTCAAGCCAGAGCCCGACAACGAGGTCCCTCAGGGCCAGACTGCGCACAATAACTTCTGGGACTTCGCATTCCTGCACAAAGAAGCAACCCACATGTTATTCTGGGCCATGTCCGATCGAGGCATTCCCCGCTCCTATCGCATGATCCAAGGGTTTGGTGTCAACACATTCGTGATGATCAACGCCAAAGGCGAGCGCACCTTCGTCAAGTTCATCTGGACACCCGAACTAGGTGTGCATTCATTGGTTTGGGATGAGGCCCTCAAATTGGCCGGCCAGGATCCAGATTTCCATCGCAAAGATCTGTGGGAAGCCATTGAGAATGGAGCCTATCCTAAATGGAAGTTCGGATTCCAAGCCATCAAGGACGGCGACCAAGACAAATTTGATTTCGATATTCTTGATGCCACCAAAGTGTGGCCCGAAGAACTGGTGCCCATCCGTTACGTCGGAGAACTCGAACTGAACCGCAACATTGACGAGTATTTCGCGGAGACCGAACAGGTGGCCTTCTGCACCAGCCACATTGTTCCGGGCATCGACTTCAGCGAGGATCCTCTCCTTCAAGGCCGCAACTTCTCCTACCAAGACACTCAACTCTCGCGATTGGGTGTCAACTGGGAGGAACTACCCATCAACCGACCCGTCTGCCCCGTCCTGAACTTCAATAGAGATGGCCAAGGACGACACACCATTAGCAAAGGCAAAGCCAACTACTGGCCCAACCGGTTCGAAGCAAACCCGCCAACAGGCCAAGGCGGAAAGGGCGGCCTTGAGTCCTTCCCAGCCACATACCCTGGAGTCAAAGCCCGCAGACTGACTCCCAAATGGAAGGAATACCTTTCGCAAGCTCAACTGTTCTTCAACTCCATGTCCGAGATCGAGAAGAAGCACATTATCGAAGCCTTCTCATTCGAGCTCGACCATTGCGACGATGATATCGTTTATGAGCGCATGGTGACCCGGTTGGCCGAAATCGATCTCTCACTCGCCCAGGCCGTGGCGCAGAACGCCGGCGCCAAGTCACCGGAGGTGCAACTCCAGCCCAACCACGGCAAGAAAGCAAAGGGTCTCAGCCAGTTCGACTATATGCCCAAGGAGCCTACAATCAAAGGCCGTCGCGTCGCAATCCTGATCGCAGATGGGTTCGACCTCGGCGCCTACGAGGCCATGAAGGCTGCGGTATTCGCACAGTCGGCTGTCCCCTGGACGATAGGAGTCAAGCGTCAAGCCATGAAGTCTGCGGACGGATCGAAAGAAGTCAAGGCAGATCACTTTATCAACGGCCAACGATCGACCATGTTCGATGCTCTCTTCATCCCAGGTGGTGCCGAATCGATCAAGACGCTCAAGAAGATGGGTCTCGCGAGATTCTGGGTCAAGGAGGCTTTCGGTCACTTGAAGGCCATCGGTGCCGTAGGTGAGGGTGTCGACCTTGTCCACGCCGCTCTCACCGAGGTTGAGAACGTCAAGTTGGCAGGTGCTGGTGCGGGTGCTGACGGAGTGGTGAACTGGTATGGTGTAGTCACTGCTGCAGATGCCCAGGCCGGTAGCATCATCAAGGAAGCTGTCAAGATCTCCAAAGACACCAAAGACTTTGCCGGCCAATTCTTCTGGGAGATGTCGCAGCACAGGAACTTCTTCAGAGAGTTGGATGGTTATGCGGAACAGGTGTCCATCTAAGTCGTCTGTTGGATCTGTGCCTTGAATGTCGATACCCCGGGGAGAGCGTGATGGAGGGTGAGAATCTGGTATTCCTGTTTGCCAAATGGGCGAAATTTTGCTCATGCTCAACGTGAGTCGATGAAATCAACGATACCTAGTAATGTACATACGTATCAGTGTAAAATGATCAGGTCATGAACTGCGCTGCCTTGGTAACATCGTTGTCGGCTCAAGTAGAACCGTTGCAGGTTCACCCGACAATTGTTTCCAGATCGATCGTCTCTTTTGTCCTGCGCGTAAATATACACTCACCGTCGCTCATGACAAGAAAGGACGAAAAGAGAACGTCCCTTAGTCCGCCGAGTAGAATACGCCAATCACGGTACGTAACATTTTGACGTAGGCACCTAGACCAAGTGTTGAGCTTACGTCAGGACAAATGTTGAAAATTCACCTTTGTCAACTGCAAGTTGCAAGACCGCCGTGGGCGCGCACCTACGGCCCGTCCTCGTTACATATGTAGTTGTAGTCGACCGCCCCCGCCCCGGCTTGCCAGTGCCTGCCAGTGCCTGCCGGCATATCCACGCGTGAGACTGCACCAAGGATGCGGCATCCAGAGTCTAGACAGACTGGATGGAACGGGGCCCCGTGGCGTGGCGTGGTGTCCAGAAGCAGAAGCAGAAGCAGAAGCAGAAGCAGAAGCAGAAGCAGAAGCAGAAGCAGAAGCAGAAGCAGAAGTGGCAATAGAAACAGTAGCGACGGCAGCAACAGCAGCGACGGCAGCAACAGCAGCAACAGCAGCAACAGCAGCAACAGCAGCAACAGCAGCAACAGCAGCAACAGCAGCAACAGCAACGGCAGTAGTCGCGGCAGCAATAGAAACAGTAGTAGTAGCGGCAGCAACAGTAACGGCAGTAGTAGGAGGCGGGGGAGAGGAAGAAAGAGAGCAGCGGCAGGCCAGCGGAAAAGGCCAGGTGTCTGCTTGTAACAATACCGTGAGTATGTCGTGCAGAGCCGGACTCGACTTGAAACCTTGTAATGGCGAAATCGTCAACGGGTCATCATCGCTCATGGAGGCCGCATGGGGAGCGCCGGTCTCGCCCTCAGTGAGCCCTTCCCTTCATTTTGCCCGACCTGCCTGCGAGGAGTGTGCATGTACGCGCACGCGCCACGCACGCGATAGAGTTCAGTAGATTCGGTCTTTCTTCATTCGAGTCGACCTAGTCGCAAGAGATATACTGTACCTCGAGGATGTGGACGAGGATGTGAATGTGAACGCGAGGGGAGGGCAAAGGAAGTGGACTTCACCTGGTGAGGACTCGTCCTGTGTGTTGTCGTGCTCGTGCCAGTGCCAGGAAAGGTGCATTGTCTGCCTCCGCCTCTGCCTCTGCCTGTGAATCTGTCTCTGCCTGCCGCCTCGCAGAGGACCTCGATGTCGCATCCTCGCATCCTCACCTTTTCAGCTGGGTGAAGTACCTGCTAATGAGCTAGTACTCGTACTCGTACTCATACTCGCACAATCGTCTCGCCTCCGCGACGGAGTGTTGCTGGAGTGAAGAGCATGGCCCATCTTCTGGCGACGTCGCTAGTAGATTTGAGGCTCCGACTCTGACTCTGACTCTGCCTCTGAGAGGCGACGCGACGTGACGCGACGCGAGTAGGTCTTCTCCTCCTCACGTCTGTGAAGTTGTCATTGAACAGTCCAGGAAGGGAGGGAGTGTCTGTCTGTCTGTCTTCTGGTGCTGGAAATGCCGGCGATGCACTGTAATTACAGTCCACGATCCACAGTATCATACTGTAGGTTGGCTCATCTGTAGATCCATTCAGCCAGTCGTTCAGAGGTTCGTTCATTTCATGGTTTGGACGTCTAGGTCAGGGCGGTACTTGTCTATCGTGCGTGCTCAACTTCCTCGCCACCGTCTTTTTTACCTTTCGTTGTGCTGTACGTGGCTGTGAGGTTGACGCGAAAGGGAGTTCAGCAAATTCAGAGCTGCACTATTCGTCTCGGAGGATGTGGGCGAGGTCAAGGATGCCGAGAGTCTTTACCCGTATTATTGGCCCGAAATACTACCTACAGTATTTAGAGACCCCGTCTACAGTAGTGCACAGCAACATTACAATTTGAGCATGTACTGTACCGAAGCCATGACAACCTGGAGATGTCTCATTGGCATCGACCGGATGGGCCGCCCGTGGCCGCCTACGACTTACAGCTACTCGTCCTTGGGAATGACGGTGGCCGATCAATTATGCCAATCGCAGCTGACTATCCCTGAGCTTACAGGTCCCGTGTGCGAGGTAAGGTGTACTGTGTCTACTGTCTGTTGCCACCCGAGTATGGAGTGCTGTGTATGGGGCCGTGTCTGAGCTCGTACATTTTTGCCGCGTTAGATTAAACTCCAGCACGCATAATTGAACATGCCACCCACCGTGTCATGCATGCATGGACTGTCGTGGTGGTGGTGGTGGTGGTGGTGGTGGTGGTTTGTTGGATGTCAACCGACGAGTGAGCAGCCAAAGTGTGGCCAAGCCGATCAACCTGAGCACAGGTCACATCATGTCACGAGTCGTGCCGTGCGAAGCCGAAAGCTGCCGCTGGGTGCTGCTGAGGCGTCCGTTGACGTCGATAATAGTAAACGTATCACGTATGTCGCAGACGTGACAGGCATGTCTGGTCGCATGGCGGACCTGCGTCCTGGAGTGACAACGCACGGGCACACGGGTCAGCAAGAGAGACCCGAGGGAGTTGATGCGAGCTTGACGGGTGCTCCTCGAAGCTTTGGATACGAGCCCCTCGGCTCAAGCGAAGCGAGTGGACGAGGAAGCAAGGATGCGCAGGCGCAGGGAATACCTACACAAATATGCAATGACAGCAACTTTACCAGGGGGTCGGAGTACTCGTGTCTTGCCTGCCCTTGTGGCGAAAGTACTCCCGTACCTCGTACGGAGCACAACCCTGCTGTAATACGGAGCAAGGTCTAAGTTAAGCGTCAAGTGGAAAGATCAATGCTGACTTGCGGGATGAATGCCCGGGACCCGTGTTATCGGCGACAACCATGGATTGCGCACGTGTGATGGACGCCTCACAGGTGTGCCCCGGGGGTCTGATTATTCCTGACCAGGACAAAGAGAAGCAAGGTTGCATTAGAGTTTGGAAGCGGTGTCGCGATCAGCAGGATCATGGGCACTCAGCGAGGGGGGCAAGCAGATGCAGGCATCGACCCGCAGGAGAGAGAGAACGCCTGCGTCGTATCATGTTGAACATGCCTTGCTGCTGCTGCTGCTGCTGCTGCTGCTGCAGACGTGGCAATCGAAGGCGCACGCTGAATGTCAGACACTTGGCTGCATCAGCCGGCTGTGCGCCGTCGGAGTCTTTGCGGTGTCAACACAGCGACGGTGGCATTGTTGTGCAGGGGAAGCAGCAGCTCTTGCAGGCGGTGCTCCAATCTCGGGCTGGGCGTCTCAATTTCTGAATTGTGCGGAATCGAACTGACACTGCAGGAGCCTGGTTTTGCTCTCGGAATGGAGGTTTGGAGGACTGGTCGATCGAATCATGCGGCGACTCCTACTAGTCAAGGGTGTTAGTGTCCTTTGCGGGAAGAATGCGGCTGCGAAAGGTGACCAAAAGATCGGCGACTCTGCTCAAAGGATGCAGGATCTTGGGATGGAGAAGTGAAAGGTGCAATGGGTAGTACTATTCCTTGCAGGCAGGTCCTTGTTGGCCCCGAGGGGCGCGGCTGGCCCCCGTCAAATCTCTTTTTGCTTCGAGTCGGTCGCCGATCCGTCGTCGCCTGGATGGACAGGAGCTGTGAGGAGCGAGGAAGCCCGGAGGAGCCTCAGCTGATGTGGGCTTGGAGGCACGATGCTCATGATCGACGGATGGACGGAAAGCGACCGTCATCACGGTCTGTACGAGCTACGAGGTACTCCGAGTGCCAGCTCTCGAAGGGCTAGAACAGGCTGCGTCGCGTACTGTGTCCTGGGTACTGCGCACTAAATCCCGAGGCGCATCCCCAACTGTCCTGTCATCGTTAGGTCATGCGTGTTGTGACCGGCCTCTGAACGCCAACCGATCAACACTTGGGGCTTTCGATAATCAAGACCTCGACTTGCTGCAAATTGCTGGGCTTGCAGTATGGGCCGAATCGGCCTGCCTCTCCCTCCACAATCACGCCCCGATAGCTGCGGTGGCCAGTGGAATCCCATCGAACCAATTTGCGAAACCTTGACTTCACGCCGCAGCAAGGCGGGACTACGGGCACCACCTTGCCACACCAAGTAATTTCTGGTACGAGACAATGGCTGTGAGAGAAAGCCGCTGTTTAACACGTCTAATCCACGTCTCATACCCAGTACATGCATGCATGCTAGCTCCCATTCACTGTCTGACTGTCTACCACCGAGATGGCACCGCGCCCGCAAGCCTAGCTGCGACGAAGAGAAGGGCGAAAGATCGTGCGCAGCATTGGCGATGGTTGGTATCAGCCGTGTAAATAGCACACGAGTGGTATTCTACCATGGTCAGCCCAATACCGTAAGGGCATTTCTACAACGGGATGGTCTTGCAACCCATGCTACTGAAGCAGGTTGGATAATGCGAGTTTGATGCGTATCGTATGCAGACTCAGAAGCCAACTGAGTGAGATCTTTGGGGACCTGCCATGCCAACCTAGAACGGGCCTCTGGGAACAATAGGTGGCTTTGATTGGCAAACTCAACATCGCTTCAACGCAGGTGTCAGGGTATGGGCCGCGAGAGATCCGTACGATGCCGTGCGTCGCACCCTGGTATGGTCCACTCCTGGGATACAAGCGCCTGAAAGCTGGGGCGATAGCGCTTGTGACACCCCGAGTGACAGGAGGGTTTCGAGCATAAGCGACTCGCTGGATGTGCGCATTTGGAGTTCAAAACTTTCGAGCCCGTCAGATCAAGCCAGGGTTGGATCCCGATGTGATCCTCATGCTGGGGCGGAGCCGACATTCCATCACCCTGCATAGCCTTGATTCGTGGAACTTCTTGACCAGCGACCCACAAGAAGGGCCTGGAAAACGTGCTCTGCTTGCTGTGCGTGCTTTCTTGTCGGCAGTCACCCATTGCGCAGGGGCATTAGTAGTTCTCTTCTATTTGATCCTGCGGTACAGATTCGACGAGTACTAGCCTCGCTGTTGAGGTGGTACGAAATGCCACCATACTGTGCTGCTGAATACCCCTTGCACGGACACAGTCGTCAGATGCCCTAGGAGGACTGTGACAGTTGCTGGCGCTGATTGCAAGGATAGTCCTCGGCTGCACACTTGCTAGCTTGGGCTTTGCAGCCGCATATCATGACTTACCGCACAGGTACGAGAAGCAAAGTTTCAAGCGAAGGCGGTGATCACTGTTGATGACGCCGGCCAGGATTATCACCATGCTTTTTCGAGGACGGAAAGCGCCCCGCTCGCTTGGTTGTCAGGTGTTGCTCGACACGTCCATTCTCTGCAAGGCCTATCCGATATTGAGCCACCCAGTGTGACCTCAAGAGGCCATGGGCAGATGCCGGAGGATGCCCCGGGCTGCAAATAATCGAATCTGTGATATTTTCTCGTGTTGATCCAGGACTGTTGCCCGTGTAACTCCGAGCATCCCGGGTTGCAGACTTGGTCATTGGAAGCGTACTGTGTCCTTTCTACGGCGATAACGGGGTGCTTTGCATACCGGGTAAACTGACACATTCCTTCATAGCGAAGCACTGTGTTGCAGGCCGCCCTTGTAAGACTTGTCACTTCGTCGGATCATTGTCTAACTCATCCGGAGGGTGTTTTAAAATTCCAGGAGGCTTTTGCTCCTGTGGCCTGAAGCTTAACCTTACACAGCAGTCGCGAGGCAAGTGGTCCCCGATCACGCTCAACATTGCTGATCTCGGGTGAGTTGGCAGCCAAGGGCGCTTTATCGGAATGGGTACTCCGTACTCATAGCTATCAGGACCATAACGTATTGGGAACTCGCCGTGTAATTTGTAGTGTCGTGTCAAGCTCGGACTGATGGATCCTGCGGACACTCGAGGACTGCGGGTTGCAAGCGCCACGCCGCCGCAGGAGGTATTCAACCAATATGTCTTCACGTTGATCAACATGTTCGCTGGAAGCACACGGCAAGTTTTGGTCCCAATGTCTACAAAGTAAAGACTACCGTGGATTGTAGAACGATTTTAGCGACGGTCTGATCGACCGATGAAAGTCAGGTAGTGAACTGGATCGATGACAAACAGGTGCTATCGGCCAGTGCTCTGACGGTATGGACCCATATCCTTCCTGACTGATATTCGAGAGACTTCTAATTATGCAATCCGCGACCGGCATGGATCTGTGAAGCCCAAGAATGAACTGGTGTCCCTGCAATCGCGAGCGAATCCGTGTACTGTGTACGCGGACACGGACTAAGATGGACACAGTACCCGGTAATACGAATTCGAGGCCGAGGTGACAGAGCAGTGGTGTTATGGGGAATAGTCGGGTTGTCGCAGTGTGCCTCGACCGATTGTCGAGGGGCGTAGGAGCTTCAACAGGGTTCAGGGTCAAGAGGCTGACCTCGACCGAGCATGGAACCATGATCCAGGTCCAAATGGGGAGAATATTTAGTACTGTGTACTGGGTACGCTGGTGGATCGAGGGGATGCACCCACATCAATGATTTTTCATCACTCGCCAAACCATGAAAGTCGCATCTGCTCACAGCGCGATTCGCTATTACCACTTCAGTAGTGCATGGACTTGCAAGGTAGCGACTTGAAGCAGGCTGCCCAGGCTGCAACTACTGAGTAGAATTTGCATGCTGGGAATTCAACCCGCTGCAACGCAAAGCTAACTAAGTCGAGTAACTTCCTCGACCTTCGATGAGAAACGAGCATGTCTTGGCAGAACCTGTGGTGAGTCGGTGGTGACTGCCAACCAATTAGTCGGTGGTGGACTTCCGCCTTCCGCAGCATGCCCTCGGCACGCCCATGCAGGCCTTCCAGGATCCATGCGGGCGTCAGCCAGGGCTCAGGGGGCTTTCAAGCTGGTGCTGCCTCTCACCCTCTGGAGCCTCCCCATCTTTGTCCTTGCAAGGGTCGGATTCGTAAGTCTGCCGCATCACGATCCACGCCCCCGAGGCCCAACCGTGGCTTTGCTTTTGGCTGATGGCTGTCCATCAGTTTTCATCGAGGCTGTGGCTCCCATCAAGCGCCTAACACATGTCCCTCCAGCCGACCGGGTAGATTCCTTTCGTTGGCAGCTTCCGGGTTGCTCATCTTTTCTCCTTTGTGGCTTGAGCCGGATCCAGGTTCTGGTCAGAACGAGAATCTCTCGTCCCGCATTCTGGGTACTCTCACCCCTAATAGCTACTCGTATCCAGTATGCAGGACCAATATCCCTTCATCGGCACATTTCAAAATTCTCTACGACTGGATTGGGAATTTGTAGACTTTTCGGTGGATTGGCTATATCAAGCATATTTGGAACCTTACCGTGTCCATCACCGACAGATATGCAATCTCTCATACCCTTGACGTGCCTCATCCCTGACATTTTGGGACGCTTCTCTCCGGATCCACTCCGTGCACTCCACATGGCAGCCCCAGCCGTTGCGTTTTCCCTCTCACCATCCCCTTTCCCGTTTCGCACAGCCCGCATTCCTAGCCTGTCGCTTCCAGCGTCTCGCGCTCCCTTTACGTTTGCTCTCCACTTCCAGTGATAACTTTTCGAGTGGCGCCTACCCTGGAATGCCACTATACCGCATCCGGGGTTCTATTAACGTGAACGAACAATCTACGTACCTCGTTTCGACACTCGACCCACGAAAGTCGTGTGAATATCCTTTCGATCTCGGAGATCTTTACGAAGTTCTTGCTCGATGGATCCGAGTACGACACAGCGGCGCGTCACTTCTACCGTGGTATTGCTATGGACCGTTCTTTGTGTCCTGTTCCGTTCGGGGTACAGATATGGCTCCAACTCGGATGCAACGAGTGACTGGGCGAAGAGAGTAAACTCTAGCTCAGGGTGTGATAACCCCGTTCGTGTGATCCAGGTGCCGTTGAACCCTGCTCAAGCCTTGACACTAGCTTGCCGGAAGCACCCAAACATCAAGAAATGCAACCGCGTCATCCCGTGTCCGCCACCGACATTCGCCTTGCTAATCAAGGACCCCAAGGTGGTGAATGTGGCCCTGCATCACCCCATCATCCCATCATCCTTCTCTTGGCCTCTAGCGTGCTCCTCCACTCCGGCGTCTGACCATGTTCGGCTGAGCCACTTCTCACGCTCGATTTGCTCGCATGCTCCCTGATCGGCGGGCTCGGGCATCGCTAAACCTGTGTTCTTGGGTCACCTGGAGCTCACAGAATAGCGTCTCTGAGCCCCATGCGCTTTCGATCGCCCTTGACTTGATTCTGACATCCGCATCTGGCCTGTGGGCCGCTTTGGCGACTCTGACAGCGACAGCGACCGCCTGCGTTCCACCAGTTCCAGGCTGCCTTGGATAATTCATTTCGCTACCCACTGAGTCATGGTCCGCCTGGCACACTTCGTACAACGCCACTCACTCCCTCGTGCCACTCCTGCCTCTCGTGTCTCTCGCCGGACGAGACACTTTGACTTCGGATTCCCGCTTGACCCCTCCACACACCTGGTTGTTTCTTATTGTGTCCTAGTCGGTCCATTTGCCATGAGGCCCCAGCGGAAATATGCGTGCCGGTGCTGGTCGCAACTTGGCTAGCGACGGGACCCTTTGAAAGTTGGCCTGTTGTCCGCACGTCGACGCTACCGCTACCGCCCTTTTCCTGGACGCCCCTCGCCAGCCTGCTTCCTCCTTCTTTCCCAACTGGCGAAATCGCCAACAGCCGCCAATCAGATCATCTGGACGCCATGGATGTTCTGCCTATCAATGCTCGTCATGCTTTGACTTTTACACTTCACGTTCCTCACCCTTGTGCTGGGTCGGACTGCTCCACCCTTGTTCTTTGCTCGGTTTGTGTTCACTAACTCTGACCAGCTGTTGTCGGGCGTGACTGATGTACCAATTTAATCTCGCCTGTTCCCCTTGGGACAACATCCACTACGAGCTCGGGTCTGACCATTATCCGTCCACTCCTGTTTGGGGAATAGATATGGGCTCGCAACTGCCACTCAATACTCCGACCTTCATCAACCCGCCAACACCACCTCCTTGACCATGGCTGCCTCCCAGCAATGGAGCTACCCTCTTCCCGACATGACCTCCAACACCGGCGTCTCTGCAAACGACTCTTCTTATTTCGCCCGTCCCAGCAAAATCGTCAAACCCAACAGTCGAAACAGCAGCCCGCGCAATTTGGGTAGAAGGAAAACGACATCCGCTGCTCCCTCTTCATCGAGAACAAGATCTGTTGTCGACCATCTTCGCTCAAACTCTCAGTGGCAGAACTCAACAGCGGCACGATCCCGGCCGGTTAGTTGGCATCCAGACTATTTCGAGGCATCAAATTTCAATCCAAGTCCTACCGTCAATGGAGGAGAGTCGTCGTGCTGGGGTTTCTCGACGGCTCAGGTGAACGGTCTCATCACCCCGGTCGCCTACACTCCGATGAACGAGCCCCAGATCCAGGAACTCTTCACACCCCTGGACGATCTTCCAGGCATGGATCCGAGCCTGTCGTACGACGGCCGAGAGTATTGCCGACAGACATGGACCGGCCAAAGCAAGCCCGATCCTTACTCTCTTCCTCTGTATGCCCATGTATCTTCAACGCAACCATCATGGCAAGTCAACCATATGGCGATGGACCCAAATGTCCAAACAGCGCCGTCCTCTCCGGATTGCCTGCCGGTGCAGAACATTGGGCTCGACACCCTGTCGCTTGGCAATATTGAGACGAAGTCGAAGGATAGCTCGGAGGAACTGGTTGCCATGGGTCTCTATGACTCTCCCGCCGAGGTTCAGTCATCGTCCCTCTTGTTCGGTGGAGTTCCAGGCTCAGTGGGAAAGTCGTTGAAACTCGCAGAGTCCTTTGAGCCGACAGAGCAGGAATGTGACGATGAGGAAGAAGAAGTCGACCAGACCGACGACGACGACGACGACGACGACGACGACCAGAAAGACATCAAGCAGGAAGAAGCGGATGAGAAGTGGCATATACCTGCTGCCACTGACTACGACTCACAGTCCATTGCGAGCCATCTGACGTATGGCATGCAGCCACGACCGGAGCCTCTGGCTACCCAGTATTTGGCGACTTTGAGGCAGATGAACAGCGCCTACTATCCAGCAGAATATACCAGTCATGAGCCTGGTTATGGGTGGATTTGATGCACGATTGACGAGCATAACGACCAGTGAATTTCTTGTATAGCATGCCTGACCTCGACAGCAGGGTCCAGGACTTGTTCTTTGAGCGATGATACCCCTTCTGTGACGGCCTCCAGAAGCTCGTTAGATGGCGAAGCTAGATTAGAACATTCCACAAAGATGTATTATTGACACAGCCCTCATTCCTCTGCGCATGCTACTCGCGCAGCCGTGCTGAATACGGGACTCCGTACCTCGTACAGAAGTCTCGATGCATGTTCTAGGTTTTCGAAGCGGTCGTCCCTAGCGTCTTCTGGGTAGGTTACGCGGAGGGATGCGCTTAATTGCAGGCCAATCAGCACGAGTGAAGGGAGCACCCCACCGCGGCCCCGCTCTAACACCTTCCAAGCCACTTCCCCATTCGATACCACAGGTCGAGCAGCCCGTGCGCTTGGCCTGTGCGCGCTTACGACGACGAATCTCGGATGTGGACTTTCGCCCTCAGCGACCGGAACGGAGATCTCTAATTAGCAGTCTCCACGAAACACTCTCTTGTGAGAGAAATCTCAATCATCCGGGAGCAGCGGCTATGAAGCGTCTGGATAGTTGATCGAGCCTGACACGCGGACTCGTGCGGACTCGGACACCTCGTCCCAGGTTGCTCAATTTCGGCTCTGGGCAGCACCTTTCGCGCCTTTGCGCCTTGTATATTTCCGGCGACACATCCGATGAAAGGGCGGCCAGCTCCGAGCGCAACCCTTACCCTTACCCTTACCAAACCGCCGTTCTCGCCAAGGCCAACTCTAGAACCATGGTTCTGCAATTTCCACCATGGAGGCACCAGTCCTACCTCGCTTTGGTCCGAGACTGGTTCTTCCCCAACCACACGAAACAGGATGTGTTTTCCGCGACGGTATCAGATTCATCACAAGACATGAGACAGCGGGCCATTGACAAGGTCAATCTGTGGATGTTCAAAGCCGGCCAGCTACCCCCGGCCATGGAAGCTACCGCGAGCCTGACCGAGGCCTTACTGCACGATGAAGCGAGAAGATGTTCGTCGGCTACATTCATCTCTGAGTCGGCAATGCAGAGCATCTACGCTATGGCTTTCGCGAGGTTTGTCAACGCATTCGTCGATCGTGACGTGGCTCGCTCACATATTGCCGGGATGGCCAAGGAGGACAGTGCAGTTGAAAGCGAAGAGGAGGTGACAACCGTCTCAGGCAAAGGCGAGAGCTCCATGTACGCTCACGCAGCTACCATTGGCATGCCGCAAAAATTTGTTGATATCCGACATCAAGTTTCGCACGGTGACATCCCTGGCGTGCCACTTTTGAAGAAGATGACGGAGCAAGCCCTGGAATGGTTGTGGGAGCGGTGGTGGGTCAAGCATGCGTCTGGAAATCCGGAGCGAGCGTTGAGGGAGCTGGAAGAGAGACAACGGGTCTCAAGGGAGGCCAGAGAATTGGCGAATGGCACCTCTGCCGTGCCGTTCGAGGATGGCCCAAGCAGTGGCACGAGTCAACATGTATTGATGGAAGGAGGATTGGATGCAGCTTCGTCTGTAGCGGCTGGCGCGACATCGCGCAAACGTAAATCTACCGTAATAGAAGACACATAACAAGAAAGATCGCCACTCACAACCAAGAGGCTCTGTTTGCCTATGGCCAGTCCTGAACCTGGAGCGACGGCCACTTCGTGCCATGTTGCCAAGGCTGCTCACAATGGCCGCAGTTGGATAATTGCCATGTCACCTCCGCATTTGCCTCTTGATGCACTACACTGTTTGCTCGTCATCAAAGCAGCCTGGTGATGACTGCAGAACGCGATCGAACTGAAATATCCATCGCCATAGCTACACGGAACGCTCTCTCCTTCCCCCATCCCTCCATTCGAACCGGTACCCATGGGAGAAACTCCTCCACCCGCCTTTCGAATAGCGTGCGCCTTCTCGAAAGCCCCCGATTCGCGTCCTTCAGATCGACATGAGCAACCTCCCGGCTAGGGCAAACGAAAGCCCATCCTACGACTTTGGGTCTCAGGCTCAGATCACCTCGTACCCTACGCAGACCAAGATCATATCTACCGTCGCCTTGCTGATATTGGGATACTATGCCCTATCCTTCTTCGACGCCTGGCCGTCCACAATCAAGCGATCCATCTACGAAGTGGTTTTATATCTTATCCCGTCTCCTCTGCTTTACGCCATGCAATATGGTTTGGTCCGCCTTGGGCACCTAGCTCCGGAAGAAGCAAAATTCAAGCCGGCCAACTTCGGGGACATGCTTGCAAAACAAGAGGCAGTGCGGAGGATATTTGGACAGCCACAATTACCCCTGGCACTGCGGAAGGTGAGGACTCTGTCGGGTCCCTTGATGTCCTTGGGCAGTGATATCGGGCCTCCCGGTCTGGGCAACTGGGACAATTCCTGCTATCAGAACAGTGTCCTCCAAGGGTTCGCCTCTCTGCCAGCATTTTTCGAGTACATGGTGGAGAGTGAGAAGTTGTGCGACACATATGACATATCTGCGCCCACCCACCGAGCCCTGGTCGCTTTTCTTGAGCAACTGGCGGATTCGAGTTGTCGGACGACCGTTCTTTGGACCCCCAGAGTGCTGAAATCCATGGATAGTTGGCAGCAGCAGGATGCGCAAGAATATTTCTCGCGGGTTCTTGAAGCGGTTGAGAAGGAGGCGAAACAGTATTCACAGCGCCTGAGACGTTCTATCACCGCTGGTCTGCAGTGTCTAGAGACCGTGGAACCATCGGACGCCACCACCCGGGTGGTCCTGGAAGGGCAGACTGCAGTACGACAAGGGCGCAGTGTCGGTCGCGCCGGTTCATCCTCAAACCTACCACGGCACGAATTGCGCAATCCCATTGAAGGAATGACCGCACAGTGCCTCGTATGTGAGACTTGCGGTTTCACCGAAGGTCTCTCCCTCACCCAGTTCAATTGTCTGACATTGAATCTTGGGCTGCAACTTGAAAGCAATGTCGAGGCCTTGCTCGATGAATTCACCGCACCAGAGGATATTGAGGGAGTCGAGTGTGAAAACTGTACACGACTAGCGCGAGCTGAGACAGGCACCAAAGCCACAGAGGTTTCCAACAAGGAAGCCGTGGAATCAAGTAACGACGCGGAAAAGAAGATCCAGTCCGTCCTGCGCACCAAAGCAAAACAGATCACTGTCGGACGTCTACCCAAGGATCTGGTTTTGCACATCAACCGAAGCATTTTCGATAACTACGGGAATCAACTGAAGAACACGGCACCGGTCAGCTTTCCGGCAAGATTAGACTTTTTGAGTAGATGGTGTGCTCCACTTGACGCCAAAGATAATGCGGTTGAGGCCGTTTACGAGCTGAAATGTGTTGTCACACATTACGGTAGCCACCATGATGGCCACTACATTGCACTGGGAAAGCGAAATAAGGACTGGTTTTCCTTCAACGACGAGAGAGTGACCAAGATCTCCGAGGACGAAGTGCTGGCCCGTGGGAATGCTTTCATGCTATTCTACGAAGCCGCATCCTCCCTGCCTACACTAGGACCACACAAGGAGGTCGCGGTCCAGGAGATGGCGTCTCCCATCCGTACCGAGCTTGACATGGAGGAGGTTGAGGCTGGATTTCCGCGGACTCTCCGAGGGTCAGTCCAGGACCAGATGAACGCACCGGAAGATATAATGGGCAAACTTTCCGATGATGATATACTTGGGTCATCTTCTGAAACCGCCATCGACAGCGACGCTTCGCCAGACACGACACCTGCGTCGTCTGAGAGCAGCTCGCCTTTCAAGACTCCGGCTCAAGTCCATGACACGCAACACGGGTTGATATTCCCCGCCATGAAGACGGCAACTGATGTACCGGATCATGCGCAAGACGCGCATGCCACAGGATCACCGGTCGTGTCAGTACTTTGACCTGAGCAGGTCGTGACGATATTATGATTATGACAGAGAACAAACAGCATGATACCCAATGAGCGAAGCATTTGATTCTTGCATAGATAGGACCACATTTCGAATAGCATCGGGCATCCCACGTCCTTTTCCGGGCCTCGATCGGCTTGGACGATGGGCCTTGCACATTCACTACACCAGTACAGGGTGCCTCTCCCTATGCCGATGCCATCGGGTTGATGTATTTTCCAGAAAAGGGCTGTTAGTCAGTAAATAACCTCAGAAAGATTTACATAAGCAGCCGTAGCGGGCCATCGACGCCGTGGTTCATGCGAGTCTTTCGTCATTGGACATAGTTCATCAAGACTCTTCTCAGATGAAGCCCGGTAGAGGCAGATACAATGCATCGGCGCCCATTTTATTGACCATGGATCCCTGAGTGAGCCATCCGTCTCCCTTCCTCACTCGCGACGACATGTCGAACCCGAATGCTGCCCCTCAATTGAGCCACAGTATTGGCGACCGCATCCACGATGATGTATGTCCCACCACAGATGTTGGGCCAACAATCTAACACGAGTCGTTGTGGCAGTTTCACCATAGCGGCTCCAGTAGTGAAGACGAATACAATCGAAAGATCGAGGTGAGTTTTCCCGTGTCATCAGACCTCACCAGATGGCTGAAGAATCCTCTACACAGGTTGTCTTCGACACCGAAGGAGCGCGCCGCCGCAAGTCGTCCACCGTCCTCCTTGAAACCCCCACGGTGGAAAGGCCCAAGAGACACACACCTGGCCGCTCAATGTCACAATGCCTCGTCCACAAGCTTGTCGAGAAGAGCTCCCTCGGTCAACAACCGAAAGTCGAGTCCCAACTGGAACAGATCGACGAGGTCGAACCGGAGGCTAAATCGGGCCAGAATGACTGGGATTCGAGCAAAGACCTCGTGCGCACGACGCAATCTCGCCTGCTCACGAAGAAGCAGTTGAGCGACATGGCTATCAGTGTACGCACCCTTGCGAAGAGACTGGGCAATCTCAAGGTCAAGCTGAAAGTGCGGGCGATTTTCCTGCTCACAAAGATCTATGACAAGACGTTGATCGTCAAGACGCGGGAGGTGACGCGATGGCTGTTGTCCAAGGATAGGTCTGTGCCCTATATCGTCTACGTCGAGGATAATTTGAAAGAGAACCCGACCTTCGATGCCGAAGGCCTTGTCGCTGAAGACCCCAGCTTTGGAGACCGCCTCAAATACTGGGACACGGAGCTGGCTCGGAGACATCCGCACACCTTCGACTTTGTCATTACCCTCGGCGGCGACGGCACCGTTCTGTACGCGAGCTGGCTGTTTCAAAGGGTGGTGCCGCCCGTCTTGTCGTTCGCGCTGGGCTCGTTGGGCTTCCTCACGAAGTTCGACTTTGAAAACTACCAGCACATTCTCTCACAAGCGCTCAAAGACGGCGTGTCGATCAGCCTGCGATTACGATTCGAAGGCACGGTCATGCGGTCCCACAAACGCGACGACGACGCCGAGCACCGCGACATTGTGGAAGAGTTGATCGGTGAAGAGGCCGATGATCGAAACACGCACAAACCCGACCGGACGTTCGAGATCCTCAACGATATTGTCGTGGACAGGGGACCTAACCCGACCATGTCTACGATCGAGCTCTTTGGAGATGAAGAACACCTGACGACGGTACAAGCGGACGGAATCTGTGTGGCCACTCCCACCGGTTCGACCGCGTACAATCTTGCTGCTGGTGGATCGCTGTGTCACCCGGAGAATCCGGTGATCCTTGTAACGGCTATCTGTGCTCATACGCTGTCGTTTCGCCCGATCATTCTCCCAGACACCATCGTGCTTCGATTGGGCGTGCCGTATGACGCAAGGTCGAATTCCTGGGCAAGCTTCGATGGAAGAGAAAGGTATAATGCAAAGGCCTGGTTCTGTAGCGGGACCGAAACTGACAGGAATGACAGAATCGAACTCTTCCCCGGCGACTATGTGACAATCTCGGCCTCGAGATACCCCTTTGCAAACGTCATGCCTCCGGGGCGTCGAAGTGAAGATTGGGTCAACAGTATATCCCGAACATTACAATGGAATTCTAGACAGCGACAGAAGGCGTTCCACGAATGGGAGGAGAAGACTATACACAATGATCGACACATAAACAAGAAAGAAGCGGATTTGACAGGGTGACCCCGACCCAGGCGGGGTTTGCCTTGCAATGGACATGCACTTCCTAGACATGGATCGTTGAGACGGTCCAAAAATGATGGAGGCAGTGTCCATGCTGGTCGAGAACGGTGGTCAGGGCTGAGATGTTCAGGGGAGATCTGCTACTACCAGCACAGAAGCCAGCTTAGCCACCTTGACCAAAGTATGTGAATGGTGCTGTACCTGCCGGCTCACTTCATACCGCACTTCAAATGGCCTCAATCGGAAATATGTAGTCATCCATATTCCTAGCTTGTGGGCAGCTGGAATCTCCCAACTTGATAGCTGTGGTATGCGAAGATTTCCTGCCTGTCTGCTGCATACACGAACCCTTGCCGTCCCGGTCAGCGAAGCATCCAGTATCATCAAGTTGACGATGTCGCTAGCGAGGGGTATAGAAAGCTGATGGGGAAGGTGGAGCGAGGCATTTCCCCGCAGAGCGAACTCGGAAAACATTCCTTTCTCGTTCTGAGATCAGTGAATCGCAATTCGTACCTTGAACATAATTACGGGGGAGTACTCCGTACTCCGTACATAAAGTACAGTACTCCGTACCTCGTCTACCAAGCCATGCTCGTGAACACCACACACCTCGCTTTTCCACGCAATGTCGCTAAGATGATATAGAACTCAGTGCTTGCTCTACTGCTTCCGCCCGTAGAGATCAATGGCCGCCATTCCCTCCTCCCTGACGAACTATCCCCCCAGTCACACCTCGTCCCCCTCCAGGCATCTCTCCCAGTACTCCGCCTCCTCATCGGCCACGACAATCGCACCTGATCGTAGCGACCGCCCTTCCTCAGGCACACCGACCTCCATAACCTCCACTTCCACACTGCGCTATCCGTCCACCAGGAAGACCATCTACGACCGCAACCTCAACCGCTCGCGCAATGCCGAATTGTCAAGATCCAGCTTCGCGTATCTGTTCATGGAGATGGTCTCTTATGCGCACAAGAGAGTTAAGGGCATCCAGGACTTTGAGAAAAGATTGAACGAGCAGGGCTATCCCCTGGGTGTCAAGTTGTTGGATCTCCTGCTTTACAGGGCGACTCCAATGGGCGGGTCCAGTACCAGTGGAGGAGGGAGCAGCGGGAGTGGTCGAGCGGATTCCAATCGACCATTGAGGCTGTTGCCGCTGCTGAACCTGCTGACGACGAAGTTGTATCCGTTGTTGTTCTCGCGGCCGGCGGATAGTCTAGAGCAAAGCACGACGAACCCCGGAGAGTATATGATCATCGACAACACGCCGTTGACGAATCAGTATATCTCGGTACCGAAGGAGATGAATCAACTGGCGGTTGCGGCGTACATTGCCGGGATCATCGAGGGGGTTTGCGATGCGGCGGGCTTCGCCTGTAAGGCCAGCGCGCATAACACCAGCACGGACGTGTGGCCTAATCGGACCGTGTTTCTCATCAAATTCGAGGAATCTGTGCTCGAGAGGGAGAGGGAACTGGAAAGGCAGGGTGTCAAGTGAGACGCAGGCCCGAGGGAGAAAACAGACAAGTGAGCACCGACGACCAGATGATGCAGTGGCGATGCAGTGAGCCGGTTGATCAACTGCGCCCAAAATAGACTGTCCGAGGAATGGTGCACATGTGCGTTGACTTGACAGACGACGCGGTACACTAATCACCTTGGTCACAAGCTCTACCAATTGGATCGGGCATGTTGTTCTCGCATCTCAGCACGGCGGTACATGCAGCAGTCCCCTCAGCTGCCCAGCGCCGGAAATCCAGCATCTGTGCGCAGGGAAGAATGTCAACTCGCTTCGGATAAGGCTCCATCCGCTATACCACACATCCCGTGTCTGGCTCCATCCGCTATACGATCCAGACAACGGCGCACAATCCTTCCCGCCTCGGCTGGTCTCTCAAACTTTGGCCCCTAGCGCACCTTTCGGATCCGGTCATGTATCCGTGTTCAGGATCGACTCATTATGAGTCTGCCGAAGCATCAAGTCTCAACCAAGACTGGCTTTGCAGCCACCACATTCGGACCGGTCTTGACAGATGTCATGGGACAAGGCATGGGCATTGGACTACGTCAGATGCAGTGGATCACAGAGCCAGGAGTGCTAGTGCTCCAGATAAATCGCTCTAGAAATCAGTCCATTTCAAGCTCGACAAGGCTAGAGTTTAGGCGTCACTCGCCAGGTTGGGGCGGTTTTTTTTTATGCGGCTATCCCGGATGGTTCAGTATATTGAACACCAAGACTGAAGAGCAGATTGGCAGTCAAAGATGAACACGGATTCGGTGCAACCTTGGTAACCTTGATCCCGGCACATGAAACATTGTACTAGCCGGCCTCGGCCGGTCGTCTGGGAGTTTTCGAGGCTGGGGTCCTTGCATTTGAGCCCGATCCTCGAGTGAAGGTGTAAGACGAGGACATAAGTCAATTATAATCAGGGACGGCGAAGGAAAGCCTGGCCAAGACAATGGCACTAGTAGTGGTAGTAGCATAATGATGCTTGTGTACAAGAGGTTGCACCCTTCCAGGGGTTTAGTCTTATTTGTAGTTACTGTATTCGAGCGCTATGTCCATTCGTGTGGCTACGGCTATAGCTACGAGTTATGCTATGACGAACTCGAATCCACGGTCTCAGTTGAGAAACCTACCCATTGGACAATCCACGCTCGTCACCGTCCACTACTGTACTTTGTCAGCGACGATATTTACAGCAACTGTACGGAGTACTCTGTACCCACCGACACGCCTGGGATGGGACGATCGTAGAAGCAGCCACGAATGCAGAAGCAACCATGTATCAGCCCCTAGGCCGGTCATCCACGTAGACTGGACGGTAGAATACGGTCTGGTCACAGCGTGGTTGCAACATTTTAGCTGTCTGTCGATATGTACTCCGTATGTCTATCCAGCTATCTGCTTGGCTAATTAGCTATCTGCTCGAGTGCCATCATGACCGCGACCGCGAGCACGCTCTTCTCATGCACATGGCGCAAAGTCCTCTGTTTATGAATCACATCATGTATCCCATCCGAGGCTCTCCTGGTGAAACTGACCATCTGACCCTCTTACCATTTCGCACAGCTCCTTGCTCGAACTATAGATTAGATGTGTATACGTACGTACCATACCATATCTATGCCCATTTATACCCTCACCGTCGCTCTTTGCCACAGTAGTGAACGTCTACTCTCTGGTTCTCTACAGCGGAAAAGGCGTATATAGGGAGCTTGGTCGTTGGTTTTACCCCGCAGACACCAGAATTCATGTCCGAGTTAGAACTCCTCGGTTGAGGATATACAATATACAACATACAGTATGAAATACATGCGATATGGAATACATGCGATGTGGAATATAGAATGCTCGATGCTTACATGCGCAGTATAGGCATAAAGGCCAGTACAGTATCTTTACCACGACCACTCCAGCACCAGCACCAGTAATACACCCAAGCCAGAATTACAGTGCAGTGCAGAGCAGTGCAGAGCAGTGGGTAATCGAATTCGAACCATAGCGCTACTGTGCTGTAGTGCTACGCCGCCACAGAAACCATCTCGACGGCACAAACCCCCAAGGCGGTCTTGGTCTTGGTCTTGGTCTTGGTACCGAGATCAGGAGAAGGGTTCCCATTCCTGTTCCCATGGATTGCTCCGTCCTCGTACTCGTACTCGTACAGTCGAGGTTGAGGGCGAGGAGGTGTCTGCGTCTGTGGCTTCGTCTGCGTCTGCGTCTGTGGCTTCGCCGGACAAAGCGGATCACACAGGGCGATTTCCATATCCATACCCATATCTATGCCCGAGACGGGACCGTGGCCACTCACGCCTGGTGAAGATAGTCGTGGCATTAGTATCGCATATCGCAATCGCGTATCGCG
This sequence comes from Cladophialophora carrionii CBS 160.54, assembly GCF_000365165.1. NCBI lineage: Eukaryota > Fungi > Ascomycota > Eurotiomycetes > Chaetothyriales > Herpotrichiellaceae > Cladophialophora > Cladophialophora carrionii. The sequence continues at coordinate 2,406,326 of NW_008481831.1, forward strand.
TATCGCAGATGGCATCAAGGGAGAGAGGAGCAACTTACCGTATCCATACGTGACTACCCGTGGTTGTACGCAAAGGTCGAGATCCGCAGCCAGAGGGGTCGTTCGTGGATATGGATTTCTGGGGGAAAGGACGAGGACAAGTGGGTAGGCAGCGTGTATCGGACTCGACTTGAGCAAGAGAAGGAGAGGGACGAGAAGGAGCAATATTATCATCCACATGATCGGCTACCGCCGTCACCACCGTGGTGGTGGTGGCCTCGTCTCTGGGCAGTCCTTTCCTGCGACCTTCGCCGTGGATGCTGCCTCCGCTCGGGGCTAGAGCGTGGCGTCGGGCGTCCGGATCGACAGCCTTGGTATGCTTGCGTCGAGGACGTCGCTTGTTACGCGGTTGCGGAGACGGCAGCGGAGGAGAGACTGGCCCCAGGCTGAAGTGGACGACTTTACATCTATGCTTCCTTTTCTCGGGACGACGGTCGACGGTTGCGGTTGCGGCTGTGGCTGCGACTGCTGCTTTGACCGGGCGAGTTTGATAGCTGGATCCTGTACGTTGAACAAAGGTCAGCGCAGTTTCTGATACTCATGGACAAGGGGGTCGAGGTATACCTCTAGAAGTCATTTCGTGTCGTGTGGAGGCGGAAGCTGAAGTCGGGTATAATATATTTGATTGTATTTGGTGTGTGCGGTGAGGTGTGTGTGCAAGGCTTTACTCTATCTTCTGTGTCTGTGGACTATTGGGGTAATCGTGGTAGAGTCTAGCATGGCGCAGATGCGAGAATACGAATTGCTGAAGCAGCAGCCTTTGGTTATACTTCAATTCAAGGCTTCAAACAAATGGCATTTAGGTGCAGGTCGTCGATAGTGATGCTGATGTTTTTGGGAATCAGGGACAAGCAAAGATGTACCGTTGTGACAACACGAGTGGCCATATCAATAACAGATAGTGAGGCAGGGTGCCAGGGACGGAGTGACGGTATGTAGGCAGCGACGAAGAGTGTGACATGAGGGACTTGCGGATAGAAGCGTCTCACCCACGAGATGAGTCGAGACGAGTTCCGAGCGTGCGAATCGAGCGTCCAACGGTCAGAAGCGGATAGACCAACACCAGCTCCTGGCAATGTGTTCGATCTTCTCAGAACTCTCAGCTTTGAGAGCGTAACCACAGACGAACTGGGAGTGTACGCCATGATGCGGAATGAGGTTGATATAAAACAATGTCCGACTCCTGCGGCTATCCACTTACCTTTGCGGGCCACTCTTTTCGAGAATGGTTGGGGCAGATTGATATCAGCCTCGAAACACATACTGGGGTCTTTCGTCGGGTCGCCATTCGTTCGGGACGAGATCAATTCCAGTGTTCTCGCAGTCACATAGGACTCCGCATAGAATGATATTGTCTTCGAGTAGCGGCACAGCTCAAACATGACATGAGTACCTTCAATTGACTGCCATATCACATCGATTGCGACAGCCTTGTTGAAACAGACACATGGGCTGCCATGCTGTCTGCGAATGAGGAACCTGCTCGGGAGGTAGCTACCTCTTATGTCCAGGCTTCCTTGATCATCAACTGATTTCTGTTTTGCTCTGGATCCTCAAGCTCTGACACCGTCTCTGTGGCGGTAGTCGTCGCGTTCTCTCGGGTCTCGCTCGTATGAATGGTCTCTCTTCCGTCTTCGAGGCGACCGGGAACGAGATCGTGATCGAGAGTATGAGCGTTTCCGCCTGTCTTTATCCGGATCTCGCCTGCGGCCTTCATCTCTCCGATCCCGGCTTCTGTCTCGGGAACGATATGAGTCTCGATACTCATCTCTGTCGCCCTCCCTGTCCCTATCATAGTCTGGACCTCTCTCGCGTCGTGATGCAACAACACTCGCATTTGCACCCGTTGGGCCAGGCGTCCCTCCGCTTCGGTGATCATCAGGTAAGAACCGCTCGTCGACGCCTCTCATGACGGAATCACCGTTCCTACCAACGCCAGATCCACCGCCACTTCCTCGCCATCTCTTTACGTCCTCACCAAATCGGCCCGTGTCTTCGTTCTTCATATCCGTGTACCTCGTTCTTCCTTTCTTGCCTAGTTTAGTCATGTCACGTATGCGCATGTATTCTGGTAGCGCGGACTTGTCAGATACTTGGTCTTCGAAGCGTGCGCCCATGACGTCTCGTCTCTTCAGGATTTCCGCTGCTTCGTCGCCTTGGAAGAATGCACCTTTGTGGTGGTACCGAGCTAGGTATGAAGCTTCATGGCGATTCTCCTCGCGCTCGGCCTTTTGTTTCTCGAGATATTCTTTATCTTCTTTTTCACGTTCTTCCGCAGTAAGATTCCGCCGCCGTTCGATTTCTTCGATTTCCTTCTCTCGTGCGATCAGGGCCTCGCGATCTCGCTTCAGACGCTTCAACTCGCGGAGTTTCCAGGCTTGATACTCGCCTTCAGGGTCGAGGCCGTCTGTGTCATCTACCATCGATTCGGGGAGGACGTCGTCGTCATCGTCCCATGCCTTCTTCCCTTGCGCGCGAGCAATTGCATCTCGTTCGAGTTTATCTTTTATAAGAAGTTCTGCTTGTGCAAGCCGCCGTGCTTGTGTGTCCATTTCGGAGTCGGGAGCAGGCGTGCCATTTGTGATCGCTTCGGGTGTAGCATTGGAGGCTTGTGGGGTAGCTGATAGGTTTCGGTCTGATTTCTTGATAAACGTAGGACGTTGGAACTTCCGCCGAGGGGCGTCGTCTTCGGAACTTTCCTCTTCTTCGTCCTCTTCTTCGTCCTCTTCTTCGTCCTCTTCTTCGGATTCGTCTTCGGATTCGTCTTCCTCGTCTTCAGACTCCTGTTTGATGTCTGTTTGCCTTGCAGTGTCCGACCGCGAGCCTATAGCTGGAGCCTTGTTCTGTGGTGTTCCCACTTTGGGCGCCGTGGCAGTGGTGCCATCCTCGTCGTCTGTAACAAATCCTTCCTCATCCTCATCCTCGCTCTCTTCCTGTCTCTGTGCCTGGGGCTTTGCGGGCTGCGGTCGGGACGGCTGCGGTCTTCTCTGCGGTGGTTTCTGACTTGGCTGCTCCTCCTCTGATTCTTCTTCGTCAGAGGATTCTTGCTCCGCAACTGGCTTGCCCGGACGATACCTTCCAACGGGTCTTGCGGGATTTGCAGTGAACCGCTTCGCGGGATTGGGCATAGGCGGTGGCATGCTGAGAATGCCCTGCAACCAGCAGGCGGACTAGACTTCAGAAATGTGTGGTGTTGACTCTACCAGTCACAGCAATCGTAGAGTCTGTACTCCGTAGGCCGTTTGCCATCGGTTGCAGATACGGCGGAGTATGCAGCACATCGAGTACTACGTCACAGCAGACAGTCCGTGCTCAACCAATTTACAGCCGAATGGTTTTGAAGCTCCAACGACAGTCTGTTTGAAACTCGTCTCAATCTCATGTCACTTCACACTTAATCCCCATCAGCTGAACATTGCTTCAGGGCGCAGCCATCTGTGCAGGGATATTCAAACGCAACATACGCCCATCTGAAATCAAGTGAGCATGCTTTACCTCATCAAGTGGAGACAAGCTCGCATGCCGTGAGAAGTTTCACGGTTTGTCAACCGGACTTCACGAAGTCAAGGTAAAGGAGTCACAGATGCCGTGCAGGAAGGACGCAAGTGATGCTGGCTCGTCTGCGGCTCCTGCCCTCCCAATATCAAGCTGCGACTCTGTTGCCTTTCCATGCCATTTGACCACCCCTCCGCATAGCACAAACATCACCCGGACGCAGAACCATTTGCTTGTTTGCCGCACTTGACAATCCTATCTCTGCTCTCAGTCTCCTTTTCGTGCAAACCTGCATCATTCCCAAGCTTGAAATACCAAAATGTCCGCCTCCACTCCTGTACCCCAAGATCAGACCTCCACGCCTGCAGCAATGACATCTTTTCGATCGCAGATCATCGGCACCTGGGATCTCGTCTACTACATCGCCATCAATCCCGAGGATCCAGACGACATTGTCTACCCCATGGGCAATGAGGCCAAAGGACAAATCATGTACAGTAGCGACGGGTACATGGCGGCTCTGCTACAAGAGGGGAACCTGAAACCCTTCGAGCACCACTGGAAACACGGCAACACCGAAGAACTGGCTACTGCCGCGAAGAAGACCATGGCGTACGGCGGTCCATTCTACCTTGACGAGGACCCCGGCAAGCCCCAGACGATCGTCCACCACGCCCAAATCAGCATGCATCCGAACTTGATCAATACCTTGCAAGTCCGCCAGGCGGAGCTCATCCAGGAAGACGGCCGCGAGTGCCTCATTTTGGGACCTGAATCTCCGACTGAGTGGGAGGGAACCCAACGCCTTCTGCGCCTCAAGTGGCGGAAGCGATCTCAGAACAATGCGACGAAGGCCCCCCACGATGCTAGAGAGTTGAAGCTGTGAAGGGATGGAGGTTGGCCAGAAAAGCAAGGTGCCAAACGGATCACAACAAATTCGCACACACGAGGCTCTTCGTGCAGTAATTCCACAAATATCTGAGACAGAGCCGACCTGTGAGCAAGCACGGCATTCTGCCAATTATGCGAGAACTACAGCTGTGGCTCATCGTTGGTTTGTGGCTTGCGAACGAACTGAAGGGGAACCGGTAGTCCTTACTCCGTCATACCAAGAAAGACTGGAGTGACTCGGAGTCGTAGAGGGATCCCTACTCGGTCAGAAACATCGGATAGTGCCTTGTCTAGTTGCTAATTAATTACTTGCAACGACAGTCATAATGCGATCCCAGCTGGCGAACATGATTCCCCTTCACTACGCCCGTGGAGTAAGGACCAACCCATGGAGTGATGGAATGTATTACATGTCATCGTATCCGAGCAAGAGGGTTCCGGAGTCTGTCTCTATCAGCCTCAACAGCATGCATCATTTGAATCTGACGGTATTCTGCATCGTGTTCTCAAATCTTCATAAAGCACATTCAGGTCGTCCATCTAGTTTTAGCCATTCATCCATCCACCCATTCTTAAGCCAGTCCGTGACCCGCGCCATTGATTGGTAACGCCGGGCTATGCTCCTGTTGGATCCAGTGCTGGTATCCTCCGTATTCCGACGAAGCCTGCGGATTGCTCAAGTCCGTCATTCAATACTCGACCTTTTTTAACGCCTTCTATTGCCGGCTGGACTCTGAGCACACCACCTCTCGCTGTCGCTCTTGCTTCTCCTCTCTCGAACCTCGATGTTTATAACTACCGCTAATTGCGAGACTCACGCGCCAAGAGTCATTCTCCCTTCGACATGGCCGTGCTCCTCTCCGTCCACGAGCAGATAATGCAAAATGTCACTCAGACTCAAGACACCCTTGAGCACGTTGCTGTCATCCACAACCATCATGCGGTGCACACGGCTCTTCTTGATCGTTTCAAAGATGGTGTCTAGGCCGTCGTCGATGCTGCAGCAGTATATGCCCGGATGTGTGGCAGAGCGAGCACTGAGCGCACGCCCAACAGTCCAGGTCAGATTGCCGTAGTCGCCGGATTTGAGGATCTCGATCACGTCGACGGCTTCAAAAACATTGAGAAGGACGCCTATCAAGAAGGTACATTAGCAGGACTTAGTTCCGGTGAAGCCTTGTAGGAAAGGATGAGGTGCTTACCCTCCGTCGTCACTACAGGCACGGAACTGATATTCTTGGTGACCATGATGTCGACCACGTCCAACACACTGCTATCCATACTACACCTCACAATCTCCGTGTAGGTGCCCAACTTGATGACTGCAAGTGGTTTCTTCAACATGTCGGTTTCTTTCACGTTCATGGCAATAAACTTGAGAATGCGGTATTGTGTTATTACCGACGTGACCATGGTGCGCTGTGTGTCGGAATCATAGGACACGAGAGGTATGCGACGAGCCCGGGAGACCAGCTGCTTCCGTAACGCGTCGTAGAGGATCGCTTCTGGAGAGGCGCTGACAGTTTCGGGCGCCCGGACATTGAGGACTTTCTCGACGTCTAGCACAAGACGAGTGAGTCAGCGAGTGGATTAGGTCAGGTTGGACATGGCCCATAGACAGGGACAGAGAGCGTACCTTTCAAGTCACTGAGAAGGAGTTTGTCGACATCCTTCAGCTTATCGGCGTGGAGATTGTAGTATCGCACGACGTTGAGGTAGTCATTCACCGTCAAGAGACCGGCATAGGTGGAGGTATTCGAGTCCCATAGCGGCGCAGAGACGATGCCTTCCAGGAAGTTAGTTCGACTGCCTCGTTTCATCCGTCCGGTCTTGCGACTCGAGACATACCGCACTGTACCATAATCTGCAGACTCTCCTTGACCGTAAGCCCGACGTCCAGCTCTATCAGTCGGAAACTCAGTGGCAGCACGTCATAGCACTTGCGCGCGCGGAGGAAATCCCGGCACGCTTGTAGCCCGGCTCTTTCATCTCGGTCTATCTGACTTTCAGGCTGAGGCCGCGACGGAGGTGCCGAAGGTTGCGGCGCTGGTTTCGGACGGAGGAGATCTGCAGGGCGCACGAATGTGGCCTGGGAATCGTAGCTAGAGTGAGAAGAAGGAGGAGTGCTATGTTGAGAGCGCGTCGGCTGATGCTGTTGCTGATGAGGCCCGCTGGGCTGGCCGTATGGCGGGGTAGGCGTCTGCGCCGGTGTCACCTCTGTATCTTCTGACATGGCGATCGACCACACTGCATGGTTTTGTGTTTGACAGGTGTATTGCTCCGGCGCGCGTGACGGTAGATTTTCTTGTTGCTTCGACAAAGGACGATGGACGAGGAAGAGTGGGGAGAAAACGTGGGAGAGCGGGCAGTCTGCTCAAGTCAAAGCTGGAGGAGGGAGAGGAAAGTGGGTAGGGCAGAGCGGGTCGAGGCGAGAAAGTGAAGTGAAGGAGAAGTGATCGTCGGTCACACAACGAGAGGCCGTTGAGCACAACTACGTATGCAAGGAGCCTTACTCTGCAAAGCATAAAGTACTGTACTACGTCGGTCTCGTATTGGCGAGCTGCCTGCCATGCTCCGTCGCTCCCGTTCACGGTTACTCTGTACAGGGCTGCCAGCCCGGAGACTTGATCCGACTCGAAATGGAGGGAACCCGGGAGAGAGGGGTGACCGGTTCACCAAGAATCGGTGGCTTAATTAATAGTCAGAAGCTAAAATAGCATGTGAAGATCAGCCGAGAACGCAGTCCACCAGAGGTTGGAGGTCACAAGACAAGATGCCTGTTCCTGTTCCTGTTCCTATTCCTGTTCCTATCATCTATCTGGTCTTCGGTGCCTGTGCCTGTGCCTGCGCCTGTGCCTACGCCCGTGCCTGGTCTATTGAATCGCTTGAAGTGCCATGGACGCCGCCAATCACTAGTAGTATTCCTTCTAAGCAGACGACTGGCCCGCTTCCGCTTCCCGCTCAGCCAACGACTTCTCGTCTCCTCCCTTAAGATACCCTTCGTACTCTCCGATCCTCTTCCCGCCCTTCTCCCATCGTGCCCGGTACTGTTGCCGCTTCAGCTCGCACAAGTCATTGAGCGCCGGCCAGTATATCTCGTGGTCGTACTCAAATTCCACCAGTCCACCACTCTCCTTCAGCAGCTGCTCTCGAGGTACATGGATGCCCGAGTCCTCGTTGAATTTGATCTTCTCACGCGTCAAAGGGTCGATAAATGGAGTGATCAGCTTGAAGAAACCCCAGATGTAGAAGGGCACATTGGTCACCAAAGCCCTTCCGAGCCGCTCCGGATAGTGGTTCTGTAAAATATTGAGCGTTTGCTTGCCCTGCGACAAGGTTGCCCCTTGGCCGGACTTGGTCTCTGCAAAGTTGATGAGCAATGCCAAAGTCTCCTGCCCGCACGGCATCATATCAATCGATCGCTCAAGCATGAAGACCAAATGCTGAATCTGCCTGTCGCTCCGCTCGGTGTTCTGTTTGGACGGCCGCATGTACTGGCATGTTCGGCCTTCGTTGTCCCACCCCAGAATCAGTTGCTTGCCAGTGGCATTCTCGATAGAGATATAGTCCTTTGTGTGTTTCTCGAGGCCATACTCGCGTCGCCATACCAGCGTATTTCTCAGTCGGGTCTCAGCTTGTGCCACATTCCAGTTTGTAGCTCTGAGATAGCGAAGCAGACATTCCCGTGTCAGGAACATGCGCTCCGAGTCTGTCATGGCTGTGGACTTGGATCCCTTGGCTGATGTCTCTGGTATCTCGGTCCATGCAGTCACATTCTTGTAGAGTGCGGCATATTTTGTCTCCTGTTCCGCCGTCAATGCTGGCCTCACGGCCGGCTTCGAGGTCTCTAGAGGCTCGGCTAACGGTGTTTTGATAAGACCATCAGCGGCGGTGCGAGGGAGGTTCAGCTTCGGAGCAGATGATGCGTTTTCGGGCTGTTTCTCTGCTTGGTTTCCGTTGGCGGCGACAGCAATCTCATTCGCGCCCTTGACATCGTGCACAGGTATATCTACCGCCTGGGTTGTGTCGTCCTCAATTTTCACCTGCCCGACTTGTGTCGCTAGATCCGCAGCCGCCTTTTCGGGATCGGCAGACCCAGTTCGTAATGTCGCATTGTTTGCCACATCTACTGCCATATTGTGGGATTGTCGAATGAGCGATGCGCCAGAAGAATCAGGTGGTCCGGCAGACCGTGGAAAGATGAAGCTCACATTACGGCTTGAGATTGTTGGGGAAACTGAGAAGCCACGATCGGAAACCCCTGTGCCGGGCAGCCTGATGAAATCAATTTCACCGCTTGACTTATGTAAGCGCTGAGGATTGTCCAGTCACCCACCAGTCACCCAGTGGCTGCTGGTGGCTGCTGGTGGCTGGGTGCGTGGGCGCCCAGCCATGTGGAGCCCACAGTAGTCGACCTGCCCCGCTGTGAGGCTGGAGCTTCAGCCACAACATCTGTTCGCATTCCTCGAAGTGCTAGTCCTCGACGATACCCATCGCAGTCGACGATTATAACCATCCTAGCTGTCCTGCTGCGCGAGCACGAAAACATCCCCTCCACCATGTTGTCACGCGGCTTCTCTACCCACTCCAGTAAGCGGTTTCATGTGGACATCCTGCCGTGCGAATCGAGCAAGCTGAAGGCCAGCCTCCAAATCTCGCTTCCCCTTACTCTTTACTCCGTATTCTCTTTTCAACTCCCCTCATGACCTCGTTTAAGTCGGCCTATGACTGCTCAAATATCCCGGCCTTGCAGCTCTTAATCAGCTAAACTCAGAATATGTACTAAAGTGGGAAAGGCAAGCTCGCGGCTTCCTGCAGTAGCCCATGTGCTCGCTCACCGGCTCTGACCTCTTCACTCCCATGGGCTGTAGTCGAAGCAAGCAACATGCTGCCAATTCTGGCCACTGACCAGTCGAGTATGTCAGCACGGTCAAACTTTCAGGTCGTAAGACCTCCGGTGATCACTGCCGATTTCCACCAAGCTCGAGCGTCAGCCGCGAGTTTCCCCATGATTAACTCATCAAGCACTCAAGCCATTCATTCTTTTAAGGCACGCTGCTCTGGCCGGCTCCTCTTCCCCATCCTCACTTCCCTTTCAGGCGAGCATTTCCGATACCTTCGCACCTCAGCAACGTCCCATGCAACGTTCAAGAGTTGTTGGACCACGAAAGTAGCAGTCATCCTGCGTTGAGAGCGCTGCGAGCGCGTGAGAGGTGCCAATGAGTCTGCTTTTGGAGCTTGTAGACTAATTCGACCGCGGACCTAATCGTGCAGAGTCCTCAAACCTCGAGCCACGTGAAGCCACAATGCCGAAACTGAGATGTCCCAACAACCAAGCCAGACTTTCTCCCCTGAGCAGTTACGAGACTTTCAGATTGTCGCTAGAATATCATCATGCCTGTCATTGGCGGGCTCGTCTTTTACGATAACCAGCTTCCTCAGCTATCCGCCGCTACGGAAACCCGTCAACCGGCTTGCGTTCTCCATTGCTGTCGCCAACTTCTTTGGATGCCTCTCGTACAGTTGGGCTCAGGCCCCCATACACGCTGGACGGAATTCCGCTTGGTGCCAGACCCAAGGGTTCCTTCTCACTTGGTTCTTGATGACAGACCCCTTACTTGTGCGCTTTAGCCCTATGCACCCGTCTATACGGTGTACTTGGACCAATTGATCTAATTTGTACTACAGGTGATGATAATGGCGTTTAATGTCTTTCTGACTGTTCGGACCAAACGGAATGCGACAGAATTGAGAAAGATCGATTTTGTTGCGGTCTTATTAGCATTCATCTTACCTTTCATTCAAGCTTTCACCTACTTGTTCTGGAGGCCGAACGGCAAGACTGTCTACGGCCCGGCGACACTTTGGTGTTGGATTGCTAAGGAGTCCGCGATCATCCGGCTGGTGGCCTTCTTCGTGCCAATATGGTGAGCTTCATTATCAAGAAGCCTTCTCAAGGAACAGTTTCTAAACTAGGTCAGGTGTTTCGTTTCTATCGCCATCTTCTTCCTCGCTCTGAGCGGCAAGCAGATCCTTCGTGTTCGTAATAGCGTCAAGTCCGCCAAAGCCCAATCCGCTCTACACAGGGAAGAGCTTGCTCTAGGCACCGACGGCTTTCCTGTGCCACGAGAGCGCCGATTCTCAAGTTTCGCGCGAGCTTTTATTGGGCCCACTGTAAGTTTAGAATCAGGAGGATCAGTAGTGACAGCCACGAACGGCGAGCAGAGCTCACAGCTGCCATCCCCTCAATTCAAAGGACTCGAGCCCCTTTCGCCACTCGCACCGATTCAATCGCGCGAGCTCCTGGACCTAGAGCGGCAGCTACAAGGAGGCCCCTACGCACAAGAATCACTATACCAAACCACAACTTCCTCATCACCGTTCGGCACTTGGCACCCGACCTCCCCTGCTGGTACTCTGGGCCGTTCGCCTTCCGATCAACCAATACTGCAAAACAGCGAACAGATTTCTTCGCGACGGTCGTCTTCCCGCTTCGACAGGATTCACTGGAAATACGCAAAATTTGCTCTTCTGTGCACGCTTGTTTTGTTTGTGACCTGGGTACGTCTCGTCTACCCCAGATCTGCCTTAGCCTTAGTTCCGATGCTACCCAAAATCTCCGTTTTGGAACCTGAAGACACCGATGGACACGAATTGAGCTGTGAATTCTGACATTAATGCGAACGTTGCTCACAGGTCCCTATAAGCGTTAACCGCGTCTACAATATCGCCGCTCCCAACAAGGCGATCTATGGCCTCTATCTCGCTTCCGCCGCCTGCGTTCCGCTGCATGGTTTTGGCAACTTCTGTATCTACCTATCAATCAGTTGGACCGAGTGTATAGAATTTATCACGTGTTCAGGTGATCGGCATTCGAGACGACCTTCAGTTTCACGGGTGAAGGACGGCAATAGGAGTAGATGGAGAGAGACGGTGATGAAATGGGGAACCACGAGGAGAGGAATCGACCGAGACCAATTCGAGGTAAACCTCCGAAGAGAAAGCCGAGCCGGAGAGGGATGACGGTAGACTTGGGCGTCAAGCGAGCGAAATGAGCGAGCATCATCTTATGAGCAATTCGGAAATCCAGAGTCTTCCAACTCGCAATTGGCGCATACTGACTCGATATCAAAACGTGCAAAGGGAGTGGATGTTCTGCGTACACAGTAGAATCTCCATCCACACATGATTCGAGGGCAACCCTGGAATTACGAGTGTCTCTGAACCGGTCATGTAGAGCTGGCAAGTGACTTCCTCGCTGCTAATTGCCACAGTCCTCCTGCAGAAGATTTGCAAAACCCAGATGGAAAATATCCGCACGCAGGCCCGTGGTCTTGAAGATTACAAGCGTGAGCGATGAGCCCAGTGGAGGCTGTGAAGCCATACCTGCCGTGACGTGATCATTCGTACCATTGTGGCCCCCACATGAGATCTCTCCCCACATGTAAACACGCCAGACTTGAAGCGGCTAGCCTGTAACGCCCTATCTTGGCAATTAACGCGTCGGAAAGTCGCGTCGACTTCACATTTCGTCAAAGCAGTCTATGATGAACCACAATCAGTCCTCATCCCGACTCTCCATCAACAGCGCAACGTATCAGCCAACATGACCGAAATGAAAGAAAACCTCAATGCACGCTTCGATCCTGCAGGCAATGGACTCGCTCCAGACATCCTGGACGTCCTGCAATCAGTACTCCGCGTCCACTCCCTAACCGCAGACGAGTTGTTTATAAAATGGGAGGTCTACTGTTTGAAGATGGGCAGCGAGGAGACGAAGTTGGATCTCGAGACCGCGCGCATGTTCGCGAAAGACGTGCAAGACTCGGTCGAGCGAGGAGAACGGGCACAACAATCGGGACCCAAATCCGCAGTCAAGCAAGAAAGGAAAAGTAACGTGCACGCTACTCCTCGGACTAATGGGAAAGCGGACGTCTTCGGCATGTATGTGGCAGTCATGCTCCTTTCGTGGCGTCGTCGAAAATAATGCTGACAGAGACAGGCTCGATGAACTCACGCCCAATGCACACCCACGACGAAATGGCAGCATCAAGCGAAAATCGGATTTCGACACTCCAATGCCCCGGAAGGTCAGTCGGCCTGACATGAAGAAGACTCCAAGCAAAACTGGGAAGACAGATGGACTGGCGGGAATACCCTTCTCCGAGCGACAGAATCCAGGTCAGACCATTGAGACACTCAACGAGCACCTCTCGGCGGCTGAAGCACCAATTGCGCCTTTCTCGCAAGCACGCGTGAAACTGGTCTCGGGGACCGACTACAAAAAGTTCGAATACAGGCCGATGGCGATGCACCTTTCGGAGGCATCGGAAATGCTTGATGAGCGCATCGACAATTTCCTGGCTATCATTCAAAAGGCTTACAACCTGGAAGACTCTTCTTTCGGCAATGCTGCCGCGCAAAGTACCAGCGAGATTGTTGCAGTAGGCCGGATCGCATGCGACACTGCTGAAGGCAAACTGAATGCAGCATCACTAGTGCTGGAGATGTCGAGACGAATGGGGGCAGGACTCCGCGTGCCGCTGAAAGTTGATGCGCTACCATCCTACCAATTCTTCCCGGGCCAAATCGTTGCGTTGCGAGGCACGAATGCTTCTGGCCTCTACTTCTCCGTCAAGGAAGTGCTCTCAATACCAAAGCTTCCTATGCCCGCTTCCTTGCCGAACAACATCGAGACGATCAATGAGAGACTGGAGGTTTCGGAGGATTCGACATCGTTGCCTCTCAACATCATTGTCGCCTCCGGTCCGTTTACCGCCGAAGACAACCTGGACTTCGAGCCTTTCCAGGCGCTGTGCGACAAGGCTGAGGAATCAATAGCCGATGCTTTGATACTGAATGGCCCGTTCCTTGACATCGAGCATCCAATGGTTGCCTCTGGAGATTTTGAGATGGGTGATGCGCAGGGCCTGGACCACGAAGCCTCGTTGGCGGCATTGTTCCAGAGATGGATATCCGCACCTCTCCAACGGCTCTGCTCAGCTGTACCGAGCGTCACAATCATCATGATCCCTAGCGTTCGCGACGCCTTGAATAAACACGTCAGCTGGCCACAAGCACGACTTGTAAAGAAGGACCTTGCTCTCCCCAAACAAGTCACCATGCTTCCCAATCCGTCGTTCATCTCGCTGAACGAGGTCGTATTCGCCGTCTCCTCCCAAGACATTCTATACGAGCTCAGTCGCGAGCAGCTGTCACATGGTCCGGCGCCTGACCTATTGACGAGATTGCCAGGCTACCTGATCGACCAGCGGCATTTCTTCCCCCTTTACCCACCGATGTCGAGAGGCAAGTTGTCCAGCAACGGCATCGTGAAAGCCACAGGTGCATGCCTGGATCTCGGCTTTTATAAGCTTGGTGAATGGATGCAAGTCAAGCCCGATGTGCTGATCTTGCCGAGTATGTTGACGCCGTCCATCAAGGTATGTTTGGAGGCCTGGATCCGCCTGAACTCCGATTGCTCTTCTGCGGCGATTGCTGACATGGTGTTGCAGGTCGTCGACAGCGTGATGGTGATCAACCCGGGCCAGCTGTCCAAACGCAAGGCCGCCGGCACATATTCCCAAATCTCACTGCGTCCGCGTGTCTTGTCCGAGGAGGAGAAGGCAGCCCGGACCGTCACCCATGACGTTTTCGAGCGCGCTCGAGTCGATGTCGTAAGGATATAGTCACAAGCCCCGACAGGCAGTCTCCTCGCTAGTACCGTTGGCTGGTAATTCCCAAGCACGTCTTGGGTAGCGATCACGCTGTAAAGATAATGAAACATGTCATAATAACTTCGTCTTCAGTTCGCCGGGTCAGGCGCGCGATTTCCTTCATCTCATCATTTGGTCATTTCGTTCGTGCCTTTCGTTTCACGGTTCCCGTCTCATCACCGCAGGAGGAGCAATCCTGTTCGTCGCCCCTCCCTCCTCCTCCCCATCTCTCCGTGCTCAACAGCGGTGTTCTGGTTCCGCGGCACATCCGCCATCAAGCGATCCAAGCCCAGATCCCTCCAGATCGGCTCCCGCATGACTCCCGCGTGGCTTGCCTCGCCGGTCGGCTCACCACTGCCCATCGCCCCACCGCTCCCGCCAACCCCGCCCGCGACCGCGGACGCCGCACCGGCCACCATCACCCCCGGGGCTGCTGAAGTCTGGTTCAACGCGCGATTGATCCCAAACGCGGCGTGCATGTCTGGCACGACATCATCCTCGTCCTCGGGGTTGATCGGCATCAAATGCAGGGGGAGCGCGATCTCTTCGAACGGGAGGTAGTGGCCCGGCACAGCGGTCATGCCGCTGCCATCCGCGAGCGTGCCTCGACTGCCGTTGCTGTTAATGTTGGCGTTGGCGTTCGCGCCGCTGCTGGACTGTTGGGCTTGGGCTGTGGTTGAGCCGGCGGGTGCGAAGACCGTGGAGGAGGGGGGCCGGCAGAATTCTTCAAACACGTCCGCGAGCCGCGAGGAGCGCATGTGGATGTGTGTGGCGGAGGAGTCGCGCGACATGGTGCGAATGCGAATGTGGATGCGACAGCGGAGAGTCCTATTTGGTAGTCAGCGAGAACGAGGGCGCGTCAAGCTGAAGATTGAACAGTGGTGAACAAGCGTGGGGCAATGGGTAAACTGTGTAGATTAATTAATAAGTGATGGCTGACGTGGAAGGCGGAGATGTAAATATACGGTGAAGCAATGCGGGATAAGCGGACTCCTCGCTCTTTTCCCTTGTCGTGCTGGCATGGAGTACGGAGGACCTAATGAATTAATTCTTTCTCGAAGTGGCTCCCAGATCATTCTCCTTGCACTTTGGGGATCGAGCACTCTCATCGTGCCACTGTGACAGAGAGGCAGACCGAAGCAATGCCCTGCAATCTCTAACATTGGGCGCCCGCACCCTTCGCACTCCTAGCACTAAACACCGTGCAAGTCCTTATCGAAACAACATCATTCAGTCAATTCCTGACCCGCGGAAATTGTCTGGCTATTCGCAGTGTGCGAACTACTTATGGAAAAGAGCTCTTCTTCACAAGGTACCGCGCATCTCGCACCGACTTCGCACTACCCCGCGATCTCCACAGATCGCAGACCTTCAGCCGTGCATCATGTCTGCATGATAGAGCCTTGCATGACCCTTCTTCTGTTCATCGGGAGGTAGTACGTAACTGTTGGCTGACCCTACTCCGTGCTCTCTCTCCCTTTCTATCCCATTCATTTCCCCGACACACGTGGACCCTCGCCTCGTTGACTCCGTCTCCGTCTCCGTCTCCCCCTCTTTCCCATCCATCCCTAAGTGAACCATGCCCGGCCTTCGAGTCGCATTCACAGGCGGCTCCGGCAAAGTCGGCCGGCATGTGATTCAAACCCTCGTCAACCACGGTCACCAAGTCATCAACCTCGACCTAGTGGACCTCTCGTCCACCACGTCGGGGGACCCGGCCTTTTCAGCCCTCCAGAACGTCCATACGATCAAATGCGACCTCACGGACAGCGGCCAAGTCTTCAGCGCCCTCAACACGCACATGACCCTCGGCGAGCCGTTCCCAGCGGAGCCACCCCGCGCAGTCGACGCGGTCATCCACTTCGCCGGCATCAACAAGCCCATGGTCGTCAGCGACGGCGAGACCTTCCGCATCAACGTGCTGGGCACGCACAACGTCGTCGAAGCCGCCTGCAAGCTCGGCATCAAAAAGGTCATCCTGGCCAGCAGCGTGACGGTGTACGGCGTCTCCTTCGGCCAGGGCGACCTCGAGTACGCCAGCTTCCCCGTCACCGAGGACGCCGACACCAACCCGACGGACCCCTACGCGCTGTCCAAGCTCTGCGGCGAGAGGGTTGCACGCAGCTACGCCGCCCGCTTCGGCGTCGACATCTACTGCCTCCGGATCGGCCGCGTGTTCGAGCCGCACGAATACACCGCCGGCGACATGTTCCGCGGCTATGTGCGCGAGCCGGAGAAATGGTTCCAGCACGGCTGGTCGTACACGGACGCGCGGGACCTGGGAGCCATGTGTCAACGTGGGCTGATGGTTTCGGGCTTGGGGTTCCAGGTGTTTAACGCGGTGAACACCGCTATCACGAACGAGAGCCAGGATACGGCCGAGTTTCTACGCGGCTTGTATCCACATATATTGCAGACGAGGGGTTTCGAGGAGCGCGAGGCGCCTATCAGCAACAGGAAGATTCGGCGCATGTTGGATTTCAAGGACGAGCATGATTGGAGGGCGTACTTGACTGAATTATGATACGTATGGCACACTTTGGTATGGTAATGTAGGCGGATCAATGTATCGGCAGAATTTTCGATGCTCCATGTTTGTCTGGATGGTCTCGATGTTGCTCATCCGCTGACTAACGTCGTTGCCTACATGCTATCGTCTTCGATGGTGAATCCGCTGCTGATGGATACAACTTTACCTTGCGTATTCATAGGAGGCAGCGAAAGATGCAATGCACCCATCGGGATGTCGCCTAGCGAGCGAGGTAGTAGTCTTGTCGCCGTCACTGTCCCTGGACACATAAAGGAGATGGACTAAACACCATGGCGTGTCATCAAGTCGATAAGAATTTGCAAGGCCGTACTGACTGAAACATGGAACAGGCAAAAACTCGGACGACCTGTGCAATGAGCAGTATTGACTATGTTTGAGAAGAGCGTTCCAAATGTATGTTAATCAGCAACCAGCTGAGGGACTTGATATCTGTGATCAAATGTTTGAGGAAATTTCTATATTAACAAAGTACCAAGTCTCAAGCCACCACCCTATACTCCACGTTAACCACCATCCATTCCACGTTAATGCCGTCCACTCCGCGTTAGGTCTTGCGCCCAATAAAGGTCGCCATAGTGTAAGTCAAGCATTTCCCGCGTGCCACTTCGGCAGTTAACTGATCTTGAGCCACTTCCAGCTCTTTCATATCCAGAATGCCACCCCTCCGACGCAAGGTCTCCAACACTTCATCGCAGGACCATAGGACAAAGTCGGTCTCCTGCTCAAGGAGATACGGCATGATTGGAGAGTCCGTTCTTTCGACCTCGACCAACCCTTCGCTCTCCAGCTCGGTCGCGAGACGGTCAAACTGCCGGATAGAGCTGAACAACCCGACGTATTTGTCGAATAATCTGAAATAGTCCGCGCTGAGTGGCAAAGGATCGAGCGACTGATCCAACTCGGCGAAGCATTGGGAGACGGTTTCATACCATTGGATGTAGCCACCGGGTTCTACAGTAGCCAAGTCAGTCCCTCCGACGAACGGGGTAGATCACAAAGGCATGGGGCGCCAAAACCCCTTACTGAGCATCTGGACCAGCTTCTTAATGACCGCCTCTCTCCCCCCAGCCATCAGAGGGGCGCAAATCGCCCGAACGTGGACAACATCGAATCTTCCCACAAACTCCTCGGGGAGGGGGTCGAAGAAGTTCCATATGCCGAAGTCGATGTTTTCGGGACGTGTCCAGACCGGAGGGTACTGCTCTGTGGAGACGTCAAGGGCGACGACCTTGGCCCGCGGATGCTCATGGGCCAACGTCAGGCCCACGATCCTGTTGCTGTTATTTCAGTGACGTTGCTGCAAGGGTGCTCCTTTGGTCCTTGGCTCGCGCACCCACCTGTTCCCTGCTGCTATGTCCGCGATTTCCAATGATCCGGTACGAGTACTCGTATGCTGAATATGCTTGGCGATCTCTGGGTGCAGCAAGAACCCGTTCTTCAGGACGAAAAGGGAGTGTTGCGCTGTAAGTCTTTTTCAAACCATTACGGTGAGTTCGAGGCAGCAGCAGCAGCAGCAGGGCGCTCTGGAGCTGGACATACCGAGCAGATGACAGGAAATTTCGAGACAAGATGTAGTTGTCGCCTGATTCGGCGGCGGGATTGCTGCCCATCCTTGTTTTGATAGTTCTACAGCTTTGGAAATTGAGGACGGTTCTTCTCGCGACCAAATCTCGTATATGTACTAATATACGCCTGGTTTCCATATCAGCGAACGCAGCTCAGATATATACTCTAAGCATGATATGATGAACAGAAATACTAAGCTGCTCCCCCGCCCAATCAGACCAGACTGCCAGTATACTATCATGGACATACTATACTGTACCTGACTCTCCGAGACCACAGCGTGAGACGCATATCCATAATATGACTAAGATAGAGGTCCCTCACTGTTAGGCTCGACTGTGAGAGTGCGTAGGGCTCCACATCGTCGAATCTGGTAACCTTAACGTTCGTTCTATCTGTCGATATGGTATGGATCAAGTTTGACCAGGCGTCCATATCGATAATCGACCTTGAGGCTGTTTCTCGATATAAGGTTCTTACCACCTAGTGGTGCCTCGGACATTATTATATGGCTACGGGGATGAGCGGCAGACGACAGGTATATGCAACAGATCTATTACTGTACCGCGTTGAAAACGATACGTCAATCTCTCGAGGATACGTCAAGAGCACCCTCGGCGACTTACCGACGCGTTCGTTATGCAGCAGTCTCGCTGAATTTGGAATCTGCCGCGATATGTGGACAATGGATGGTCAGATGATTACGGCATTGTGGCTACGCTATCCAACCGTAGTTTGTGAGAGAGCAGCTGGAACACAAGCAACGGGGGCATGAGAGGGGGAGAGAGGCGTTATGATATCCACTGCTTTGACTGCAGGCCCGCCGAAGCAATGAGCACTCTCGGGAGTCGCACGACGCCGATTAACTTTCTGAGGGTGTGCCTTTGTGAGACGTCTTCGTAGCCACAACCCTTGACGCGGACGTGGAGGGAAACACAGACATGATTATAGTACAAGTCTGGGTTCCACGACCACAGAACGATTTGGGATTCGCTCGGAGTCTGTCGCATCGAGTGCATGGCTCAGTGAGAAACCAAATTGTGGGATGGATGGGTCGGTCAGTTTGACGGTGCCTGTCGAGGTTTATTCCAACGTTGCGTAGGTACGAAAACTGGAGGATCTGGACGCCGCGCGTATAAGTCCGTTCGATATATCCTTAGTGGGTACGCGCGCTGCAATTGTACTCCCGAATGGATTGGCAGACACTGAAATAAGATAATCGTGGTCACTCCGTACGTTCAGCACTGGGGTAATTAATGGCAGCGGCTTTCTGTTCGAATAGTGGACTGCTTAATGTCGCTAATGTGCCCACTTGTCCTGTCTCGTGTCGAGAGCGCGCCATGAGACTGACTTTGGATCTTGGCCATACAACTACTCGATGTCAACAAGGTGAGAGGTAGTAGTAAGGTAGTAGTAAGGTAGTAAGATGGCGGGCTACAGAAATGATGATCTCACGCCGAGTTTTTGGACAATGCCAAGTGCAGACGTTCATGCGGCCACACAAGGTGTCACAGACTGCTCTATCCGGGACGCCTCGTGTCACTCGTGCGAACAAGGAGTCAACATCCATCCGAGCAAGGAATGAGAGGGGTGATCAGATACCGTAGAGAATCGTAGCCTCGCAATACCTCGCGAGGTCGCCCATGGGACTGAGTCTGGAGGTGAGGGGAAACAGTGACCAAGCACGCCAGGCTGGAACCGGAAGTCCATGCTGCTCAACTGGCCGTCTGCTTTACCCTAACAGTCACGTGGTGCTCCTTATCCTTGGCACTGTGGATCCCACATTCGAAATCGCGCCGAGAACTTTCACCTTGACTGTCGTCGCAGGCACGATTTCAACGTGACGATTAGCACTCGACGTCCAGTTCTTGCGCAGTCCCAAATGTGAGTCTACCCTACAGAAACTCGTCGTGAGAGTCGGCTCGCACAAGACATCCACCTTTCCTGCGCTCCCAAAGTACTCGGACGACCTGGTTTCTAACATCAAATCATAGCGGCAGTCGAAAAATCAGAACCGTCCTCTCTTGTCGTCGCTCGCACACCCTCCATCATGTCTCACGAGAGCGTCTGGTACTCGCGGCCCCGAACCTACGGCAAGGGTTCTCGATCATGGTACGTCTGCATCCCCGCCACCTGTCCGAGTTCGAAGATGTCGCCCGATCGCACCGATGCAGTGCCTATGTTCGGAAAGAGTTGGAATTCACGCTTGAGCAGCGAAGGATTGAACCGAGGAAGTTTGCGGCGCTAGGCAGTCAAAGCGAAGAGGCTGCATCAATTTAGGACGGGCTCACTCACACGCCATCGAGAACAACCGTTTCTAAATGGCCAGCCAGAGGGAACATGATCTTACTAACACTGTGGTCCTATAGCCGAGTCTGCACCCACACGGCCGGTCTCATCCGCAAGTACGGCCTGAACATCTGCCGTCAGTGCTTCCGAGAGAAGAGCCAGGATATCGGCTTCATCAAGGTACGAGAACGAATACCGCGCATTTCAAGCGGAGAAAATGCGCACAAGACGGACGCTGGCTGACATGTTATCTGCAGCACCGATAAATTTGTGCCTTATGGACGAAACGCGACTGGATTGAAACTCAACGTGGTGATCTTGGGTGATGGAGGGAGATTTAGAGTTTCGCGCGGTAGAGAAACCAATGGAGCCGCAAGACGGTGTTCGAATGAGCATTCTGTTGTCATTGCAGTGCTCGATAGGCGTGGCGGGGCGGGGCGGAAAGCTTCAAGCATGTCGAGGGATGGCAGACCGACTTTCCAATGCAATCACGAACGTTGCTGTTCTGCAGTATTTGCAAAAAGCATGGTACGCTAGACGGGGGATTCACGCAACGTGAGTCTGGGGATTGAGAACATTTCTTCAAAGCACTCCATTCTGCTCGCCTCGTCTCGACTCGTGATGTCCTTGCCCTGTTACAAGTCGTAACTGCTACCGCCACAGTGACTACCTAGGTACTGGGATTCTAGCAAACTTGAATAAGTAAAAGTACAAGTCTTTCATCTCCCTGATAGTGAACGGGAACCCCCCCGGAAGCATGAACACCGTCATTATATCAGGCCAGAGCCTGATCATCCCCATGCACGCCGTTGACCACAGGCACCGCTCGTGGCGGCAGACTGCCCAGCTCACAAACCACCAGATCCAAGAACTCGGCCGGCGTGACGTCGTACATGAGATTCAGGAGCAAGAGGTTCGGTTGATCTTTCCACCCTTCCAGCCCTCTTGACGAGTTCTTGTCCTCCGCATCCTCATCGTCTTTGTCCTTCTGGCCGCCCTGCTGCTTCTTGCCGCCTTTGGCGGCTTCTGCAGGAGTGGTCGCTGGTTTCGTCGAAGACAGTATATTCAACTCTTCGACCTCGACCAACGCGTCCGCATCGCCCACCTCGTTCAGGATGATACTGTCCAGCGCGGCCTTTGCCGTGAACTTGACCGTCTCGCACAGGACGACCACAGGCACGACACGCGCATTGTTCTTGCTGCTGCACTCCTTCGCCATCATGGCCACCATGGCCGAGCCCGCTCGGGAGAGTAGAGTCCCGTTCCCGAGCATGGCAGAGGCGCCGAGAAAGCATTTGGTCACCGCGTCACCCTGCGGGTGATACGATAGCACGTCCGAGAGGCCCGAAAGCAGGGTATACTGCACTTTGAGACCGGCGCGGACCAGGCTGCGCGCGAGATTGCGGCCCTCGAACATGGGTCTCGAATCAACCACAATGACCTTGAACTGCTTGCCCTGGTGGTGGGCGGTGAGGAGTGTCTTCTCGACGATGCTGCTCTTTGCGTACGTGAGGATGACGTCTCGGTCTTCGATCCGCCCACTCGCTTCCCGCGCGATGACCTCGTCGGCGAGGGTGATGCGTTCGCGGATGAAGAGGTCCACGGCCTGGCAAATGGTGGACTTTGCTTCACTGTCCGTGGTGTCAACGGGCTGGGTGGATATCAGGTTCTTGAGCCAGCGGATGCTATTCCCCTGGGACATGCTGAGCGGGCGGGCGTTGCGGAGGTACGCGATTTGGTGGTTCAGGTGGGTCAACAGGTGGCGAGACAGCGCCACGCCAGGCGGCGTCGTGTACGTCTGGATAACCTTTTTGAAGGCGAGGAGCGTGGCTACACAGCGTGCGTTGCCTCCGCAGATGACATGGTCGCGGAGTTGAAGGCCCAGCGATACCACGGCCGGGTGGATTTCTCGACCCGCCCCCGAGAGTGTGGCTTTCTTTTCCTTTGGGTAGAGGTGTGCAAAGATGGGGACGCGCTTGACTTCGGCTCGTTTCTCCCTCTCGACGGCTGCAGACTGGGGTGGTTGCTGCTGCTGCTGCTGCTGCTGCTGTTGCTGTGGTCCTCCTCGGATCGGTAGGCCCTTGCCCGATGGTGTCCTCTTGTGGTGTGAGCCTGTCTCGCTCTCCCTCTTGGATGTCGACGGCCGTCTTTGTGTCTCCCCCTTCGAGCCTGAAGTCGCGGTCCCTGATTGAGCCTGTGCCTGTGCCTGTGCCTGCGCTTGCGCTTGGTTCTCTTCCACGGCTTGCTCCCCCTTGGCAGCAACTTTCTCCGCCCTCCTCGCTGCTTTTTCGGCAGCCTTCTGCCTCTTCAACGCAGCACCCGACAGTTTGACCCCAGCCCCCGCTTCAGCAATGTTTTGCTCTGTAGTAGACCGAGGGGCAGCGTCCGGCCGTGGCTTGGTCTTCTTCGATCCTTTCGCTTCTTCATTCCCGTTGGCCACTGCACTTTCCGCGGCTTGAGGGGTCCCGTTTGAGAGAACAGTTTCACCAGGCGCAGGCATGGAAAACGCCGCGGCTTTCGGGTTGAGCGAAGTCCCACCACCGGCCGGGTTCGAGTTCGAGTCGGCCATGACCGGTAGACAGTCTGGCAACAAGCCGTGCGCAGTGTCTAGAGGAGCTTCTTTCAATGTTGGTTGACAGCGAACTCAGAGCGACAGTGTGGGATATGTGTTAGTCGTCGTGAGCCCTGACTCATTTTCCGCGAAAGGCTGCTGAGGCTTCACTGGCTGCTCAACTTCTCCACTCGGCCCTGCCAAGACGTGGAGAAGCCGGCGACTGACTGTATGCTTCTGGCGTTTGGTACGGGAGTATATCTCTAATGCTGTGTTGTTCATGGGGTAGCAGGCTACATAGGTTCTCGCATACACAGACGAGACTACTTCCTTTGCTGCAGATGGCAACCGCCGAGTCAACCACCAGACAGGCAGAACCAGAAGTGTCTGTGCTCCCAAAGAACGCTACAAGAAAGTTGACGGATGAACTAAACAGTTCCTTTGGGCCAACACAGGTCGCCACCCGGCACCCATGCTCAGTACTTACAGGACACCTCGAGACATACGGCCGTTCTGCAGTCCGCCCATAGCTGTCACGTTCCTAAGTATATTGGCTCCGCTGTTCCTTCTCCCTCGTATGCTGAGCCATGACCATCTCGAAGACTCGATCCTGATAGACTCGAGGGCATGTTAGTCAGTTCCCCTTCTCATGAGCAGACCCCATCCAGAACTTACAGACAACCCCGGTCTCCTTGTCCGGGTTGAGGCATCCTTCCGTGTATACGCCCTTCTCGAGATTCGCCTGCGCGCGCTCACACAGGTCGAAATCCTCGTTCGCGACCTGGCGCACGAATTTATAGTACTCTTCAAACTCCTCGCCAGACTGCAAGTTATAATAGTCGAACTCCATGCGCGACACGCCCGGTTTCGCAGACGGACACGCCCGGAACGTGGACATCCCGCCGTTATACAAATTCAAGGTACTGATCGGGAAGAAGTACAAGAACAGTCCATCGTCATCGCGATCGGGGTTAGAGAAATGACGCGACCAGTTGTGATGGTTCACAACGCGATAGAACGTCGGCGGATACAGCTTTGACAGGCCCGGGTGCGTGAACTGGCAGTGCAGACATTCCTGGAACCCGTCCATCATGGTCTTCCAGTTGAAGTTGCCATCGTATGTCAGGGGCCGTCGGTGCGGCAGACGCGTAAAGTCGTACGAGTCCAGCAGGTCCTGGAGACCCGGGAAGAACTCGTCGAACGACGGTGCGTCGGATGAAATCGTCGTGAACACTAGACCCGTGCGAGTTTGGTGGCTTCGCACTTCTTCGCCCTGCCATTTGCATCAACTTAGCAAGTGCTGTGATGCCTTCGACATTCACGGCATACTCTTGATTCATCAAACACCTTGACGGCCTTGGCGGTGCCATCCGCCGTGGTCACAGCGGTTAGCTCGATCTGGGCGATCTCGAAGCGAGCGCTCTCGCCAATCTGGAATTTGTTGATGGTGCCGAGGAAATACCAGGAGCGCAAAAACACAGCCCGCCGTTCCAGCTGGTGCAACCCTGGGCTACAATACCAACTGGCCGGCAGCGTCGTTGGAATGGCCATCGTTCGGCAGGATTTCGACCCGCATGTCTCTCCATTCTGCCGTGGAGGGCAAGGGGGGAGGTGCTTAATAGTGGAAGTGATGGGTATCTGCCTCAGAATCCCAGATGGATACTTTTTCTACAAGTGGAATAAACACGACGTGATCCACAACTGGTGCTGGCCTCCCAGTGACCCAAACAAATTCTACCGTATTGGCGAATACAGCCGCGCCTAACCAATACCGTGCCGGGAATACCAGAAGCTTTTGTCATGCCGCCAACTCCAACTCACACGAAGGGAAAGCCGGTGAAGTCCGGCCTCCAAGATATGGCTGGGTTGGTCCTAGTGCTTGCCATTATCGTCATTGCTACACGAGGCGCAAGCCGACGTGGCTTGTCAAGATGATAACCTGTTACGATCATTCTCAAAAAGCAGCTGCTGGCTGCTCAAACAGTCGTTGACTGCCAGATATATGAGGACCAGGGCATATTGAGTGACCAGGTACCTATTGACAGCCATTCTTGGGGGGTTCTGACGATATCTTTTCAAGACCGTCTCCTGTCTCGGTATAAAGCATGTCGAGTTCAGGGACTGTCCAGCTCCCCAACTTGATCATACCAACTCTCCTGGCGGCCGGCACACTCGTGGCCAGCATTGCAACTTTCAGAGCATGGGCATCTAGAAGGCCAGCACCGCTCCAGAGCCAAATTCCTCGGGGCACACTATATGACCTGGAGAAGAGAGAAAATGGGCAAGTTGGAAAGCTTTCAGACCTTCCAGATGGCCGGTGGACATCACCCGACGTCCTTGAAGAGGAGAAACGGGCCATATTTTCAACTGTACCGACGACGTGCCGATTCCGTGGCAGAGACTAACATGGCGATAGATGCCTCTAGCGGTTGCACACGCCAGCATGTTCCAAACAGCAGGCTCTTACCGTGTCATCGAGCACGCAGCGGGCTTCCCTCTGATCCTCGTTCTGGGGAAGGATCACGTCCTGCGCTGCTTTCACAATGTCTGCAGGCATCGTGCCTATCCCGTCATCTCGTCAAACAAAGCCGGTTGCAGACCGAACCTGGGATGCAAGTATCACGGCTGGACATATAACCTCAGCGGTAAACTCATCCAAGCGCCGAAGTTTGAGAACGCCGAGGGGTTTCGGAAAGACCAAAATTCGTTGTTTGAGGTGAAGACCGAAATCGATGATAATGGCATTGTGACTGTGGATTTATCATCCGAATCCAAAGGAAATCCTGTTCTCGACATCAGTAAATCCAGCAAAGGTTGGATGGAGAGCTGGGAAGTCAATGGAGCATTTAACTGGAAAGTGGCAGGTACGCAAGATTTGGTGTCGACGTGTTTGCGTGGCCGATAAGGCTGATCCGGAATCAACAGAATGTGCGGATGCCTTCAAATTTCCAACCCTTGCTCGCAACGATGGCGATGTTCAGGCGAGATTGGGATTGGCAGGAAAGTCAAAGCACGTTAAACCCTCGATCTTGGCCGAGTTTGTTGCTCTCCCTGGTCACAATGCTCAGCTCCTGATGACGATTCATCCAAAGACGGCGGAGACATGCACTGTGCATTGCACACTTTTCATTGCATCTCCTAGCTCAGCCTCATCACTTACCCTCGGCTCAGCCAAATCCGACATTGCTCAATGCGTGTCATCACTGGAGAAGTTGTATGCCAAAGTCAAAGAATCCGATGCAATGTGAGTTTGCCCAATAGGCAGCTATTCAATGCCGTTCGGTCTGACGTTGTGCGTCCACAACCATAAGTCCTCCAACTGTTCACGATCTGGCCTTTCTCGACAAACTGAAGGCGCATCGTCGTCTGGAGCAGTCTTTGGGGCGGAAAGCCTGGCCGACTTCGATTGGCGGCAAAACGAACAGCAGCAGGTTCAATATTGCAGACAGTCGTAAGTCGGCACAGATGCTCGTGGAAGGACTCGTAATTGACTAATCCACCTGTTGTCCAGTGTGTCAAGAGCTTGAGGCCAGCGTGCCAACCTGTGGAGTCGGAGGAGGGATAGGAACATCGACTGCATCGTTCAGTTGGTAGCGAGTTATGCACATGTTCAAGATCACTCCGAGGCGCGCTGTCGACTGAAGCAGAGGGTCTAGTCGCTGCTAAGCTCCGTGTGGCCAACACATGCTGTGTATGAGAAGATGCGTCGTCAGAGTCAGATAGAAGAGCATGTAAGGTCTTTAAACCCAATGCAGGCAAAAGTGGGAGACTTTCAAATGACGACTATATTGAATGACACGAGTGGAAAGAACCTCCAACTTGTGACTCAATAGGGAAAGTTTCCTGTATCACGTGGGAAGTCACGTGTACACTTGTTCCACTGCCGATAATACCCGTTCTGACAAACAGGAAGCAATCACTTGCAGTCGCCTTAACCGAGCATATGCCACTCCGCCCTTTGGCTTGACACAAAGCCCGAATCCATCATGAAACACAATAAATACCCAGGACTAGCACTTCTCCCTCTTCTGACGAGACCCTGACTGTGCATAGACAATCCCGACAACATCATGCCTAACACCGTCAAGCTTGCAGAATACTTGCTCACACGCCTCCACCAGCTCGGAGTGCGATCGATCCACGGAGTCCCGGGCGACTTCAACTTGAAACTCTTGGACCATGTCGAGCCCGCAGGAATACATTGGGTCGGCAACGCCAACGAACTAAATGCGGGATATGCAGCGGATGGCTACTCACGGATCAATGGTGTCGGAGCCCTCATAACGACGTTCGGAGTCGGCGAGCTCTCAGCCATCAACGCCATCGCCGGTGCATACTGTGAGCGGGCACCAGTGGTGCATATAGTTGGGACTCCTCCAAGACCAACACAAGACGCTCGGCTCAGGGTCCACCACACTTTTGGCGATGGCGAGTTCGCCCGCTTTGGCCAGATGCACGCCCACGTTACAGTGGCACAGGCGGGTCTATGGGAAGCGCAATCGGCCCCAGAGCAGATTGACACGGTTTTAAAGCAATGCATCCTCCACAGCAGGCCCGTCTATATTCAGGTGCCAGTGGACTTGGTTGACGCGCCTGTCGATGCTGGCCGGTTAACGTCGGAGCCTCTATCACTTGACATGACTTCAACCGAAGCCACCACACCCTCGCAGGATCTGGCACTGTCAGTAGTATTGGAGAAGATCAAATCCGCCCAACAACCCATGATTCTGGTAGATGGCGAAACGAGGGCCCTTCGCATCACCGACGACGTCCAAAGCATCGTCCAAACCACCAAATGGCCCACCTTCGTCACCAATTTCTCCAAAGGCCTTGTGGACGAGACGGCTTCAAACGTCCATGGAATCTACCGAGGCAGCTATGATCCCAAGGCTAAGACGTTTGTGGATAGCTGCGATCTCGTCCTCTGCTTCGGCCCTCACTTTACCACGACCAACTCGGCGCAATCATCCGCCATTCCTCCCAAAGCAGTGACAATCAGCTTTACCGACAATGAGATACAGGTAGGCGAGCAAACATATCGCGACATCCACGTCAAGTCTGCTGTGTCTCGACTCCGGAAGGAGCTGAGTATCTTGGGCCACACGCCCTCCTCCACCCATTCTGCCTTCGATTCTGAAGACACCACCATCTCCTTGGCATCGCTACCCAGCGACGAGACCCTCACCCAAGCCAAACTGTGGCGTGCATTCTCTGGCTTTCTCCGACCAGGCGACATCGTCATGGGCGAGACCGGCACAGCAAGCTACGGCATCCAGGAGCTCCAGCTCGCGAGCCACTCGCGCGCCTTCGCCGCAGTGACTTGGCTCTCAATCGGATACATGCTCCCCGCCGCCCAGGGTGCAGCGCTCGCGCAACGAGAGCTCGTCGCCTCGTCCGCATACCATGGCCTTTCCCAAGCCCGCACAATCCTCTTCATCGGCGACGGCAGCTTCCAAATGACCGTGCAAGAGCTCGGCACCATCATCCGCGAAGATCTCGACGTGATCGTCTTCTTGCTCAACAACGACGGCTACACGATCGAACGGGCCATTCACGGCCTGTATCAAAAGTATAACGACGTGGCTCGTTGGAAATACCTTGAAGCGCCCAAGTTCTTAGGCGCCGATGCCGGCGTTTTCACGGCCCGTGTCAAGACTTGGGGAGATCTGCAGACCGTGTTTGCGGCGGAAGAATTCACCAACGGCAAGGGCCTGAGGATGGTGGAGATCATGCTGGATCGTGAGGATGTGCTGGAGGGCCCGTTGCTGGATCTGCTCCTAGAGGAGAAGAAGACTGCGGCGCAAGTTAATGGGAAGGCTTGAGTCTTGACGGCCCTGTTCTTCAGCATGAGCACCGAGTGTACAGGTTGGTACGTCTACATGGTGTGGTCCATTGATCGGTTCCGCCAATCCTACAGACCAGTAAAGCTTTTTTCGCGTAAATGACAATCCGTAGCATGTCTTAGTGTCAGACATGGAGAATCCCTTGTTTGCTGAGATGTACGGAGTATGTACCTGCAACTATTCCTACCTATCCGCACGGTTGAAAAGTCATCCAGCAGAGAGTGCTGCAATAAACATGCCCCCTACTAGATAGCAGGCACAATATTCTCGCTCTCGCTCAATTCCACTCCATCTTCGCCCCTCCGGTTGACTCCTCGCCCCTTCCTTCCCACCTTTCGCACCTTCGTCCTCGGTACCACCCAAAAACTCCAATATGTCCTCCACCAAAACTCGACTCGTAAGCATCGACCACGAGCCCTTGCCACGCCAGATTTCCCTTACGTGGGCTCACGAACTTCCGTCTTCTTAAATACCTTTCCAAAGACAAAGAGGACATGAGGCACAAACATCAGCACGGTCGCGAGAACGCCACTCCGGGACAAGCGTTCGTTTACTTACAATCAAGAACGGACACATCAAAGGCCAAATAGCTACCGTGGGGGATGTCATTTTACCAATACGTCAGAACGAGGTTGAACCCCGAAATCTTCCGAGGGCTCAAGACCGCCTCGTGGAGGAAGAAGTCCCAGCCAACGTTGAACCCGAAAGCTTCGTGCATCCACTTGGGACCCGGAGAGGAGGCCTGAAAACAGCTATTTCTACCATGTAGTTGTTGAGGAGACCACGAGTGCAGGTAGGCATATAAAGAGAGAAAATCCGCGGAGCAATCTGCCCACACCGTGCTCGAGGGGTCTGTCTATATCCGATGCTGACGAAGAGAGCGGTGCCAATGCTGCCACTTACTGCGACTCGTTGCATTTGATGGTTCGTCAAAAGTCTTTTGAGGGTTTCGATATGCTCTACGACGGCGGTCTCGCCATTTTGGACTTCAGACCGCCCCTTTTTCCGATATATCCAACGACATTTTTGTGGGTTCTCCGGCGACATCTTTGTGGGTTCAGGGTCGATGAAATTTACGGTGGATTTGGGTCGACATTTAGACGAACAGCTTGGATGGCTTGATGGAAGGTCACTTCATTTTACCACGTAGTGGTTAATGTCGTAGCCTGACTAGGTGAGCCTTCAATGCACGTACGCTCGTGACATCTTTACACCATTTGCGTCTAGACGACCAAGGATTCTGCGTTGAATATCTTGCGGAGTGCAGTCCCAAGACGTCCAACTGCTGTGACTAGTTCTTCCTCCGCAGAAGATGCAAAGGTCAGGCGCAGGAAGACCGACGCTGACGACTGTGCTCCATTGCTTGAAGTACCACCGCAGGACGGTGCTGACGCTCGGAAATAGCTACCCTTGCAAGGGAGTACGCCTTGGTTTATCGCTTCCGTATGAATGCGGTCCTCAATCTCCAATAAGGCTCGCTGCCTTGCTTCAGCATGGGTCGCCGTCTGCGACATCTCTGGTAATCTGGTACAATCGATCTTGAGCCAAATGAACATTCCGGCACTGATCTCGTTCCAGGAGCATACATCTCCCAGGATTCCGGTCCCCAGCTCTCGTTCCAGAGCTTGAAGCATTACCGTGGATTTTGCGCGGTAATAACCCGCCAGGCCTTTCAGCCATCGCAGAAATCCATCATGTCCCCATGTCTCCGATACCAGCTTGGACATGACCAGCTGACTGACCCCGCTTGATTGGACGAAGCCGAGATCATGCGCCGCTTGGAATGTCTCGACAATGGCCTTTGGGGCTGTAAGCCAGCCCAATCTCAACCCCGGCGCAAGAATCTTAGACGTGCTGTCAAGCCGAATCACACGTCCGGTTCGGGAGAGTGATAAATATGACGGGATAGAGAGATAGTCCGACTCGCCACCAGGTTGTGGGAACTGAAGGTAATGGTAAGGATCGTCCTCAACGATCAGAATATCATGTCTTTCTGCGACTTCTAGAACGTCTTGCCGCCGACGCCGAGGCTGCGTTATGCCAGTAGGATTGTGTCCGGTGGGAATGATATAGAGGAGTTTGGGTCTTCGGGTGCCAGGATGAAGCTGCTCCCATGTTGACAGGATTTCGTCGAGCGACTTAGGATTGATCCCGTCTGAATCCATGGCCACATGTACCAGAGTCAGCCCGAGAGGTCCCGCCGCTTCTATCGTGCCCGAGTACGTGTATTCTTCCACCAGGACGAAGTCGCCAGGATCGGCAAAGTTGCGAAACGTCGTCTCTAGCGCCATCGTGTTCCCGCCTGTGAGACATATCTCCCAATCCGAGTAAGGCGGAGAATGAAGGTAAGAGACATGAGTGGTAAGATATTGTATGAGTTGTTCAGAGCCCAGAGAGTAGCCGTACGACAAGGCGATTGCCAGGTCTATCGAGGCTGATGGATCTCGCTTGTTTACGGATGTTGGACTATACGTCTGACGGGAGCCGTTGCCATTGGTAGCCAG
Source organism: Cladophialophora carrionii CBS 160.54 (assembly GCF_000365165.1). Lineage (NCBI taxonomy): Eukaryota > Fungi > Ascomycota > Eurotiomycetes > Chaetothyriales > Herpotrichiellaceae > Cladophialophora > Cladophialophora carrionii. The sequence goes on from NW_008481831.1 coordinate 2,437,771, forward strand.
ACCAGGCCGCAAGATCGAGTTGGGTAAAGAATAGACAAATTGCATGCTCTCGAAGGGATATGTTTCTGGTGATGGCCGGCCGGTGCCAAGGCTGATCATGCCTTTACCGAATCCAGAGGCACTGGCTTTCAGAGACGAGGGTTGTCTCACACTGCCTTCCCGACTGAGGAACCGACTGATATCAAGCCCAGACTTTGGCCTTTTCGAATAGCAATCAGGCTTGAAGAGGTCCGCCGTTGTGACTGGGGCAAGCGTTCTTTGTAGTGTACCGATGTCATGCAGACCTAAGGGTCCCTCGTGGTCTGGAATGTTGCCCTGTACGAACCCATCAGCTCCAGACGTGCTACAGGTCAATCTCTCGCCGGATGCTCCGTTTGTAGAATGCATGGCGCTTCTCAGAGATCCTGATCCAATATTCCTCAAGACTTGAGCGGATTTCTATTCTGAGAATCTGGCTGGCTTTTCTGCGTGAAGGTACAATTCACCCGTTGTTGGCTCTGATCGTATTTATGGCGGACAGAAACGGCCGTGTCAGAGGGCGCCATTGATTTGGTTGCGTCCATGATCTAGAAATCCCCACGTTAAGGGTCGCTTCGGCTGCGCTAATCCTGACACAGGCATAAAAAGGAGACCGCAGACTCGACGAGCTGGGATGGTTGCAGAAGCCCTACACATGGTTGCAGGGATGTTTGTCAGATACCTCAAGTTCGTAGTCCTACCTGTAGATATGCTGTCCTTGTGGTGCACGCACTCCATTGCGGCGAAAACCGCATTCGTCGAGTTTGCAAATATGTCAGTCTCGACAGGGGAACTCATCTGCATCCTTCCAGCCTCTTGGCCTGGTCACATATCGCTGTGGGTGCTCTTGGCGGCTTTTCTGCCATATGTCGAATATCGAATATTCTTGACTATTCGAATGGGCGTTACCTGACGCGATGCCGTAGAGTAGCCGATATCGTCTTCACCTCGGGCGCCTGGTCTTGTACGCTGAAGGGGCGATGCATTCGGTTATTCCGGTGCGATATAATGAATTGCGTTGCTCGATGCGATACCTCCCTTGGCGACGGACATTTCTATTTGTTGATTGTGGCCTCGGTGGCAACGAGCTCGCAATATGGCCTACCTGGCCTTTGAAGTCAGAGCCATCATTGTCCTTGAAAATATAGTCACCTTCTCAACCTCAAAATATGTCTTCGAAGAGGTGACAAGATGGTACAGCAAGCATCATATCCAACATTGGGCAGTTTGGGAGCGAGGTGACCTTGAAGTGAACTTGAAATGAACTCGAAGTGAATGAAAACGCGGCGACGGCTTGGCGCTTAGCGGCTAAAGTACCTACAAAACTGTTCGCGGCTCCTTTAGGACTCACCCCCGACCACGTCGCTTTTATAGCCGCGACATTTCCACTCACCATGAGGTCAATCATCGAAGACGGGCTGAGGACGGATGGGCATCTTGGCGTAAGCGGTTACTTAACGGGTCTCTCCCACACATGCTCCCGCCGACTCCTTAAGCCTTTCGAGTCCATGTAGAGACTACATGTAGTCGACGAGGCTCAATGATGATTGTACCTCTATATTCTATATCTATCCCAATGGCCCCATTACAACGAGGCTGCGTACCTTCTGGGTCAGCGCCGGACCAGCTTCCGTGTTTGGTCACGGGACAGCCGTTTCCAAGCCAAGTCGTCACATTACATTCGGGCATGTGGGAGACTAGAGGGTAGTGGGGACACTGTATGTCTGTACAGTCTTATCTCAGTTTGAAGAGCGGAGGGGATGCGCCGCCTGTCTCTAGTGCGGCCACGGGTTATCTGACTCGCCTTACCGTCAGAAAGAGGAAGTCGACAGAGAGGCGAGACCCCGTCTATCTTCATCTGGGTTCTGAGGCGTGCCTGTTCTCATTTGCCGCCTATTCCTCTTTCAATGAACCCCATCTTTAAATCTTCACTCACCGTCAACGTCTGTGACATTTGCTGCAGTGCCAAAGCTACCGTATTGTGCTCATCAGAAGTTCATCATCAAAGATGCGAGGAGGTGTTAAGAGATCCCGGGATGGGTGTGCACGCTGCAAGCAAAAGAAGGTCAGACCCTTCTATCCCCAGTATGTTCTTTTGCCTCAGCGTTCACTGACCCTCATGGCTATAGCTGAAGTGTGATGAAACGAAGCCACAGTGCCTCCGTTGTAGTAAGAGGGACGAACCCTGCCCGGGATATGAACACGCCAAAGCCAATCTGGATCTCCCCCTGGCAAAGAAGACCAATTCGGTAGAACCATGCGAAATTGTTGATGACAAAACACAGGTGAGCCGGGCGGATGGCCGTCATGACAGTTTGCTGCAATCGCAACCACGCCTGTCGGACGTCAATGCCTTCCCAATTGATATATTCCAAGTCAGTTTCCTCGACGGCTTGCCTGACCGAGCCTTTGTGGACGAGGGCACTCTTGACTTCCAGTGGAGCACCATGGGTCTTCTCGAGGTGGACGACCTATCACCCAAATCCCGCCAGATCTCCCACGCCAACGATGTATCGACGGACAAGCTGCCCTCGCCAACGTTTGATCGAGTCCATCAGCCGACACGCTTCGCCGCCCTCGCAGCTCCGGAGACCGTGTCCCACGTCCGACCGGGGGACCAAGGCTGAGCAGCTCTGCCTCGCATCCTCCAAGCCGCGGCAAGAGGACGATTTACCCTCGCCGGGAAGACCGCTCAATGACCTTGGCTCCATGTTGGTGGAATACTATTTTAAGGAAGTGGCGGGCCTCTTTTCCTGCTACGACAGTCCTCTGAACCCCTTCCGCACTTCTATTTCCAGGCTCTGGAGATCCTCTGTCGCGGTCACGTATACGGTTCAAAGCATGGCTGCCGCTTTCCTGACGGACGTCTGCCCGACTCTACGCTCTACTGGGTTTCGGATGCGCGAAAAGGCCGCCGCTTGCGTGGAGGCCGACATGAGACTTTCCAAAGTTGACACGGGCACTTTCTTGGTCTTGATCATGCTCGGTCTGTCTGCCAGCTGGCATCAACCCAACGACCTTGGTCGCAAAGAGTTCGAAAAGGCGTGCACCATCGTGGACGCCATACATGCAGGCGGAATCCCCAAAATCCAGGAGCATAGCAAATGGCCGCAACCTACAGTTCTTCCACGAAGCCATGATCTATTGGGAGATGCTGATGTCCTACGTCAGTGACATTGCCATGCCGCCATCGCAGTCGTTGTCCCTGCAGACGATGCGAAGCGAGCAGGATTACAGCGACATTGGGCAACCGAGTTTTCCACATCCCTGGACTGGCGTGGCGAGAGAAGCCCAATCCATTGTGTTCGAAATTGGACGTCTGGTGAGACGTGAGCGACTACGGATGAGGAACCCGCCGTTTTTCACATCGGTGGCGGACCTGGATACTGGCCAGAAGGCATTCAATACGGCAGTCATCCTGGCGTACCGACTCTTGAATCTGAAATTGCCCACCGAAGCCACGATCGTGAACCCAGGAGACGCACAGACCCCAGTGAGACATCTGCTCACGATTGCCGAGGCTTATCGCCTCGCGGGCCTGCTTCAACTGTATCGCGTGTTCCCGGATATCTCGCAAGGGCGCGAGACGCGCTTGGGACGCAGCCCTTGCATTTCGGATCAGTCTCGGAACCTTAGCAGGATGGCTCTCGAGATAACCGGGCTGCTTCGGACGATACCAATAGAGTCTCGGACTCGATGCGTCCAGCCCTTCCTGCTCGTTGCCGCCGCCAGCGAGCTCAGGCCGGAAGCATCAGAAGAAGTCTCTCCACCTAGTGAACACCACAACAGCGCGCCAGATGATGCCTCCGCTCTTGCGACTGCAATCGAGGTTCTGGAGGCCAGGAAGTTTGTGATTGGCCGGCTATCCACCTTTGCACATGTCCTGCCTGCGAAGCCAATCCGACAAATGATGGAAATTGTCAAACACACGTGGGACCGGATGGATATGGGCCAGGCCAATGTGTACTGGATGGATGTGATGATGATCGAGAAAGGGTGGGAAACCACGATGGGATAACCAATAGCATGAGCTGCCGAATGGTTGTCTTCGGCCGACATGGATCGGCCGATGATTGTCTGGCCCACGATTTCCGTCTCGGTGGGACAAGTCTGCCGGCGTTGAGGAGGGAGTACTGACTAGCACGTCGACTGCTTGGACCGCGATGCGGTAACCCAGGTAGTTGACTAAAACTAACATGTAGCAACATTCGTAGGCTTTAATGAAACTGCCAGAAGTCCCAAATCACTGGTGCAAACTGGACCTTGCAGACCCGACGTGGACAAAACAAGCTTTCCGGACTGGCAATCAAGGACCATAGCAGAGGAATAACTGTTGGTCCGCCTTGGTAGCGGAACGTTGACAATTGCAGCGAGCGAATAGGATGCAGTCCATCCAGCGCCAATGGATATCGGTGGGGTATCGGATAGATCGTGCGTTGGACCTGGTTGGCTCATGGAGATGGATACCGGTGTGCCGGGTGCGAGTCTCGCATAGATAAGGCAACCTCGATTCATTTGCAGCGAATTGCGGCTCCGCAGGGCTGTTTCAGGCGGCGGAAGTCAGTTTGTCCAGGCGCAGGCAATTAGACTGGCCAGCAAGGCCCAGCTAGCAGAGCGCATGAACTTTGAACACCAAATGGATACCGGCAACTACTTGAGGCACCCTGTGATTCTCTATCGCTCAACGGAGTGCGGCTCAAGGGGGAACGGTTGATCGGATGCCAAGGCTCTCGGGGGTCTCAGTCTCCCATCCTGCCTGTTCTACTCCGTACTCGTAGTGTGTCGGGATCTTTCAGTTAGCCACTTCAGTCGGGCCTGCCTCGCTCATTACTCGTCGTACCCCGTCGTACGCGATACGCGCCGTACTTGCTGGCATTGGGCACTAACCCCGAAGATCGGCCGATGGTCTTGGCATATGGCGTTACGTCATTCCCGCTCACCACTTGGCGCTTGGCCGGAACTATGAGTACAACCCCCCAAATCCTGCTACTGCGAACTCTCTCACCCAGTGCGCTCCATCTTTCAAAGGGTCATCTCCGAACGAGTCCTGCCGTTATCTACTCGTCGACATACGGCGAGGAAAACGGTGGATTCGACTCAAAACACTCTACTTCGTCTGGTTCAAGGTCTACGTGTGCACAGCTCTCCACTCCCAAGCATGGCTTCTCACTTAGCCTGGTCGGCCCTGGAAGTGCTTCAGCTCGTCGCTGGCATAGTCATAGACCTCCCGACCTCAAAGAAGGTCTTCAACACAACGGTGGTACTGATATCCTCGGCCTTGACCAGGTCCCGATCTAGGATGATGAAGTTGGCCAGCTTCGCCGCGGTGATGCTGCCCTCCATCTTCTCGCGGTTGGTGGCAATCGCACCGTCGATGGTCACGATCCGAATCACGTCCTCCTTGTCCAACTCCCAGCCTTTGCGGCCTTGTAATAGCGCTTGCAAGCCAGGGAAGATGTTGGGCGTTTCGGGGGCAAAGACCCAGTCGCTGCCAGTGGTCAACAAGGCTCCTGCCTCGCGTAGACCCTTGAATGGGTACACGCTCATCGGGTTGTGCTCAGGCTGGTACTCGGGCTCGTGCCAGATGGCGGGGCTCATCTCTGCCGTGATGCCGAGCTCCTTGTACCGCCCAAAATCGTCTGGGTGGACATCCATGTTGTGGGCGAGTTCATGCTTCGGACCGTTGGGTCGGCGGCTCCGCATCTCCTCGAAACAGTCAAGCGCGAACCGGGCGGAGCCCTGGCCGCACACGTGAACCTTGCACGTCCGTCCTCCTTGTCGAACCGCTCAATTGCGTCCGCAAAGATCTTGGGTGGCACGAGAATCTTGTGGTAGTCAGGCTTGCCGTCGTCGGCGAGCGGGCAGTGCGTCAGGTGGGGTTCCCAGGGGACGCCGTCCAGCCAGAACTTGACAAAGTTCGGGTTGAAGTGTTTCGTCTGATAACGGTAGGCCCCGTTGATGCTGTGGATCAGGGTTTCGGGGACCTCTTGCGAGAAGGCAGCACCCCAGAACACAACATGTGCATCCAGGTTGATCGTCATCTTGCCTGCCTCATCCAGCTTCTTCGCCGCTTCGAGGTACACGGCGTTGGCTGATGCTTCCTGCACGGCCGTGAAGCCGAAACGGTTGGCCATCTTGACTCCATACTCGAGGGCCTCCACATGCGACTCCGGCGTGCCCTTGGGAATTGAAGCCCACATCCTCTTGGCCGCCCCCTCGACCAACTCGCCGGTGATGGTTCCGTCTTCGCGACGGACGTAGTATCCGTCCCAAGGATCTTCAGGGTTCTCCTCATACCCCGCCGCCTTGAGGGCTGCGGTGTTGGCAAAGATGTTGTGCGTGGTGTACTCGCGGATGACCACGGGCTGGTCGCCAAACGCGTCGTCGAGAAACTTTCGGTCGGGCTTCTTGTCCTTGAAGTTGCGCCAGTGGTAGAAGTTGCCAATCAGCCAATTGCCGACTGTCTCCAAGTGCTGACACGACGAGGAGTAGTCCCTCAATTTCTTCACCGTCTGCTCCGGGCCAGAATCCAGACCGAGCTTGGCTTCGAACAGCTTCTCCTGCGACGCCACGAGCAAGTGACAATGCGCGTCGTGCATGCCTGGCATGACGAACTGCCCCTTGAGGTCGACGACTGGACCCCGACCTCTTTTGCCAACTTGGTCAGGTCAGCCGTGGTGCCAACGGTACCAAAGGTGCCATCTTCGTTGACGGCGAATGCCTCGACCCACGGGGCGGTAGGATCGACTGTGTAGACGTTTCCGTTGACGTAGACCGTTGTCATGATGGCGGGATGAGGTGCGCTCTTCTCTCTGCGAACTTCCGTGCTATCCCTTGATGGTCACGACCCGTCGCCCAGGGTTCTACACTTGACCTTATAATCTCGAAAGCACATCGCATCCTCGGGCAGCCCGACAACACGCGTCGAGACCATGGCCAGAGCCCTTATCGAACATTCGCGATAGGGATGCGGGCTCGGAAAGATATCAAGTGAGGCGGAATGGGGCGAAAGGGGTTCCTCGGATAATCGGCGAACGAGCCACGACACTGTAATCAGTGCTATCGCCGTTACCTGATGACTCGAGGCATCTGAGTCTGGATCCGGTCGGCAGATCGAGTATTACCATTGTCGATCGTCCAGAAGTGGAACAAGGATATAAACGTGTGTCCACACTGTCGACTCCACACCCTGCGCAGGTTTGCCCAGTCCTGGATGATAGTAGCTGGGTGTAATGCCCTGGACTCACTCATCATCATCATCTCAGCCTCTGAGTGACGAGATAAGACCTGACGATGTTGGAGACGACAATCTATCCGAAAGGGAGGCTTTTCGACGTCGTTGATTGAGTTATCGACAGTGTCTATCACTCTCTTCATTGAAGTTATATTGGACATGCCGCCAGGGTCGGGTTTCCGCCTCGTGCCATACCTGGTAACCCAGTGATCAAAGTTGTGTTGAGGAGCTCTTCCTGAATCGAAAACTCCCATTTTCCCGTGACGGGGCTTTCGCAACAAGACCTTCCCACCCTCCTCGTCCCCGCCGCTCGAAATGGCCACCCATCACGCCTTCTCCACGGACGTGATCCCCGGAACCGTCCACCTGGTCGATCTGGCCGGCACCCTCAGAGTCAAGCACGAAGAAGGTGGCGACCAAGCCATTGTTCTCCTGCCTCAGCCAACCACCGAGTATGACGATCCCCTTAATTGGTCGCGAAGGCGAAAATTGTTGTCCGCCATCATGGGCTTGGTGGCAGTCTTCTCCGGCGACGTCATGACCACGTTGCTGTCCGCGGCACTTTTGGACATCGAAAGTGATACCGGCATCCCCCTTGCCACACTCAACAGCGGTGTCGGTGTCCAGTACCTCTTCTTCGGTTGGTCTTGTCTGCTCTGGCAGCCGCTAGGTCTGACCTTTGGACGCCGTCCCACTTTGCTTGTGGGTGCTCTGTGAATGTTGGCATGCTCGGTCTGGACTTCGTATGTCACGTCTTCAGGCGAATGGTACGCCAACAGGGTGTTGATCGGATTTTTCTGTATGTTGCCCCGGCTCATTGCGGCACTGTAGCCTGCCTCGTGACTGTGGACGCTCGCTGACAGCCCTGCCCGATTCTTAGACGGCCCGATCGAGACGCTGGTCGAAATCTGCATTTCCGATGTTTTCTTCGCCCACGATCGAGGCTTCTGGATCGGGATGTATTGCTGGATCCTCTTTGGCATTCCCTTCCTCGGCGCCGTGCCGGCGGGTTCCATCGCCCAGAATCTGGGCTGGCAATGGATCCAGTTCATTGCCTCGATCATCTCCGCGGGCTGTGTTCTCGCCATGTTCTTCTTGATGGAAGAGACCATGTTTTTCCGTCCACCAGTCCAAGACGAAGTCGTCGATGTTGAGGAGGACGTTTCCGATCACGAGAATGCCTCCAGCGATTCCAGCCCGCAGGAGAAGAAAGTGGCCGTTGCTCCGACCGAGACCGAGGTTGGTGTGGTCGTCACCAAGAAGACCTACATGCAAAAGCTGAAGTTCTGGGGCGCCAGGCGTCCAGGTCAACCCAACAACTTCTTCCGCTCCGTGTGGCTCCCATCTTACATGCTCCGATACCCGGTCGTCACCTTCTCTGGTGTCCTGGTCGGCTCCGTCCTGTCCTGGTTCAACGTCGTCAACGCGACCATTGCCCTCGTCCTCGCTGCACCGCCCTACAACTTTTCCACCAACGGCATTGGCCTCATCTTCCTTGCCCCCTTCATCGGCTGTACCATCGGTTGTATCTTCGCTGGCGCGTCGGCAAACCGATTCGCGGTCTGGATGTCCAAGCGTAAGGGTGGCATCTTCGAGCCCGAGTATCGTCTGTGGATGGCGTTGGTGCCTCTGCTTCTCCACCCCGCCGGCTGCATCCTGTTCGGAGTGGGAGCCAAACACCGGCGTCCACTGGGTCGGACTGGCGTTTGGCCTCGCGTTCATTGTCGGCACCTTCCCCATCGGTAGTGCCATCGCCATCAACCACATCATCGACTCGTACCGGGAGATCTCCGGCGACGGCCTGGTCACCATGATCTGCATCCGAAATGCCATGGGTTTCGGCTTCAGTTATGGCGTGACACCGTGGATCGAAGCCACAGGAGTTCAAAACACCTACATTGCCGTCGGCTTCATCGGCATGTTCTTCTGGGGCCTGTCATTCCTCTTCATCGTCATCGGCAAGAAACTGCGCAAGCGGAACGCAAAGAACTACTGGGGCATGGTGGAAAAGCATGGATTGTCGGCTCATTAGGTAATACAAGCTGGACTCGGCACATGTCGAAGCAGGAGGGCCTCGGTCAAAATATGGGCCATCTCCGGGTGGGATCTTGAATTGGGAAAGTGGACTGTGCTTGTGAGCCTCCGTGTGTTGCAGGATGCAAGAACAGTATGCTCAAGATCGGGGAGAGGGGACGCTGAAGCTCTCCAACCCTTTTTAGACGTTTCGATAGACAATTCACCTCTCATTGCAGAACAAAAATCCCGTTGAGTCGTCCGAATTTGTGAATATCGAGCCATTCATCCTTTCTTCCGGCTGGGTACGAGGTAGCATGGTAATTACTGGATAGAAATCATGGTAATTAGATACTGGGTTGCTTTTTGCCGAACCGGCGACGTAGGCTGATCCTGATCCTGATACTGCCTGGGTCACGGCAACTAATTATAGCCTCAGCGCAATGTCACCAATACCGTACGCTTCCATTCATTTCCTCACCTCAGCCTGTCCCCGTCAGCACCAGCGACTTCTTTGGGAGGTATGTAGGGAATCGGACAAGGAGATAGATACCTTTGGCCAAAAGTTTTGAATGATGTGGAGTTATGTAGGGGTCCGGGCAAGGAGATACCTTGGCCAACCAGAGTTTGATGGATTACTGGCAGTGTCACACCTGCTTGACTGATTGACCGTTGGCTACGGAGTATGTTTTGGCTGAGAGCTCAGCGCTGCCACCGGAAGGAAGGCCGTGCGTGCGTGCGTGCGTGCGTGCGTGCGTGCGTGCGAGCTCGTGAAAGGGGATCCTCAGCTACTTAGAGGGGCGAGGCATGGCTGTCTCGGAAGTGTCGATTTGCTGGAGTCTTGCTGAGAGCTGCTGTCGGAAGGATGTGCGTGCGTGCGCGCGTGCGAGTTCGTGAAAGGGGATTCTCAGCTAATGTAGAGGGACGAGGTATAACTGTCTTTAAAGTATTAATTTCATAGAGTCTTGCTGAGAGCTGCTGTTAGAAGGACGGACGTACGTAGGTAGGTATATACGCGTGAGCTCGTGAAAACATAATCCATAGCTAATGAGAGGGGCGAGGCATGACTGTCTTTGAAGTATTAATTTCATAGAGTCTTGCTGAGAGCTGCCGCTAAAAGAATATACGTATAAGCTCGTGAAGGTGATCCTCAGCCAGAGGGACGAGGCATGACTGCTCGAAAGTCGATTTTCTGGGAGTCTTGCCGGAAAGGCGCTGTCCAGATGTCTGGGCAATCCTGGAGGCATGGGTGGTCCCTGGCCTGGGATGCGATGAACGCCCCTGAGTTGTGTTGGTTTTCGGCAGCGTATGACAATTCAACGTTTGCGCTCCAACTGGATTCCTCGTCCTCGATAGGTGCGTCTTGTTTCGAGACCAGTGTCTAGTTCTTGATTGTGTTCCGCCGCAGGCTCTTCGCCCCAGCGTCGGATTGTTGGAAGGCCTCACTGAGCTCACAATCCAACTGGGATACCTTCGAGGACGTTCACAGTCTTGAAGACCTCGTCGTCTAGGAAGAGGACAAGAACAGGTGCACTGCTATACCTTGTGGTGCTGGTTCCGCCGCATGATGTTGTGGTGATATTGTAAACTCACCCGACATTAGAAAAGACTGTCGACTCAGAGTCGGAGATGATCCCAGCACTACGGCCGAGGATTCGCTCGGCTAAACAGACAACAGGACAACCTTGATATTCCTCACTTGAATTTCCCCATTGAGCGAGCAGCGTTCACAAAGTTCCGCATGGGAATCTTGTCTGAACGGCCACCGTAACAAGAGACTGACAGGAAGCGCGGGCACACGTTGTAGTCCCCAAGGGACGAAATATGTCGAGATCGACGTTCAAGTGGGAATTTCGAGGAGCCGATCCTCCAAGACTCGGTTGATATGGACGGCCCCCATGTGTCGCTGCAGACTCATTGAGCTCGGGAAATCAAGTACAGCGGCGGAGGCGAGTGGTCGTCCCGACGTTCAGATGGTAGGCTCGCAGCAAGATCGAGCGAAAAGGGAGAAGGCGTTGGGGACGGTGATAGCCCTGGCATCGGCCATGACAGGATACCGAACCGACCGCAAGACAGCTTTACCGGCAGAGCAGGGCAGGCAGCAAAGGTCATGACTGAAAGAAACCGCTGGAATGGCTTGATATCGCTGTCTCCCTCGCTGCCAATAGACATGTCGTCTAGTTGTCCGAATGGGCATGGAACGGCGATGTTGACAGTATTACCGGAAGCAGGACATCCTACGCATGAAGCGCTTGAGTCTGGCCACCAAGGTGCTTGGAGTGATAAGATTCTTCCATACTGCGCTGTGTGGGTGGTGAGTGCGGTGATTGTGGACTCTTCCTGAAATGTCCATGTCTCTTTATCTCCCCTTCAGAACTCTTAACTCTAGACACTGAGCCGCATCATATCTTCGACATAGTGGCCCAGATCCGCAAGAATGGCCAGGAGGGCGTCTTGTACTTGCCTTAGCTCGTCCACCGTAGTAACCAGTCGGCCGGCGAGAGTTCGGTCCTTGAGGCCTTGACGGAAATTTCCGTTCCAAGGAACGACAACCTCTACACTTGCTTCGTCACGGAATCTACCCTGCGACGTGCTCCTACAGACTCTCTCCACCTGGATGTCATCCTAGACGAGACCCGCCCAGCAAGTAAACAGGCCGACATCCGAGCCTTCTCTAAGCCAATTGTCAACTTCACCGAATTGCCAGTGGTCGTGGAGAACGCGATGGCCGCGATGGGAGTAGATGCGGCTTCTGCGACCACCCATCCCGCCTTGACCTCTAATATACTTACGAGTAGTGAGTAGCAGCTTACAGTTCGAGAGGGTTAATGACGAGGCGCCGGTCTATTTTCTAGTCGAGTAAAGTGTGCCTACCGCAAACCGTGATATACTGACGCTGCTTTTATAATCACGCTACGATACTAAGTCAATGGCGGCCTTCGCGGCGTCGCCCAGGCCGACTTCGGCGTAATTCTCCCATTAACGCCCTTAACGGCGGGCAATCTAGAAGACCAGGGTTACAGGTAAGAGACGGGTGGTTTCTCACCCAACTCGCGCGACCCCGGGGTGAGCCCCGGGGTGAGCCCGGGGTGAGCTCAGGGCGGCATCACCCTAGGCCCGAAGCGGGGTGAATGGCGAGCAGTTTTCCCAATCCTTGGCGTTGATTTCGCCCTACAACTCGACTTCGTTCTTATCAGTCACGGGCAACATTGTCTTTTCTTGCTCTTATCTCCAAAGGTTTCCTCACTTTCTGTAAACAGGCGAATATCATCGACCAGGCCGCACTCTTCCAGGACCTGTTTAGGGACCTCAGCGGCTGCCTCAGTAGCCCCGGCAAAATGGATCTTCGGTCACGATAATGGGATCCGAGGAGTCCAGTCCGCCATCAAATTCACTTGCAACCAAAGGTATGCTTCGGATTGAAAGCCTGGCTATCTCGCGCTTAGAGATGTCCTCTAGATTGTCGCGTTTGCAACCGGAGGCGCATCCGGTGCGACCGTACACTGCCATTTTGTAACAAATGCGCCCGGAAAGGCGTTGAATGTCCGGGATTCGGACCCAAATTTCGATGGACCAACGCCATTGCCGTGCGTGGTCGTTTCAAAGGCCGCGGTGCACCTATTGTGTCACCGCATGTTCGAGTCCGGGAAGAAGAGCCCAGCTCTCTGCGGAGGGCTGGTGAAGAAGACACGCCTAGTCCAAGCTATCAGCTAGGCCTTGCTTTGGCGCAACAGTTGTCTCCCTCCACTGCAAAACATCTGTTACAGTATTATGCGGACAATATTGCGCCACTGATGGTCTGGCTGGACTCGGACCAGAATGAGTATAAGCGCTTGGTCATTCCGTTGGCGGAGAAGGATACTGTCCTCCGTCTTGCAGTCCTTGCTATCTCCGCCGCCCATATGCCAGACGGCGACGGCCTTGCACCTGGCTTTTCTCATGCCACGGGTGAAGCTGCCATCCACATGATCACCGAGCGGGTACGCCACGTGACCCAACGCAACCTGGAGGACCCAGAAACGGACGTTGGAGGGGGAATTGCCGCGGAGATCCTAGCTGCCATGCTCATCCTCTCAAATCACTGTCTGTTGCAATCAGCATCAGCTCAAGCCCATTTTCACAGGCGGGCGGCTCGAATCCTCATACGCTCATTAGAGTTGAAACAGCCTTCTGGGGACGAGCTCACTTTCTTTCTCAAAAACCAAATGGCCATTTATGACGTCCTGGCATGTACAACATTGTTCAACTACGACCATATTCAGCACGCCATCCTTCCCAGTATGGAGCGACAAGATGTCCTTTTTGGGGACTTCCTCCACCTCCTACACCGCGTCACGCTTATGTCCCTGGACAAAAGCAAGCCAGCGAGGCCGCCTGAAAATCTTGAAGAGGAGTTCGAGCTGTCGAGTGGTTCGACACTCGTGGCTTCGGGACCGCTCGCACAGACGTTGACCAGGTCAGCCAGACAAGACTTCATAAGACTCGTTCTAGCATATCAGTATGCAGGGATGCTTTTCGCATGCAAGCGCCTCAGCATGTCTCTGGAAAACGGGCAGATTGTGGACGTGTACACCAACAAACTCTTCAGAGTGTTTGACCAGTTTGAAGACATAAGCGCCTCGTTGCACAATCTGGCGTGGCCCCTCCTCATCGCCGGAATTTGTTGCTGCGGAGATGAACAACGTATGAATATCATCAGTAGCTTCTGCCAGAGGCTGTCTGCAAACACGCGGTTCGAGCACTACGCCGAGCTTTTGACCTTTCTGCAAGAGCTCTGGCAGAGCGGGCATTCTGATTGGACCTTGCTTGCCCGTGAATGGGAGCGGAAAGGCACGCCGGTGATAGCGGTGTGAGGAGCTATCGATCCAGCACCAGACCTAACGAAGTATCATTCTACTTGAGATACTCTTGAGACCACCTTCCCTTTTCCAGTGCGCATCGACATCTGCGAGCACGTTGAGATCCCACTTTCGGACAACACGATCCTGCCCGCCATGATCTGACTACCAGCAGACGCGGAGACAAATCCCGTTCCCGCCATCCTCTAATACTCGCCGCACAGGAAAGGAGATGGAGCAGCCGGACGGCATGCTCTCTAGCATTCCTAACTCGTGTCCTATGGATATGCCTGTGTTCGCGTCGATATGCGAGGCACCGACGATTCTGAGGGCATTCTCCTCGGCGAATATCTCAAGCAGGAGCAGGACGATACTCTTAAAATCCTCTAATGCCCCGTCATGCAAGAATGGTGTTCCGGGTCGATTGGCATGATCGGGATCTCATGGAGTGGATTCAATGGGCTGCAAATTGCGGCTCGGCTTCCTCCGGAGTTGAAGGCCGTCATCTCGCTCTGCTCGACCGACGACTGACATGCAGATGACATCTACTACATGGGCGGCTGTATGCTCGCGGATAATCTCACCTGGCGCGCCACCTTGCTCCGCATGATTCCCGCACCTCCTGACGCACGGCTGGTCGGTGAAAAGCGGCATGGCCTCTGGATGGAGCGGGTGCAAGCCGTTGCAGCCTGGATGGCTGAATGGCATCGACATCCACGACGCGAAGATTTCTGGAAAACACGCTTCAATCTGTGAAGATTACAGCGCCGTCCAATGCCCCGTCTATCTCGTGAGTGGCTAGGCGGATGGATACACGAACGCCGTCTTCCAGATGCTGCAGCATCTCGAATGTCCTCGCAAGGGCTTAGTTGGCTCTTGGGCGCACGTATATCGCACCTTTGCAACGCCGGTTTCTCAGATCGGGTTCTTGGGGGAGTCGAGACGCCGGTGGCACAAGTGGCACAAAGGTAAAGAGACAGGTATCATGGATGAGCCCATGCCCCGGTGTTACTTACAGGGCACAGTGCCTTCACGTACGCATTATGTCTTCCGTTCCGGCCGTTGGGTGGCTAAGAGCAGCTGGCCCGCTCCTGGAATCAAGCCTCGCACCTTGAAGTTCTCAGCAGGACGAATAAGTGAGGAGCCAGCGTCCACGAGCGACCAACAACTCTCCACATGCTCTAAACTGACCGTGGGCTTCGCTGAGGGACTTTGGTGCTCGGTACGCCGATCGTCCGCCGCGGCATTGCAAGCAACAAGTCAGACGCCCTAGTAGCTGCTGTACTTTCCGAGATCCTGCCCAACGGCGCCGCGAAAAAGATATTCTTCGGCATGCTCAATCTGACTCATCGAAACGGGCACACAGATCTCCAGCCGCGCGAAGCGGGCCATTTATCCGACGTGACTATCCAGTAGTACCACTGCGGCCAACGCCTCGACGTGGGAAGCCATCTCCGCCTCGTCCTTTCAACATCCTAGTTCCCCATCTGCTGGCCTCGCCCGAATCGGCGACCCTCAAGATCGCCTGCTCTCAAAGTACGCAGAAAACTGCCACCAGGCCCGAATGTACTCAAGATCTAGACCCTCAGCTCAAGCCCTTCGAGCCCCTTGTGACCGGCCCGTCCCTGGAAACTCGAGTCCTAGCCCCACCAATACAAGAAGCAGCATCACCACCGAAGACGTACAGACCGAGGTCAAAACTCTCAAACGAACCATAGACACCATGCAGGATGATCGAGCTGATAGCCGTCAAATGGCACTATCGGAATCACAGCATGAGCATGTATGTATCCATTTGTCCTGACGATGCGCTGCCAACAAAGGGCGACATCCGATTCAAGCATGAGTATGGACGCCGAAAGCAGACCTTCGAAATCGACGGATGGGCGAGAGGGATGAGCGAAAATTAGTTCATTGAGGACCAATTTCTACCTCACCGCGAGGATTGAGGCGCTTCAGGACAGGGTCTACCGCGTATGACTTTGGGCGGACCTATGAATCCACGGTTTCACGGGATCATATGTGATGTTTGTAGACGTCCTGGGAAGAGAGGTACAAGAGAAGCAAAAATCTTGCCGCGTGAGAGGTAAATACAGCATGTATAGGACTACAGCGCTTGGTCCATAATATACAGTATAGGAAGGGGCATGTGATGGATCTCACAGCCCACCTGCGCCTTCTTCGCGTTATCACGCCAGATCAGTGCGAAGCCAACGACACTTGGGTCGACGGAGGATGGAAAGCCTGCGCAAGTACTGTACTGTATTGCCTGGGCCATCGATCATGACGGCCGAGATGAGGGTGCCTGAGGCATCCAGGCGGTGGAGTTACTCACGAGCGAAATCCAGGGCAAAGAAGGGTGCCTCTTCGGCCCGTCAAGGCAGGACGCGGGCTCTTGGAGAATCTTTTACTGTCGAAATTTCTCTTGCTACCAAGCCTGGTTCAACCCATTTACTGGTGCTTTCATCATCCAGCAGCACACCATCCGAACGCCTCGCTATCCGATTGTCATGATTCAAAATCTAGAGCTTCCACTTCATGCCGCAACGCCAATTCCGAACGTCTCGTGGTCGGCCGCGATCTTCTTTTTGAACATGCCCAGATCAGAAATCAACGCTTCCATCTCGGCTTGCATTTCCATGGCCTCTTCATCAGCTTCGGAATCGGTCTCCATCTCATCACTTGATGCCGTCTCATCTTCATATATCATGTCAGGCGTAGGGACTCTAGACCTCTCGCCGACAGACTCGCTTTCCTCCTTGTTGATGATGATGGGGTTCTTGAGCTCGTCGAGGACAAGTTTCAAGTGGATGCTCAGGGCTTCCTTCTCTTCCTCCAGCTGTCGAACCTTGGACTCCGAAATCGCCAGCTTCTCTTCCATGATCTGCAGCATGTTCTCGTACTTGGTCGTGAATTCCCGGATCTTCTCTGATTGGGCATCGGCAGATTCTTGCACAGCCTTCATGACAGAGGCACTACCATTCTGCTGCTGCTGGCTGAGAGTCCACCTCAATGCTCGAATCGTCTCTGCCATTTCATTGATCTGGGCGTCTTTCTCTCCAGATGAGACATGATCCTGGTTGACAATAGCTTTGGTGCGGATGTGCTTGGCTTGATCTGCATATCGGAGCGTCGACAGTGTCTCGTCATAATCTGACGGAGCGATGCAGGCGATCATGGCAGTCTTTGAGTTGCCTCCAAGCGAGTCCTTCAACAGCCACGTCAAGATCGAGTCGCGATAAGGTACAATGTCGCGGTTCGATCGCTGTTTGCTGTGCATTCGAGAGTGCTTGGGGTCCGCGAGGGCGGCAATGACCCTCCCAAGCGTGGTCAGTGATTTGTTGATGTTTCCACCTTCCCTCAATCTCTGCCCAGTGGCCTCTGTTGCCTTTGCTCGCTCCGATCCTGCCAGGTCGACGAGCCGTATTCTTGCCAGCCTCTCGGTTGTCTCATCTGTGTGGTAATCATGGTGGATCTGCTTCAGCATGATGGTAAAGACTGCATGGGACCGAGAAGAGGTGTCATTCATCTTGGTGGACGCCACAGTTCTCGAGCTGTCGCCCATTCGCATGTATTTCAGGATTTCGGCGTAATTTTTCACCTGAATTTCTGTCAGGTCTTTGACGTAAGGTCCTTCGGTGGGAGACTCTCGGATTTTGAGGTACTGAGGGGGATCGGTTCGCGGTTGAAATAGGTCTCTGACGTGCTCGTTGTAGACTTCGAAGTAGGACACCCTCACACTGTAGCTGATGTTGGCGCTTTCGTTGGCTTCGATCCGCTGGAACAAGTCTTCGCATGTTCTCGGTATCAACCCTGACTGTTCAGGCGTCCCCATCATGGTATAACTCTTCCCTGAACCGGTCTGCCCATAGGCAAAGATGCACGTATGGTATCCCTCAAAGTTGTGGTCCAGGAATTCCTCTCCCAAGCAATTGTACACATCCTCTTGCGTGGCATAATGTGCGTCCCTCGGGTTGTGGGACCAGAACGAATTGTCAAACGTGAACAACTTTTCATCCACCACTTTTCTGGTCTGTGCTCGTGAATTTGCAGGGTCGGTCGAGGGCGGTGCTAACAGCTTCGTTGATTGAGTGTGCGGGTTCATCTGAATTAAGCATTGTGCGCCTCTCTCTATTTCTGCAATGAAAGATTAACAGCAGTCACTTGGAGGCCACAAGTACTCACCTCGAGGCAGAAACGCTCTGACTCTGACCACAACTTTGACGTTCCCACCGGGGTTCAGGCCGTTGTTTGGCGCCATGGCGACATTCACAGGCGTCTTCGACCTCAGCGAAGGACTCGAGGCGGTTGAGGGAGTTTTTGGTCGCGCGTCATGGGAGATTGTGCGTGCCGGCGGCACCATTGTGAACTCTCTATCCAAAAGCTCGATGCACCCTTCGATGACAGTGAGATATCGACTGCGCAGTGAAACATATATGAAAAGAAGGTCAAGCGACGATGCTTATTAGGCCGGCCGCTAGTGTCGCCGTCTGGGTTGATCGTGGAGTCGCAGAGCCGGCCGTTGGGAGAGTTTCGGGTTAGATCCAAACAATGACGCACGTTGAGTTTTCTCTCCTGTCGCCGTCGGTTGCCCCCGCAGCCCGCCAAACTCAACTCACTTCGGATTCATCTCAACTCACTCCAGATTCATTCCTATCTCACCTGCGCTTCTCATTCGTCTCATTTCGAGCTCATTTCATTTCATCCAAGCTCCTCGATTTTTCGCTTTGTCCTTGATGAGTTTCCTTGCACTTGGTCGACACTGACTCTCATGTCTTCCACCTCGCTGGATTCGTCACCCATCGCTTCCGCCCGTGGTATTCTTACTTCCCGAGTCTCGCCTTCTTGCTCGGCCAGGACTCCTACACCCAGGTCCATCTCGATATATTGGTCTGCATCATCCGATACTTGATCAATCATCCTGTCGTGTGACGCCCCCAACCTCTCAAGCTCAGCGTTTGCCTGCTGTAGCTGTGGCAAAAAGGCCTGCAGACGCGACTCGAGATCGTGCTCTGACGCCGGACTCCTCTTAGATGGTAGCGCCCTGGTCACCTCGTCATGCACGGCCGCCTCCTCCTCAGACGACTCTCCTTCTGACGTGCTGTCACTCTCTGTGTCTGTAGACTCTGAGGATGTGGTTGTTTCCTCTTCGTCTTCTGCGCCAATACTCTCGTTTTCAGTAGAGCGTTCGTCTTCACCAGGTGGAGCGATGACCCCACGCGAAAGCTGTGCATGTCGAATAGGCAATATAATCTCTGAAGAAGATGAAGAGGTCGTCGATGATACGTCGTCATCTGCCCAAACATTGATATCCTGTACCAGCGGTGGCGCGTGCGTTTTCCGTTGCTTGACCGGCCTTTCATCTGCATGTTCAGACATCTTCAGAAGGTTGTTGAAGGAATTGACTGGCTGTCCCCCACAACGCTAACTTTAAATATGGATTGCAACCTGATGTTGCTGGAGTCGATCTTGGACAGGGATATTTAATGGGTTTTGTAAATGAAGCTGATCCAGAATCCCGTGCTTGGAGCAAATTCGAGGTTCTTGGCGACACAGATAGGTCAATTTAGTGCTAGGATTATGATCGATTCGGAAACCGCTCTGACCGGTTATGTATATGGATACCGAGTAAACGCATGGCGTCGACCACGGAATAAGAAGATCCCGTACTACGGCAGAGACCCGACTCGCCTTATCGGGCTACAATTGTGAGGCATCCACTGGGATCATTCTGTACCTGAGGCACGGAATTCTCGCCGATAAAATACCCGCATTATGACTTGCTCCATATGCGTTTGGAGGCGCCTATAAACACATGAGACTCACTCTTGACTTCAACGTCGAAGCTACAGTCCAGCGTATCTGTGGCTCTTGCAAACCTCGACTTCCCTGGATGTTCACGATGTTCAAGATGCTTCCCACAGCAGCTTTGCTGCTTACCTTTGGTTTCATTGCACATGTCGACAGTGCAAGTGACGCTGCCGGTGGTTTCTTGGACCAGGCCATCAAGTTGATGGAAGAAAGTCCGCTCCTCGATACACACATTGATCTGCCGCAGATTATCAGAAGTCTGAGTAATACTTGTCAAGGGCACTCTCTATTGGGAGACATGTTTGACTGTCGATACAGACCGACGACCACTTGATGCTCTCCCCCAGCTGAACGGCTCCTTCCCCGGCCATGTGGACATTCCGAGAATGAGACAAGGCCGTTTGGGCGGAGCGTTCTGGACCGTCTGGGCGCCCTGTTATGATGTGGTTGACGAAGATCCCGGGCCTGATTTCAACACGCCGACGAACCACCTCCGCGACGCGATGGAGATGCTCGACATCATTCAGAACATGATCGCACGGCATCCCGGGGATTTACAATACGCGAGATCATCGGCCGAGGTGTGGGATGCTTTTGGAGCTGGCAAGATCGCGTCCCTGATCGGCATGGAAGGAACCCATGTACTGGGCAACTCCCTGGGCGTGCTTCGAATCTTCGCTCAACTTGGAGTTCGCTATTTAACCCTGACACATACCTGTCATAGTGCGTTTGCTTCGTCTGCGGGACCCGGAACGCCGATAGCCCAAGCCCACGAGGGAAATGGATTAACAGAACTGGGAAAAGAGCTTGTCAGAGAATTGAACCGCGTTGGTATCATGGTGGATCTGTCCCACACGACTGACGCGACTATGAGGCAGGCCATCGCTGTGTCTGAGGCGCCCGTAGTTTGGACGCATGCAGGAGCGCGTGCACTCTGGGACCATCCGCGGAATGTACCCGATGATGTCCTCAGATTGATTGGCGATGGCCCAGGACAGAAAGACGGTGTTATACAGTCCATCTTCTTCCCGCCCTTTATCGGCCCCAATCCTGGCGCGAACATCTCGCGTGTTGCCGACCACATGGAGCATATCGCGGGCATTGTCGGTAGGAATCGTGTCGGCATAGCCTCTGACTTTGACGGCATGTGGACCACAGTGGACGGGCTGGAAGATGCCAGCAAATATCCGAACATAGTAAGTCTCTCCGGATCATATGCCACGTCCGCTTACACAGGTAGGTCGCCGAACTTTTGTCACGCGGCTGGACACCAGAAGAAATGCGCGGTGTCATGGGTGGCAATTTGATGAGAATCATGGACGAGGTGGATGCGGTTAGTGAAAGATTGAAGGAGCGTCTACCGTCGTCTGCGATCTGGGAAAAGAGAAAAGACCTGCCTTCAACCAAGTGGGGAGGCGGAGGTGAACACGTCTACTGGCCCAGGGATGTGAAGGAGAAGGTGGAAAAGATGCAACTGCGCCATGATGAGTTGTGATAAACGCTTTGCAGCTGGGGGAAAGGGAAAAGGCCGCGACAGTGCAAGTTCTTCTAGTCGAAAGCTGCCGAGCGAGGTGAATTACTCAAGGGTCAGCCTTTGTTGTTGGGTAGCTGGTGGTCCTTTCACGCACCCTCTCTGCGCTCGAATTCTGTCCCCAGCTGGTTCCGCGCAGGATGCCAGGAAGCTCTAGCTATCCATTCGGGGTGCCCACACCCGGGAGTTGAGAAGACAAGTACTGTTAGGAGTAGAAAGCATTCGTTTGGATGAAATACTACGCAGGTAGGCTTGTTGTGACTCCTTCGCCCTTGCAACTGCACCATGTGCGTAGCCGATAATCACCGTTTGCTCCATCGAGCATCCTATCTTGATTGTACCATTGCATAACGGCGGCGTCTATGGCCGTCCACGAGGTTACAGCCGAGCCACGCCTAGAATCATCGCCTTGCTCATGTCAGCTGCTGAATCTGTTCCTCGTCTACCTCTGAGGCTTCCAAAGCCTCAATCAGCCATGGCTCTGTTCGAAGAACGAGACCAGTGCGCAAATGACTCTGCTGACCAAACTCGACGTAACCGTCCTGATCTACTTCTCCCTGATATGGTTTCTTTTCGGCGCCAACGGCGCAAGCTACAGCACAGGCTACATCAGCCGTCAGGGCGGTGCGCTTCATGCCCACGGCAAAGATGACAGAACCACATGAACACGACCTACATCGTCAGCTATGCTGTATTTCAGATGCCATCGACATTCGATCTTGACTGTTGCACCGCCGCGATGTGTCTTTATCGCAGCCCATATGCTGTGATCGGCCTTGACGCTAGTGCCTTTCCGCGTCGAATATGTCTCCCAGGTGTTTATCCTGAATGGATTCGAGGGTGCGCCAGGGCGATCCGTTACTGCGTATAGCTTCCAGCGGCTGTGCTTGTGCGGCCTTCACTGATGCTCTCTCTCCCAGTGTTGGCGCGCAGTTCAAAACGCATCCTGGTATGGACAATCGGAACGGGGCAGGGGAGCTGTCCTTTCGGTGGCTTCGGCAATATTGGCAATATCGCTGGCGATGGATCCAAGCCGGCTTGCTCATTTCTCCGGACGAAAAACAGCCAGCAATACCGGGCATGGCGACACTGATATCTATCGTCGTAGCGTACACCACCATCCCAGTTGCGATACCCGGTGTCAGCCTCTGCCTCGGTCGCTGCTTTTATGCGAGAGCTGGACCAAGCGTGTCAACCGGAATAGGACCGTCAAAGGACGACATTATACATCGTAGGAGTGGCAGAGATGTGTTGTGCCAGATTGCATGCATCTTGACTCACAAGAAGGGTACATCCTCACCCAGTCCTATACAGCAGCTTGGTGTATGGGAAGCGCATAACTCACCCGCAGTAGGATGTTAGTCCTAGATGCACACGTATGTACATATTACGCACTGGATTCCTCGCCGTCACGACGGCCGACCTACCCATCTTTGCACTTACGTCCCTGATGTACATACAAAGGTCGACACCAATCGACGGCCTAGCTGTATTGAAAAGCCCGCGACCGGCCCTCCACAAGTTACTGTACATATCTTCGATAACGCGACCAACACCGACCAACGGCTCGGCTGACTTACAGTATCCGCCACCTCAACGGCCGCACCTATATTTTTGAAACCGATCCCGAACTGACACCGGAATCGGAATCGGAAGGTGTACAGAGTACTATGTAAAGCACTTGGCCAGCATACTACTTGGTAGTACCCATTGCCCATTACCAGGCAGGTCCTCAAGCGCGCCATGCGCGCCCATGCCATGCGGATCTCCACCTTCCGCCCTTCATCCTTCCACCATTCCACAGATTTCCAACCGGACCACAAAACATGTACTGTGTCTACGAGATTCAGGCCGAAGTGGACCTTGTCGTGTCATGTCATGTCGTGTCGTGTCGTTTCCAGGCCTAACGCCCAAGGTCGAATCTGCGAGCAAGCAGCCCACAGCCGAGCACCTACACATGTAGGAGCCAGTCCCGAAGGCCCCCTAGCCGCCACAGCCTCGCGCCCAAGGGGGAAAGTCCAGGGGTCGCTGCCGACCAACCAATGAATTGCCGGAGTCTCGAGAGCGTCAACCTCACGGCTGGCGCGTAAAGCCGCGCATTCAACGCACGACAAACTCCACAATCACGCCGGGGTCGTGTTTCAGGTTGTCGAAACGAGGATGTGAGAGGTGAGAGTCGACAGGTGGGAGACGGGAGGTCGTCCCGGACGTGATACGGAGTACGCAGTATGTAGGAAGTTGTGGATGGCCACCCTTCTACCTACCACATACCTAGGGTACCTACGCGTCCCGCTTGTCGGATCGCTTGGACGACATGACACGACATGTTCATGCAGGATCTGGGCGCCACGGTCGCATGGATGGGCGGATGGGAGGGATGGCGAATGTGACCTTGGTCAACCAACGGTCACCCAACGGTCGGTCGATTGGGCCGTTACCCACGTTTCGAAGATGGCGAGCATGGTGATAAAAGATGAGAGTGGCTTTAATTATGTGAGACTTTGATAGCTCGAGCATCCGTTACTATAACCCGTAGTCAACCGAACCGGTGAACCATCCGCGTGCCTATACATCGCTACATGTACAGTAGCGGAATCGATCACTCGGGTTATTTGTTTCGATCCCGAGGAGAAGAACGGAATACTCTATATTCCCTAATTCCTGTACAACATTCAATATCGAACGTCCATCATTCTCCCGCGATCATGTCTTCTACAATAGCCAGAACAACCACAACATCAACGACGACACTGCCAACGGCAAGGGACACGAGGATCCACTCTTCCAATGCCATCACCACGTCCTCTTCCTCACCCTCGCCCTCACCCTCACTCTCCATATCAACAGCAGCGACGGCAACAGCGACAGCGACACAACCCCGCCGCACAGGCAACGGCAACGGCAACGATAATCCTGCCTCCTCGGAGCCCTCCTCGTGTCGACCCAGCCTCCCCCGCCGCTCCTCCTCGCTGCACAAACTCCTGATCACAAAGCTGAGGCCCCTCCCCTTCCAGTACCTCTGGTGGGTGTGGCATTCCAAATCCGCCGGTCCCGTCGCCAGCACGACGCAGCAACCTCAACCTCAACCGCCACGCCCGTTCTTCTGCCCCCAGCCCGTGCTCGACGCGTATCAGTTGAATTTGCTGGTCGAGAACGTGGCCGACATCGGGGCTTTTTACCGCATCTTCAACAATCTGCCGTGGACGTCGATCCGACGGGGCGATAGTATCCACATTTTCCGCGCGGGAGTCAGGCCACTGTGGGAGGACGAGGAGAACAAAAGGGGAGGGCGGTGGTTGATCCGCGTGAGACCCGGAACGGGCGCGCCTGCAGATGGAGAAGCAGATGCGCGTTCAAATGCACATGCAGACGCGCGAGTCAGAAGTGAACACAGCAAAGGACAAGACGGGAGGAGGAAAGACGTGAGGACATGGGAGGAGGTTTGCCTGCTGTGTTTGGGCGGTGAGTTGCAGAGTGTGATAGCTCAAGGTATGTTATGTGATGTCTGGTTCCATTTCCACGCTCCACGTATCACGCATGAAACCGGCGTGTTGACTCTTGTCTACCGTGCCAGAAAGGGACCATATCCTCGGCCTGTCCTTCTCGCCTCGGGCCAACTTTACGCATATTTCGATATGGACCAAGCAGGGCGACAATCCTCGGAGTATTCTGTTGTTGGAGCGAGCTATCCTCAGTGGCCTTTCATCGGATCTGAGACCAAAACCGAGCGCCGATTTCAACTATCGAAGACATGCCGATAAGATTGGGCTTGGGAGTGGCGTGGGCATGCAGACGATGCAAAGTCGACAGCAGTCACAGGTGCAGGTACAGATGACGGGATCATTCCAGTCTTCCCTACCGACAACAAGCTCAGCGGCAATGGGTCGACCTGGCCCGATACGCGCGTTGACCGTGGGATGAGGTGCTTCGTACGTCGGTGTTTATTCCTGATTAGACCAGCAACGATGACCTGGCGACTGTTCGGTGCACAAGCCCCTTCAACGCCCGGGGACATATCGATCAATTTTGACAGAATCGCGGTCTCGACCGGCGTCGCCACCTCGGTCGCGCTCCCGTCTGCGGTCGTCGCGGCGATCATCACGCCGGTCATCTTTCCTGTCGTCTCTTCGGTCATCATGCCGATCGTCTTTCCTGTCAACTCTTCGATCATCGCGACGGTCGTCCTTGCGGTCGTCTCTTCGATCGTCTCGTCTGTCGTCTCTTCGGTCATCGCGGCGGCGGCTTCGATCTCTCCTGTCCCGGTCGCGGTCGCGGTCGCGGTCACGATCTCGATCCCGAGATGGAGATCTCTTTCTCTCGCGATCTCGGTCTCGACTCCGCTCACGATCCCGGTCACGGTCACCACGATCTCGCTCTCGCTCTCGGTATCTGTCCCTGTCACGGTCTCGAGACCTATCGCGTTCGCGGCTCCGGTCTCTCCGACTCTCCCGGTCACGAGTGCCTCGATCGCGGTCTCGATCCCGGTCCCGATCACGATCTGCATCGACTCGATCCTTATCACGGTCCCTATCTTTATCACGTTCACCGCCATCCCGGTCACTTCGGTGACTGTCGTATTTTCTGCGCGAGTCCTTTTCAGAATCCCTCAAATGACGCCTCTGCCGATCACGCTCGCGCTCTTCCTCAGTCCGATGAGTCCCTCCGCCAGGAACGTAGCGGTCGATGCCCAGTGGTGACGCGGACCGAGGCCTCCTTTCCCGAGTTTCCCTGGTCGTTCGCTTTTCCTGGGTTGGCGATGGAGAATTCTGTCGACTGCGTGCCTCACCCTCTTCACGGTCTTTGCTTGGACTTCTGGCGCGAGGCGTATCAGGCTTCCCCTTCTCCTTTTCTTGAATAACAGAGGACCTCCTGTCGCGGGACCTATCTTTCTCCCTTTCTTGAACAACAGAGGACCTCCTATCACGGGACCTATCCTTTTCCCTTTCTTGAACAGACGACCGGGGTTCCCGAGATCTGCTTCGGCGTCTGTGGCTGTCTCGAGACCTGTCTCTCGTTCTTCGGGGATAACGATCGGAGGTAGAAGCATATTTGCGCGAACTATCGTGGAGTTCGGACTTCTCAAAATCATACGCAGGTCGCTCTTTAGCCTTTTCGGCCATTTTCTTGCCTTCGCTGAGGAGCAGCTCAAGCGCCGTGGCTTCCAGATCCTTTTCGTCCGTTTGTGCCACGTCTTTAGTGGTGGTCACGGTGGCTGATTCTGCGATCGAACCGCGGCGATCAGCGCTTCGTCTGCGCTCCCTTTCACGGTCGTGATCTCGACTGCGGTCTCTCTCACGATCACGGTCACGGCCACGGTCGCGCTCTCGGTCTCGGTCTCTGTCGCGGTCTCGTTCCCTGTCTCGCTCTCTTTCGTATCGAGCATGTCTTTCCCGTCTCTCCTCCTCACGTTTCCTATGTCGTTCGTCTCGAGCCTTGATGCGTTCGGCCTCTTTTTCTTCTTCTTCCTTTCTTCTCTTTTCTCTCGCAAGTCTCCGCTCCTCCGCCTCTGCCTCGCGTCTCTTCCTCTCTTCCTCCTCACGCTTGGCTTCTTCCTCTTTGCGCTTCTTCTCCTCCTGCGCCTTGATCTTGGCTTTCAGCTCCGCCGTTTCCCGAAGCAGTTGCTCCATCCTGGACCTGTTCCTCTCCCGTTCAGCAGCCCGGTTCTGGGTTTCTTGCGAGTACTGTTCATCACTCTTGCCGCCCCTCTGTTCCTCTTCCGCGGCAACCTCGACCCCGACATCTGCGCGTCGGATATCCCGCACCGCATCCAACACCGTGCTCAGATGCTTTGCAATTTCGACGTCAATGCGGCTCTCCACATCAGTGTAGATCCCGCTCCTCTCCACGGCACCCTGAATGAGCGTAGCGGCCTTGCCCCTCTCCCTGCTCAAAAGCTTGGGATCCTTCTCGATCTCCTGCTCTGCAATGGTGTGGATCTGATCCGTCAACGCCGTCTTCGCGTCCGATGTATTGTAGCTTGCCCAGACTTGCTTCCGCAGGGAGTCATAGCCGCCTTGTTTCTTGAATTTCAGGAGGAGGGCGTCGATGGTGGAGCGTTGTTCTTTGACCAAGGGCAAATCGGAGATTTTGAACCGAGGGCGAAGAGAGAAGGGCGCGTCGGAATCAATCGCGGGCGCGTCAGTCATCATGGCGTCGGCCATGGTTGCTGTAGCAGGAGTGCCGCAACCCGCGGCCTGGGTACGCTTGCAGCAGAAATATGGAAGAAAATGAAGTTCATGATAGACGCGAATTGCGCGTTTGAAAGTCAGGGAATTACGGCGGAGTAGTGGCCCGCTAAATGATCGTCAGCCTTGCGCGGTTCTCAGCCTCGTGCACTCAAGGATCTCCGGACGGTGGATAAAAACATTAAGCCAGGATATCCACCTCGAGGTTACACCCAGGGGACCTGTATGCGAAATGAGGCGAGGGGCTGTAAGACATGACAACAGAACGTAGACGCTGTACACCCCTATGGTCGCGTTGATTCTGGTCGTCTCCTTGATGACCCGAATGCATCAATGTTCGATATTCATGAGTAGCTCCAATCCAAAGCCATTTTCAAATCTACAGACTTCGATCAGCCCTCGCTATGCATGCTGTACACATCTGGTAGTCCCCCTTTCCCAGGGCCATGGAACGTAGTCTCACGTGACGTCCTCCAGTCGTCGCAGCTTAACCTGAATTGCTGCCTTCTCCATTGCCCTTGGCATCCCCTGGCGCTTCGCCTGTTGCATCCCCTGCCACCGGGGACTTGTACTCTTCTAGTACGTTTCTCAGTGCCGTTCTCTTAATGGGCTTCGGCAGGAAACCGTTCATGCCAGCATCCTCGCAAGCTGCCCGGTTGCTCTCGTGGTCAAAAGCTGTGAGGGCGAGAATTGGTGCATCGAAGCCGAGCTCCCGGATCTTCTTCGTTGCTTGAATGCCGTCCATCTTGGGCATTTGGATGTCCATCAAGACCAGTGAGAAATGCTTTGGCTTTTCGTTCTCGTCCTCTGGCGCGGCCAGCGACTTCTGGACGATGTTCACGGCTTGCTCTCCATCCTCAGCCAAAGTCACGTCGAGCACCTTCTCGAGTTTTAGCAGTTTCAGAATGACTTGTTGATTGACTGGGTTGTCTTCGGCAACAAGCACTTTGAGAGAACCCGAGCTACTTGGGGAGGCCAGTGATGACTTCCTCTCCAAAGGTTTCTGCGCCTTCTCGTTCTCTCGCAGCTTCGACTCCGGACGATCACCTCTTTCTTCAGGTGTCGGTACGGACAGTATGGGAGCCAGCCGGGAGCTTTGTGATGGAAAGCTCTGGCTCCGCTCTTGCTTGCTCTGTGGTGGGTGCGGTGCCGTCCCCTCGACGTTTTCTGAGCTCATATTTGCATCAATCAAATAAGGCTGAGAAAACCCAACAAGGCGCGGCACGTCCAGCTGGGAGTCTCTGTCTTGGTTGGTCGAATAGAGCGAATTCTGTCTTGACTGCAATGATCGAACATCCCGCGTTTTGCCCGATCTTGTGGTGAAGGTTTCGAACTGTACGCTGCTGGTAATGCTACCAGCCCTCGGTCGGGCGAGCGAGTCGGTGACAGAGGGTACGACCTCTTTGGTATACCGCAGGGGTATGGAGAATGTGAAAGTGCTACCGATGTCAACGGTGCTCCTCAATTGGAGGGTTCCACCCATCATGCCCGCAAGCTGCGAACAGATGGCTAAGCCGAGACCAACACCGCCATGCTTCTTGCTAAGAGCCAAGTCTCCCTGAACAAAGGGCTTGAAGATGTCTTGCTGCAAGTGCTCGGGAATGCCAGGGCCGGTATCTTCGACCTCAAAGTCAAACAGAAGCCCTTTCAGAGATGACTTCGGCTGGAACTTCTCGGGACTAACGCGCTGGAACGTCCTCGAAAGTGTCGCTTGTTGTGAAGTCTTGGAATTTGAGTACTTGACCTCGGGCATATCTTCGGGCTCAACGAATCCTTTATACCGTATGCGCATTTCTACCGTGCCTTTGGCGGGTGTGAATTTTAATGCGTTGCTCAAGAGATCTGCCACAGGTCAGTCTGTGCACACCTCTGCGCGTGATCCTGCGACGCAAGGAAAACCTCCGGGTCAGGCAGACGAAACTGGAGTCCACAAAGAGTGCATGGGGGTCGGACTTACTCATCAGAATCTGAAGGATCCTGTTCTTGTCGCCTCTTAAACCGACTTCCCGAAGTGGCCCAATGTCGGCGGGACCCTTGGCCAAGACGTTGGTCTTCTGCCTCTGTATGGCGCCAGTCATGTCATGACGTGCAACGATAACATCTTCTTGGGCTTCTTGGTCGAAATCTCCTGGTACTGGCGGCTCTGTACCAATGAAAACCACCCGCAAACTAATATCTGATTCGGATGCCTGCTTCTCGAAGATGGATATTAGTTGTGAGCCGATGTCGACAAGCCGGAATGTGTCCTCCTCAATCGCGAAGTTTTGGCCAATCGAGCTGCGGCTGAAGGTCAACAGATCGTTGAGTAGATGCAAGAGCAAATCCGAAGACTTGTAAATGATCTTCAGAGATTGCCGTACGCTGTGCATATCCTCCTCTTGCATCGCAATAGCACACATGCCAATGATTCCGTTTAGCGGCGTCCTTAGCTCGTGCGAGACATTGGCGATGAACAAGGTTTTGCTCTCATTGGCAGCTTCGGCGGCATTCCTTGACTGCTCGAGCTCGGCAGTTCTCATTTTGACTCGGTCTTCCAGTTTTCGGTATTGAATTGAAAGCTCGTCCGCCATCTCGTTGAACGTGCCGGTGAGTTCTGACAGCTCATCCCAGACGAGATGCTTCCTTTCTGGCACTCGTTCAGGAATCTTAAACACTCGCACGGGGCGGACGAGATTTTTCTTCTTAGCGGACCGTTTACAAACGCTCTGGAGAGGACCTTTCTCTTGAAGAAGGTCGGTTTTCTCCAGGGTACTCTCGCTTGCCGTATCCGATTTTGCAGACGGATCATATGCTTCGTAAGTGGTGACTGAATTCTTGGCGGCAGTTCTCAATGCGATGATCGGTTTCACGGCGTAGTGGGCGATCGGGCTGCGCTTCAGTTAGCATGGCAAAGACTCCGACGGTTACCACTAGCAATACTCACAAACACACAAGCATGATGGCGCCAACGACACTAAAAATGGATGCTATGACCGTTCTTCGTAGCTGATTGATGGGTGCGACGACCTCGCTATGTGACTGGGCGAAAACCAAAACCCAGTCGACAATACCGGACGATACTCTGGCGTAGCCAAGCGACGTTCTGAACCCCTCTTCGTTGTGGGTGGACATCAATCCTCCAGCATTGTTGAGCTCGCCGTTTATATCTGACCAAGCACGAAGGATTGCCGGATAATCCTTCATAGGAAAGGGCAGATATGGATCCTTAGCGCGCGCAGGATGGCGATTGCTGTACGGAGGAAGAACAAATTGTAGTGCGACGTTCGCGTTCTCGATTGCGGTACGACCATCGACCGGTTCCGCGAACAAGTTGTCGGGACGGCCGCCAGGGCCAATAATGACAACCTCTCCAGATTTCCCGAGTCCGACACGGGATCCAACAACATCGTAGAGGGCTTTGGCGTCCAAAACAACAGTCAGCCAACCGAGAATATCGACCCTGCTGGTATTATTGTTTATAGGAAGCGTCAAGGAGAGAAGGGAAGAGTTGCTCCGCAGAAACAGCGGACCCAACAACAAGGTCGAGTTGTTGTCCAAGAGCTTGTCCGCGTAGAATGCATTGTAAGCGTCCGATGTCTGGTCGTACGTGAGATTAGGGTAGAGTTGAGGGGGATACCCAGGCCCGTCCTCGCCGAGCATGACGGGCGTGCCATTCTCATACGTGGTTGGAAGCGCGATATTGCCAGTGATTCCTGGCCCGGTCAAGTACGTAAGCGCGCGGTTTCCTTGGTCAGGCGTCGTAGCGCGTGGAAAGACAGCTGCTTGAAGAAGAATGGCATTCTCATAGCCGTCCGACAGAGTAACTTCGAGGTTGTTCTGCATTGAAATTAGCATCTCCGACTTGGGAGGAAATCTCCAGCTCCTGACCTTGATACTTTCGAATAGCTCTTCCGAATGGTTGCCATTATTGAAATCTCGCATAAAATCCTGGAGCACCTGTCTTGTCGAGATCTGCTGTACTGATGATCTGAATAGGGAGATCTGCTGGGCTACTTGGTCGGCTTTGAGGTTGGCGGTCACCACCAGCGTCTGGGCTTTTGCCTGTTTGAGATAGTGAACGCTCTGGTACCAGGTGGAGACGGCCAGGACCATTAACGCCAGGAGGTTGGTGAGAAGAATCAGAAGACATAGCTGATCGCGAATGTGCACGCGCAGCCTCATCTTGTTCCGCGGGTGCTCTGAAAAATGCCTTTCATTCTTCAAAGAGCTTTCGGACGAGTCGGAACCCAAAGTTTGTCGCAGTTCAGAATTGCTAGTCCACGAGAGCCGCCGCACGGTCGGCATGGACTCTGCAAGACTTCAGGGATGAAAGCCTTGATCCTTCACTCTAATGTCGATGATGAGCATGGTGGAAAATGCGTCGAGGGAATTGATGCTGAAGGTGACTCTGGATCAGTGACACGCGAAGTCTCGTGTTGGGTGTGGCAATTTTGCTCTCAATCAAAACCGAGACCCTGCCGGGGCTGTGGTGGTGCTGGCCGCTGGTGGCCATACACGCTGAATTACGCTGAATAACAACGCCCCCAAGCGAGCAGGAACAGGGAAAGCCGCGCTCGGCTGCAGACAAGCTGCCCTAAAAGGGGGGCCTTTCCTAATCCTCCAGGCTACCCCGGGGCGTCTGTGGCTAAACCCCGTCGATCGCCGCTGATGACGATGGAATGAAACAGAAGATTAGCAGCACCGGCAGCATGGTGAAATACCGGATTTGGTACGAGTTCTCTTCCATCCATATACGTGACCCGACAGATGCCTCCATGGCCGAAGTCTACGTGCTTCAACTGTACCTTAGCAGCACGTACTGTGTAGCTACCTACGCGGACTGAAGGTTCAGGTTCGTACGCCACGCTGCTGTTTTGAGCCAGTAGCACCGTGTTTGCCACGTGCGAAAATGCGGTTGATTTTCCACCAGCGCGAAGCAAAACACTGTCATCGCGATCCCCTTGGAACAATCTGAGACTGCGGGAGAACGTGACAATGGGATTATCTGGCACATTCGTTGCAACAAAACCAGATTTGTGCTGTGTAGTCCATTGTCTCGCCTGATGGGTCTTTTCTCTCATCCTTCCCACGGCAAGTCATAGGCCCACACGGTGTACGGAGTACGGAGTACTCCGTAATGGGACTCTTAATTTATACGGTCGATCATTTTTGAATCTGAGCGCATTTGTACGGTGTAGAACTTGACGCCTAGTGGAAAATTGCGCGCAGCATCGATTCACGCCGTGCTCCTTAAGCCTTGATATATATCACATCCAAGCTCTCCAAGACAACGACGAGAATACCACAGCTGCTAAAGCTATTACCCAGGACTTGAACCATCTTAGCTTTAGCTCCAACCCTGCTTCAACAACAAATTGTCCGCATATTTGACCGCGCACAGCGCGCGAAACATTTTCAACCATGGTTCACAAGATCCTCTTCTGGGCCGGTTTCGGTGAGCCAGCACCAGCATGAACAAATGAGTTTCGGGCCAAGCGCCAGTCGATACTAACAGGCCGTTCCAGGAATCGCCACACGCTTCGCTCAACTCGGCATCGAGATGAGACCGTTCTTCCAACGCGGCACGTTATGGGTCTACCCACTCTTCGCGAGCATTGGAGGATCATTTGGATATTGGTTGAAGGGCGTGGAGGACAGACAAGTTAAACTGCTACACCAGAGAAAAGAAATGCTCATTGAGAAGAGACGGCGAAGAGCAGAGAGGGAAGCTCAATTTACAGGAGCTGAAGGGCCCCCAGCTAGTGAGCCAGCGGGAAACCTGGCCGCCGCAAGTTAAGGAGCTCACTCGAAGCACCACAACGAGCATTTCAAGAGCTTCGGGACGAAGGGGTCTGCGAAACGGGATCACAGCGAGCACAGGCACGCTCAAAGCGAGGACAGTCACATGAACACCTCCATCCTTACTACCTCTGTACAAAGGGACCACGATATCTGCATGGCAATGCATCTCGAAAGTACAGCATTGTCCCACAATGGCATGAAAAGACCAATCATACAACTCTGAGCGCTTTCACGTCGGTGTATCGCAAATGTCTCCACAACTACCCTGCTTCTCTGGTGCATGATACCCTACCCTCTTCCTCATCCTTTCAATCTACCTTCCCATCGATGTATACTTGAAAATAGGCACGACTCTGTTCAAGATCAGGATTACAAACCCAAAGGCCACTTCCAATCAGCTCACACTCGTCAGTTCGCTATTTGCTCCCGCTGCAGTGGGTCACGTTGAAATGTACAATGCATGCTGTGCTGGCTGCACAATCCCCAACTACATAACCATCTACTGGACACCAGCTCGGTGAGCATACAACCTCTAGCTCCATTGCCTTTGCTCACTGTCAAAATTCAACTTCCGCCTCCCCTACTGTCGCGGCGGTGGATCCCCCTCCCACTGCTCCACCCCCTCCGGGATGCCCACCAACGCACTCTTCGTCCAGATATGCGTCGCACTAGTCCACACGTCGCCTCGAATGCCCTCCAAACAACCCCCCTTGACGGCAACCCACCCGCCCGCGTCGTCGCCCGGCACGACGTTGAGATTCATGATCCGCGTGCCGCACTTCTTGCAGAAGTAACACCGCTTCGAGCGTCCCGAGGCCGTATTCGAGTGAGTGTACGTTCCTATCAGGTCGTTTTCGTGCCGATTCGGGCGTGAAGTCGCGTCGTTTGTAGAGTCGGATCTTGTGCCCGTCTCGGTACCGGTGCCCGGGTTCTGCGCCAGGAGGTCAAAGTTGGGAAAGATGGCGGAGATGCCAAACGCGGAGGCGGACTGGCGACGGCACTCAAGACAGTGGCAGATGAACCATTTTACAGGTTTGTCGCCTGGGGTGCGGAATTTGACGGCGCCGCATTGGCAGCGGCCCTCCATATTTGGAATGGAAGTGAATTGAAGTGGATGTGCACACTACACTACACCGTCTACGAGACCGGTGGGTAGATTGGAGAGGGCTTCTGAAGGCAAAGAACTTGTCGTAGGTTATGTCCTGATGATGTGAAGTCGGTATAATGACTTACCAGGAAATTGGAATGCCTTGCTTAGATTACCTGTTCCCGGATGAGAAGTGCCGTAAAGATGGTCAGGAAAAGGATGGGCTCCCACATTCGGCACACAACCGAACGGTGGTGGAACTGTGGTTCAACGGATTGTGGTGCTGATCGGACGAAAGCCAAGATATGGGGTCTGAGGGGGAATAGCATGAAGAGTGAGTTGGGGTTTGCTACAGTAGAGAGTCGATTGGGGTCACAGTGTTTGGGATAGAAGCCATTGAACGTTCATGTTAAGACATTTTCAATTGAAGTAGAGAGGTTGATTGGTATATGCAGGCCCTTCTTCCCATTGACTCCGAGCTGCCACAATGGCCTAGTGGTCATAATCTCTTTGCAATTCCCGAACCCTAGCTGAATGTACAAGAACCTTTGAAGGCGACCAGACCAGGCGACGATATCACACTTTTGATACATAGCTCCATGGCGTGGGTAGATGGCTCGGCATTCCTCTCTTCCGTGCTGGCATGACCGTCATGATGCGAGCTTTGGCTTATTTCAGAATTCTGGTGATGAGACCGGTTGCCACGGTTCGTCCACCTTCTCTCATATTGAACCGTTCACCAGCTTCCATGACCACCGGGTGGTGTGTTTTCAGAACCATCTCAAGGTTGTCTCCAGGCATGACCATTCTGCTGGTATCCTCAGTGCCCTCAGGAAACTTCAGCTGGGCAGCTTCATCTGCTGTTCGGATGTAGACCTGAGGCTTGTAATTCTCGGTAAAGCCAGATTTTCGGCCACCCTCTTCCTCCGTCAAGATATAGAGTGACACGAGAGCTTCCTGGTGGGCTTTGACGCTGTTGGGAACGGCAATAACCATGCCACGTCGGATATCCTCACGCTTGACGCCTCGCAGTAGCAGTCCAGAGTTATCACCGGCTCTTGACTCATCGCAAGACTTCTTGAAAGTCTCAATATCAGTGACCTTAGTCTTGATGACCTCTTCACGGCCTCCAACAATCTCCACATCACTATCCTTCTTCAAGATACCTCGCACGACACGTCCGGAAGCAACTGTGCCACGGCCAGCGATGGAAAAGACTTCTTCGACAGACATGAGGAAAGGCTTCTCGGTATCTCGGGCAGGGGTCGGGATCCATTCGTCGACGGCCTTCAGGAGCTCATCAATCTTCTCTGTGCCAATTTCGGGTCTCTTGCCTTCAAGCGCGCAAAGAGCTGAACCAAAGATGATAGGGGTGTTGTCTCCGTCGAAGTCGTATGATCCCAGGAGTTCGCGCATTTCCATCTCGACGAGTTCCAACATTTCTGGGTCTTCCACAGTGTCGACTTTGTTGACGAAGACAACCAGCTTTTGAACGCCGACCTGACGGGCAAGCAGCAAGTGTTCTCTTGTCTGAGGCCTATGGTATGTAAGTCTCGTGATCCACAAATATCGGTGTTGCATTCTCTTACATCTGTCCATCACCTGCAGCAACCACGACAACAGCACCGTCCATCAGGGCAGCACCTGTAATCATGTTCTTGATGTAATCGGCGTGGCCGGGACAGTCGACGTGGGAGTAATGGCGGTTGTCCGTTTCGTACTCGATATGCGCAGTTGCAATTGTGATACCACGTTTCCGTTCTTCGGGGGCCTTGTCAATTTTGCCGTAGTCGAGGAACTGCGCCATTCCTTTCTCTGCTTGTCTTTTTGTGATGGCCGCTGTGAGGGTGGTCTGAGAAAGCGATCAGGGCATGGATCTCCACAGTATGCAGATGCGACTTACTTTGCCATGGTCGACGTGACCGATTGTACCTGTAAAGCATCAGCACCAACGTCATCAGCAAGCACAGGCTTGATACTGACCGACGTTAACATGAGGCTTCGTCCGCTCAAAGACAGCAGCATAAGTTCTTGCGCCGAATCTGTCATGGCCAAAGACTCTGTTGACGGGATTAAGGCCGCGCGCAGGCCACACAATGTGCCGGGATGTGCGGAGAAGCGATGTGACCGAGCGAGAGAAAGCCATGGCGACGCCGGAAAGAAGGATAAATGAATGAAAAGGAGAACCGCCAAAACCTAGGACAAGCACTATAGAAAGTCGAGTTCTTCGAATGCAGACACGAGCCCAGAAAATAAATCTGTAGGGAGGAGCTCCAGTCGTGGCCCAATCGGGTAAGGCTCACTACGGTGAAACACTCATGCCAGCCCGCTCAGACATCTTTCACCGATTTCTCTGCATTCAATTTCCGCTGTGTCCTTGCTACACAGGTATGGTTGTGGACGAAGATCTTCATGAATCCACTTCATTCAAGGTAGAGCACACTTACAACCGGCGGTCTGGGTTAGTTGGCTTTCCGTCCACTGCGATATGGTGGATCGACTCTGGTTACGGGCTGCATACCACATCAACTTGGGTATCTTTCAAACGACCCGGCGTTCATAACGGCATTCATCCTAAAAGCAATTATGCTCGAATGGACATGAGATATTCTCCTTGATTATTGGCGCCTGATTTCCGGGTGCATTGCCAGCTACCATTGCCGACTTCACTTGACAGTCTCTTGTTGTCCCTCTAGCATCATAGCCGCCTAGCCTGAACACCGCTTTGTCTTGTCTAACTACATACACGATGGAGGGCGAGGGTTCCGAAGACCAAGACCAGGATGCAAGATCTGTAGGGGCGCTCAGCATTCCGGCAGGCCTGGAAGCCCTGTGCCTTACTAGATTCGACCAGCTCACGACTACGGGGCAGTTGATTTACGAGCCCTCGACTGCTGAAACTGTTGAAGACCAAGGGTTCATGGTAAGTGCCTTATTGCCGCCTGCAAAGTTCCGAGCAGCAAACGACAATCAGGCGGCCGCAGTAGATGTATTGACTAACTCACTCAGGTCAACTTTCGATTTGCGCCTCATCTCCGTCGTAAACCTATCACGCCCGCGGATGCACCAGAACGCACCACCGGAAAAGGCCATAATCCATTTCTCAATCCACCTCCAAGTGAGGTACTCTCACCAGTTGGGCCATATCACCTCTTGCTCGTAAACAAATTCAGTGTCTACAGACCCAGTCTTCTGCTGATCACCCGCGAGTTTTCACCACAGGCAGATGGTCTTAGCCGCAATGATTTAGCCGCTGCTTGGACGATTCTGTGTCATTTCAAAGAACCATACATGATGATTTACAACTGCGGGTTCGAATCTGGGTCAAGCCAAGGCCACAAGCACATGCAGCTCTGGCCCTACCCCAATGAACAAGAACTCGGTTTTAAGCTGTTCCCAAGCCAGGCAAAATCTGATGTGTATGTCACAGAGCAGATATCCAACGTTCCACACAAGCACTTTGTGCTTCTCCTGCCGACGAGTGCTGATCTGGATACCCTTGTGCGAACCTACGATAAGCTCCTCAGATGCGTCCGTCAAAGCCACTGCGAAGCTGGCAAAGGTACCGACTATAACGTGATCGTTGTTAAGGAGTGGATGTGCATGATTCCTCGGCGACATAGTGGACTTGACAGAGGAGCTGGGGCGAACTCCGCTGCGATGCTGGGGCTTGTGTGGACCATAACTGGAACGGAAAGGGAAGTTTGGAATTCTACTGGACCTGCCGAGTACTTCAAGTACTTAGGATTACCGCGATGAATGTCATCCTCAATGAATAACGGACATGCGAAGATAGACGGGCTGCATACACGAATCACATAGGAACATAGAGTAGAATATTTCCTTAATAGACCAGTATTAGGCGCAATTTTGTTTCTTGTGTCCTCATACTCTGAGGCTCGACGACTACGCCGACAAGGCTGAGGACAAGGCTGAGGACAAGGCTGGCACAAGACTTGTTCTCCGCATCCGATCAAACAAAGACCTTGAGTTTCCTCAGCGAACACACATACATATATTCTCGGAAACCCACCATGGGCAAAGGTTAGATCGCCGTCTACCGCTCGCTTCAGCATGCTGACGAGCTTTTCCAGGGACCGATAAACTCTACGTACGACTGGGCGCACTCATGCCAGATCTGGAAGGCCGTACTGACATTGCATAGATCACACACTCAGAATGGGCTTCCTCGGACGCCTACTCAGCCAGTGCAGGCGCCGGTGTACGCGCTGACACTAGCGGCCATGCCTCGTTCAAACGCCTACCCTACAACTTCTGCGCACTGAGCCTGCAGCCCTTCACGACTCCTGTTTGTACAGTCGAAGGCATAATATTCGACCACGAGAACATTCTGCGCTGGCTGCTGAAACATGACACGAATCCGACAAATGGCAAGCCGATGAAGCAGCAGGACCTCATCAAGCTCAACTTCGCCAAAAACGATGCGGGTGAATACGTGGACCCGGTTACTTTCAAAGTTTTTACAGACAACACCCATATCGTGGCCATCCGCCATGGCGATGTCGCGAACGTCTTCGCATATGACACGATCGAAAGGCTGAACATAAAACCCAAAATGTGGCGAGATCTGGTGTCGGACGACGAGTTTTCGCGCAAGGATATTATCACTCTACAAGACCCGCAGAACATAGAATCGCGCAATCTCAGCTCGTTTAAATACCTGAAGGATGGTGAAGATTCTGGTATCCGAAAAGAGGAAGCTTCGATAAATGCTGCAAGCCTGGGTGGTGCTGCAGACCTGAAAGTCATGAAGGCGAAGGAAGCCGTCGCAAAGGCAAGGGCTGAACGAGCAAATGCCCAGGCGCAGAAGACCTCAACACAGCAGTCGACCACCGCCAGCAAGAGACCAGCGTCTACAACACAAGCAGGGAAACCAGTGCCATACAATGCAACCAGGCACACAACTGGCCTAGCAGCTGCCTCCTTCACTTCGACAGGCATGACTGTCCATACCTCTAATGCTCTCGCGGCCATGACAGACGAAGAATACATCCTAAAACCCCG
The DNA here is from genome assembly GCF_000365165.1 of Cladophialophora carrionii CBS 160.54. Lineage (NCBI taxonomy): Eukaryota > Fungi > Ascomycota > Eurotiomycetes > Chaetothyriales > Herpotrichiellaceae > Cladophialophora > Cladophialophora carrionii. Next base: position 2,477,294 of record NW_008481831.1, read on the forward strand.
CCGAGTGAAGTCCAAAGGCTATATTCGATTGCAAACCACTCTCGGCCCACTAACCCTAGAACTCTACCCTGAGTACGCCCCCAAGGCTGTTTGGAACTTCCTCAGCCTGGCTAAGAAGGGATACTACAACGGAATTATCTTTCATCGCAGTATCCGTAACTTCATGATCCAAGGTGGCGACCCCACGGGCACAGGCAAAGGCGGACAAAGTATATGGGGTAAAAACTTCAACGACGAGCTGCAAGGACCACTGAAGCACGACAAGAGAGGTGTTCTGAGTATGGCAAACAAAGGCAAGAACACCAATAGCTCGCAGTTCTTCATCACCTACAGACCCGCGAGTCACCTCGATGGCAAACACACGATATTCGGCCGCGTGGTAGATGATACAGATGACGAGTCGATGGAAGTGCTGAAACGGCTCGAAAACGTGCCTGTCGACAGCAACGACCGGCCGAAGGAGGAGATCCAGATTGTCGAGGCCACCGTGCTGATTGACCCGTTTGAGGAGTTCTGGAAGCAGAAGAATGAGGCCGAGAAGCCGGGACAGGACGATGTAGATCAAGACCGCACCACATGGACGGGCAAGCGGATACGCAATGACGGCACTGTGGATGCCGGCGATGCAGGAGGAAAAGTCGGCAAATACCTGCAAGCATCTCTTGCAAGCCAGGGGGCTGGAGTTGAAGACGACGAGTTTGTCGAGTTTGTCGACGATGAACCGGAAGAGCCTGTTCGCAAAAAGGCGAAAGGCGGTGGCGGGTTCGGCAACTTCGACTCGTGGTGATACGAGGCAGGACAAGAATGTCACTGATCTCTGCGTCGACTGAGACCTTATGACACCTACAGACAACCTGCCTTCCTCCATGCAGACGATTCTCCTCCCTGCAGCTTCTTACAGATACCCTTGCGCGCTATGACACCTTACAAACCGAGGATCGGGTCCTCAACCCCTTCCTTTGGGCATTTACAGTTGTCTCTTTGGTGCGGTTGTCGGTTCACTTCGGCCAACGATCTATTTTCTCACCTTGTCTTTGTTGCAGACAGCCGATTTGCACCTCGATGCGTTGTTTGGAGCACGAGGTCTTGATTCCCTTTCTCTCTACGACGTCCGTGCTCACTCCATCTTTGTTTGTCCTTGCGCGGTTTATACTCGATATTGCCCATGACGAGTCAATCAATGGCTACACAAGACCGCAGGATTGTTTACTCACGTCAACTAAGGTACGCAATTTCCAACACATATATCCCTAAAAGCACTAATTGCATACTTGATGTCAGAGGCAGGTGACGTGCCCAGTCCGCTCAAATTGACGTTTGCCGTCGAGATTGAGCATCTTTTCGGCATCAAGCAGAACGAAGTCGCAGTCAAGCCGGAATACGCCTGGCTTCGTCCGGAAAACTGCGCAGTGGAAACAGACGGCGTCCTCATGTCACTTCCTGAGTGGTACCCCGAAAGCTACAACCCGGATGACAAGCAGCACCGCACAGAGCTGTACCTTGCAGGACTACGACAGGCTGCAAAGATCGTTCGGACGAATGCGGGACAAGACGCGCCTATGCTTGAAGTGAGGCTCTACTCGGATCCTGAAGATGTGTCGGATCAATATCTAAACTGGAAGCTAACGCTTGAGGACGCAGTGCCAGTCCCTACTAGTGCCGAGGAGCTGACGGAACACTCTAGATTCCAACAACAGATCAGGGTCACCGATTTCAATGACTGGCAATTGACTGGATTGGAGCTCATCTCACGGGCACTAAAAGTGCCCGAGCTTGACGCAGACGGCCTCCATTCGAACGGCCTGCAAGAGCTCCACGACCACCTAAATGCGATTCCGAAGCATTGCAATCTAGAGGCACCTTACTTTTTCACAACAGGTCCAGAGTTGGGTTCCGTCCACGTGCACGTTGGTGTGCAACCTAGCGCCGAATGTGAGCAGGAAGATCTTTCTACAGAGTTTCTCCAGCATCTTGCATTCATTTGCATGGTATTTGAAGACACCATCACGCTGCTGCATCATCCCGAAAGGCAAGGCTATCAGGGCACGAAAGCTTTCAAGTATGCCAAAAGCAACCGAACGGCGATCAAGGCGAGCGAGCACTCCTGCACGATAGCACCCCTGTTCTCATGTGAGGAGGCATTCCTTAAGATTTTTGAAGTGGACGTGATCCGCCTGGTCGGCCTTCTACAGTAAAATGGCATGACGAGCATCCCTAGTACGCAGTACAAAGTGCTGGATTGGACGACTCCCACAGGTGCCCTGGTGGTGCTGCGAAAGTCCTATGCAGGTGATATCTGTCTAGTGTATCGCTTTGCTGACTGCTATTTCTGACCCGGTCGCGCCGCCAAGTCGCTGAGGCTAGACTCTACTCTACCAATTTGGAGGCCTGCTACTCCAGAGAGGCCTTACCCGCGCGGAACACCTTGAGTACACCTTGACCAGAGCGTTCTCGATCGCTTACTTTGGCTTGTGAGTCGCCCAGCTCGACTGCGCCGCGAAGATTGGACAGTAGAGAGTACACGTATGGAGCACAGAAGAGCTCGTAAAGAAATACCTGGCATGGAGCGCTTAGCTGTATACAGATATAGCCCTTGTGATGCCCGGCACGACATGGATATTGATATGGATTGGTGGTAGTCCGCAATTCCTATCTTACACAACCCATCAAGCTGTCCAGTAACTAGCCGGTAACTAATTAACCCAAGGTGCGTCGCAAATCGTGATCCGCAGACGTTCCGGCTACAGCGCAATACGCGATCAGGTAACGGAGAAAAGGGGTTTTCCGGTTAAGAAGACATGCGGAGCCAGGCAGGTCCGAAGTTCGTACCTCGTATGTCCGCTGTCGTTGAAAGAGTCTCGGGAGGTACAGAAGTTCCTAGGGTCGAATCTCACGTGCAGGTCCAACCCCGGTCGAAGGAAGCGTGGAGTGGACGTCCTTTAGCCAGCTCCGAGCACAGTACGGAGTACTGGGTACTCGTACTGTATCGCGTGACACGTGGACGTGGATATGGATGTGCATTGTGGATGTCCGCGTCGCTAACTGCGCTCTCCGTTCGTGCCCGCCAGAACAACCGCTGCTCGAGCTCGGCGTAACAAACGACGGCTCTTTTTGGTCTGCTGAGGGGCTTCTACAATACACCGTCCAGACCTCAATGACAACCCCCCGGCCACACCCTCTCGTGTCATCATGTTGGCGCTACAGCATCTCTGGGCCCGCCTGCGCGCTGCACCATCGCAGCCCTTCGCACGAGCGATGGCAACGGTAGCGGGCACATCCATCGCGGCAGTCTCGCTGTGGACTCTGATTGCACATAACTTCGTCACCTACGGGGTAGGTGCTGGCGCGTGCCCCCGCGTGCCTCGCCGAGACATTGGTATTACATTGATGCTCATTTTTGATTCATAGCCCTCCGAAGGTCCGTCGATGTACCCGACCATCCCCAGCCATCGATCCTACAACATCTTGTCGCGACGGCACAAGCACGGCAGGAATATCCAGGTGGGCGACATCATCGTGTATCAGAGTCCCATGTTTCAGGGCCGCAGGGCGTGCAAACGCGTCATTGGTATGCCGGGCGACTACGTCGTGCGCGATCCCAGCCTCTCTCCGACTGTCGGCGATGCTCGCATTCCTGGGTTATACGAAGGCGCCTCAGATGGCGTCCGCGAAGAGCCTGTCATGGTACAAGTTCCTGAGGGGCATGTTTGGGTCGCTGGAGACAATCTGTCGTATAGCAGGGACTCTCGATTTCACGGTCCTGTGCCGATGGCATTGATCCAGGGCAAGACGTTGTATGTTGGGGATGGTTGGTTCAATTGGACGTCATTGCGCAAACCACAGCTACAACCAGCGATGCTGGCGGACGAGAAAATGGGCATGGAGGTCTCCCTGCCCGGTTGAGCGAGGTCGACACTAGAATTGCGGCCACAAAATGCCCTGGCAAACGATTCGAGCAAATCGACACTGATATTGTACACCACGGGCAAACGCCCAGCTATCTTAACCTCTCATCCTCGAGGTGTCCCGCCGCTGGTACGGCAGAGGCTCAACCTTCTTCCTCTTGAGCTCCACATCTGCTCCTTCAATGCCTGCCCTCTCCATGACCGCGGCGGTACTGTCGTCCCACTGCGTCCGGAACAGGGAAGCGCTTATGGGGCTGAGCATATGGCGGCTCATCATACTTCGGACCGTGAACCCATCCCGTTGGATCTTCTTCTTGGCAATCTCAAGGTCAATGGGGATGTTGTCCTTGTGTTGTAAGATAACGATCGACAGCCGATGGTACGGGCTCCCCTTTTGTGCGTAGGGTGGCATCCACGGCAGAAGGACCTGAGATTCTGATGAAAGGGTTCCCAGGTCGACGATTGGTTGGGTCGGGGAGATGACAATGTTGGATGCTAGAAAGTGGCATCGGAAGTCGAAGCCGTCGGTTTCCACGTTGGGCACATCTGGATCGACAACAGCAATCGTGATCATTTTCTCGCCTCGCTCGTAGGATTGTAGAGTCAGGCGACAGGGATTTTCGCTGATGTGGGACTCGACGAATTCTCCAGGTTGGACCACCCTATTGCCAAACACAATCTTCACGTCGAGGATAGGATCCACGTTTGGAATCACGTCGGGCACAACCTTCATCTGTGTAATTCGCTGAACTAGAACCTTCCGAGGGTATTCGCGCCATTTCCTGTCCGCCAAGAATCGGTAGATGGGTTTGTTCAAGTCACCTGTTGTCTGTCAGCGCCCGTGTACCCGGAGTGTATTGGGTTTCGGCGCACCTTGGCCGTCTTCAAACCTCCTCTTGACATTGGGGTCATTGATATCGGCCAAAATCTTGAGCTTCTCCAGCTCCTGGGTCATGCTCCTCAATCTCCTTTGCTTGTACGCATCTCCACCCGGGAAGGTGCTCGGATCGACCTCCTGCAACCGAGCAATGCGCGCTCTTTCCGTCTCGATCTTCTTGAGCTTCTCCGCTCTGTCGGCGATCAGGATCTTTCGGGCTTCCTGGAAGCACTGGTATGGCAATTCATCGAAAGGGATGCCTGGCGAGTGGGCGAGAGCAGCGCGGCGTCTTCGTGAGCCGATTGGGAATTTGCCTTCTCTGATGAGCTTCCGCTCAAGCCGAGGAACATGCACGGTGGCCGGATCGGGACTGTGGTAATAGGAGGATTTCTGAACTTGGACTTCCTGATAAGTCGCGCTGGTGGTTGAGAAGGGCCGCAAGGCAGCTCGTGGAGAACATGCCTCTATGTTGAGCAATCTCAGGGAGTGCAACACCAAGGCACTGGGCGCCCTCGAAGGAGCCATGTTCAGAGTGTCGTGTCAGGCAAACACGTGTAATGCCGCGACATTCAACAAGCTGCAACCAAAACCAAAAATTGTCGAAGCAATTGATTATCCTCCGGCGAAGTATACACCCACGCCCGCACGAATCACGTGCACTATAGTCCTGTGCCTGTCGCTATTGTGATCCTTGTTGCCGGCCCTTGCCCGCAGTCTGTAGACTGATTCGCCCGGCAGGGCTGGTCCATCACTAAGCAGTTTGCTAAGCATCAACACGCCAACCACCCACCAATCTCACGGCGCCCGGCCTCCAGCCCTACGCCGAATCGACTATATTGGTAAAAGGCTCTCATGGTTCTTTCCAAAGCAACCAGCCAGTTCAAATATAGGACCCTCGATGGGAGACACAGTAGATCCGGATTACTCACTTCAGGGGGGAACATCGGCTTCTCCACCAATGAGATCATGTGTTTTGGTTGCTGGTTCGGAGAACAGCTTTCAGTTGATGGCTTGTAACTCGTACGAGTTGACGCATTAATACCGGACTCAACAACAAGGCGGTGCCGCCGCCGTAGGATCTTGTCCTCAGCCACTTTCACCATGAGACCTCTCCTGATGTAAACTTCGACTACGTCTTCATTGCTTGACTTTTGAACTTCCTCTCTCCCCGGCCCTCGTTGTCAAGAACGCGACGATGTCAGACGCCGACCGGGCACACTCAGATCCGGCAACACCCGGGGCGGAGGATGGCAAAACTGCCACGACCCGGGCTGGCGACAGTAATGTCGAGGTCGAAGATACAAAGCCCCCAAACGCTGGGTTCCTGAGGAAGATACAGAAGAAGCTCAATCTGGACCTGCCGACATTACTGCTGATGCTCAAGTGAGTTAGTTGGTGTACGTGGACACAGTCGCATGCTGGAGCTAACTCGATCTCAGAGGTGCTTTGCCTCCAGCAATTGCTCTGGCAGCGTGAGTCACCCAGTCCTTCTCACGCTGGGATGCTTACGTTCTGTAGCTATCAGAGCGACCGCTGGGCGAAGACATATTCGACGTTGGGATACCTGATCGCGATAACGTCGTTCTTGTCACTGCCAATTCTTCCACGGGCGAAATTCATCCAGTCTATGATCCTTTCATGTATAACAATTTGCTTTGCTGCGGCAACGGCTCTGCTCTCGATACGATGCGCCGTGGCCGCACATCAACCCATCCTCTTGACTCCCGCGTCGACGACGACAGGCTCATCTGGCAGCAAACAAACCCTGCAATACAGCGGCGCAGCTAATGTGACGGCATGCGCCTTCTTGTTCTTCTGGCTGTACTTGGCAAACACAATTCGAGCCGCCCGGCCGCAGCTTTTCATCGTCTCGATTCAGTTCACCATTTTTGTGGTCGTCGCCCACACATATGCATCCACTTTTCCAACGATGGAAGCTGGAATGAATTTCGTCGATAGACTATTGAAGGTTTTCCTGACGGGATACGCATTGGCTTCGGGTGTTTCGTTGTGCATCATCCCCATCTCTTCGAGAAAGATCGCTCAGAAGCAGGCGGCCGGCCTCCTCGATATGATGAAAGCTTCACTGTCAATCCACATCGCATATCTCCACGGCATCACTACGTCTCAAACCGGTAGTCCGGGACTTTTGGACGAGAAAGGAAATCCTTTACCGCTGGACCGCAACCCAGAAGCGCGGGTGTCAATGAGAGCGGCCGAAGAAGCGGCTCAGAATTTGAAAGTGACAATACAGAAAGCGTCCCAACTATTTGGCCAGCTGAAACTAGAGATTGGTTTTGCCAAGAAAGAAGTCGGATGGGGCAAACTACAACCAGACGATTTCCGCCAAATCTGGGAACGGCTACAGCACATTCTGCTTCCAGTCGCGGGTCTGTCCACGTTCATTGACATCCTGCAGTCCGTTAAGCGACACAAAGCTGAAAGCGAAAACTTGATCTCTGATCTGGACGCAGTCGAAGCCATCCGGAAGCTCGAGGCAGAGGAATGGCACGAAGTAATTGTCATGTCTCGTGTCCCCTTTCTGAAAATGAAGGCGACTCTCGTGGATGGCTTGACCCACGTTGCTTATGTGCTTGAGTTGGTGCCGCAGCCAAAAACGACCAGCAAGGACATTGAGAACTCCGCCGACTCGGCTCCAAACCCTGGCCAGCCAGCGTTTGCACAGTACTTGAAGGACCAAATAGAGATCTTCCAAGACCACCGCCGGGAGACCATGCGGGCGTGGTGCGAAAGAAAAGGCATCGAAGTGCCAACGAAGTTCTGGGAAGATACGTCTGCGCAGTACAAATTCAGCGATGCGACCTCGGTGCACGAAACGGTTCGACAAAAGCAGAACCATCAGCAGCTGTATCTCATCCTTTACCTCGAGTACCTGCTTTTGTCTGTCTGCCAATCAGTCCTGGATTTTGTACTGTTCGCCGACTCGAAAGTACAAGATGGCACGATGAGCAAGAACAGGCTGATACTTCCCGGTTGGAGACGCATCCACAAATTGATGCAGAACGCCTTCAAGCAGATAGACGCGAGCGAAGGTCTCCAAGATGGACCAGCCTCGGGCATTTACATTTGGCTGGGTGATGCTCTACAAAAGCACAAAGACCCCGAGCATCTACCACCGACGAATCTCTATCAGAGAATAACCAACAAGCTGAGAGCGATACCCAAGTTCCTGGCGTCCGATGCCTCACACTTCGGCTTCCGAGCAGCAACCGCCAGCATCAGCATTGCCATAATTGGCTATATACGGCAGACACACACCTTCTATCTGGCCCAGCGTGGTATCTGGGCAGTTGTTATGGTGGCTATCAGCATGGGTGCTCATGCTGGAGCCGGCGTCCAAGGGTTCGTCCTGCGGATACTCGGTACTGCAATCGCAGCGGTCATCTCAATCACAATCTGGTACATGTGCGATCAAAAACCAGCGGCAATCATCCCGCTGATCTACCTTGTCTTCGTATGTGGGATCTATGTCATCCTAAAGCACCCCAAACACCTCATCACGGCAGTCATCTCCATGGTGACGACCATCCTGATTGTTGGCTATGAACTCCAGGACAAGAAAGTCGGCACCCAAATCCTCACCAGCAACGGCCAGAAATACTACCATATCTACATCCTCGCGCCATATCGGCTTGCCACCGTCATCATTGGTCTAGGAGTCGCATTCTTCTGGACGTATTTTCCCTACCCCATCACCACGCATGCAACCCTGCGCAAGGATCTAGGCGACACACTCTATCTCTTGGCAAACTACTACTCGTGCACCCACTCCACGGTCGAAACCCGGCTACGCACAACTCCCTGCCTGGTCAAGGACAAGCGCGCCGACCCTATGCGTCCATTGGACAAAGCCCGCCAGCGCGTCTTCGACAAACTCCTCGTCATGCTCAATCGCCTGCGCGAACACAGCACCTTCCTAAAATACGAGCCCACGTTCGGGGGGAAATTTCCCAAGCAAACATACGACGAGTTGATCGTCCATATGCAATCCCTGTTCAACTACATGGCCCTAACGGCGTACTCGTCCCACACATTCCAATCCTCCGGCCCGGAATCCGACTGGCTCAAGGACTTCCGCCGCCTCACCGCCCGCTCACGCCTCACCTCCCCGGAACTCACCAGCACGCTGTGCCTCGCGAGCGCGAGTGTCACGAACTCACAACCCCTCCCGCCGTACATCACGGTCCCGCACCCGATCGACATTGCCGACCAACTCGCGGCCATCGATCCCGCGATCCTCAGCATCACGCACATCAAGGAACCCTGCTACGCGGCGTTTGCGGTGCTGGAGATCGCGAGCATCTTGATCATGCAGGAGATGACCGCCGTGCTGAGTAAAGTGCGAGACCTGGTCGGCGAGGTCGACTTCAGCGTCCATTTCGGTGGCGCGCCCCACAGCGGGAGTACCTTGGCAGGCACAGGCACGTCAAGCGACAGTGACTTGGATATGAGACGCGAGGGAAGTCCACAACATTCGTCTTCGAATCCGCATCCACATCCACATCTAGCTCCCCATCGACGTGAAAACAGGGTGGACGACTCCGAGGGTAGCAAGGGCAAGGTCGATTGAAGGCTCCAACGACCCCGGGGGGGAGACGGGGGGCTTTGAGTTGCTGCGGGCGGTGCGGTTTCTTCCACTTTAAGATGAGATGTATCATGTTTAAGGACTTAAAGACTGCATCGACGATGTGTGTAGAAACATATATATGCCTAATTTCTCACCTAGCGGCCCCAGAGCGAGAATTCAGAGAGCGGAGAAGCAGCCATGCATGGTCTGTGGAAGAGATCACAACAAGGCTACGGAGGGGCGGAATGGTAATACTGTAGCAGCAAGATAGATCACAATGCGATATGACAGGGAGGGCGCTCGGACTGCGGTTAACTTCTCATCCTGATGTACTGTACTGACCGTCGATCAGACTCGGCGTCCCAACTCTGTTATACATACATACATATATATACTGTGGATTGATAATATCTGATTTACAGTCGCTCGAGGGGCCGCCACCGCTCCCGACCGCAGCATTTTGGGTATACCTTACGTTGCCTTGCCCGACCGTGCCCTTCGCCCTGGGTATCTCTGAAGAAACATGAATACCTAACCAATAGAGGATATGTAAGCGATGAACCAATTTTTGCCAATCCTCGAAACTGTAGCATACGCCTCGCTAAATAGAGCAGAGTAGTTGGGACCCTTTTATTGTCCGCACAACCAGGAAATGATTTTCTCGTCCGTCCAAAATTTCGAGTTCAGAGACTAGCTGAACATACTGTCAAAGTCGTCCACGTTGATGTTGTCGAGGTTGTCCATGTTCATCATGCCGTCGCCGTCGAGGTTGATGTTGTCGCCGAAACTCATGTCATTAGCATTGAGGAAGTCGTCAAATTCATTGGGTCCCAGTTGTGGCAGGCTGAAGTCATTCAAGTTGGCAGGCGGCGGCGGCGGCGGCTGCTGCTGCTGTTGTTGTTGCTGTAGCTGTTGACCAGCCGAAATATCATTTTGACTGGCCTCACCTGCCAGATCATTTCCAGGAGGCACCCCGTTATTCGTAGGCCCGGGCATGCCGAAACCGCCATCGTCGCCAGTCTGATTTGCGTAGGACTCCAAACCGGGCAGGAGAGAGTTTAACGAGCTGTCTTGCAGATTGAGATTGTCACTGTCGCCGCCGTAGCCGTCACCGCCAAAGTTGTCCAGATCGAAGGTCATGTCGTTGCCTCCACTATCCATCATCTCTGCTGATGGTTCACCGAACATAGATTCAAAGTTGAATGCCTCAGTTCCAGAAGCTGGGGTATCTTGTGGTGTTGGTTTGGGAAAGTCGTCCGTGGTTGTCTGTGTCATTGTGCGCTCGGGAGGTTCCAAGGGTTCAGGTGGCTTTGGTTGCCCGTGTGATTTGGTAGCGGGTGGTGTAGGGGGTTGAGGTGGTTTGACGTCTGTAGTCACCGACACCTTGGGCTTGTCTGGTGGTTTTGCTGTCGCAGGCTTGTCTCTCGGTTGCTGCGCGGGTTGAGCGGTGGGCTTGCTGGGCGCGACAGCAGGCTGCGGAGCGGGTTTCTGGACAGGAGATGGCTGCTGCGGGTTTGGCTGCGGCGGCGGCGGTGGCACAGCTTCCTCTGGTTCTTGTGTCTTGACGCGCTTGGGGGCATTCTCTCCCTCTGCGTGTTGCGCCTTGTCCTGGACCTCTTGCACCTCGTCTCGCTTTCTTTTGGCGCTTGACGCGCTGTCATCTCTTGCTTTGGCCTCGCGACGGGCCCTGTTTGCAGCGAGTTGGCGCTCAAGGTACCATTTGGCATTCAGGATCTGGATTTCGCAGTCGTCGAGCGCATCGTGGAATTTCTTTGCGGTTTCGGCCAGAACCGCTTTTGTCGCTGGCGCAAAGTTCACAGGGTCTTTCATGACATAGGCGATGCGAGCGACGGAGCCCATGAACATTGCTTCGACCGTCTTCACCGGATCGTAGGGAGGTTTACTGGCGGCCATCGAGGAGTGGAAGAGCTCGTATCCGCTTGGGCGAGAGCGAGTTGGAGGACGATGGGAGAAGTGCCGTCAACTCCTGAAGGTATGCAGGGGCTGAGCAATAACGGTCAGAGGGACCAGATAGCGAGAGTCTTCATCCTTCACGCGTGAATAACAATACCGGTACTGGATAGCAAACGACTTTCACGTCAACAGCGGTTTGCGCAAAAGGCTGTCTGGCGGGTCAGCAGCCCACGCGATTCTCGACGTTTTGACTCGGCAGGTGCAGCCCAAGCGACGCAAGAGACCCTCCGACACCAGCCATGCGCGGCTCGAAGCCCTAAACGGGGGCGTGGGCGAACTTTGTTCTTGCCGTGGAGCTAAAGCACACCTAAATTCCGCGACAGGCAGTCGGGTTCAAGCTTTGCAGGCCTAAAGAAGCCACGCCGGGAGGAAAGCACCCCTAGCCGGGAGTGCCCAGGCGTGCCGGGATTCTGCGATAGGCGCCGCACTCCGCACCCTGTCAGCAGGCAGCCCACTCCACGTTCATGCGGCTGCTGAGTAGAAAGCAGCTTCTTCACCACCTCGTCACGCTCGTCCTTCAACCATCGAAATTCGAGTATCTCTTGTTCCATCTCCTCTTCCATTACTGCGTTGTCGTTGTTCCTTATCGTCTCTCTCGTACGTCGATTGGAATTTCTGTGCATTGCAAGCTGGGCGTTGGGAAAAGAACTCGAGCGATTCCCTATCTCTCCTTTTCCTTGACATCTCTCAGTGCTCTCTGCCTGCTGTGTTGGCTGGTCTCGTTCTGTTCTGCTGCTATCCCACAATCCTCAGCTGCGGCCGGCCTGTCACTCACCTTGTCTCGGCGCGACCTTTCTGGCGGCCATCTTACCTATCACGCGAACGAGTCCTACCTCTCCTCATTCTCTCTCTCCCACTTCAACGATATTCCTGGTTGGCTTGTCACCTTGATAGCGATTCTTGTCGACGTCTTTCAGCGAAATTTCCTTACCTCTCTCCCCACGACCCGAAGCCGACCCACTCCATCACCATTGTCTCCCCGCAATATCCGGACGAGGGACTGATCGATCGCGAGATAAAAAGAATTCACTCGAGCTCCTACCTGCGACACCAGACCTGCAATACTTGTCGTTCTATTCGAATCGCATTTGCTGTGCGGCGCACTAGTCGTTTCTAGCTTCAGTTGGATCGCTGCACGAGCTTCTCATCTCTTCAACATGGCAGAAAACGTTCCTCCTACGACCTTGTCCCCTCCACCTTCGACGTCCGGTGTCCCGGGCTACGATGCTGCGAGCGGCAGCAATGGCCGTCCGGCCGCTGGTATGGGACCTCCCACGCTCCCTCCCATGGTCATCCCGCAGAACAACAACAACGTCGCGGCTCCTGTTACACCTGGCAGCGCCCTGTCGCCTTCGTCCGGTGGAGTGGTCCGTAGAGCGGCCCCCGAACCGAACAAGAGGGCATTGTACGTGGGCGGACTCGACCCTCGAGTCACCGAGGACGTTCTCAAACAAATCTTTGAGACTACAGGCCATGTGGTCAGCGTCAAGATTATCCCTGACAAGAATGTGAGTATGTCGGACCTGGTATGAAATTGTTCTGACTAACAACTCCAGCAGTTTAGTTCAAAGGGCTTCAATTATGGTTTCGTCGAATACGATGACCCTGGTGCCGCTGAGCGAGCCATGACGACGCTGAACGGCCGGAGAGTCCATCAGGCTGAGATCCGCGTCAACTGGGCTTACCAATCCAACACTGCGACCAAAGAAGACACCTCCAACCACTTCCACATCTTCGTTGGTGACCTCAGCAACGAAGTCAATGACGAAGTCTTGCTGCAAGCCTTCTCCGCCTTTGGCACTGTCTCCGAAGCTCGCGTCATGTGGGACATGAAGACCGGCAGATCGCGGGGCTATGGCTTTGTTGCTTATCGTGATCGGTCTGAGGCTGAGAAGGCCTTAGCTTCCATGGATGGCGAGTGGTTAGGAAGTCGTGCAATCCGCTGTAACTGGGCAAACCAAAAAGGACAACCTTCTATCTCTCAACAACAAGCGATGGCGGCCATGGGAATGACTCCTACAACACCGTTCGGCCACCATCACTTCCCCACCCAGGGTATCCAATCCTACGAGATGGTCGTCAACCAAACGCCTACCTGGCAAACGACCTGCTACGTCGGGAATCTCACCCCCTACACGACGCAAGCAGATCTTATTCCACTGTTCCAGAACTTTGGCTATGTGGTGGAAACCAGATTCCAATCTGATCGAGGATTTGCTTTCATTAAGATGGATTCGCACGAGAATGCTGCCATGGCGATCTGCCAGCTGTCGGGATACAATGTCAATGGCAGGCCTCTGAAGTGCTCGGTAAGCTCGACGACCGCCCTTTCTCTGCTCCGTTTCTAACAGAATCAGTGGGGCAAGGATCGTCCTCCGACTGGGCAATTTGACACCTACTCCCCTCAAACCCCCATTGGTTCTGCGTCTACCCCTGGCGGCTATAACCCAGCGTCGCCGTACTACCCACAATACCCTGGTCCCGGCCCAATCACGCCTCAAGGTACGTTCCAAGCTGCCACACGCGATGAACATGACTGACCAGAGTTTAGGCCCTAGTCCTGGTGGCCGCCCAGGATGGGAATCCAACCACCTCGCCAGTCCATATACCGCGTCGCCGCACTCGGCATACGGTCAGGCCCCACCATCTGCTGGGAGCTACGGACGAGGTCAAGCCGCACCCGGTGCAATGTATCAGCAACCGCCGCCATCCTTCAACAACAACTATCCTGCCTATCAAGGATAGCTGACGGGAGCATTAGGTATTCTCAGACATGGCGTCCGAATCCGGGATATGCGGCTCTTCTACCAGCACGGTATCCAACGATGACTATTTCGCCTTTATGAGCTTCCGGCGCTAGGGTGTGCGGCTCTTTCACCACCGGTTTCAGCTCTGCCCACCTGCTCAATTTCGGATGAGACGTCTTGTTGCTGGAACGGGAATGAGCCAACTGAAGTTGCAAGTTCTCACGAGGAGCACCGGTAGAGGTCTGAGTCTTGGTTTATGGGGCAACTGTTGGAACTCAAGGGCAGTTACTTGGAACAATGTCTTACGGTATTGGATCTAAAGCGATAGCAGGGTCATGGACATTTCAAGCAGGACGCAACCTCATCCGAGCACTAATTGATCACGATTGTAGTTGATTAAACTCAGCCATGAGCAGGATACCCCCAAAAGTACCTTGGACATTGACATAGCGACATTACGTCAAAACTAATGATCATCCATTCTGGCGTGATTTAATGTTCTCTCTTATGGTACAAGGAAGCAGTGATACCGGAGGAGAAGTGGACAGAGATCTCAGCCTTGTGCACCGCGCTGCAGCCTTGCCGGTGGAGCCGCACTGCGGTCATGCATGCGGCTCGAACGCGTTCTTTTGTTGCCTCACGCGTCGCCGTCTTCACTCACTTTCGCTTGAGCGCGGGACAAAATGTGTTGTAGATGACTGACGTTGGACGTCCCTTCCTATCCCGCACTCCATTTTCTTGCCCTCTTGCTGTCGCACCTACCGTTCATGCGCCTTTGCCCTCTTAAATTCCTGCTGCGCCCCTCGACCTGCGCGTCGAGATCTCCGAAGTCGTTCTCCCATCCCATTATGCTTGGTCGAGCAGCCCATCGACATGCTTCGACGACCGCCGGCGACAAGAAGCAATCGACGCTGCTCTCCAACTCTTCTGCAACCAACATTCCACCGGCAAACAGTCGAAAGCGAAAGCTCGATCGAAGCATGAGTACCACCAGCAGTTTAGGATCCCTCCATCAGCAGTCGTGGCCCGATGAGAATACGGAACCTGCCTTTGTCGACCTCACAAACTCGTCCGAGAAGCACTCAGATATACATTATCCTATACTCAAGCCTCTGGATGCGGAATCCTATCCTTCCCTGCCGCCTGTCCCTAAACATTCACCAGCAGAGCCAGCCAGTAGCGCGCCGGTAGCGTGGTCTTCGTCGCCAGCCGAGCACTTCGAGAATCCTAAGATCAGCATCTCTTCGAGGGATCCCCCGTCCCCGGCCCCATTGAGACCAGCCAAAAGACGAGTTCTCCCGGCATCTTTCACCTCCAAACCTGCATTTGCACCTCGAAATGATCTCCATGGCGAGTTGGGCAGAGACCACAAATCGGAAAGAGCGGCAGCGCTTAAGCAGCATCAAGGCGGCGTCGGTCGCGAGAAGGCATCTCAGGCCATGTCAGATATGCTAGAGGCATCCTCGTTCACCCACCAACGCATGGCAGCATCACTTTCACGGAGCTCTTCTGAACGACCTCCGGGACCGCTTACGAAGCAGATCGGGACACCGGCGGCGGAGACTGAAAAAGTGCCAGATGTATTTTTGAGCGACGAGCAAAAGGCGGTAATGAAAGCGGTCATGGAAGAAGGCAAAAGTGTGTTTTTCACAGGCTCCGCTGGTACGGGCAAGTCAGTCCTTATGAAGGCTATCATTGCCCAGTTAAGGCATAAGTACAGAGCATCTCCCGATCGATATGCTGTTACCGCCTCGACGGGTCTGGCATCCTGTATCCTGGAAGGTCAGACGCTGCATAGCTGGTCTGGCATTGGCCTAGGAAAAGAACCCGCGCCCGAACTCGTCAAGAAGGTCAAACGAAATCAGAAGTCCAGACAGAGATGGCTCCGGACCAAGGTGCTCATCATTGATGAAGTGTCTATGGTCGACGGACAGCTGTTTGACAAGCTTGAGCAGGTGGCTCGCACAATTCGAAACAATGGTCGTCCTTTTGGTGGCATTCAGCTAGTTGTCACCGGTGACTTTTTCCAGCTCCCGCCTGTGCCGGAGAAAAATGCGACAGCCAAGTTTGTCTTCGAGGCTGTCACCTGGAACACGTGCATTCAACATACGATCTTGTTGACCCATGTCTTCCGCCAAAAGGACGAGCAGTTTGCGAGCATGTTGAATGAAATGCGGCTGGGTAAAATGAGTCCAGCCACCGTGCGGGAGTTCAAGGCCCTTTCTAGGCCACTGAAAGTCGTTGATGAGCTGGAGGCGACCGAACTGTAAGTGTTTCGATTCTAAAGACGGTCCTCAAACCTGACTTTTCCAGATACCCACGCCGTGAGGAAGTTGAGAATGCCAACACAAACCGAATGCGAAAGCTGTCTGGCCAAGTCATGACGTTCACTGCCGTGGATTCAGGCAACGCTGAGCCTAATACGCGAAAGGCGCTGCTCAGCAACTTTATCGCTCCCGAGGTTCTTGAGCTCAAAAAGGGTGCACAAGTGATGCTGATTAAAAACATCGATGGCCAACTGGTCAACGGCTCTCTTGGAATCGTGCAGTCTTTTATGGACGAGGGCACCTTCTTCACTTACAAGGACGATGAGCCTACCTTCCTTCTGGCACAAGAGGGCGGCGAGGACGACGATGAGGAGAAGAAAGCTGCACGCGAGAAGATTCGGGAAGCGAGGTTGAAGAACTCGGCCACCGGCGAGACTAGAAGGCTTTGGCCGATGGTGAGATTCAACCTGCCCGACGGCACATCGCGAAGTATGCTTTGCGCTCCTGATGAGTGGAAGACGGAGGCTCAAAATGGTGAGGTCCTGGCGAAACGAGTTCAGGTACCTCTGATCCTGGCCTGGGCTCTATCGATCCACAAGGCGCAGGGGCAGACTCTCAGCAGGGTGAAGGTGGACCTCGGCAAAGTGTTCGAGAAAGGTCAGGCCTACGTTGCCTTGAGTCGAGCGAGGACCAAGGAGGGTCTCCAGGTTTTGCGGTTTGACGAGCGAAAAGTGATGGTGCATCAAAAGGTGCTGGAGTTCTATGCTAAGTTGGCCGGTCATGAGACCTTGAACAAGCAGCAAGCCAAGAAGGAAGTGAAAAAGGACTTCTTCGCCGATGAAGATGACTTTGAGGATGACTTCTCCATTGAGGACATGCTCGAGGCGGAGAAGATGTTGAAAGCTGGTGCTGGATTCTGAGAATTTCGGCAAGACTAAGCAGAGACTATGCAGCCGAGAGTGTCCTGATCAGAAGCTATCTGCTCGATTAGCGAGGTCCAAAGTTGACACTATGAAGACAATGATAATAGATGTAGAGCAATATGCCCAACACGGAGAGCAAGCAGATCACAGCCTGAGTTAGCATCTACATGTCAATAGACCCGTGCTGCACCGGCAGCCCCTTCAGAACTGAGCGGGAATCTGTTTCAAGACACTCGGGAATTAATGGCTGCCTTTGAACTTGACTTCACTACGCTTTGGCCATGGCATGGCGCCTCGGGGATCCAAGGGAGGTTCCCGAGGTTCCTTAGTGTATCGCTGTCGTCGGCACACCACGGAGCGACGGAGAGCTGGCCTCGTCGTCAATCGCTTGCCCTTCGTTCGTCATTCCCTTCCATTCGTTTGAGCTATGGATTCAATACAACTTTGGTTCGTGCCCGAGTGGTGTTTTTGGGGGGTAAGAGGAGGAGGGGTTTCTTGTCTCCTGAAGATTGTCGGGAAAGGGATGTCAGCCAGAGGATCGTGAAGATCGTCATTCGACAAGTCGTTACAGGGCTGATGGCTGTACAAGTAAGTGAACATGTCACGCGACTTTTGCAGACATCCTCATGGTCCCTCTCTCCCCTCGTCACAGCCAACCCTCTCGTAAATACCGACTGGCGCCATGATGGGGTCAACCATCCAGGTACTCCGTTCGACTGTTGGAATATTGCAACATAGACTGACCAATGGAGAGGCAGGGCAGTGCCTACAAACATCAAGCATAACAACCCATTTCTTCTCTGGTGCGCTGACTAGGTTCGCCGCGGTCGTGATAATGTCAAGGCTTGATAGCTCTAACGGAAATATACCTGCCCTCACCCCAATGCAGGTACGACTCGACCCCAGCCATGAGGTTTGTGAAGCGCGTGTGCAACCCAAAGACCCGCAAGATCCTATACGGGATGTACCCAATGACGCCGAACAGGCGCCATAACGGCGCGACCTCGTCGGTAAGATCGTCCAGCTGGACGTCTTTGAAGCCAACTTGTTCCAGCATTCCAATCAGGACACCTTCCTCGAGCGTGTTTTGACAATGTGAGAGGCGGAGCACATCCTGTAATAGCTCGGAATTCCGGTTAAAGTCGGCTTCGTTCTGCACGAGTACACCACCGGGGCGAAGCAAGCGATAGAAATTCTGCAACACTTTCAGAGGGTCGTCTGCGTGCACGAAAGTCTCCATCGTGTAGATCCCGTCGAAAGAGCCATCGTCAAAATCCGTGAGATTGTGGTAGTCTCCTAGTCGGACGGAGATATTGTCCTGGAGCCCCCGGGCCTTTACATTGCGACGAGCGTCCTCGACATGGAGCGGTGTGATATCGACGGCTTCAACTGTCAGCCCTTTCTCCGCCATGCGCATGGCCACGTATCCGGATCCTGCACCGGCGTCTAGAACGCGGGATCCAGGCTTGAGATCCAGCCGTGCGAAGAGGTAATCTTCCATAGCTCGCTGTGCTTTGCCGACCGGGAAGGGCCACAACTGGCCCTTTGGGTACAGTCCACAGTGCCGTGTATTTCCCAGTAGGAGCCAGTATCCCAAGCGTGACTCGAGGCTTGTGTAGTATTCTTGTACAGAAGGGTTGTGAGTTCCATTGTTGGCAATCGCAGCTGTGAGATCCGTGTGTCAGTTGTGGGCCAGGACAGACGAAGAGGACTTGAATGTACCGAACAGTGCTACGGTGAAAGCGGCCACCAGGGTGAGGACGTACTGGTAGTGGCGCTTGGAGGGGTGTGGCGGCGGCTCTATTTTCATTCGTTAGCAGCTGATGTATTTCGTACACGCACTAGTTGATCGGAGAGAGGCACTTGCCTGGCATGCTTTTCGACGTCTACCACAAATCCCAATTCTATCTATTGTCGTGGCAGCGATAGAACAGGCAGCCTTTGACGAGAAAATCGAGTCTCCAAAGCATTTATCTTCAACTTTTCTTTCTGGAGGAGTTGATGGCAGTGACAAGGGAGTGAATTCCTGGTCCCTTTGACTGACAAGTCAACTGTGGACACAGATCACTCCGTCGTCTTCAGCATTCTTGCCATAATTAGCTATGAACACATAACAACAGTTGTCTCTTTCCTCACATTCCGGCCACTCCATCCAGACTGCGGCCCATGGCTTCCGACTTCATCGGCTACACCATTCTGGTGACACTGCAAAACCCCCCGAATGCGCAGATCCAAGGTGTCGTTGCCGACGTCGTCAATCAGAAGCTCTTTCTGCAGAATGGTACGTCTTCGTTCGCGGTGACGAGCCCGTGCTGACTCGGTATAGTCCTCCTTCTGTGGAACGGCCGGCGACTCACTTCGTACGCGATCGATTCCTCCGCAATTGCAGACCTTGAAGTCTCGCCAACCCAGCGAAGTCCTTTTGAAGAGCAGGAAACGCTCACACCGGTCGCCGCTACTTCAAACGTCGCTCCGATACACCCTGCGCCTCACCCACCACAGAATGCGCCGACATTCATCGACCCCGCTATTGTCAGTTACGCAAAGCCGCCCGCAAAAGTTCCCACGGTACCTGCTCCGACCTCCCTTGTGCAGCCAGTCTCTCCGATCATGATCGCCGACGGTGTTGTCAGCAACTCTTCTCAAGCACGGCCGCGAAACGGCAATATGGGTAATAGCTCAGTCTCCAGTATTGCGACTGCGGTGCCTACAAAAGCCGAGAAGAGAAATACCCCAGCTAGTGCGACTCTCACCGAGCCATTTGATGCGTTGAATTTGGGAAGTGAGGTTGCCCAGGCCACGCCGGTGTCACTTGCCAATAAGGAAAACAATGCTCACACGATCCCGTCGCGAACTGGGCCTGGAATCATCGACATGAAGGACATCAACAGCCCATTGAAGAATCAAAAGAAGACTGGGAAAGGCAAGGGCTGGCGTCAAACACCGCTGATAGAAGAGGTCCCAAGGCAGCCCAAGAAGAAGGCCCAGAGAGGTCGGAAAGTGGCGGAAGACCTCAATGGGTGGGCTACGGAAGATGCTACAGACATTCAAGACATGGGCGACTTTGACTTCGAATCCAACCTCTCGAAATTTGACAAGAGACGAGTTTTCGATGATATCCGGCAAGCAGATACCACGGCGGAGGCAGACAGACTGGTGAGCTTTAATCGGCGAGCGCGGCCTGGAACTAATGGTGGGCGCAATCTTCATTATACTGAGAATGTCCTTGATGCGCCCGATGGGAAGGACAGAGATCGATGGAAGAGTGAGGCCGGTGAGACCGAAGACGATTTGCTCGACCACGACGGCCACTACAGTAGTGGCAGGGGCTCAAGACGAGCCGCCTCCCGGAGGCCGTTACAGTCCAGGAAGGGCAGTGTCATTCCTTCCCTGTTGGAGCGAACCGAGTCACCCCGACCTCTGACTAGGTTGCAAACGTCGTCACCCTTGAATGGATCAGTTTCTGGCATCCGCGCGTCTTTCAAGCTCCAGAACAACAAGCCTTGTCATTGTTTGTCGCCTCTGCAGATGCTGGAGATCGAGCAGCTGTGCACTTCTGAGATGGGCCTTACCGAAGACATGCTCTCTGAAAACGCCGGCCGAAGCATAGCTATGGCTGTGCTGAAGCTACCCGACATCAGGAGCGTGGTGTTTTTGATCGGCAACCACAAGTCCGGTGCTCGAGCCATTGCGGCAGCCAGGCATCTACGAAATCGGCGACTCCGGGTCACTATTGTTGTTCTTGGAGGCGAGCGGGAGGAGATGCTGCTTGAGACCATGAAGAAACAACTGGCCATCTACAAGAAGGGCCAAGGCTATGTCGACCGCTGGGACGAATATCAGGCCAAGTCCAATGCCGGAGGCCCAGCTCCTGACGTGATCGTGGACGTTCTCCTCGGTGTGCATGTCACTTTCGAAGAACTCCGCACCGACGATCAAGCAACCGTGTTGGAGATGATCCGCTGGGCAAATCGCAGCTCTCTCGTTGTCTCCATCGACGTACCCAGCGGGTTGTCCGCAACTACAGGCCTTCTCACCGAGGTCGACGGCCAATTCCTTGTTATGAACAGCAAGCACATTGTTAGTCTGGGGGCACCGAAGGCGGGCCTTCTCCATGCCATGGCCATTGATGGTCTGGCCGAGCCGCCGTGGCAGGTCTGGGTTGTCGATATCGGAATTTCAGCCGCCGCGTGGCAGAAGCATGGTTCGAGAAGGAAGCACGGTGTGGACTTTGGCCCAGAGTGGGTTGTCCCAGTCAAGTTCGTGCTGGGCGCGTAGGCGTGATGTGCTTCATCCGGCCGCACTCCTCGCACCCAAGAGAAGTGTGGTATTGAGGTGGAATCATTTGTAACCTTATTGAATTTCTGCTGCGTTCAAGCGACGAGGAAAAGCAGGCTGTAAAATGTTCTATTCATGCATTCTTTGCACTGGGGGTTGTGCTGTTTCCTATGACTTGCGCACTGCGCTATGTCTGCACGTTTCGTATTCGATGCCTCCGACATTGCATCGGCCCTGTGCTGCTATTTCTTATGGTTTCATAGGACGATTGAATATGCAGCTCGCGTGACCCAGATCAACAAGCAACTGTAGCCAATCACACAGGACGGAGCACGCAATTTCTACGATGCAGCTCTTCCCTCTTGCAGTACTCCGGACTTGGCCTGTTTTACGGCATCTCAAGGATTAATGTCCTCAGGGCAGAACATAGCGGATGCTGGTGCCGATGCAGTCCGACAATGCTGCGATTATGGTGGACTTTCGGTGCGGTGTTCCTCGTCATCGTCTTCTCTGTATCCCAAGCCACCTCCGAAACTTTCCATCCCGCCAGGCTTGGGAAGGCCACAGGTACTTGTTCCACTTGCCTTTCTACGTACATCACGCTCACTTGGTCCAGCATTCTGTCACAAAGGCTGGTGCCACGGGGAGAACATAAATACCGGGTCGCCAACATGGAAGATTCGTAGTCCGAGGGATGATCCTCGCAGACCTACTTCGCAGCTGGCTGCCTACAGTACTAGTTGTGAGAACGTCGCGTACTTCACAACGGCTCATCAGCTAACAGGATCAGTATTGCCATTGCGATTCGAGCCTTTGCCGCTGGGCTCAATCAAGGCGTTGGGATGGCTGGGGCAGCAGATGGAGTTGATGGCCGACGGCCTTCCGGGCCATCTGCATGAGTTTTATCGCCCGGTCAAGAATGCTACTTGGCTCGGCGGTGATGAGGAATATTCTTGTATGCGTAATGCCCCTTTTCTTCTCACCGTTGCTAATGTGCGGCAGGGCTCAACGAGGCTTGGCCGTACCACTACAACGCGCTGGTCCCATTGGCGTGGACGACCAACAATGCACGCCTCAAACATCATATCCTTCGGGTCACCGACTGGGTCGTAGAGCATCAGCATGCCGACGGTTGGCTAGGACCAGAAGAAGAGGTAGCCCGTCGAAACTTCTGGGGTAGGTATCCCCTCTTCCTCGGGTTCATGCAACTCGTCGAAGCAGAGCCGGAGCTGGGTAAAGCAATGATTCTTCCGGCGATGCATCGCTTTATTCGTCTCATGTACTCCATGCTGCGCGATCATCACCAAGGTTATGTCTGGAAGCCAGGTGATCTCTTTGACGAGCAATGGGGCAGGTCTCGCGCTGCAGACATGGTATTAGCCTTGCAGTGGCTCTACGAGAAACATCCGATGGGCAACGAGGAGCTCATCCACTACTGCCTGGTGCAGATGTACGAGCTGGCGTATGACTGGTCGTACTGGTTCGATGAGGATCAGTATTTGAAAGCCGACCTAGACCTCTACCCCGAAGAGCTCACAAAAAGCCTCTTCCCCTACGTCCACGGCGTCAATGCTGGACAGGGGCTTAAATGGGGTGCAGTCATGAGACGACTTGTTCAAGATGACGCGCTGCTCAACACCACTAGAAACGGGGTCAATTGGACTTTTCAGTATCACGGTACGCCTTCGGGTGCCATCATCGGCGATGAACGCGAGGCAGGCTTGAGCCCAGTTCGCGGGACCGAACTCTGCAGCGTGGTTGAGTCGATCTTCTCGCTGAATTATCTCTACCAGTCTCTGGGAGACCGCGACTTTGCCGAAAAGTCGGAGCGCACAGCATACAACGCTTTACCGGTGATGCTGATGCCTCACTGGTGGGCTCATCAATACGTCGCCCAGACGAACCAGCCCATCAGCCATCAATTGGATAGCACACCATTCTGGAACGTCGGCCCTTTCGGCCAGACGTTCGGCACAGAACCAAATTTCCCATGCTGCACCGTGAACATGCAAGGATATTCAAAGTTCGTCCCCGCCATGTTCGTCAAGGATGGCGAGGATGGGCTTGCTCATGCCTTGCTTGGCCCTGCTCATGTCAGCACGATATTGAGAAAGCGAAATCATGTCCGAGTCCGGTGCGACACAAACTATCCTTTCAGCAACTATTTCAACTACGAGATCACAGCAACGAGAGCCTTTCGATTCTCTTTCCGAGTCCCTTCATGGGCGGTGCTCGACACAAGTGCGGTAGTCGTGGACAGCGGCAAGAGACATGGCCTCAAGCCAGATGATGCCACGGGTCTGCATACTCTGATCGTCCCAGCTGGTCGCACACGTGTTGAAGTGTCCTTTGGGGCTAACCTCCGAGTGGAACCCAGAGCGAATGACACTGTCTCGGTCTACCATGGCGCCTTGCTATACGCATTGCCCATTGCGGGAGACTATTCCACCTCGCGCCCTGCCAACTATCCCGGCACAGAAGCACCTCCCCAGGCCAACGACTGGACAATCTTGCCCAGACAACCTTGGAACGTGGCCATCGACCCCACGACATTGAAGTTTTATGAATATCCGAATCGCTATGACCGGTGGCTACCCCATCCGATCTGGCATGAAGAGCGACCACCAGTCAGCGTGTCGGCCCTGGGCTGCCAAATCGAATGGCGTCTGCAGGATGGATATGCGCCGAATCCGCCGCTGAAGGGCCAGCGTAACTGCACTTGTCGGGCTTTTCCTGTCGAATTACGCCCATATGGGAGTGCGAAGTTACATATGGCAGAGTTGCCGACCGTGGATCTCAGGCCCGGAAGCCCGGATCTGTGGCGACCTTGAGCAAGGAGCCAAGCTGTCCTCGTCTAGACAAGGACATTAGATCGACCGGAGCAAGTGAGCCACCGCGATCCGCAGCCTTGCATGTCGGAGCCTGGTACGCCATGGGACCCATGTCTACACAGTACTCAAATTATGAACCTAGTCCAGCGAGCGGCGGCCTAGATTCAGCTCGATGAGCGGGTCGTGGTGATTGTACATAGTACCCTCATGCCACAATGATATTTACTCAATCTGGAGATATGTGTCATTTTGAGGGTCTCCGAGACGCATGACCATCCCATGCACGACCAGGATTGCGGACTTCAAGTTCTGGCATATGACCATGTGTTGTTTTAGACTACGGAATACTCTTCAGGCATTTCTCTGCAACTGTATCTGGAAGAAAATGTATGACTCGTCTGCACTGCACCACTCTGTAATGGTGGCTGTGACTTGAGCCGAGTCGTTTGAGGTGCTTCTGAGTAGTCGCCTCCGAAACCAGGTTTTAGATAGGCACAGTGATAGAATGTATTTGCATTGTTGTTATATGGTGCGGTAAGATGTATTAATATAGTTGTGCCCAGGCCTGAAGTCCGCATTACTGGCATGCATAGAAAGATTCAAGATGACCTTCGTGGTCACATGGTCGCAGCGACTGTTTGCGGCAGTGAGCGCGTGTGAAACATTCCCCACGCCAATGTGAAGGGGAAGTGAAATGGAAGTGAATGTGTGATGAGCAACAAACGCGCATCGGCACTTCCTCGTCATCGCCTCACCACCAGCGCTTCTGTGGCTCTTCTCACTGGCGGCAACCGATCATCCGTCGCTTGTTTCATGGATCAGCAGCACTGGGGACATTGACGCGATTCGCGCCGAGCTTCGTTCAGAGCCTCCTATTTCTGTGCTCTCATAAGCGCCCCGACTGAGCCGAACGTCAAGCCTGGCTCTTCTTGATCCAATCGCCGACGTGGATGCATCCAAGCACGAGTGACCATGACTGGCCACCAAGACCACAGTCCTGATCCCATGGAGTCCCTCACTGATGACTAGGGAGGCGATGCTCAGCTTCAGAAGGTAATTGTCGTTTCTCTTCACCCTCGTTTTCGTCTTCTCTCTGCATTCCTGGGCGTACTACCTGGCAGCAGCGTTGTGCTACAGTAGACACAAGAGTACTGTAAGGCCGCCATTTCGCGTCATTGCTGACTGCCAACGTGTCGGACGGATCCGCGGCTCCTGAAGGACGGGGTTCAGCTGGCGACCTCCGTCCCCTGCCAACATGAAGAGCTATGAATATCCTCGAGTCCGCCCTCCCACGTCGATACAGCCACCGCGGCCGCCGGCCGATAACCGGTTTTCTTGGATGGACGCATCTGCAGAACAGGAGCACCGGGTCGGAGCGAGGAGAGAAACAAATACACCAATATCGCAGCCAGCGTCGAACCAACAAAGTCCGGCACAAGGTCAGGCGCAGATACAGACGATGGAACTACAAGCCTATGGTGGTGGCGTGGTCCCGCACCAGATACACGATCCGACCGTGGCACAACAGCAACATCCCCAAGCTCCGCAGCCGTATGGAGTCTACGCGACACAAGTACCTGTACAACAGGCTCAAATGCAGCCGCCACCTCAACATCCCACACCTCCTATACCACAACCGCCTGAGCCCGTCAAGCAGCCGATGATCCCCCCGAAAGAAGCAACCAGCCCAATAGCCCCCGACGCCAATCCACTGTCACCGACGAACCCGAAACGTCCCAACCGAACCAGCACCAATATGGCTATCGTGCCACCCTCCTCGATGGACCCTGCACAGTTCTCGGCCAGCACATTCACACCGAGTCCACAGTCCGTAAAAGGAGGCTCATGGCAGCATGGCTTGTGCTCTTGTGCTGAGCCTTCCATCTGCATGACGGGCCTTTTCTGTCCGTGCATCATCTATGGCAGGACCCAGTATCGGCTCGCTTTGAGGGACGAGCGGAAAGAGCCTACAAACATGCTGGGATACACAGCGGTCAACGGCTCCTGCATAGCATTCGGCGTCCTTTGTGGTATCAATGGGATACTGGCCGCCATCCAGCATACACGGCTTCGAAAGACATATGGCATGAGCTCCGAAGCCGGCAACGTCGCAGGTGACTGTTTGAAGGGTGTTTGCTGCTGCTGTTGTGTCGTCGCTCAGGATGAGAAGGAGGTCAAGTTTCGCGAAGAACAAGCGAGGAAACCTGCCGGTTCCGCCACGAGGAATGAGGGTTATGTTGCGCCGCCCTCTATGACATTCAGCGCCCCACCGAGGTGAATGTGACAGCCTTGCCTGCCGCAGGACAAAGCGGACGACCGTTAAGACCACTGGATGGCATCGGTAAGAGGGAAACCACCCGACGTCCAGATCACGAGAAATGTTGCATGGGAAGTCCCTCCCGCACAAGGCCCTTGCTGTGGTAACTGACTTTGGGATGGGCTGGGGTTTAACATTCGACTAGCAACGTCCACATCCGTTGGGACGTGCGCGGGGTTTGATGAACAGCACCATTGTCTTCAAGTCCTGGGCGACTCCAGAGCCGACGACGGGCCGCGGTACCGTTGGCCGGAGAGACGGCGCCCATTTCGCCCTCTGCCTCCTTTTTTGCGGCCTGGGTACGGAGTATATTGCAAGCCATCCTCACCTGGCATATACCTCCTTTGTACATATATACCCCTTGAACCTACCAAATGTACGATATTGACGAACCTAAGCATGGCCTCATGAGCGTCATTGCACACATCTCCACCAACAAGTGATATCAATAGGCATATTGTTACTGTTGGCTCTGGACCGTATTGGTTAGCCAGCCCGAGGGCGACGGGGCGACCAGAACCATGCAAGGCCTACCATGCAATCACACATGCGTGACGACAAGCCAAGTTGGCGCTGAGCTGATATCCAAGTCTCACCAGCCACCCAAGGGG
Source organism: Cladophialophora carrionii CBS 160.54 (assembly GCF_000365165.1). Classification (NCBI taxonomy): domain Eukaryota; kingdom Fungi; phylum Ascomycota; class Eurotiomycetes; order Chaetothyriales; family Herpotrichiellaceae; genus Cladophialophora; species Cladophialophora carrionii. The sequence goes on from NW_008481831.1 coordinate 2,504,612, forward strand.
GGTCTGCACAGGTATTAAGCACAAGACCTTGACTTTCGAGTTTTGTCATTCAGCACCATTGCATGGTACCAACGCCGCTTTCCTTCGAGACCGTAGTCATCTCTATCCCCCGTCTGGTTTTAGGTATGCTTGGTATTCTACGTGAGAAAGGGCCTATCTGCCAAGCATGCTAAGCAGTTCTTCTTCGGCTATGGAATATCTTTTATTGATGTCTTCCTGCCCCTCCATGCCCCAGATGCAGGTATTGACCCGACGAAAAGCAGAGAACATGCAACATAAAGATATCGGCCAATGAGTAAGCCTCGCTCCCGCACTACGACGAGCAAGATCGGCATCGTCGGCGTACCTATTGCTGCAAGCAAGCAATGATGCACCACTACTCGCAGCTCTTCCACTGTCAAGCCCATCAGACCGACAAGGCAGCCTACAAGACGAGCGTCGAGATTCTACCGAAGAGTTCAGGGCAGGAACTAAACGAGCCTTCCACGCGTTCTACTAATAGCTTGTCTCCTGTTGAATCACCTCCCCCCGGTCGACCCTCATCCAGCCCTTTCGGCCAATTCACAGATGAATCTGCAAATGACCTTTCCAATAGGGATCACCTTTCTTCTCATTCTGGACTCTCGGTTGATGCCCCGGTTACTACACTGCGGCCGTGGGCCAGAGACACTGGGGAATCACTTCGTCGAAGGAGTTGTAGCCCATTGAGGCAGCCGATGTTGGCCGAGATTGAGCTCGGTCAACCAGGCCCTTGCGGCAACGGCCTCAAGAACGGCTCTAACGAACAGTCGTGAAGCAGGTCAGTGGCCTCAATGTCAGCCTCATACATTATTCACCCCATCTCAATGACGATGACTTCTTAAATACTGGACACTATGGATGCCTGATGATCGCGCGAGTCTCGCTTTCAGAGATTGACAACGAGGCTTAAGTTGCCTTACAACCTGTATGAAACGCCGTCGTCGACACCTTCGGCCATATGAGTCGAGGAACTTGTCCCACGTGGATCTTGTTCACTCTTATCCCGGGTGTCAAGAAAGTCACTACGAGCGGGTCAACGTCAGCGTCGAAACGGCAGAAAAAGCCATCAGCCACTGAGTGAACGAATGGAGCAGGTCACGCCCTACCAAGGAAACCATTCTCAAGGCGCAATGAGTCAGTGAATATTTCCACACACCTAGAATGGACTTGTGAAGTCCATAGCGAACGAAGGGCAGCGCATGAGACATGTGCCCACTACTCGACGACCCTCGGCCAGCGAGCTCAGAGGGTCAATGCTATAATTACCAGAAGTTGCGCTGCTAGGAAGATGGACGATGTCTGGCAGTGCGTTTGTATCTGCTACGGAACAGACGGTCCAAGTGAGTAGGACACTAAGGCTACTGAAAGCACCTCAGGATATCTGGCTCCTCCCCGGATCGATCTTGTAGTGAAATGACAGCTCCGGATGCCTCAGCACCCAGTGGACCACATCGAAATCCCCCCTCCCGAAAGGATGCATGGGATAGAAAGCGGCTTCTAGTCGGATGACTTGAAGAAATCGCCGGTGTACTGCCACGATCGCCAATGTTGATAGTCCAAGTCTCAGAGATCATGCCATTAAGATCAAATATACATCAGATCACCACGATTACTATTGTCGAGATTGCAGAATCACCAGCCTTGTCATTCTCACGACAGCAGCCGTGCGTCGAGGGCACTCGCCCTTCGTTGAAGCCTACGTCGGCGTCTGGATGGTATGAGATGTGCCATGATAAGACAGGACTCGTGTGGATGCGGAACCTGGATGAGGCGACAATAGGTGCCAAGCAAAGCGAACCAGAGGGATAAATGTATATGCTCAAACCAGAGGGATGAACGTGTATGCCCAAACCAGAGGGATGAACGTGTACGATATATATGATCTAACCGCACAGATCAAGGTCGTTGTAGTACCGTGGACAGGGAATTGTTTTGTATACTGTAAATGAAGATGATGGACCAGAGCGTCCTGCGTGTCGGAGTGAAGACATTTATTGTACCACAATAACTACTGTGTGTTCGTTGATCGCGTGGCCTACTGTAACTCAAACACACACACTCGAGATAGCGAGCCATACAGGAGATACGGTACTGTACCTCGTGCGTTATCGTCCTATTGAGTTCGTTCCCATCCGCCGGTAACGATCGGAGATATTCCGTAGTCGCACTCTCGATTGTACTCGGCGACAAGGTGATAGTCGACAAGTCGACACTCCCATGCCTTGTCCCACGCCAGTGATCACCCCTGTGAACACCAACTCAAAGTATGAGCCAGAGGCTCGATTCCGGTTGGTGGTAAGCATAAAGATTTCATCACCACGGTCGGACTTGACTATTCATTTTCAGTGGCTCATCCAGTCGCTCACTCTCCTTATACAGTCACTCATCCTCTCCCCGAAGCCACCTCCTCACTCGCTCACTCACTCACTCACTCACTACATGACCAATACGCCAATGCCTCCGTCCCTCTCTTTCTGTATGCTCGATCTCTCCCTCCCTGTTTATCCCCCACAATCAAACCCCTTCTCCCTCATCCTCTCCCTCCACAACTCCTTGAACCTCGCATGCGCCGTGCGGTGACTCTTATCCGTCGTGGCCTTGATATAATAGCTCAAGACCAGATTACACCTCAACTCGTTGGTCTCGATGAAATTCACAACCCAGCCTTTCCCATCGCTCGCGTCCAACGCGAACACGTCGCTCGGCTCCGCGACCTTGACGCTAAAGCACCCGTAGATGGTCACGCCGGACCCGGCGTTCGTAAACGCCTGCATGCCGTCAGCGGTCCGTCGGATCGCCGCGTAGTACGTCAGCTCCGTCGTGTATCCCGGCAAAGGGGTCAACTTGTCCGTGATGGCGTAGTGTTTCCAGGGGTACTGGTGATGGTCATCCCTCCCTGCCGCGCCGGGCACAGGGGACAACGACCCGGCATCGACGTCGACATTGAACGTCCGCGCCATGGCTTTGTAATCCACGGCTTTGGGGTCCGAGGCCGGCAGTTCGACGACGCTCTGCACGAGCGGATTGAGGTGCGCCATGAAGATGGGGTCGGTGCACATTTCCAGGGCGGTCGCGTGGCCGGCTTGGATCACGTCTTGCGCCGATTGGATCCCGACCGGGGCGGGGAGGACCAGGTCCGTGATCCAGCCGGATTTGACGGTCGTTTGGAGGAACGACATGGTCGATACTGGCGGTTTAGTGGGTGTTTGTTGGTGTGCCACGTTTAGGGCTCGATTCCAGAGTTCAATACGGAGTACAGTCTCGTCAGCTCGCGGGTCGCGGCTCGGGGCTCGCGGGATCGAGATTTTCTTCCTAGCAGTGATGGGTTGGGTTGCAAGGCTGCTCTCCTCGGTGGTCGCGGGGCTGAATCACCCCGTGCAGAAGATATCAGAGCCGAGAAGCTGAGTATGCATGTCAAGTGGCAGGCTGGAGGCAGCACTGAGGCGATGGAAGCCCTGAGTTGACTTGACTTGTCTTGCGTCGACCTCTCGACTGAAATTCAAGCGACCGAGCTCCCAGGCCTGGACACGAGGCTGGACGTAGACGAGCAGATGATAAAACCGTGGCTTGATTGTGGGCGGGCTGGCGGGCTGGCTGGCTGGCTGGCTGGCTGTCTTGCTTCGTGCAGTGGTTGTTCAGGTTCTCGTTCCAGGTCTCGATCAAGTCCGACTGGTCTCGATGATGGGTTCAGCACCAAGTGAGCTTTCACGTAAGGAACCTCAAGGGCGCCGACCGAACAGTCGTGACACTGGCAGTGACGAAGTGAGTTGAGTCGGGTTGACTTGGCTCGACTCGACTTGACCCAACTCAACTCGGCCGGTTCGTGATTGTGATCTTCGACAGCGCACCAAAGTCGCAATGTCAAACTGCCTCGCCACTACGCCGCACAGACTGACCGCACCGCAATGACTGACCGCACCGCACTGACTGGCAGCGATTATGATCGTTCCACGGACGTTCCGAGACCAATGTACGGTTGTATGTATGTACGGTTGTACAGAGTATATATTATCTGTTATTATGGATCTCGGCAAGAAAGTGAAAGAGTCCGAACACCGAACATCACCGTGCTTATGTCGTCGGATCAGGCTAGTTAGTTGTGCCCCGTTTTACCCAAGTCAACTTAAGCTTGTAAGGGGCGCTTGGAGGTAATATATTCAGATCAGGTCCAGTCAGGGCATAGCTGGTCAGGTCAGGTCAGGTCAGCTGGAGCCAGGTTCGTCGATGGGTCGTCGTGTCAGCCGCACTTTTGCGGGATCTGGCAGCCAGCCAGCTGTTGGCGCCGGCCGCTCACGCGATTCTTTCTCCATCGGGTTACAGGATGATTAGCTGGCTAGTTGGCTGACTGGCTGGTTGACTTCTGGCCCCCAATGTACAGGATCATGGTCGAAGGCGAGAACCTCGAGAATAGAATAGGTCAAGATCAAGTGTACACTCACTGTATGAGATACGGCCTGAGTGCTCGATCGGCAGGTATGGAAAGAAGTAAGGGTGGCAAATGAAGACGACAAACGACGAGCAGATGCACTAAGAGATCTAGAGCCAGGATGAAGGGACGGTCGTGTCGAAGTACAGATATGTACGTGCGACGAGAGGACGAGACAGGTCCGCCAGGAGACATCTAAAACGAGGATGAAGGAAGGCCGTGTAGGTGTACACAAATGTACATATGTTGGTACTGTGATGGGTCATGTATGAGCCAAGTAGCGTATTGTCGTTTCACCGACCTATAGTGCCTCTGAGTACCGGTCGCTCATGTTTGACATACTTCGAGTAGAGAGGCTATGCAGATAGCCGTGGATGCGGTGGTGAGTCTGGTAGCGATTTCGTGGCTTCAGACAATCACGGTTTTGCTGGACCGCGCGTAGGTGCGAGCTCGATCTTCCATTAATGTTCAGCCTCAGCGTCGACTCTCCCTTTGACTATATATGGGCAGAGATGCTGCCCGTCAAGGGATAGAGGCCAGGATTGTCCTCGGTCAGTGCTGTCCGAGGTCTCGTCCGTCATGTTCGACCAAGGCAGCCAAGTGGAACATTCTTAAATAGTTCGGCGTAGAGTGTACTGTATTTCAAATGCAATTGCTCGTTAACAACAAGACTATATACAGTACTCGTACAATGCCACCCGGTCATGACGGATCGCCAAACCTATACGTACGCCTACGCCTACACCCCTACGCATATTTCCCCTCGATCAACGCCGATGTAGTGCTGTGCAGTGGGCCAGCCATTCTTCCCGCAAATTCTGGCTAGCGATATAGCTACATCTTGACGATCTTGTTGACCGCCTCCTCGATCCGATCACCCAATGATTGATCGACACGGCGGAAGAGATCTGCATAGACAATGTTAGCACTGTACATCACACGGCGGCAGGACTTGAGACAGAGGCTCTGAAGAACGACTTACCAAAGACCTTCTCGCGCAGCCAATCCCTCTTGACAGCCGCAATGTTGCCTGAGATGTTGTTGACAAAGCTCTCCTGCTCTTCCTCGGAAAAGACATTATTCCACAACGCGCGAGGTTGCTTGAAATCTTCGTCTGTGATTTCCGAAGTGAAGACGACAGGTCCAGTCAGCACCTCCTCTGTCGGCTTGTACTCTGATCGGGCGGCGTCGTGGAAGCCTGTAGGGTGGATGGAACTGTTGACATAGTTCGGCTCCGCGCCATAGTTGGCGCTGAAGTTCATGAAGCCGTCGCGCTCGGTAGGGATGTAAACCGGTACTTTGGCAGCATTGGTGGGCAGCATCTGGTAGTTGACGCCGAGTCGGTAGCGGGCTGCATCGGGATATGCGAACATCCGAGCTTGGAGCATAGGGTCGGCACTGGGTTCGATGCCGGGAACCATGGTCGATGGCGAGAAGGCGGCTTGCTCGATCTCCGAGAAGTAGTTGATTGGATTTCTGTCGAAGACCAGCTTGCCGACAGGGCGCAGGGGATATTGCGCGTGAGGCAAGACTTTTGTCATATCGAAGATGTTGACTGGGGATAGCCCCACGTCGGCAGGGTGGATTGTCTGAATCGACACCGTGTAAGATGGGTAGTTGCCCTCCTCGATCGCGTTGAACATGTCAAGTGTCAGATGATCTGGGCTTGTGCCCGCGAGCCTGACGGCTTCGTCGTTCGTCAAGTTCTTGACTCCTTCATCGGCGTGGATGTGGATCCTCACATAATGGAACGAACCGTCCTTCTTGGTGAACTTGTAGGTATGTCCACTGTACCCATTGATATTTCGCAGAGATGCGGGAGTCCCTCGGTCGCTGAACAGGAACATCAGAGCATGGACGGATTCGGGAGACCCGACATGGAAGTCCCAAAACATATCAGCATCGTTAGAGTGTGTGGCGGGATGTCTCTTGTGTGACCGGTTCAGGGACGGAAACTTGATAGGGTCGCGGACAAAGAAGACGGGCTGGTTGTTAAAGACCCAGTCATTGTTGCCTTCGGCCGTCTTGAATTTGATGGCCCAGCCGTGGAAGTCACGAATCGTGTCGGCGGACCCGGACTCAGGGCCAACAGTCGAGATGCGAGTCAGAACCTCCGTCTTCTTGCCGATGCCATTGAGGAAGTCAGCATCGGTGATGTCGGAGATGTCGTGGGTGACCTGGAAATATCCTCGAGCACCAATCGCCTTAGCATGGACCACTCTTTCTGGGATTCTCTCTCTGGAGAAATGTGCCAGCGTCTCGATCAGTTGAGTGTCCTGAAGGAGGACCAGGCCACCACCCTGCTTGTTTCGAACCTGGATACTGGTGTCATTGCTGGGAAGGGGCTTGCCCTCTGCAAGGGTGTAGAAGTTGTGAGGTCCTGCCACAATCATTTCGCAAGGTAGAACTGTGTTGACAAAGATCTGTGTAGTTGGCTGATAAAGGCTGGATGTGCCGTGGAATTGTCCACATCAGATCGGGACATAGCTCACCTCTTATACTTGGAGAGATATGCCTTACAACAGCATCTCGGATGCGAGGCAGAAGTCACATCTCGCGCGAAACCCATCGCCAGGATGCTGTAGCGGCGATGGACCCCGTGCTCCACGCCATTGTACCGACAAATGCTTGATGACCAAGTCCACGAAGACACGTTACTGGTTCTGGCCAAAGATCGAGCCAATGGAATGGGAATTAATGATTATCCAGGTGTAGGGAAAACGTTGCGCGTTAATCCGCTTCGTGGACTGGTTGTTTGCAGGTGCTGTGCCGGTCCGGTCAGGATGTACGGAATGCAAGTCGATGTCATCTACCGCGTCGCCGCATTCGCTCGCCATGCACATGCCACACAGGACTCATGTCGCCGCGTCCTGCCTATACTGGTGGTATTGTGACGTTGCGAGAGCAGGTGACGGTGGAAGGAAGAAGAGGAAGAGAAGCAGCCAGGTCGCGACCACGGCGAGGCAGATCTTTTGGCCGAACTTGCTCCGGCCTCACCGAAGTTTCACCTGCGCGTCACTTTTGCTGATTCCAGTCTCTCTGCTACCGACAGCTTTAGAAAACACGTCATAAATGGTGGTATTATTTCCTCATGAGTCTGCGAGCCACGCGTCAAGAACCGGACTCAACGTGTCTGAAAGCCTCTTGAATGTTAAGTCAGCTGTCGTGACTGTCCATTTCTGGATAGACTCCTTACCAACATGATTGGTCTCGAGTTTGCTCCGAATCTGGCGAAGAGCGTGTAGTTCGTGCTCAATGAACGATTATAAAGGTTTGCAAGACAGGATGCTTGCTTGCTTGCTAATTGATCTTGACTACATATCCCGCTTCTCCTTCAACGAAACTCGTGACATTGACATAACAGCCCTTTGATTGTCCCATGTTCGCCTGACTGCGCATCTTAAATGAGTGCAGAAATGCCCTCACATAACACATGCCTTTTTGTGTCGGATCCGTTTGCCCGACCTGCTTTGATCGAGCTACTCAGAGCATGTGAAGTGGAGTTCCATCACATCCTTCGTGAGCATATTGCTACTAACATCGAGCTCCCTGTCCACCTACGGAGTTCTTAGAACAGGGACCGGGTATCATAGCTCAGTGAAGCCAGAATTTGCTTTCACAGCCAATGCCGGTTTCATATCGTCGGCTGCGACATTCCCGCCATAGGTCGTGCCGCTCCTTCGGGTCTCGAGTTCTTGTAGCCTGGATGCCGCTTTTTTAATCATGAGATAGTGGTCTTCAACATTCTCACAGCACCAGATCCTCTCGACTGGCGCCCTGTTGCGAAGTCATCGAATTCCCAGGACCAGCGGAACCCGCTTTGCAGTGTTGGTCTGATCACGGAGTTCCGAGCTTCATCTGCTCGCCGCCCTACTGAAAGGCCTGCATGTGGGAGGCTAGGAGCTGCTTCTTTTCAGAGCATCGTATTGGGGCAAGCGGCCACAAAGAATGCAAGAGGGAATGATATATGATATGGGAAGCGGTTGACCATGAGAAAACCGGTTATCTGTAGTCAGAAGAACAAAACGACGTGCAGAGTAAGTCAGAATGAACCTCAAAAACATGGGGGCATCGGCGAAAAGTGAGCGGGCACTTCAAGCTACACCTCCAGTTAGTTCCATTTCGAGGTGTTGTTACGACTTCTAATTAGTATATACTCCGTACATCCTGCTTCAGCCGAGATGCAGCTTGTAGAGTCCGCCAATCACTTTTTCCGCCAGGCGGTGTCGCCGTCTTAACATGGATCTTTTGCTTTTACCCGCTACGACGATGGTATCTTCGACTTTGCTACATATTAAGCTTTCCCGGTACGAAGGCCGTTAACTGTACTTTGTCATCACCATACACAGTACGCGCTGCACACGACTTATCTTTGCGAGCAGCCGGGGGGGATGGTTCCTTTTAAGTGCAAAATTTCAGCCGCAAGTGAAGCGAGCAGAAAAAGATCTTCGTTATAGTGAGCTCTGTAGTAAGCAAAGTTACTCGGTGCAGGTGCCAAAGATGGCGCTCCCCAAACATTTCCTCATCAAAGTCGCGGGCGGGAAGACCATCGGAATGCCGTCCGTCGGGTTTGGAACCTGGGCGGCAGGCGATTCTGGTTGGTGCAAGGCCGCCGTTCTGACGGCTCTCAAGCTGGGATACCGACATCTAGACTGTGCTTGGAAGTACGGGGTATGACACACGCTGACAACCGTCTCGAGTGGGATGAGTACTGACTCAACACCCCTCTCGTCCAGGTTGATGAAGAAGTGGGAGCTGCGATTCGCGAATCGGGCGTCCCCAGATCCGAAATCTTCGTGACGACCAAGTTCTGGCCGCATTTCGCTGCCCCGGAGAACGTCGAGCTCTGTCTCGACCAGTCGCTGAAGCTGATGGGCCTCGAATACGTCGACTTACTATTGGCTCACTGGCCCGTTGCTTTCAAGCCTATATCCCGAGAAGCGCTGGAGCATGCTGACACAGGCAAGATGGCTTCCTGGGCCGAGAAGGGAATATTGCTGCGGCCAGGGACAGACAGCCCAGTCATCGATTGGGGACACACGTGTGCCAATATTGCAAGCCAAGCAGGTGAGGTGCAAGCGTGAATAGGTGCTGGTCCTGGCTATTACTGACTGGTCGTCGTCAGGTCAGAAGGGGAGTTTCGTTCCTACGTGGAAATCGATGCAGCGGCTTGTGTCGTCCGGCAAGACGCGCGCCGTCGGGGTCTCTAACTTCTCAATCTCGGAGCTCAAGGAAATCCTACCGCACGCCGAAGACATCCCTATATCGTGCAACCAGGTTGAAGTCCATCCGTGGCTGCCGCAGAACGAGTTGATCGGTTTCTCTAGAGGACACGGCATCCTCACGACGTGTTACTCGCCGTTTGCTGGTCAAAAGGCTGATGGAGCGACGCTGCTGAAAGATTCGACCGTCAAGAAGCTTGCGGAGCAGTGTGAGATGGACGTGGGCCAGCTGTTGCAGAGCTGGGCGGTACAGCGAGGTACAGTTCCATTGGGCAAGAGTCAGACAGAAGGTCAGTACGATTGTAGCAAGACCCTTGGTTGCACCTTGGCATTGTCGTACTAAACACCGCTACGGCATCGCAGCTCGCATCAAGTCCAACCTCGCTGTGCGGAGGTTGTCGCCTGAAGTCATGGCGGTGCTCGACAGCCTCGAGGTACCGAACGGGAAAGGAAGGACGAATGATTATTCTGCCGTCTGGGGCGTGAATCTGTACACCAACTAGATGCGGGTTCGGAGATGGAGTTAGAAAACATATTCTTGCCAAACTCTGACACTACTCATCAAAAACACCGTCCCACGCCCGTTGCTCCATTCCAGATGTTATAAAGTCCCGTCCTTCCCAACCGTTCAGCCTCGACGATCAGCAACCACTGCAGACAAGAATGCCATCCAGCATTGGCGGTCTGGACTGCGAGTTTCCCATGGGCTCTATGACCTCTGGGCAGTACGATTGTACGGCTGGTTCTCGATAGTCACTGCCAATGATGCGAGCTCGATATGGCAGTTGTGACCTTGTCTCGACGACTTTCTTCAACTTGTTTGAGTCCGGACATTATGGGCTGCCAGTATAGATGGTACTTCCTCATATTTGGCCGTCTCATTTTCAGCCTTGTTGCCGGCCATGGCTTTGTCTTCGCATTCGCTGTCTCGCACATATGTTCCACCGAATATGGTCTGCGCGGCTCGGGGGTCTTTCGTGTCCTTTGTCATGCTCGCGCTGGGTGCAATTGTGATTATTCCGATCTTGGGCTGACTGTTTGGAATCTGGTTCTGCGAGTTCCAACCTCAGAACAGCACTGATTTGATGATCCATGCTGCCTTTGTCAGTCTCAAATCTCCGTCGTAAGTCAATTGAAGTCGGACTTGAAGAATCAAGACACGTCTCAATTCCAGCATCACCTTTGTTTCTCTGCCACAAGCTTCAAAGCCCTCGGCAGCGACATGTCGCACCTCCCTGGGACCTGTCCAGCGAAGACCTGCTATAATAGCGCCCAGTGCCCACGGCATCATGAGTTGAAGCAAGCAAACAGAGATCTCCTCAAGTGCCTTGCACGATCTGAACTTCGAAAGACCATATGAACATTTCACAAAAGCCCTTGCGAACCCTTATCGCTTCTTGTCTCCCCCATTGACCAAACCTCTCGCTTTCAGCCACCTCAGATCAACAATGGCTACCTTCAACACTCAGGTGGACCCGCGATGGTTGCCGGATTTCATGACTGCGCCAGTCGAAGTGAGCTACGACACGTCACGGTACATTCATCGCATCCTTCTTGCCAGGCGCGAGGCATACTGGGTCCTGAGAGTGGTCGAGCGCGCACTTCGAGAGCGTTCTCATACGCCGGCCATGCAAAACCTTTTGTCTGCCTATTTCTCGCCGGAATACCATGTGCAGACTGTGCTGGAGATGATATGGAGTAGGTCAGTGGCAATGACTTTGATTTCTGCACTAACCTTCTGATTAGAGCTTAGCATATGTGAGAACTTCTGTTGGGACATCCAAGCGACACCACAAGCCTATGCAAATGGTCATGGAAAGACAACGGATTTCCGAGATACAGGAGTCAAGTTCTCCACAAATGCTTACCGTGATGCGTATGCATGGTTTTCCCCAGAAAAGACATGGGCCGGCCGCTTAACCGGTTGCTATACGTTTCACACCGGATACCTTGACAGTGGGAGGTCGCAAACCTTGCAGGAGTTGGTGGAATCAATGTGTCAGGCGCAGATCGCTGAGCCCAGCACCAGAGACTTTCGACCAGACCTGTATAGCCGTGGGGCTTTAGGGAAGATGCTGTCGCCTAACCTCACCGGCACAGTGTTGCACGAAATGGCTCATCACCATCTAGACGGTACGGCATCTCCTACTGAGATGTGAATGTTTGCTCATAGGTGCCACGTAGCCGATGATTTTGATGGATCGCTTGGTCAGCAGCAAGGGGTGTACGGTGTTGTGCGTTCCATTGCTCTGGCTCAGCATTCAAGTTCCGTCTACAACCGATATAGACATGCTGACGGGATCTCACTGTTCATCTGTGGTAAGATTGGGCGATTCCCTCGGAGTGCTCCAAGCTTTATGGAGATTGAGGACTGACATTCTGATATGCAGCGGTGTATTTGACAGTACGCTTTCCGAAGCTAGACCTCTCGACGCCCGATGCGAAGAGCCAGTTCTACCAATGGGAGGCTCAATGTGGGCAAACAATGGTGAGCATCCAAGATAACATGAGTTATGGCAGAGATCCTGAGTTTGGGAAGCTCCGTGGATACTTTCGCATTCAGCTGGAGTGAAGCAAGATCGACGAAACTTGCTGGCTTGGTGCAGAAATTGATAAATCTGGGAGCGACCAGATGTGGACGGTTGGTAGTGCAAAAGACTGCTGAGACACGAGGCGAGGCGGGATGGTAATTTGATAAAAGGTTGAATCAGGGAACCTCACTGGGAATGTTGTGAGGTTGAGCAGTGACTAGAGGATCATGTCAAACATGTTGATAGAGTAGACTTGGACTTTAATCAGCGGCATTTTGAGTAGATCGCGACTTCCTACAAGATGTGCGTTTTCTGAGCCCATCTGCGAGGAATTGTTGGAATCGATGTCTCGAGTAAAGTATTTGTCGAACCGTTCATCATCAAGTGAAACCTGATCCAAATTACGGACATCGCATTCTCTAGGAGACGGTGTTTGGCGCCTTGCAAAAATCAAGGCTCGACCTCAAGGGCCGTATATTACTGACCAAAGGTAAAATGCTCCTGAATGGAGGAAAGAGGAAGAATGAAGAGTGACTAGTCAAAGGTGGTCAAAGAGACACGCACGCCAAGAGGCCAAGGCTGGTGGCCGTATCTCGTATTCGTACGAGGCTGAATGCGGGGTAAAACTTCTCGTGAATCTCCACGCTCAGCCTTGCCGACATTTTTTCTTGCGGCTCTTGACAGTGCTCGCGAGATCCAAGGACTTCTGAAAACCGCTTGACCAGCCACCATCCGCCTAACACGGTAACCCTGCCCAAGAAACCGGCGATAACTTAGAAGCCAATTCCAAATGCCCCACAAACACAAGCGCAAGCGCGACGATGACCCTTCGAACTATGATCTGCCGCCCACTCACCGTGCGAAGACCCTCGCCGTGCACCAAAAGGCCGACCCAATATTCACCTCGGATCTAGAGAAGAAGCGCAAACGAGAAGAAAGAAAGCAGAAAAAGGAGCATCAGAAGAACCAATATCGAGAAGACGACACGCCCAAGGCGTTCAAACGACTCCTCGCCTTCCAGGACGGCAAGAGAATACGTTCGGGCCTCGACGACGGGATAGCTCCCTCGAAGAAGCGACGTAAAGGAGATGCAAAGTTGAACTCGACTTCGACGTCGAAGCCGACTTCAATTGCACCGCCTCAATCTTCAGCGGGAGAGCATTCCGGTCCCAAGTTAAACGATGGCGCCGCTCTAGCCGCAGATAGAGCGCCGAGTCTGAAAATCAAACCCAATGAGTCGCTCTCCTCGTTCAGCGCCCGAGTCGACCAGTCCTTACCACTCACCTCGGTGCCGAAGCATAAGACCAAGCTCGCGCAAATCGCGGGCCTCGAGAAGATCAAAACGCCGCTGAGCAAGCACAACAAACGCCTCGCTCGCATGCAGAAGGAATGGCGGAACACGGAGCAGAAGTTGAAAGCCAAGGAGGAAGAACTCGCCGACGAACTCGCGGACAAGAGGGAGGAAGATCACCTGGTGTGGTTGGGCGCCGGGGTCGACCTTTCGAACCCGTTGGGCAAGAAGAGGCGGAAGAAAGGAACGGGAAAGGACGTCGATGACGCGGATCCGTGGAAGATCCTGGAAAAGAAGAGGCGCGAAGAAGGCGAGCTGAGGCAACGCAGTTTGCAGGACGTGGTCACCGCACCGCCAGTGTTGAAGCCGCTGAAGAATATATTCAAGGACAAGTCGCTCCGCGTGGGAATGACGGGTACACCGGGGATCCCTACGCAGAGTGCTTGACGAGGCGACCCCATTGTCATTCTGAATGTGATTTCCCACAAGTACCTACCCACCTGGGTTACGAGCGAATGCTTCCGGTCCGGCTATGCTCTCGAGCACGAGGCACCGTTGATTTATGTCCATGTTTGTATCTACTGCGCAGGCTGGATTGACTTACAGCACCGGGAAGATCTTTGCTGATTGTTCTACTGGGTATCTCACGTCTCTTATGACAATATCTCAAATCCCATTGCACATTGGCTTCCAAGCCAAACGTCGCACCCTGGAACCGATGACTATCCCCAGGTCCCACCTCCACCCCCTCTACCCTGCCTCTTCTGTGCACTCAACCGCCAATCGTCATCCCCATTAGCAAACTTGTTATGCAATGGCTGGATCCTCTCTGCCTTCTTGCGTTTACTCAGCCGGTCCGTGGGTGCGACTTTGAAGAATGTGGGTGCTGCTTCGACAAGCCACTAGCAAACATGTCAGTAAGTAGAGGTAGGGCAAAGGATCGGGATTGTCGAAACATACCTTGGGTTCAATCACGGTCGCACAATGCATATACTCCTTAGTGGTTAACACAAGCGTATGGAAGATGACATGCTCCGCGGGCTTTCCAAACAAGGCAGAACTTGGGTGCATGTACACTGGCGTGCCCTCAATAAGTGTCTTGTACCCTTCTTGAGGATCTTTTCTTGCCGAGTTCCTGAAGAAGCCGGAGCACAGCGCTTGTCGGACTTTGATGGTGTTACGGCCGCAAGAGACGATCTGATGCTTGTACCTTTGCATTATAGTGACGAGCTGTTGTCGCACGTCTCTTGCGCGCCCAATCTGCCGTTTCTGGATGAAATTCTCGAAGCACCATGGATCAGAGTAGCGGGATGTCTTCCATGCGTTGTAGACGTTCAGTAAGGTAAGATGATCACCATGTGGGTCGTTGAATTTGGCCTTCTTCTGGTCGGCTTGTTGCTGTTTCTCCTTCGGGCGGTAGAAGACCGTTTGAACCGACAGCATGGCCACGATGGTTAGCATTTCTTCAGAACAACCCATGTCTTCGGAGGCGATGAGGGCTTTTGAGAGCGAGGGTTCCATGGGGAAGTCGGCCATTTTGCGACCTAGGCGGGTGAGTAAGCCTTCGTCGTCGAGAGCAGAGAGCGCGTAAAGCTCTTCTAGTGCGGTTAACATAGTGTTGGTGGGTGGCGGATCCATGAAGTCGAAGTGTAAGAGATCGTTGATACCCATTGCTTTGAGCATGAGGATGGTATTGGAAAGATTCTGGCGCTGGATCTCGGGTATGCTGGTAGGAAGCATTTCAGACTGGTAAGCTGCCTCAGTGTATAACCGGAAGCATTTGCCTGGACCTGTTCTCCCGGCCCGACCTGCTCTCTGTTTGGCTTGTGCTTGAGAGATAGGCGTGACGACCAACGAGTCCATTCCTAGCTTTGGGTCATAAGCGTTTTGCTTGACGAAGCCAGGGTCGATGACATAATAGATGCCGTCGATGGTGATTGAGGTCTCGGCAATATTGGTCGCGATGACGACCTTCCGGCCTCCAGGTGGCGCGGGATCGAAGATTCTCGTTTGCATCTCGCTGGGCAGGGCTGAGTATACAGGCAAGATGACTAGCTCCGGAACACTAGGTCCCAGGGCCTTCATCCGTTCGTACAAGACCTCACAGCTCGTGTCGATTTCCTCCTGGCCAGTCAAGAACAGTAGGATATCACCGGGCGGTTCCGTCAGGTGGATTTGCATGACGGTAGTCAATGCTGCGTCCAGGTAATCTTCCTCTGGCTCTCTCGAATACATAATCTCCACAGGAAATGTGCGACCAGGGATGGAGAAGATCGGGCATTGGTTGAAATATTCGGAGAACTTGTCGGCATCGAGGGTGGCGGATGTGACAATTAGCTTGAGGTCTGGCCGTCGTTTGAGCGTCTTCTTGAGCAGGCCAAATAGAACGTCGGTAGCGATCGTCCTTTCGTGTGCCTCATCCAGCATGATGACGGTATACCGCTTGAGGTCTGGGTCTAGCAAGATCTCTCGCTGAAGCATACCATCCGTCATGTATTTGATCTTGGTATCAGGCGAAGTCCGGTCTTCAAAACGAATGGTATAGCCGACCTCCTTGCCTAGCTCACACCCAACTTCCTCGGAGACACGTTTGGCGACCGACATGGCAGCAACCCGACGAGGCTGTGTACAGCCAATCATGCCATTATTCGCATAGCCAGCTTCAGCCAGATACTGCGTCACCTGAGTCGTTTTGCCAGAACCAGTATCACCAACTACGATCAGCAACTGGTTTGCGGCGACGGCTTCGAGCAGTTGCTTGCGGAATTTGAAGACTGGAAGGGACTCTCTTTGCTGCTTAATCGTCATGTCTGTCCTTTTGCCAAAGGACTGATTCTTGCCCTGCATTACCCGCTTCCACTCTGGCACGGCTTCGATTGCTTTTGATGATTGCTGCTGTGCTTGTCGAAGATCTGAAGCAAACTTGCGCTGTTCAGGGGCAATCATGGGGTCCTGCCACTGAGCGTTGAGATCGACCTTGGAAGCCTCTTCTGCGGCTTTATCGGCAGCTTCCTGTTGTTTGAGCTCTCTTCTTTCCTTGGCTAGATTCGTGCCCGCTTGGGCCGCTCTGTTCAGTGACCCTTCAGGAGCTTTCACAACGCGGATGGGGGATAGTTCAAGAGATTGCTTTGTCTGCCCAGCCAGGAATGGTGGTTCTTCCTCCCTGACCTCGATGTCAATTTCTTCCTCCTCTTCAAACTGACCTTCACCATTCAGTGTCGCATTGTACTCCTCATCGATGTCAGGATAGTCTGCTGCTGAGATTGCGCCTGACGCGATGAGTTGCTTGATTTCCCAGCGCTCCGGAGACGTCATTCTCTTTTTGTTCTTGCCAGGCCTCGAGTTGTATCCGTCCTCAAGTACAGGCACACTGCTGCCCAGGTTTCCGTAACGATCATCGGAGGGCAAACCGTTTAGGCGTTCCATGTTGGCGCCAGAGGCTATCCTCCGCGACGGTACCATGTCCTGTCCGGTGACTTGATCAACCTCTTTCATTGACAGGCTGATTTTGTTGTTCTCCATCTTGACCACCTTGACCTTGACGGGCTGGCCGCGTGACAGGAGATCTGAGGGATGATTAACCCGTGCACCCTCTTGGATGGCTGAGACGTGAATCAGTCCGCTAGGACTACCTTTGACCCCTTGCAAGTTGGCAAAAGCTCCGAAGTCTTTGATCCCGTTAACCACAGCGTCGTAGACCTTGTATAGTATGGGCTGTTCGTCGACTTCTTGCGGAGGTGGCATGCTGAAATCATCGTCGTACTCGCGCCGCCTGCTTTTGTGATGGCCATTCCGTTTCTCGTCGTACCGATCTCTGTGCCCATTCCTTCTGTCGGCATGGTCCTCATCTCGATGTCGGCGCGAGCGCTTGTCTTCGCGAGGACTAGGACTCCGGGACCAGTATTTCCGTCTGTGTTCCCTATCTCTGGAGTACTCCTCACGGTCGGGGCTGTGACTTCTTTTCCTGTTTCTTTCGGCCGTGCTATTTGTGCAGTTTTTCGGTTTGGCTGCTAAACCTTCCAGGAGCGCAAAGGTGTCATCCTCATCTGCGCCGGGTCGGACGTTGCTTGCGGCCTTTTGGGCAGCCACATCATCCTCGGAATCGCTCCATTCCTGTTCACGATCGGGCACAGCGAGACCCTTGAATACCCTCGCCTTGCGCCCGATGGCATCCAGCTCGTTCATATCTGACTGTCCATTCTCTTGTGCGGCCGATTTCTGGTTCTTCTTGTGCTTGGGGTGCATAGTCAGGATCAATCGATCGACGCTCTCCACCAGGCTGTTTGGAAAGTCGGCGCCCATGGCCGCCAGGACCTCCTTGAACTTCCCAAGATCTCCGCCGCATTTCTCGTGCTGGTCAATGACGAACTCTGCGAGAGTCTTGTCGCTGATGCCTAAGTGGTTGTGGAGCTCGGAGGTGACTTTGGAGACAAGCGAGAGCAGCTCGAGGGAGGTGAAGTCGTCCATGGCGGTCAGCCGGTGCTGGTGCGCGAGGAATTGTCCGATGACTTGGTCCAGCCAGGCCTGGTGACCGTTGGCGAGGTGGTGGAAATCTCGAGCAGGCGGCACGTCGAGATCTCCACGCGGCTCTCCAAAAAAGAACAGGCCTCGCCTCGCGTGTCAGCCGCCTCGCTTGCACTGGCCCGATCGGCTGACCGAGGGTGGCGTAAACTCGGTGGCTACCTCGTAGGTGACACTGGCTTGAAGATCCGATTGTGCTTCTGGCAGATGGCCAAATGTGAATGGGGAAGTTCTCTCTGGGTCCAGCCCCATGGCTGCGAGGATGCATGGTCAGTGCCCGGCGTCATGCCCCTCTTTCCTCCCTCCTGCTTCTTGCTGCCCTGAATTGCAGCTCATAAAAATGGTACGATTTTCACCCCGCCCTCATCGATCTTTCACTCTCTAGTATCTCTCTCACTCTCTACAAATACACGACACCTCCCAGAACCCTCGAATCAATCTTTCTACAAGACCATTCTCCTAACAATTTCTTCTTCTGTTCATCATGGACAGCATTCGTGCGAAGATCAAGCGTCGTCTCAGTCACAAAGACAAGGAAGGTATGTACTCTCATTCAGTAGTTGCATCCATCTGGAGAGCTTCTATGGTTATTCATACAAGACCCCTCCTGACACATCCAACCCATCTGTGGTCTCTCAATCCTCATTCTATCACACCGCTGTCTACCACGACCACTTGACACACTCTAGCTGACATCTTCAGCAGCCAACTTTGACGAACACGACTCAGCTGATGAAGAGACTGTGGACTACGTGAACAAGGAAGCCGAGGATGCTGAGAGGGAGAACCAGGATTACGGAAAGCCAGGGAGCTTTCTGAACCGATTGATTGTCAGTGGCAGTCCTTTCCACCAAGTGCCGTCGATCCTGACACAGAGCTAACCGGTCGCTTAGCTGCACGGCAACAAGAAGACAGAAGACCAGCTTGCCCGCGAGGCGGCTGCTTCGAGCCAGATGACAACTGATAGACAGGTGACTCAGCAATAGTCGGCTCCCCGCGTCCGGACCAAGAAATGGGGGCCTTCAGCAAAAAGCCTGGCGAGGTATCCAAAATCTGATGGCTGCAAAACAAGTATTGGTACATGATAGGGTCGCAGTAGCAGAAGCAGAATGAACATCGTCATCCCTATTTGAGACCTCTCCCAACGTACACTCCCTGGATTCTAGACTTTCATTGCCTGTCTCGGATTTGCTGATGACCTGGGGAGAGGCGGAGCTAATGAGTACCTCAGATCGGCCGACGCTCACCCTTGAGCTGCACCGATGGGTTGAGAGGCCTGGGTCTCATCATCAAACTCGATACTCTCCGACCCACGAGTCCAGTCAACCGGGAGCACTGTATCCTCTCCTGGGACGTCTAGCTCCGACTCCTCGTCTGTTGTGGCGTCTTCTTCGGTCTGTATTTGAGGGAGTGTCATCCGCTTCTTGTACGACAGTACTCTCTTGCGCAGATCGGGATTCGCAGAGAACTCCAAGAGGCAAGTATTGATGCGCTCCTCGGCCATCTCCTTCGCGTGCGTTGCCATTTCTCGGCCCTTGAAGATGCCCAGGAACCGGTAGCTGAGCCACAGGTACAGGACCAGAGCCTTGTGGAGATCCTCTAAGCTTTCGAGGTATGCTCGATCACCGGAAATTGGCTTTTCAAGCACCTCCAAGTTGACCTCAGGGACGTCCACAATCGTTACCTGCTTGCGATCTGCCACGCATTGGGCAAACGCTCTCATGACCGTGTGCATTGCCGCTGAAGTCGTGGTAGCCGGTGCAGCGGTCAGGATCATGCGCTGGTTCAGACTCAATCCCTGAACAGATTCGATCGTTCGAGAAATCAGACTCTGATCACGAATGCTGCAAACGCGGAATCGGTCATGCATTGCCGCCTTGCCGCAAAGACGACGAAGGATGTATTCGAATGGGGTGCCCTTCGGCAGACGGCTCTCAAACTCCTCCATGGCTTCGCCTGGTGGGAGCATGCCGGCTCTTTTGATTGGCGCAGCTTCTGTCTGCATAGCAGCCCTAACCGAAGGCAAATCTTCATCGTTCAGGGTCGTGACGAGGCCAACATTGGCTTCGGAGCCAGGTGACATGTTGTTCATGGCTTGATGTGCGTTTCGAAATCGACCTGCTCGGCCGCCGATCTGCTTGATTTGAGGAGTTGATAAGTTGACGAGTGCCGTGCCGTTCCACTTCGTCACGCTGTGGAAGATGATGCGCTTCACGCTCCTGTCTCGCAGTTAGTAAACTCTTCCAGTTTGCAGCCGGAGTCAACTCACAAGTTCAAGCCCATCCCAATGGCGTCGCTGGCAACCAGGAAGTCGTAGTCGTTGGTTGGATCATTGAACAGCGCGGCTTGTTGAGCGCGAGTCTCAGGCGGGAGGCTACCATACACGATAGCACACCGACGACCAGTATCCAACTCGATCTGCTTCTTCAAGGCGTGGATGTTCATGACGGAAAAGGCCACAATACAGTCGCCCTTTCGCAGGTTCTTCAAGTCCCCTCGCAGACTCTTGGTCATGACTTTGAGAGGGTTCAATCTCTTGTACTCGTGCACGTGGAGAATATCCCCGGTTGATGCCGTGAGCTCCCTCACGAGTGGGAGGACCCGAGATTCACCGCAAATATGGACTTCCTTCGCGTTGGCACCCAGAAACGCTCGAGTCCAGGCCCACCCACGCTCTTGGTCGGCCATCATCTGGATCTCGTCGATGACGGCGACCTCGCAGCGCTTACCGACGTCGACCATCTCGACTGTCGATGCGCTGAGCCTTGTATCCGGATCTTCCTCCAGCCTCACGTCATCTCCAGTTACGAGATCGCATGATACCCCCTTGGCTTTGAACCTCGAGTATACCTCATGCGCCAGCAAGCGGAGAGGCCCTGCATAGAATCCATCACCGCTCTCTTCCAGCCTTTTCAAGGCCGTATATGTTTTCCCTGAATTTGTGGGACCAATGTGCAGATGAACATCTCTCTGGACCTGCCGGGCGTTGGTATACCACTCAGTTGGAAATTTTAGCTCTGCCAGTGCAGAACCCTCCTCCGGAACGTCTTGTGCCTTTCTCATCAAAACATAATCAATGAAGCCGAAGTGCAGGACTCTCGGTAGTTCTGTCTTGTGATCCCCCTGCTGGGCAACTCCGATGTCATGCATTAACCCATCGAATCCTGCCCGCCCAGCCTGCCCGGGTGACTCAATGTTGTCAAGGACGTGCCCTCTGAACGCCGGCCAGTACGTCCCTAAGGGGTCGAGTGCGGCTAGTTGCGTGACGTCGGAGTCTGGGCTCACGGTTGTGGTTTCCAATTGCTTCTTTAACGTATTCAAGCTGGCGTGCACTCGGCCACTCGCCTGTTCTGGTGAGATCGCTAGGTGCCTTGCTGGACGTCGACCTGGGCGGGTAGGCTTCTTGTCGGACGTTACTGAGCGAAAAGCTGGCGAGGATCTCTGCTGTGTCCGCTCTCTGCGCCTGGGCGTGCTGGAGAAGGATTCGCGTTGGAACTCAGGTCGTCGCTTGGGCACTGCCGTAAAGGCGGCCCGGAATGAACAGAACAGGCATTGCCCTCGCCGAACGGAGAGAGCAAGCATGCCAGGGAGATCGCGAGGGGCGCGGTCGCTAAGGGCTAAAAGAGGACAGGCAGCAGGAAGCAGATGTTGGACCAGGCGTAAATCTTTCGCCAGCCGACGAGTAAATGTCATAGACAGATGCAGCCTTGTCTCCACTCCACCATCTCGAGGCTGAAGCAGTTCCATCAAGACTGCGCACGGAGTAGACCAACACAACTGTAACTCGGACTCGGGCTCGCACCGTCTCTCTATGACAACACCACCCACCACCACTCGCTGGTGACAGGAAAACAGAGCTCTGAACAGGCCTATATCAAGACATCCGCCCATCTGGTGTGACTGTATGCTCGAGCATGTGAAGACGCCTCAGCCAGCCGGCTCTCCGCCCCCGCCATGACTTCCTCAATCCTCGACATCCAGCGGAATATCATACTCGACACGATCCGTGCGACCAGCGGGCGCGACTGGAAAATTCTGATCCTCGACGAGCAGAGTAAGCGGCTGATATACAATGCCACTAAGGAAGATGATATACTCAACTGCAACATTATCAATATCGAGTCCATCGAAGACCGCAGGCAAGGCTCGTCCGACACCGACGCCATCTACCTCCTCTCACCTCTACCGCACATAGTCGAGTGTCTTAAGGCCGACTTGAGTCGCAGGAGATACCGCCGAGCGTACTTGATATGGACCTCGCAGTTACCAAGGGGTTTGGGAGAGGAACTCTTTCGCTCCGAGTCCAGAGCACAGTTAATCGCCGACTCACGAACGCTCAATGTCGAGTACTTCCCAAGAGAGGCAAATCTAGTCACATTTCGAGAGCCATGGAGTTTTCATCTCCTCTTCCATTCAGCCTGCGACTCGCTGGTTAAGAACCACCTGGACGCAATAACGCAGAAACTGGTGTCTATGTGCGTGTCCCTGGGCGAATACCCTTTGATACGGTTCTACAAGCCCAGGGAGCACGAGAGACATGCGGCAGATGTGCTATGCTATCATCTCGCCAGCTTTGTCCAGAGCGCGTTGGACGACTACGCCCGGGATCCTCGAAACGACTTTCCTCCCCAGAACCAAGGAAATAGGCCACGGGCGGTGCTATTGATCACGGACCGCTCGATGGATCTAATGTCACCATTTGTCCATGAACTGACATACCAAGCAATGGCCATGGACCTTCTGCCCATCCGAGACGACGATGACAAGATCACATACCGCAACATCATCCGCCGTGGTCAACCTGACCAAGAAGAGAAGGAGGTCGAAATCACCGAAAAGGACAACCTTTGGGTGGCTCACCGGCACATGCACATGAAAGATCTGCTGGTGCAGCTGAGTGAGGAGTTCAAGAAATTCCAGGCAAAGAATCCTCAATTTGCCGATAATGACGGCCAGCCGGCGAGTATCAACACCATCAAGGACATGTTGGCTGGACTGCCGGAATTCCAAGAAGGCAAAGAAGCCTTCTCGCTACACATCGACATGGCCGAGAAGTGCGCCAAAATATTCGCAGACCACAAATTGTTGGATGTCGTCTCAGTCGAGCAATCGTTGGCGACCGGCGTGGACGAGGACAACAAGAAGCCCAAAAATTTGGCAGATCAAGTTGTCAGGCTGCTGGATGACGACAGTGTTGTGCACGAAGATCGAGTCCGGTTACTGATATTGTACGTTCTGTACAAGCACGGCATTCTGCGAGGCGACATCGAGAAGCTGCGTTGCCACGGCGAACTCTCCCCCATGGATGGCGAGATCATCTACAACCTAATAACATTGGGTGCCCGGGTCGAAAAGCAGCTCAAGGACACGACGCCGCCTCCACCACCCTTGTTCCCTCCTAAGCTTCGAGACAGTACTAGCAATATGGAAGAAGTGAGCCTCTCCCGCTTCGAACCCGCCCTTCGATACATGCTCGAGGAACAATGTCAAGGCACGTTAGACGCAAACGTCTTCCCGCCCATAAAACCTCACCTCAACGACCCTAACAGCCAAATGAATCTTTCGCAGAGTTCGTTGCGCAACGCAGGGAAACCAACCTGGGCACAAGCGCGATCGCAGACAAACAAGCCGCGTCAACGTATTATTGTCTTCATGGGTGGCGGCGCAACCTATGCCGAGGCGAGAGCTTGCTACGAAGTCTCCCGCATGGCCGGGAAAGAAATCTTCCTGGCAACGACCCATATGCTCACACCCAAATCTTTCCTCCGCCAAGTAAGTCTGCTAAGTGCAGGAAGGAAACAGCTCGACCTGCCCATGGACCGCGCGCCACCGAGGTTGCCTGCTTGGATGAGTGAACCTCCTCCGCAGGCTCAGCAGCCGAAACCTCCTCAACCCGGGCCTAATGGCCGTGCCCCTGCTCCGCCCACTTCAGCAATGGCAAATATGAATCTAGGAGGCGGCAGGGGCGGTGCCCCACACAACGGCGTCCGCCCTGGCGTCGGCACAGCGCCTGGGCCCGCTCGACCAGCCCAACCGGCGCCAATGCCGAAACCGTACGCTTCGCCCGACGAAGGGTTTCCCGCTAAATTGAAGAAGGATAAGGAGAAGAAGCACCATCTGGGGCTGTTCAAGAAGCATTAGAAGCGCACTGGCAGCCTCGTGAGGAAGAGCATGACCTTTTAGCGGAGCGTGGCGTCGGTGTATGTGTGTGTGTGTCTCACAGTCGACCTGGGACTGGAATTGGAGAGGGTGGTTCGTTGCCGTTGTATAGCCGGGAGAAATCCGAATGCATAGTCCGTATCCTGGAAGCATGATGTTCAGACAATCAGACACACTTGCCACGTTGCCACACTTGCCACGCTCCTAGCACGCTCGGCACCGCAGACGTTCGCCAGTCTTACGGTCCACCGACACTGCATGGACAGCCGTGGTCGTGCGGCAATCCTGGATCCGAACGTGACGTAACTCTACACCACAGATCCGGCAATGCAGCATTGGAAAGAGATCAACTTGCCACCAGACTAATCTCGAAGTCTGGGACACGGTCAAGGTTGAGGATTGCCACTGGACGGTGGTCATTCAACTTTCTCTTTTGCTTGCATTTGTCCCCAATCCATGTCTCTGCACGAATTAAGCAACGCCGCCCTAGGAGGATATGCAGTCTAGGCCGTCGACGGCTCCGGCCCAAGATATCTCTCGAGGTCAGGACCGTAGAAGTTCGCCCTCAACCTCTCAGCCCGCTTCCTCGCCTCCGCATCCCTGATGCGGACCTGCTTCGCATCCGACTTGGCCGATGCCGGCGCCACGGTCTCTTGCGTCTCGTGCCCTTTCAGGCGTTTCTTCTTCGCATTCGTGGTCGTCCTCGTACGTACAGCGTGGTCATGTTCGTCATCATCGCGATCAATCCTCTCCCTCAACCCGGCCGTATCGTTCTTCCTCGTGGCCTTGATGGGCGCGGTGATG
Organism: Cladophialophora carrionii CBS 160.54; assembly: GCF_000365165.1. NCBI lineage: Eukaryota > Fungi > Ascomycota > Eurotiomycetes > Chaetothyriales > Herpotrichiellaceae > Cladophialophora > Cladophialophora carrionii. The sequence continues at coordinate 2,529,587 of NW_008481831.1, forward strand.
CCTTCTTCGCGGGCGCCGAGTCCCCTTCGTGCGTCGGGGTCCCAGCCGTAGGACGACAGGTAGCGGACACCGACGTGGGACCGCGGGAGGTGAGACGGGGGATGTACGTGTTGGAGGCAGACTTGGTGGGCTAGTGAGGATTCGTGGGTTGACGGAGACGAGGACGTCGATGTGAGGGGTTCGGCGCACACGGGGCAGCGTTCGGGAGAAGACTCGTTCGCCCGCGCCGTCGTGGATTTCTTTGGCTGAGAGCCCTGCTCTGTGCGTGATCCAGGCAGCACGATGGAGAGATAGCGCGAGGAGACATCGCTTGCCGATGGACTCGCAGTGGACGGTGGCAGGGTAGTGGTTGGGTCCACAGTCGACGCCCGCACAAAGTTGATTCTCTTGCGCTTGATGCCGGCGCCGAAGACGCGCTGGTCTTGTAGCGGGAGGAAGTAGTCTTCATCTTCAGTGCCCGAGTCTGGCATACCGGGCGCTGGGTACGAGTACTAGTTCAGAAACAAGGTGTATAAAAGAATTTATTATCAAGCCACGGTTGGCTTAAGTGGGGGAGAACTCCACCCGCTGCGCCTGATACGCGCCGTCGACAACGCGGCGCGTCATCCCCGCCTCTATCGACGGCTCGTTTGGCTCGGTCTCCGCCGACTTAATCTGACGACCGCCTAGAATTCCATGGCGTCGTCGTCGTCGTACTCATTGTCGTATCTCTGGGCCTTGCCCTTGCCCTTGTCCTCGTCGACCTCCATCTTATCGTCCCACGCATCCCCGTCCCAATACTCCCTGGTGTCGACCTCGGGCTCATCATCCTCCTCCTCCTTACTCTCCTCGTCCTCCTCGTCCTCCTCGTCTCCATCCTCCCAATCCACGGCGATGTAGTCGGCGGATTTCAAGGTCGAAAACCACGCCAACGAGCTGCAAGCCCACTTCGCCGTCGTTGGCAAGTAGCGTCTTGGCTCTGGAGTGGCCGCCGCGCCCATGGCCATGCTGTCGGCGATCTCCTGGTCACGAATGCCATCCAGGCGCTTCTGCTCTATGACGTAGGCGATGCGCTTGTAAGGTCGCTTGACCAGCGGGACGGCCTTTCGCTCGCGTGCTTCCTCCAAGTCCTCCTCGGTAAGGCCGGAAATTGGGCCGATGTATTCTTCAAGATGGGACTCGGAGAAGTGGATTTCCACCTTGCGGTAGGGAATCTTTCGGTCGCCATGGTTGATTTCATTGTTGTACCAGTTCGAGTAGGTGCCTGGTCTGATCCAATCTGACTGGATGAATTTCTGGTTGCCCTTTCCGCGGGTCTTCTGGAGGAGGAACTTGCTGGGCCGCCCATCCGGAGGTAATTTTCCTTTGAGAGCACCCCAGGTCTTTGGGTGCGTGGACTTTAGGTGTTTCTGCAACAGGTTGAAGAGGATTTTCATCGATCTGCACTCGGCTGCCAGAAAGAAGTACTCGTCTGTCACGGACTGGCCCTGTACTATACGTGTCATGATCAACTGCGAGGTTCCTGGTGTAGTCGCTGTCGCTGATGTGCTAGCAGCAGGTGCTGCGTTTGTTGGTGGTGTTTCGGCTTCTACTTCCATTGCGCTTGCTGTCGCCGTCGCTGTTTCTTGGATGCTGACATCTGGCACGCGCTCATTGCTGGTGACACCGATGATTGGAAGAGTGAAACTCGTGCTCGGCTCTGTGGGATCTGATTGAGGAGCAGTGTTTTTGTTCCGAGTCGGTATGCCGGAGAAGGAGTCCATTGTGATTTAGGAAGGCTCACTGTATGAAATTGACGGACAACAGGACAGGAGACGAACATGATTTGGCAGAAATTATTGCTCGTTCGCATTTTATAATCGAAATTGTTAACGCCAAGCGGAGGAAGAAGTGAAGTGAAGAAGCCTTACAAAAAGTGAAGACCGGGTGCGGCATTATTGCAGAGGGATCATGGTATAGTTTGCGTTATCTATTTCATCGTGAGCGAAGCTCGACGCCGTCTGGCTCATGCCCATCTTCAGTCCCATCAAGTATCTCACGCTCATTGTTATAGTCGTCTGCAAAATTCTGGCTTCTGTCATTTCCCACGACTCTCGCCCATCCATTGCCAGTCCGAGGGCTAAGCTTGAGCTTGCCACGGGACAAGTTGTTGATCATGTCTGAAAGCACATCACCGATCCTGCCGAGTACGTCGACAAACCGATCTTGCTGTGGCGCGCTGTCATGGCTGATTGAGGCAGCGTGCTCCTGCGCCTCGACCTTGAACTGATATTTGAGACAATCCTTGACAGTGACGAGACCTTCGAGTCGACCGTGATGGTCTACCAGGATAACCCGGGGTCCCATCTTCTTGAATAGTTCCATCACTGTCTCCAGAGGCAAGCGGGGATGGACCGTGATCGGAGTCGCGTCAACAAATGCAGTGAAGTCCACGCTTTGCACTGCCATGGCGTCAAAGGTCACGGCTGGACTGAGAGGCGCTGGCGTCTCGCTACCATCATCACGATCGGCTGCAAATATGCACTTCGCGTCTGCGGAGAGAGAGCCTTGCTTCTTAGCGCGACCGATCGCAAATTGCAGTTCAGTCCTGCCAATGTAGCCGACAAGGATTTTCGAGTCTTTATCTTCAACGATGGGGAAGCCAGAATATGACGTGTCATCGAGCAATTTCTGTGCAGCTTTAACTTCCATCCCGGTGGCGAAGAGCATGCTCATGCTGCTGGTCATAACTTGCGAAACAGGAACACCGAAGATATGTTCTTCCTTATTGTCGAGGAATGGAAAGCCATTGAACCAGATCATCTGATCTGCGATGCCGGCTTTGCTGAATCGATCGCCAACCGCCTTCGTGACGCCCACCACGATCATGGTTGGAAGGATGAACGTCAATGCGCCGGTGAGCTCGAACATGATCACCGTGACCGAGATGGTGAGATGCATGATTCCGCTCAGCGCCGCACCGGCGCCGAGAAACGCGTATGTGCCAGGAGTGATGCACGGGACATCAGGCTGACAAGCTGAGAAGAATTGGGAGTCAGGGAAGGATTCATGCAACCATTGCACAATGATCCCAAGCATCCGTCCAAATGAGGCGCCGACAGCCATGGAAGGGACGAATATGCCTGCTGGTACTTTGCAACCATAAGAAAGTATGACAAGGCCAATGCGCATAAATGTTGCGAGAAACAAGGATCCGATAAGAGACAGTCGGTTCTTTGCTTCGCACAGTCCGTCAAAATCATAGTCGCCCTCACATTCTCGAAACAGCATTTCCATCATCTCTGTCATGTCTCGTCGTAGAAACATGTTCGGATAGCAAAGCAGAGCTGTGGCGCCAGCCAGTATGACGGCCTCTGGGATTGCATATTTCCCCAGGTACTTCTTTCTGAATGCTTGAACCTTCAGATGCCCTTTGATAACAAAAGCACCGTATAGCCCGCCGAATATACCGAGGACGATGTAGAAGACAATCTCGAAAAAGTGCCAATCTCTATCGTACTTGACCGAGAACATGACGAGCTGTCCTGTCCGGAAAGGGTTCATGGCACTCAGAACTGCAGTGGCGACAAGGGCACAGAAGTAGCTCCGCCATAGTGTCTTCAGTGGGAAGTGCGAAGACATCTCTTCCAGAGAAAATAGAACCCCTCCAATGGGGCTGCCAAATGCAACAGCCACCCCAGCTCCGGCGCTCGCCGTCAGGATCTCCCTGGTCTTCGAGGCGCTCTTTTTGTACTTGTCAAAGAAGCGCGAGATGACGTTCCCGACGCAGGTTGCGTAGTGCACACTCGGGCCCTCTTTGCCGACGGACAGTCCAGAAGCGATGGCGAGAGGGAGGCAGATGGCTTTGATGAGCAGGGTCCAGAACCCGAGAAAGCCTTTCATGATGAAGCCGGCAATAATGCACTTGATCTCGGAGATGCCAGAACCCGCCGCGTACGGAGCGTAAGATTTGACCAAGTAGGCGGATACAAAGGCCAGAAGAACGGCAAAGACAGTGTAGACGAGATAGTTGGCGAACGTGAAGGAAGTCCACCTCTTCCATTCGTCGCACCCTTCCTCCGAGCCATAGCAGCAAAAGCCTTCGTTCAGATACCATGCCGTTGTGCAGTATCCCACTTTGATATCAGACAGCCACTCAGTGATGATGTTGAGGGCAGCAGCAATGAGCCCGATGACAATTCCCACAAGAGTGATGACTATCCAGGCCTGCGCAGCATCATAGGCCTCCCAGACCTTCCTGCGCCATCCCAACACTCCGTCTCTTTCGAAGAACTTTGATTCTTTCCGCCTGGCCCGTCTCCTGAGATGTTCCTGGGCGGCATCCTGAACCCAGTCAATCGTCGTAAAGTCCTCATAGCGCTTTATCTCCGCAATCTCTTCTGTAATGGCCTGCGCCGCGGGAGGGACGGGGGGAGAGCTGGCGCCATCCTCAAGACCGGAGATCGAGGAGAGGCGCCTTGAGAATCGCCTAGCTGAGGCCGACGGTCGGCGCGAAGAGGGGGTGGCGGAGGAGGTTGAAACGCGCGAGGTCATAACATCAGACCAGTTGTCATGGTCGAGGTAGCAGATAACGAGCGTCACATTCCTGTCACGGGCTGTGGACGTTGAGAAGTGATCCCCAGCGAGTCTCAACAAACCGACGTTCCTCCAAATCCGCAACTCGTTCGCCTTGCCATTTTGGGACGCGCTCACGACGGCGCATATGAAGTTTGCGCGTTACTTGAATCTTGCGAGCACGCGTTGTTATATACACGGCTCAAGGTTGCAATACATAAGGGTTCTTCTACGCCACAGACACGACGAACGCGACATCCTTCGCCAGCGACTCCCTCTCACGCGACTTCTACGACAAGGACATAGGTTCAGCGCTGACCGGAAGGCGAGCCGCTCGATTGCTTGCTTCACACCGGCTGTGTGTCCTGAACATCAGCCGCAAGTGCTCGCCAGCCGTTACAGAGACTTGGATCTGATACACCAGCCATGCCCTACAACAATGCCCCTATTGAGCCACCGCAGGAAATAACTGGCTCGACAGCTTTGCCCCGTCAGTTGTCACACGTCTACTCTGTGTTCACGAGTTCAAATATTGACATTGTCCAGTTGCCCGAGTCAAGAAGATTATTGCACAGGATGAAGATATTGCTCAGTGCTCTAATTCGGCATCCTTTGCCGTAGCCGTTGCCACAGTAGGCCTCACGCTATATGTGTAAGCATAGCTGCTCACTTCTTGCCAGGAGATCTTCGTCCGCTACCTGACCGAACAAGCACACACGGTGGTCAAGTCAGAACGGAAGCCCCGGAGGAATATAGCCTACAAAGACATAGGTAGCTACGACGTCGACGCGTAAGTGGTCTCCAGCTGACAGGTATCAAGCCACCGCTGTATCGAGAATCGACAACCTTGAGTTTCTGTCGGACACAGTACCAAAAACCAAGACGTATCGCCAATACAGAGAGGAGAAGGCCCGAGAAGCAGAAGAAAAAGCGGCTCCCGCAGGACCTGTTAATGGTGTCAGTGGCGAAAATGGAGCCTCGATCCTCACCATGATGAAGAACGGTTATCAGAATGGCGTCAACGGAGTAAATGGCTCAGGAGCTGATGGCCCGAAAAGACCTCAGTCCTCGCACTCTCGAACGCACAGCCATCCAGATCCGATTAGAGACATCGAGATGAGTGGCTAGAGGCGACGAGTCGCGGCGACAATTGATGAACCAGTCTTCGCCAACACTTGATGAGAGTTCCGGCACGTAGAGCACGGAGGCACGGTGCGTCCGAACGGAGAATACGGAGATCATGACATGATAGCACTGCAGGCGTTCAATAGAGCTGATTGCAGCACAAAAGCTTCACCGCGAGCTACATGCAGAGGACTGTAGAACTGTTCCGTCTTGTCATCTCGATCGGCTGTGAAATGATTCGCATCGCGATGCTTGGTGTGAGAAGCGTCGCTCGAAAGGAACCATCACGGCATGGTCAGGTACTGTCGAGTATTAGTGATTGTGACGCATTCCCCGGACGCCATCCAGCCAATCACGTCCCAGACAATCAGCGGCAGCAGCTCCACCGAACAAGGTCGGCGACTTTTCTCCCATTGCGCATCTTTCCACCCGACCAGCTTTCAACGTCTTCTCAAGCTCCTCCCACGACCACCACCACCTCTCTCCTCTCCCAAATCCCGTCAAGATGCGTCCCGTGCCAGCCTGCGCAGGCTCAGCCCTACGTAACTGGACCCGACACACGCTTCCCAGCAGCAGCTCACCCGCCTCTCAATCGACCCGTGTCGCCAGCATCACAGCTTCCAACGCCCCCCAGAGAAGATCAGCAGCCTCAGGCGCCGAGGCGCCGGGGGCAAGCAGCTTCGACAGCCCCTTCGGCAGGTCGAAGGGCCAGCACTACGACACACGCAAGATCCCCAGCTTCAAGGGCTATGCGTCCAACAGCCCTGAGATCTCGAACCGCGTGTTCCAGTACTTCATGGCCGGGAGTATGGGACTGTTGGCCGCCGCGGGCGCAAAGAACACGGTACAAGGTACGAAGGAAGAAACACATCTCAAGCCCAGCCCAGCCCAGCCCGGCTCGGCCAAATCCTTGAGCATCAGTCCGACTCAAAGAGACAGAGAGTAGAAGCACAATTTTAAAGCTAACTTCTATCTCCACACAACGCAGACTTCCTAGAAAACATGTCCGCTTCGGCCGATGTCCTCGCCCAGGCTAAAGTCGAGATCGATCTCGCCGCCATCCCCGAGGGCAAGAACGTCATCATCAAGTGGCGTGGAAAACCTGTCTTCATCCGCCACCGCACCGAAGACGAGATCAAGGAGGCTGAATCTATCGAGTACGCTCTCCATGCGCCTGTCCCCTTCCCATTGCTTTAATCACCCCATCGCATCCCTGTCGTCCTCATTTCAGATCGAAGCATGGCGTGATATGACATGATATGACAACCGAATCTAGTACTGATGTTATGTGATCTACTCTGCAGTTCATCCGTCCTGCGCGACCCAGAAAAGGACTCGGACCGCGTCAAGAAACCCGAATGGCTGGTCATGCTGGGCGTGTGCACGCATCTCGGGTGTGTGCCCATCGGCGAGGCCGGTGATTTTGGAGGCTGGTTCTGCCCCTGCCATGGCTCGCATTACGATATCTCCGGGCGGGTGAGGAAGGGGCCCGCGCCCTTGAACCTGGAGGTCCCAGAGTATGATTTCCCCGAGGAAGACAAGTTGGTGATCGGATAGATGAGGCGCGTGGGCGAGATCATTCCAGTGCCACGCACAGAACGGAAAGATACTGTATATACTAGCCAGCATGATGCTGGGGGGACGTGATGGTGTGGTGGCGAAGACCGTTCGACATTCCATTGATAGCAATTGGTGCCGCGTGTTGCGGTGCGCAAGAAGGACATTGCGATAAACAAAAGCCAAAGCCACAAACCTCAGCAGATCGCCTCGTGCAGTTATATGGCCATCTTGCTCGCTTGCCTTGCTTTCCTACTTGCTTCACAGTTTCGCGTCGATGTTCTCGGATTAGATATTCTGACACATTGGCCCCTGCTACAGGGCGACGCATATCGTACATTCCGGTCATGTCTACTAATACCCAGTGCCACGCGCGCTATGCTATCTATTGGCTCAGACAGACATGCTACTGTATATACACAAAGGTGCCGCCGCGACGGCACTCGAGTCCATCTCTGGAGGGGGTTCGCTTGTTAGCAAACAGCTGAGCCCCTCGTCCGGTGCCACTGCCACTGCCACTGCCACACTGAGGACGGAAGAACACACAAAAGCTTTCCGTCGGAAAGACCACGGCTAGGCTACCGTGGCCATAGCAGCACGAAGAACACAAGCTCGGAAGACCACGTCTACCGTGGCCGTAGCAGCACGAAGAGCAACCCCATGACCGCCACGCCGCCGGCCACGCCCTCCATGGCCACTTTGGTCAGGTCCCATTGGGAGACCAGGATCTTGCGGTCCTCGCTGAACAGTGATCTCAGGGAGTCTTCGTATTTGGCCAGTGCGGAGTTCGCGGACGTCCAGCGCAGTGATGAACCATTCTCGTCCGGCCCGGAAGCAGGGAAGGTAGGTTGGGCAGCCGGGGGGAGGTCCTCTTCTGCCGCGAGTTCTTCTGCGGTGAGAGACTCGGCCGCGGCTTCGATGCTTGTTTGGGACGGTAGGGGCGTCGGCTCCGGCTCTGTGGGTATCGCGGCTGCAGTGGGAGCGTCTTCCGACGCCGTTCCGGTGATGGCGTCGACGATCTGTCCCGCGATGTTATCCGCGACGGCGTCGACTTTGGCCCCCACTGGCACGGGCACGTCGTCGTCGTCGTCGGGAGGCAGCGCGGCGCTTTGGATCGGCTGCACGGCCGTCGCCGCTCTTGCCTCCTCCGACTCCTTGATTGCAAGCTCGACCTTCTCCTCGAAGCCCTTGACCAAGCGTCTCCTGCGCCACGGTTCCAGCACGACCTGGAAAATCACAAACAACAGCACGTTGATCCCCATCAGTCCCCACGTTCCCCACGTGGACATCTGTCTTATCTTGTCGCTCCAGATCTGCTCCTCGTGGTACCGCGCCAATATCGCTTTCGCGAGCTTCGTGCTGGCTTCCTCGTACCGTTGTTCCGCGTCGCTCACGTTCTTCTGCGCCGCGGCCTCGGCCTGCTCGTTTGCATGGTCGCTCCTGTATAGACTGGTGAAGCGCTCCAGATCGCCAGATGTCCAGGTATGTTTCCTGTGCAGCAGATCGTTGACTTCTCTTTGTGTGCTTGACCGCTGAGCAATGGCTTCCGAGTATTTCTCCCTCGACGCCTTGACCTCTTGTCTGCACTGCTGGACGACGGATTCTTGGTGTTCAATGTCGTTTTTGAGGGCCTCGATCCCGGAATAGCCAGTCAGATCGTTCAGCCGGCGCGAGGCGGTGAAGATGTGCGTTTGGAAGTTGTCCATGAAGTGCCCGAACCGTTTCTGGAGGTTGGCATACCGGGCTGCGATCGAGTCGGGGAGAGGCTCATCCGCGGGCCGAGCTTCTCGCTGGGAATGTGACTCTGGTTTTGGTGGTTTCGGCTCTTCATGTCTCGAGGTGTGCACTATTGAAGACGCCTCGGGAATGGTGTGGACGATCGTCTCGTCCGAGGGGTTCTTCAGCGTCTGCTCGGTTCGGGCGGCGGCATCTGCCCTCGAGTCGAGACTGTCCTCTATCCGGTTCTTTGCATCCTCCACGTCGCGGTCCACTTTGGACTTCTTGTCGCTATAGAACCGAGCTTGAACAGCTATGCTCGGCCTTTGGCAGGTCCATGCCTGCCGGGATGGCCGTGCCAACAGGGAATATTGTCGAGGTTGTCGCAGTGGCTTATGAACGGGTTTCGCTGCTCGGAAGGCCGACCATAGCGTCTGGGACAGTCGCAGAGGAGCTTGGTGCATGTCGACTGGCCGTCGAGTTCACTGGCGACAGTCAGAGCTCGGCTTCTACGACGGCAGAGCAACCGTCGCATTGGGCATTGAACTGCTCCAAAGCGAGCTCCAAATGATCGGCTCCCTCCAAACAGCTTGGGGAAGGTAAGCCGAACGAGAAACCCACTCAAAACTGCTCAACCGTCGACGTCATTGGCGATGGCGGAAATCGGACTCGACGGCGCGCACGGGATACCGCATCGGGCATGTTCCCGCCAGGCCCAGGAAAATGTTGAAAGGCCTCGAGACGAGGACGAGGAGGGGGCAACCGTTGGCCCTGGTGGATTTCTCCCCACGTGTATGCGCTGGCTGATTTCATTGTGAACGAAATTTGATATCGGCGATTGATCATTCTTGCTCCGAGAAAGCTCGACCCTTTTTCTTCACCAGCTCGTCATTCTCTTCCCCATATCTCAAACTTGCTGTCGAAGGAGAACACAGGACCATCGTCGACATGCCGTTCCCGCAGACCCTCGAAGCAAATCCGAAGGTGATCTTCTTCACCGATTTCGACGGCACTATCACCCTCCAGGACACCAACGACTTCATCACCGACAACTATGGCATGGGCCTCGAACAACGGCGGAAGCTCTTCCACGCCGTGATCGATGAAACAGACACCTTCCGCAACACCTTCCAACAGATGCTCGACTCCTGGAACATGCCCTTCCCCGAAGTCCTGGAGATTCTGAAGGAGAATATCACCCTTGATCCGGGGTTCAAGGATTTTATGGTCTGGGCCAGGGAGAAGAAAGTGCCTGTCATTGTGCTGAGCAGTGGGATGGTGCCCGTGTTGGAGACCCTGTTGAACCACTTGCTCGGCGAGGATCTGATGAAGGACATCGAAATTGTGGCCAACGAGACGCAGATCCGACCGCCTGGCAACTCGCTGGACAAACCTGACGGGTGGACGATCTTGTTCCACGACGAATCTGGCTTTGGTCACGACAAGTCCCTGACGATTCGACCCTATGCGGAGGCGATCGCGAAGATGCCGCACGACCAGAGACCGACGTTGTTGTATGCCGGCGATGGTGTGTCTGATTTGAGTGCAGCTCGAGAGACGGATCTGCTGTTCGCGAGGGAAGGGAAGGATCTGGTGGTCTATTGCGAGAGAGAGGGCATTCCCTTTACACTTTTCAACAGCTGGCATGATATCCTTGAAGAGACACAGGACATCTACGAGGGAAGAAACACGGTGAGGAAGCTGGCAGAGGAAGGCCTGAAGAGGCATAGAACGAATTCAATGGAGGCGAACGGCCACGTGAAGCCGACCATGAAATGAGCCGGCCGACATGTCGAGGTTACCTATTTGCGGAATATCTTGCAATGCAGGGTCTTGGCTCACCTCAGAACGATAGACCGGGGGCGGCGAACGTCAAGAGACATATATTGAGAGGCAGTGTGGGACGGCTAGATCGGATACAAAACGCGGAAGGAGTACGAAGCTCAAATAGACTGACTATGCATATCGACCAGGACCTATAGAGGGTAATGATGCACCTGACGCCGGCTCCCAGGATGAATGCCAGTAATGACCGCGGATCAATGCTTCTCATCATAATCAGCCAGTGCCTTTCTCAGGCCAGCCTCGTCTCTGGGCACGACTCTAAGCCTGTACCGCCTCGGAACACTGACCAGCTGTGTCTGATCCTCCACACCCTTTACAGGATGTGTTTCCATCTCTTTGCCCCCTTCCGCTCGCACATCCATCAGCTCAAAGGCGCTAAGCAATCGACAGTAGATGGTGTACATCTCTCGGTTGGCCAGCAGAGAGCCCGCGCACATCCTGTAGCCGAGACCGTATGTGAAAAGCGGCGCATCGGGATGTTCAAGCCAACGCTCCGGGCGGAAGGTGAATGGGTCCGTCCACACCTCCGGGTCCATGTTACATGCCCAGGCGTTGAGGAAAATGACGGATTTCGCAGGGATGACGCGGCCGTTATATGTGATGTCCTTGACCGTGGCTCGAGGCAAGGACAGGCGCAGCACCGTGTAATACCGGAGGAGTTCTTTGACGAGCGCCACGATGTAAGAGATGGATTGGTCGTCGTTCGCATCGCAGAGGACCTGCTCCGGCGGATAAACCTTGCGGATCTCGTCGTGGGCTTTCTTCTGGATGTCCGGTCGCTGGGCCAGGAGAGCCATGGACCAGGCGACCAGGGTCGTCAGCGTGTCGAGACCGCCCGAGAGCATGGTGAGGGAGATGGAAATCAGTTCCTCCTTGTTGAGTTTGGCTTCCCGGTCCAGGATGACGTTGGCCTGGATGCACGGTTGGTGTGTTCCTTTCGCCATCCGATCGTCCAGGTCGTCGTTCAGTTTCTTCAGGTAGACGTCGCGGCGCTGCCGCATTTCTCGCGCCCGCGCTTTTCCGAAATTGAAGGGATTCAGGCGCAGAAGCGGAATGTAGTCTTGCAGATTGCCGGTCGTGGAGCGGAACTTGGATACCTCCTCCTCGACGTGCGTGATCTCGCCGAACAACTCGTCGTTTTGAGACGCCATTCGGGTTCCCCAGTTCAACGTCAATGCCAGCGACAGGGAGAGCCGCTGGATCATGGGCATCGGGTCCACGGGTTTGCGGCCGCCGTCGCCGTAGAGGAGAAATTCATTCAGAAAGTCCCGTGTCTCGACGTCGATGTGCGGCACGTAGGTCGCCACGCTGGGTTTGTTCAGTGCGCTCGCCGCGCCCTTTCTCCGCCGCTTCAGACTCTCCGAGAAAGGCGACGTGCCGATCGTCGTCCCGCTGGTCGAGCTGACCACTTTGTGAAACGTGTAAAACTCCGGTCTCGACGAGAGGGCCTGTGAATTTGCGCCGAAGATCTCTCGCGCCGCTTTCGACGAATTCACCACGATGACGGGCACATTGCCCAGCATGATCTGGTAGACGGAGCCATATTTCTGGGCCCATAGACGGTACTGCTCGGCCGCGTTGACTCTGATTTGGTGGATGTTCCCAATCATGGGGAGGCCCGAGGGTCCATCGAAGCCCGGAATGCGTACTTGGTGCCTTTGGACTTCGCCGATCAGGAGGTAGAGTAGGGCCGATGCTGCCGCGACGTATGCCAGGAATGTTACTGGCGACTCATGGGCATGCCCCAGTACAAAATCGACGGTCTTGTCAATCATCGTGGAGGAAGCGCGGACGGACGTCTGGACGGCAATCAAAAAGAGTCACTTTTTACACAAATCTTGGGAGGAAGAATCTGCTTCGCTCAACAGTATTCGAGGACTATATCAGTGCGCGACGGTATCGTCGCACCCCCCGGAATTGCAATGTGAGGGGAGCATGATGAGGATGTGGAGGAGACGTGGCCACAGCCAACCACGATTGACCCAGATTCCGTGTTTGTGCAGAGAGCGGAATCACCACCGCAGAGAGCAGAGCCGAACATTATGGCGAGAGTTAGGCATGGAATCCCACACAGATTCATTGGCCCATCGAACATGAGCTGGTGAGACTGAAAACTTGAACGGCTCGTGGGGCCATTCCGGTGGAGGATGTATCAGCCGAGTATCATCGACGGTACGGAGTACAGCGGACTCGCTGCCAGGCGCCACAGATGCGCTGCCCATAAAGATACGGCGAAGCGTCAAAAGAAAGACTCTGAGGTGGAAAGCCAATTAACAAGAAGATTCAAGCACTTAGTATCTCGGCCTCATATTCTTCCGCGCGCCGGTGGAAGCAGGCTCTTACTTTGGGAATGATCTGTATGGCATTGCGAAATTTTCACTCAAAAATAGAAATGATAAAGGGGAGACTGCGCCTGAAGAAGTGTTAGGGTGCACTGGTGTCAGATAGCATTGGCCAATATCGCGAGTAGCCAGTGCTCCGGAGGATGTAGCCCATGCGTAGTGAGGACATAGTATCTTGGGGCAGATGTGATAGAAATCACTCGAAATATCATGGCAATAACGCGCGTGGTGCAGCTGATCCTGGGACTGTCAAGGCCAGGTTGGCTACGCTCACAACTCGACGTCTTCCACCGGCTCAGGACTGCTGGATAATCTCAGATGCTCCAAATCGTGCAACTCCTCCAGAACGTCTTCTGTACCTGGGCGACCAAGATGTGGGGACGAGCTGTATGCGCGGAGATTCCGTATTGTGTACCAGCTTTCCGCCGGCACATTCGCTCCATCACTCGAGCCGTTACTCCTGCGGAAATGATTGCAAAAACTTCGTTCCTCCAGTGTCGTGATCAGTGATCCCGGGAATCACGTTGTTCCAGAACAGATGACCCATGGTAGGCGTAGTCAATTCTTTGTAGAATCCTCCTTCACGAGTGAACTTCACACCTAACTCGGTCTGCTGCTCGCTCCCTTCGACTTTGGTGCCGAGCAGATATTCCTCGTCAATGGTCCCTGTGAAGAGCACCAACATATCGTCCATGCCAATGATCCGCCACGTGAGGCCGCTTCCACACTGAGAACAGAAAGATCGGATTGCGGACTGGGTCGACTGATATTCCCGGTATGTTGGTGATTTCGAAATGTCGCCGATTAACTGGGACGGATGTATCAATATCTCATGCGAGATCAATGATCCCGACCATTTGCGGCAAATGGAGCATTGGCACGTTGCAGCCTGACAACATCAGATTGGGCTATCCGGGCGAGGAATGACACCTTACTTGAGCTGGCCATGCAGCGTCTTCAGGAAACGCGATTTTGTATCGAATCGAGCCGCAAAGGCATCCACCAGAAATGGATTCGGGACGGGTAGTCATCGTGTTCGAGTGGGAGTCGTGCAAAGCGGGAAAATGTGCTTGGAGAGACGGGAAGAGGGATTGCAGTGGATTGATGATCCATGGTTCAGATGTGGAAACACCCCAGTAGTCTTATATCTCAACGTCTTGGGCGGCTGCGAAGCAACTCACGAAGGCACCCGTCAGGCAACAAAGTTGCTTTGTAATAGGTACTGGGAAAGAGTTTGGAAAGGTGTTGCTGGCCCAGAGGCGCTTCAGGTGGCCAAGGCTGTTCCTTGAGGTACGGATATTTGCCGTTGTCATGGAAAGAGACGAACCAAGGCCCAGCGACGAAGGGCAAGACGGTCCTAAGCAGGCCTCCACCCAAGCTTGCAAAACTATCGCGCACCCAGTGTATTCATATTGTCTTGCCCAGCGACGTGACAAGGCTTGGCTGTGGCTTGCCAATTCAGGCATCCAAGTCTCCGGAACTCCTGATTGCTGGGTTTAAACTTCCACGTGTAGAGGTATACGAATACGCCGTGCGAGCCATTTTCATTTCGTTTTTCGACTTCTTCGCGATCCCGGGGTAGGGTCTTTCTTCCCTCCAGTAGTCGTACTGTTAGTGGCAGACTCACTAGCAGTCTTTCCCTCCTCTGCTTCTTTCTTTGCGAGAGCTCTCTTGACGGCGCCTTGCTTCTCCAGCTGTTCAATCTGCTTTTCACTGAATTCCCACAGCTGTTTGGCGACCTCCTCACTTTCGACGTCTGACCGCAGAGGCTGGTATTCTCTGCATTCTTTGATCAACCGGCCGCCAGGAACCCGACCATATTCTGCATCCATAGCGGCCAGCAGGTAACTCTGAGCACCCTGTGACGGTGACTTGAGGATGAGCCACCACAAAGGCCAACTGAGCAAATACACGAGCAATCCCCAAATTGCACCGCCAGAAAGCCATCTCCTGGTTCCTGGAGTCCGAGAATAGCCAGGGTCAATAATCAGCACTCGCGCATTGTTGGGTTGATTGTCCGGTCTCTTGTATGCGTCTAGGTGCTTCTGGAAAGCGTTTGCGAAAGCCATGACTGCCAGCTTACTCCTTGCGTATGAAGAAGTTCCTGATTTGGTGGCCACTTCGGTAGTCTTGTAATCCAACTTCCCACCAATATAGCTGCTACAGGTGCTGAAAAGAATCCTCACATCTCGATCGGGAGGTTGTGCTCTGATGGCTGGTGACAGAATGCTCAACAGGTGGAAAGTGCTGAGATAATTGATCATCCACTCCGCCTCCAGTCCGTCCATTGTTGTCTGACCCGTACCAAAGTAGGGAGTCATGATATTTGCGCACAGAATAATCATGTCCAATCTTCTCGGAGGCGCATTGTCCACCCATTTGGTCGCGAAAAGACGGATTGAGTGGAGGGAAGAAAGGTCTACCTGCTCGGCATAGACAAGCTCGTTATTCGTGATCGTCCGCACGTCCTCGATATAGTCGACCAGAAACGGATCAGAGGGAGCATGATGGGTCAGGAGAATAATTTGCGCTCCTCGTGTGGCGAGTTCTTGTACCACGGCTGCGCCGATGCCCGAAGTTCCCCCCTATGAACGCCGGTTAGGGATCGAATCTGTTTTGGAAGGATCTTCTCACCGTAACCAGGACCACCTTCCCGTGCATTACTCGTTCGGAGCGACATGTCGCTCCGCCAAAGTACAATTTCAGAAGAGCGATGACGCCAATGACGACCGCACCTTGGACGGCAGCCCAGGCATAAGGGATACCAGAGAAGCCCCTGCCGAAACCCTCCGCCAGCAGGGGAATGGGCATGGTTAGATACGACTTGAACCGTGCAGCATGGAGGTTGAACTCGGAGTGCGAGGTGCCACAGAAACCTGCCTGTTGAAACTCCGCTGATTCCGCCTATCAGAGGGCTCTGATGCCTGACCAAGAACGTCACCCAGAAATCATTGACTTTCACACCAAAATCGGCACCCTGAACAGTTGAGAATCGAGACAGTCTAGATTCTATCAACTAGAGAAAATTGCAGGATCAACTTCTCGTTCTCGAGTCTTCGCCAATTTGTGTGGAAGCGTTGGCTACCGAAAAGGGGTCCCATGCGCCTGATCTACCGTCTGGCATTGTTATCATTACGAGGTACAAAAGATCCAGCTATGTTTCATTAGGTCCAGCACGTCGTTGATGCCTGTGTTCATCCCTAATCTTTCGTTAGGGATGAAACATGCTTCACGATAAATTCGTCGAAAATGCATACGAGGAGAACAAGAAGTCTCAAGCAGTCGCCAGGCCTGTTCAGACATTTAGAAGCGTGTGAGTAGTGGTCATCAGTTGGAGCTAGTTATGGCGTTCTCAAGTTGGTTGTTCAACGGGTTTCGAGTACATCCGCCTCAGGTCGACATCTTCTCAGGCTGCCGGTCACGCTGGAGCTGTGGTCGAAGACCCGACGGGACTTGTGGTTGCTGAACATGGTCTAAATCGCTGGCGATTCCACGTTTCCTCACGTAGTAGAAGCCTTCTGCTGTGGACAATCACCAAGCAAGAAGGGCATGATGGCATAGCCACCGGAGGCGGCAGGGATTAGCTGCTCCTCATTGTGGCACTGCGCGCGGGCATGTGTTAAGTTTGAGCACTCAGATTTCCTCTCAGTCTTCTGGAATCCGATTTCTACTTCCTCGGAAAACATGCCGCCTTCGCGGAGCAGAGGAGCCCTCAGGTCCAATTGGATGTCTACTGGTTCAGGTAAGGGTCCGAACGAGGTGTTCAATGCCGCGTTGCAGTAAGCCGAGGGAAGCCTCAGGAATGATATGCTAAACAATCAGGCCAGACATTGTTGATTGTAAGAGACTTCTCTGCTTCCAGCAAGGACAGTACAAGTGCGAAGTCACGAAGTACCACTCAACACCTCTGCATCCAATTAAGCCAGGAACACGAAAGGACAGCGCCGCTTTTCCAGGATTGAGGATGGCGCGCGCTCAAAAGCCAATTAAAATTCAATGAAGCCACATTGTCCCACAGCGGCATTAAATTCTACCCGAAAGTGGACTCCAGGCTGGTTGCTGAGGCAGCGCTCCTCATGAACGTCATTCACCCGCGATTCATCTCCCTTTCACCTCGAAGTTCGCGGACCTCGACCCCAATTCACATACTATATTTGCGCCAAAGTCACATTTACCACTACGCGGCATATCTAGATTATTGCTCTACTCTGTTCATCAGTCCGTAACGCAATCAATCAGCCAAACATGCCTCGGGGGCGCAAATCCGCCACTGCCAGAGCCAGTTCGGGCGGCCAGTCCAGACTCTCGTTCAACAATCGGGTAACGAAGACGAGCGCACACGCACAGAGGGATGAAGAAGTCGCCAGCGCCAAGAAAATCTCTCAGATCGAAGACACTCTACAGCAGGAACAACCAGAGCCGGAAGTCGTGGATGTGACAGTCAAAGACGAACCAGAACCGGGACCAGCGCAGCAGAAGATCGAGAATAACGAACAACCGGAGACCGAGCAGATCGTCGAGAAAGAACCAGAACCATCCAAAGCCGTAGCGAGACGGAGAATCAAAGCCGTCAAGGGCAAGGACGAGAGAGAGAGAGCCGCGGAGAAGATCACAGATGCGCAACTCAAGAAGTACTGGCAGAAGGAAGAAGACTCGAGGCTTGCTCCCAGAGGTATGGTCACATTCCCACCCCATTCTCTCTTCCTCGTCTGTCCCTTCCCGTGTCTTGTAGGGGGTCTTGGGGGTCTGCATCACCTTCGGAACCCAAAGGCGCCGTGTACTACTTTACCTTGGTACTAACATGCCTCTGCAGTACACCAAGAGACCCTCCCCCTCCACGAAAAGATCCTCCGACACTTCGACCTCTCATCCCAGTACGGCCCTTGTATCGGTGTCCCCCGTCTGACCCGCTGGCGGCGAGCCAATACTCTGGGCCTGCAACCGCCCATTGAAGTCCTCGCCGTGCTGCTCAGAGAAGAAGAAGGCGGTGATGCGAAAGAGGAGATGCATTACGGACGCAAGGGTCGGAGTCAGGGCTGTGGCAAAATGGCGTATATCGATGAACTTGGAGGTGGACGGGTTGTGCTTGTCGAGTAACTCGTTGGCATGAGAGTGTGGTTCCGTACGAGGCGGGCAGAGACCGGAAAGGGCTTTTGATATGGCTGGGCGTTTTTATGATGTGGCACGAAGGAGATGGGAGGTTCTCTCAGTCTAAGGCGGTCAAAATAACAGGTTTCCTGATTACGGAGAGCAACAATCAACCGTTTCACCGAAACAATGGGTTGTTGCGGGTATGGCGAGGGGGCTACCCTCTACCCACCTCGTCAGATGATAGAAGGTGACCGACACCAAGTGGATCCAGTTTTCATGCGACAGGAGTCATAACCCTCATCTTCTGCCTCTGGTACTTGTGTTCGAGTGCTAGTGGTATTTTGTTTTCTATGCGGACTGACCCGTCGCCGATTGTCATACACCACAACCGATACATACATAACGCTTCTACTGCCAGGCGAGCTTCCAAAGTTCAACTCCGGTAAGAGAAACACCCAAGCCAGCACCTCTCGTTACCCGTTGCCCACCCGCTGATGCCAGCCAACCCGTCATCAAAACTTCATGCCTGAAATTTTTTGGTGTGCTCTAGATCAAAGTCAATACACGGAGCAAAGCTGAGTTGCCGTCCTTGATTGTCTATGCGCCAAACTCAGGAATAGTAGACTTCTTGCCGAGAAGGGCCAACGGCACAATACCTGAGACATGCATCTCAGGGCCGTACACATGGATATCAAGACCAAGCTCTTCTCCCACACCTTTGATGTTCTTGAGACCTTCCTGGTAGTTGGGACCAGCACGACGGACCCAGATCTGGGTCTTGTGCTCGTTCAGGACTGGTGCGACTTCTCTCAGGGCCCGGATGACACCCTTGAAGGTAGAAGCAACGTTGGTGAAGTTGGCAATGCCACCACCAATGAAAAGGACCTTGCCGTCAGGGTGCATTGGTGCCCGGAGCATGAGGTCGAGAACCGTTCTAGCGTAGTTGTACGTCTGAGTCTCGGTCGGAGCGCCGGAGTATTCACCGTAGTTGGCCAACTCGCTGACAAAACCGGCGGAGGCAATGGCGTCGGCATACACGACAGAGGCACCACCACCAGCGACCAAAGTCCAGATGCGGCCCTTGGCATTCAGGACGGTCAGTTTGAGTGAAGCGCCGGTCTTCGCATCCATGTCCGCGATGTACTTCTCTTCCTTGCTAAGCTCACGACCGAACGGCGCAGGGAAGTCCATGGGTGGGCCAACGTCGATGGTGACTTTTCCGTCGGACTTGACCCCGGGTAGACCAAGAGCAGCGGGGCTTCGGGCAATGGCCCATTTCACACCACACTCGAAGTCGGCGGTCTGATCAAGCTTAGCGGCAAGATCGAGGAAGTGCACCTCAGCGGAGGTGGCAGCAGCGTTCGGAATAACAACCAACGGGTTGATCTCGAGGTAGGTGAATTGGCAGTCAACGTAGACGGAGTAGAGTCGGACAATGAAGTCGATCAAAACATTGTGGACGCCCTTGGGCACGTCAGGCAAGAGAGTCTCGGCCAGCTCTTGATTTGAGGGGAACTTCTTCAGGTCGACTGGGATCAGGATCTTCTTGGCCTTTGCGTCCACGTCGCCAACGTCGACACCACCCTCGTGTGTGAAAAGAATCCAGTCGCCCTGCCAATCAGTTAGTCTGCGAGAAGCGACTGCCGGGTGCACCGACTTACATCTCGGACGGAGTTGATGTTGATGTAATATTCAGTATCTTGGGGGTGAGGCACAAAGGGTTCCACGAGAAACTGGCAGAGAACGCCCGTAACGTGCTCGACCTTTTGCTCCTTGCGGGCTCTCTCCTCAATCCACGCTCTTGCGTCTTTCCAAGTCTTGTTCAAGGCCAGAAGACCGCTTTTCCCTCTTCTCTTGATCAGCTGATCGGGCTTTGCAACAAATTTTGAGCCCGGTTGGAGGAGCCATGGGTATGTAGCCTCAGCTTGGTCCAACACGGTCTTCGGTGACTCGTCCTCGGGAAAGAAGATCGAGGCCAGTTTTGGAGGAGGGTTGTGCACGGCGGCTGCCTTCAGAGGAGTAGGTTTGATGACAGGAGCGCGGGTAAGGTGGTAGTTGAGAATGGCCTTGCCGTCGGCTTCGAGAATCGACTTTGCTGACATTGTTGGCGGCGGTGAGGTGTGGGGTAAATAATCAGGGGAAAGGAATGGAGGAAGAGAGTCTGGCTCGACTTTTGAGATAGAACAGGATCTAAAGTGGAAGAGAAGTAGCAACGACCACGTCTAGGTTGCCGAAGGCGAGAGTGCAAATGAGCAACTGTAGGTGAGTGAGTTCGACAGTGTGAACAGCCGGGGCCTCCAAATCAATGCTCACACACTCTGTTGGCCTCCGGAGGATACAAAACTGTCTCGCACTTTTTGGTGGATCTCAGGCCTTCGTTGGGAGCAGGGGTCGTCCCGCTAGGCGGGCTAAACTTATCGAGGGGCACTCAGCACGCAGATTAGGCGTGGAGCTACTCGTACAGCTGTGCTACTGACCCGCGCCAACGCCAGGGACAAACCGCCCGCGCCCATGACCATCGCCTGCACTCCATAGTGTTTGACCGACAATCCCAACCCTCGGTCACCGCCAATTGTACCCTGTGACGTGGACACATTTTTTTCTTCGAGCCGATTGACCTCCAACACATTGTCTGCTGGTTCAATGTTTTTCGAGCGCTGCGCCGAGGTCGCACAAACGCCGAGCGTCATACCCTTTTAGTTTGTTCTCGAGCACCGATGAACAATCTCCTTGCGTAGTCGGCGAATATATCGGGTAGAATTGATAGTTGCCGTGGTTCCCTTGTGGGCAACAAGCACATCTGTCACCTCGCCTTACGAGATACGACAGGCACTTGTTACGGGGGGCCGGACTCCGAATGGCGAGAGCACGCGAGAAGATCGAGTTTGCTCCAATCGATAGAGGAACGATTGTCTTCAGGCCCGCTTTCGCTGCCATCCAGCATGTTACTCGGCGGATATGCGATAGGGGTCTCAGCCTTTCTGCGACATAGCCTGCACAAAGGGGATAGTGGCGGCAGATAGTGCGGCATAGCGAGTGTAGCTGAAAAGGCTTATGTGGCCATTCATGGCACAAGCACAGAGGGAGCCCACCAAAAAATCTCACCGCCGGAAAGCGAGCCTCAGTGACAGCGGGTGAAGCTGGACTCGTTGAATATTGGGGGCCACCATTCCTATTTTCGGGCGCCGCGCAGGAGCTTCGGTGCAGCTAAGCTAGCCGGACCTGCCTCAACAGACGATCCCCAATCCAGTCAGCGCGAGCCTGTGGTCCCTCAGCATCATCTTCGCACTCCACATTCTGGTCCGAGAAAGTGAACACCCAACTCATCCCTCAGCAGCGTCGGCTTGAATTCACCAAGCTCACCTTTTCCTCCCTCACGTCGGCGATTGTGATTCTCTCCCTGCTGAGTTTCAACCGCTGTCTAATTTCCAGCCTCTCCTTTGACGGACAAATACATCACCCAACATCCTAATCAGTCCAGTGTGAGTCCTGTTGACGTTCCCCATTCATTCACCGGCATACCCTCCCCTACTTTTCCCAGGACCGCCCTGCGTTATTGTACTCGAGGACAGCAAGAAGACTAGACTCTACTCTCTTCTGTTGTCCATCGTCACATTTCGCATTGTCTTGTCTGCGTCTCCTCCGACTAACATCATGGGTCTGCCAGTCCGCGAAAACTCCCCTGACAAACCTCACCCCGCCATGCCTACCGCTACCAGTGGCGCTGCCAACGGCGTGCCCAAAATCCAAGTTGCAAATGGCGACCTTCCAGATGATCACGAAACTCCCTTCTCAGCCAACGACAACATTCGCAGATTTGCGCCTCCTTCACGGGCGCTGAGCCCTTCACAAAACGCTCTCTTCCACAACAAGACAAGATGTTTCGTCTAGTAAGCCAGACAAGACTATCGAACAAGGACACGTTCTAACAGGTATCAGTGGCATGCAACCCAAGGCTGTCCAGGGTATGCTTGACTTCGACTTCATCTGCAAAAGAACGACACCCTCTGTGGCCGGTATCATCTATACCTTCGGCGGCCAGTTCGTGAGCAAGATGTACTGGGGTACCAGCGAGACTCTGCTACCCGTCTACCAGTCGGTGGAGAAGGCCTTCGAGAAGCATCCTGACGTTGACACCATTGTTAACTTCGCCTCTTCGCGATCCGTCTACAGCTCAACAATGGAATTGATGGAAATCCCCCAAATCCGCTCGATCGCAATCATTGCGGAGGGTGTCCCGGAGCGACGTGCCCGTGAGATCATGGTCAAGTCAAAGGAGAAGGGCATCACAATTATTGGACCTGCTACCGTTGGCGGTATCAAGCCTGGTGCTTACAAAATTGGTAACACTGGTGGTATGATGGACAACATTGTCGCCTCCAAGCTTTACCGCAAGGGTTCAGTCGGCTATGTCTCCAAGTCGGGTGGTATGTCCAACGAGCTGAACAACATTATTTCCCAGAACACCGATGGTGTCTACGAGGGCATTGCCATCGGTGGTGACAGATACCCCGGAACGTCGTTCATCGACCACCTGATCCGATATCAACAAGAGCCTGAGTGCAAGATTCTCCTCCTGCTTGGCGAGGTTGGTGGTGTCGAGGAATATCGAGTCATCGAAGCCGTGAAGAATGGCGAGATCACGAAGCCAATCGTCGCCTGGGCTATTGGTACTTGCGCCAGCATGTTCAAGACTGAAGTCCAGTTCGGACATGCCGGTGCCTCTGCCAACTCTCAGCTCGAAACTGCGCTCGTCAAGAACCAGAAGATGAGAGAAGCAGGTTTCTATGTCCCAGACACCTTCGAGGACATGCCCAAGGTCCTTAGCGAGCTCTACCAAAAGCTGGTCAAGCAAGGCACCATCACACCTGCTCCCGAGCCGGCAGTGCCCAAGATCCCGATGGACTACGCCTGGGCGCAAGAACTAGGCCTTATCCGAAAGCCCGCATCCTTCATCTCCACCATTTCAGACGACAGAGGTCAGGAGTTGCTCTACGCAGGTATGCCCATCTCAGATGTCTTCAAGGAAGAGATCGGTATCGGTGGTGTCATGTCACTCCTGTGGTTCCGTCGCAGACTCCCGCCCTATGCCAGCAAATTCTTGGAGATGGTCCTCATGTTGACTGCCGATCACGGTCCGGCCGTGTCTGGGGCAATGAACACCATTATTACCGCGCGTGCCGGTAAAGATTTGATCTCCTCGCTCGTCGCTGGTCTGTTGACCATCGGCTCCCGATTCGGTGGCGCTCTTGACGGTGCCGCCGAGGAATTCACTAAGGCCATGGACAAGGGCTGGTCTCCCAGAGAATTCGTCGACACCATGAGAAAGGAGAACAAGCTCAGTAAGCCAAGATCCGCAATCCTTGAAAGCTCCCCACTAACTCTGGTCAAGTCCCTGGTATCGGTCACCGAATCAAGTCCCGCAACAACCCTGACTTGCGTGTCGAGCTTGTCAAGGACTTTGTCCTCAAGCATTTCCCGTCTCACAAGCTCCTTGACTATGCCATTGCCGTCGAGACTGTCACCACGTCCAAGAAGGATAACCTGATCTTGAACGTCGATGGATGCATTGCCGTCTGCTTTGTTGACTTGCTCCGTGAGGGTGGTTCATTCTCTGCTGAAGAGGCTGAGCAGTATCTCTCCATTGGCATTCTCAATGGTCTCTTCGTCTTGGGTCGTTCCATCGGTCTGATTGCCCACTTTTTGGATCAGAAGAGAGTAAGTCTTTGCACCTTTTGGCCAGCCCGGCTCTCGGTCATCTATTCAGAACATATGCTAACATATCTATAGCTTCGCACTGGTCTATACAGACATCCTTGGGACGATATTACGTGAGTTGACGCCTTTGCCTGCGTCGGAAACAAGCTAATTGAAGTGCAGATATCTCCTCCCCACCCTCGGAAAGACCCCCGGTAACGAGGGACGTGTCGAAGTCAGCACTGTGTAGATGTTCTTTTTGGTGCAAGTTGCATCTTGCAAGCTGCGTCGGAACGGCTACGACGAATGTAGATGTTCATGACTCCAGGCTTGTCGACGCCCCTGTACTCGCCGCAGTGGGGCCATGGTTGGTTGGACTTGGTTTGAAGCAGCATTTTGAGGCCTTCCGGTTTCAAGACAGGGCTGGGAGTTTAGAGCTACTCACGAAGTACCATGATGGTGGAGCAAAAAGATCCTCTAGAAAAGGGGAACTGGTCAGGTCTGTTGGTGTACAGCAATACGGGTATGGTAGATGGGAGCAGTGGCGTATGCATGATTATGTCCCTCGCACCACCCAAATCCTCACAAGTGATGTTCTACCCTTTAACCTGCAGACATGGACTATTTCTTCTCTTGCTTCCCCAATGCATCGGGAAAGGGCTCGGGCATGAGAGTTGTGTGCGAGGCTTTTCAGCTCCAAATTCTGAACGTCGAGCAGATCAGCACAAACCCTCTAGTACAAACGTGCCGGCTGTATGCCCTGACTCTGGAATAAAAATCGACTCGAAACGTCCATCAAATCGACTGAACTTTGCAATTTCTGAGTCCAGTTGCTATCGTCAGTGCTCGCCGCCATCCTACCACACGTATACTTGCATATGCAGACGCGTCCGGAGTACGGAGTACTTGGCATATACGGAGTATATCAAATCTAATCAATTACTGTACCTGATCTGGCAGCAATTCCAAACCGGGTCATCATATCATCATATCAACATATCAGCATATCAGCATAACTCGTACGAGTCAGAAGGGAGAACCCAATCCTCCTTTGCGCCATTCGGCAAAAACCACCAAGCCATGCATCCATCTATTTGTTTACTTTGATCTTTCGGAGAATTTTACGGAGTATATTCAACTCACACCTCACCCAGGATCCTCCCTCTCCCTCTCGCTCTGCCCAGAACCGCCCCAGCAGGGGGTGTGGGCTGTCTGGTGACCTCGAACGTCTCCTTCACGCGCCGCACGCCTGCGAAGGCGAATTCCTTCCTCTTGTACGTGGCGCGGGCGTCGGCGTCGCCTGTGAGTGCGCCCGGTGGCATGCCCTGCCATGCGGGCTGCCATTGGACCAGTTGGTTGTTTGTGGTTGCTGGGTTTTGCCCGCCGCCGCCGTTGCTGGACGTGTTTTGCTTTTTCTTATGCCTGTACGAGAGACATTTGAAGATGGCGCCGACGATTCCCGCGGCGGCAACGACAGAGCCGGTCGCAATTCCGACCATTGTACCGGTGGAGAGGGGGCCAGAGGAGGAGGGGGACGACGCTGTGCCGTCGGTGTCGGGGTTCGCGCCAGGGGACCCGGGCGATCCGTCTGGTCGGGAGAAGCCGCACGAATAGTCAGTTCCACGCAAATCCAATATGAATGGTTGGTCAGTCAGTCGGTCGGTCGGTCGGTTGGTGTGCGTTTCGTGGCAGGGACGACGACGACGAAGGTGAAAAATGATATAGAAGAGGCTCACCGTCCGTCCTCGACGCGTATCCTTGCGGAATGTCCACACTCGCCAACGGCGCGTCGACATGCTCACAGTGCTTTGCGAATATGTCGAATGCCTCCTGCGCGAGGTCCATGCCATCACAGCTCTGCTGGACACAGGCCCACGACTCGGCTATCACGGTATGGAACTTGCTTCGACAGCAATCTCCATTCGTGTAGTTGCAGTTATGGGCAAAGTTGTTCACATAGTCGGTGTCTGGGCAGGCGAGGCACGATGCCGCGCAATCGGGGTACGACTGGTAGACTGAGGCGAAGGACAATGTCGAGCAGGCTTGTGCACAGGACGTGAAGATCAGGCTGGACAGGATAGAAATAATAAATCGGTCGAGCAAAGGGGAGGTTGGGAACATGGTCAGAATGGTAACCAGCAGTGAGGTGAAGAGGAAGGGACGCTGCGCTTGAAAAACAAAGGAGGCGGTCGGTGGTTGCTTACAAGAAGAAGGCAACCCTTTCATAGTCCTTGAACAGACTCCGTATCCTTTGCCAGACCATATGTGATCGCAAGGCATTAGTGCCGCCCTGTATCATGCATGTGGTGGCGGGGTAGACGCCTTGCTGGAGTGTGATGAGACAACAGCCTTACCAGGGAGCATGACTGTCGAATGGCAATTTGACGTTTCGAGGACGATATACAGAACTGAACTTCAATATCAAAGGGAACTCGAGAGTCTGAACGAATGTATCTGTCCCTGAGGCAAGGAGGTAAAATCAGGAAGCATCTCTTTGATGGGAGTCATCGCGGATGAGGCTGAGGCTGAGTCTTGGTTCGCATTGCGATTGGCACGATCAGCATTCCTTGCAAGGATCGACCAATGACATGCTGCATCTGCTGGGAGTGACTTGACCTAGACGAAGCCCGTAGGAACTCAAGAGGCCGCTTTGAGGGCATCGGCAATGACTCCGCACATCTCGAGGACCTTTTCTTCTTCAAGACGTTTTCCCACGATTTGCAACGCAACCGGTGCGCCGTGGTAGAACTCAGCGTCGTAATCTTTCTGGATCCTGCCGTCGATATCGCTCAACGGCCTGAAGGTCTCCATGTCTCGGGCCTTGTCAAGCTCTTTATCCGCAAAGGTGACGGGGAAGGTACAAGCGGTGAAATCTGCGCGCACAGTTAATACCAAACCTGACACAGCGAGGAAGTCGTCATGCATACCAAGAAAGTTGACGAAGCCAGTGTAGCCAACGTATAGACCGCTCCTCTGCGTTTCGCCCAGACGAGGAGCAGCCCAGGGAGATGTTGCGCAGATCAACCCATCCAGTCGTGGTTTTCCGTGTGTAGCAGTAGCGTTCCATCTGTCGAGGTACGCTTTCTGCAACTCGTTCCGTCGTATGTTCATCATTCGCATTTTCGTCGGTCCGAGCTCCCCTTCACCAGCAGCGGCGGCCAAGGCGTAGCCCTCCATGCTTGGAAAGATCGGTTCGCCGTATGGCTTCACAATGTCCATGATTGCGGCGCCACCAAGGTCGAAAAATGCGGCTTGCAGATTCTGGGTGGGTCAGAAACAGGCCACATCAAAAGAAAAGACGCAGGGTATACCTTGACGATGGCTTCATGGTCTTCTGTGGACCAGGGGATAACCTCATGTCCTTGCTTCTCAAGAGCATCCTGTGTCATCTTCAATGCACGTTCAACAGGTGGATGAACATGGACAAGTCCATCTTCGACACCAATCAATCCGAACCTGAGTTTTCGACCTGGTGGTTGGATGACGTTCTTCCTCCAGGGGATGGGCAAGGCCTTGTGGTCGTATTCCCAGGGGCTTACTGCTTCAGACAAGAGCGCCTCCGAGTATAGCTGTAATGTCTTCAGAGACCGCGACATCGGGCCACTGACTGCTAGGATATACTCCTGTCCGGCTATGCCCGGCTTCACACCGTAATGCGGGTAGCGACCGAAGCTGGGTTTCAGGCCATAAAGATTGCACCATGCAGCGGGGATGCGGACGCTTCCACCGATATCAGTCCCGACACCTAATGGGGACGCCTTGAAGGCAATCAGGGCGCCTTCTCCTCCACTTGAACCACCAGGACTGAGGTGCTTGTGCAGCGGGTTTCGAGTTTCTCCCCAGACATTGTTGTTGGTCTCCGCCATCATCATGGCAACTGGGACATTTGTCTTGACATAGAACACTGCACCGAGGTCGCGCAACATAGTGACCAGCAGGGAGTCCTTGTGCAAGGGCTCGTTGGCAAACGCGGCCATTCCATTGCTGGAAGGATGCGGAGCTGTTATGAAGCAATCCTTGAGGGAAATTGGTAGACCATGCAAGGGCCCGATCGTGTGTCCGGTTCTTGCCAGGTAATCATCGAGATACGTTGCTCTCTCGATTGCTTCCGGGTACAGGACTTCGGTCACGCAATTCGTCAGTTCCTGAGCCAATGCTGATGCTTTGCAGTGTGCTTTGGTGACTTCGAGCGCTGACCATGCCTTTGTTTTGATCTTGTCAAGGATAACATCTGCTTCTGCCTGGATTATCTGAAGCTCGTCGTCAGTGTAGTAACCGGATTTTAGGGCAAATTCTGTCAGGTTTTGGGGCAGCTCTTCTTCTTTCCAGCCAGGAGTCTGATAGAAAGCAGCAATACTGGCGGCTCTTCTCTTACGAGCAATTGCCGAGGCTTCTTTGTAGTCATACGTCGCCGTGGTCGTCGTGGTCGCCATGTTTTATGTGGTCAGCAGGACAACCCAGGTCATCAGGGAGATGCTCTTGACAAGAGGGAAGATGCACTTCAATGCTTTCGAAATGCGAAGAGCGGATTACCGCGTCGATTGCGGAGTCCGTACCCTCTGTCAACGGACTCTACGATACGATGGAGTCGTTCATGATTGGAGACGCGTTGGGAGACAGAAAGAGCCCGATACGGAAGGCGGCCGAGGCTGCCGATGATGTCCGACGCAATGAGTATGCGCCACAGTGTTTGACCTATGACGACATCCACGTGACTCTGCGCCATCGCTTCGCCACAATTTGGGGTTCGGGTTACGAAGAACAAGCGGGAACGTCCGGCCAAGTCGGAGCAACCGAGACGTCCTAGGGAGGGCTTTTGGTGATTCTGGCTAAACGAAAGGCACTCGGATGGAAACGAGGGATCTGACCGCTAGGCACTTGTTCCAGGCTGCAGCAGCACCTCAAGCCGATGCCATCCGGGGGCACATGGGTCTCGAGTGCAGCTGAGCTAAGAGCCGTATGACCACTTAGAGGCCACGAGACGCCCGGAAATGGCTAGGGGCCTTGATTAGTGAAGGAGGGGTCGTGCCGCGGGGCTCAGCTCAGGCGGTTGGACGAGAGAGTGAATGACTGCTGAGTTGAGTTTGAGTGCACCATCACTCCCGAGCGCAGCTTGCGTGGCTGGGATTCTGCAAGCTGCGCAAGCTCTCTCCCTGTTCATTTCAGCTGTGACATTATATATCTGTCCTTCTCACGTCTACCTCATCTTCCCTTCATACACCAAATCAAGCGCCCCGCCAGCAACATCCTCTGATCCAAGCGACCTACTCATTACAGTCTTACCGTCTTCGAGTCCGTCTCGCCTACAATGTCTGGACCCTACGATTCCTACGGCGGCCAGGGATATGGCTCGCAATATCCGCAGCAAGGCTATGGGCAACAACAGGGTTATCCGCCGCAGCAAGGTTATGACCAAGGCCAGCAATACCCCCCTCAGCAGGGCTACCAGCAATATCCACCTCAAGACCAAGGCTTTGGTCCTCCTCGCCGACAAGATTCCTTCGGCCCTCCCCAACAGGGCGGCTTCCAGCACGGTCAGCAAACGTACCAATTCGGTGCCTACGACGCCAGCAACCCACAGGGCAATGCAGGCTACTATGGCCAGCCCCAACAACAGCAATACGGCAGCAACGACGCCTACGCCCAAAACCAGGCCTACCAACAACAAATGTCTCATGGCGGACAGGGCCAACAAGGTCAAGGCGTACCGCCCCAAGCGCAAAATCACCAGTTCTCCCCTCAGTCGAGCGATCCCAATGCCCCCAACTACGATCCTAACGCTCCTCCTATGACTGAAGGAGAGCGCGGTCTGCTGGGCGCTATTGGTGGTGGCTTTGGTGGTCACTTCCTAGGAAAATCATCAGGTCATGGTTTCCTCGGTACTGTCGGAGGTGCCCTTCTCGGCAGTGTTGCTGAAGACTTCCTGAAGGACAAGAAGAAGAAGCACCACGGCAGTGGTGGCAGCAGCTGGGGTGGCAGTGGAAGCCGCTACTAAACCTCGTCGGAACGGCCGTCCGAGAGCGAGATGACAGAGCGGCGCATTGACGACGTTGCTGAGATTGATGGTTTTTGGGAAACTGGTGGGATACAGAGGACTCAGCTCACGATTGCTTCATGAACTGCATGCTTAATTCTCTGTTACGAGAGCATCACGATGCTTCACACGATTCATTCTAGGCGTGGCCAAACTGATTACACTTTGCGAGAAATGACGATGGATAAACCGAATACATCCTTTAAAACGATCAACGTTCTTCCGTACCCTTCCCTGCCTTCTGATCGGTATACACTACCTAGCAATCGTGGACTCGTTGCTGCCGGTCACGACTTGTTCGTTTACCGTTCTATAGCCGTGCTACGAGAGGTTTCTGGTCACCCACTTCGCCGCGAAGCCCTTGTTGAGCCTCGTTTCCAGCCGGTTGCAAAGGCTTGAACCCAGCATAATCGTTATCAATGACTTTCTGCACCGCCTCGTAGAAGGCCTTCAGCCCGCCAAAGTAGAATCGCAAGGCATACTTCTTGCCCGGGACATTTTGGCCAAAGATCCAACTTGCCGTTTCTTTGAAGAGACTGCCCTCGGCGACCCGCTCACACTCGGCACACCATTCTTGCTCGGCCTCCCTTGTGGCTTCGATGACGGGGACCTTGTTCTCCCTGCGGCCTTTCTCCGCGCGAGCAATGAGGCCGGAGATGAGGTCGACGTGCGCCTCAATCGCCGGCGGCAGGTTGGTAAACGGGCCCTGAGGACCTGTGATCAGGAAGAGGTTGGGGAACCCCGGCACCGACACGCCCAGGTAGCTCGTCGGGCCTGTGGGGGCCCAGTATTCCTTGAGCGAGACGCCGTCGCGGCCCTGGATGCGCACGCGGTTGTAATTGCCCTCGATGGCGTCAAAGCCCGTCGCAAAGATCAGGACGTCGAGTTCGTACAGTTGAGCCGTCGTCTGGACGCCCTTTTCCGTGATGCGGGTGATGGGGGTTTCTTGGAGGTGGACGACATCTACGTTCTCTCGGTTGAACTGCTCGAAGTAGCCGCCGTCGCAGAGAGGTCGCCGCGCGTAGTAATCGTGCGGTTGCAACTTGCGGGCCTTTTCGGGGTCCTTGACGATTTCGCGGATCTTCTTGCGGATGAAGGCGCAGGCCGCTTCGTTGGCGACCTTGTCGGTGGCGATGTCGTTGAAGCCGCCGAACATGAAGCGGAAGCCGTTGCCCTGGCGCCAGAGGGATTCGAAAATGGCTTCGCGTTCCTCGGGCGACGAGACGGACGCGTAAGGCCGTGTGGATTCGACGAAGCCGAACCCAACGACGCTGTTCTTTACTTGCTCGAATATGGCGTCGTAGTTCTCGTTGACCCACTGCCGGTAGGCAGGGTCGACGGGCCGATCGCCGCTGGGCACGCTGTATTGAGGGTGTCGTTGGAAGCAGGTCAGCGATTTGACCTTGCTGGCGATATCGGTGATGACTTGGACGCCGGTCGAACCACAGCCTATAATGCCGACGCGTTTGCCCGTGACATCGAGTCCCGGCGGCCATTTTGCCGTGTGGACCTTTTGGCCCTGGAACGTGTCGATGCCTGGTATATCCGGGTAGTTGGCTTTAGACAGGAGGCCCAGCGCCGTGACGAGATATCGTACCCTGAGAGTCTTGCCCGTGCTCAATTCCACGCGCCAGAATTTGGATGTATCGTCCCATCTAGCGGATAACAACTCCGTGTTGAACTGCATGTCTTTCCGGAGGTCGTGTCGTTCGACGACATGTTGGAGATAGGCCAGGACTTCAGGCTGTTTGACATAGTGATGTGTCCAGGGGTAGGTCCGCAGGTCTTCCTTGTCCCATGAGAATCGGTATACAAAGCTCTCGGTGTCGCTCATTGCACCGGGGTATCGATTCCAATACCACGTCCCTCCCACATCGCCGGCCATATCTATCACCTTGACTGATAAGCCCATCTGCCTCAGCCGGTAGAGCTGATATATCCCGCTGAATCCTGCCCCGATGATAAGAGCATCGAGGTCGACTGCTTGCTGCGCCATTGCCGGCCGTGGTCAACGAGTGTGCTCCAACAGAAGAAACCCCCGTGAAACACACAATCGCCAGGTCTATCTGAAGCTCAATGGGCACCCACGTCTGGATAGATTCAAAGAGTCGCGGAAGACCGAGTTATCGCATTTGCATAAGCGACTTACCTAGGTGCCGCTGACATGTCGTTACACAAAGAATCAAGTGAACCCTGATAGCCGACGGGTTTCGATTCCCGTGGACGGAGGTTCATATCGTGGAGAGGAGGTCGACTAATGCAACCTTCAAGGGTGCGGCATCCGGCAGTGCAGCATGTCCCTTTCACTAAATGACCACGAACTGCCTCGGTCCTGTATGCTGCCCGTCATGGTGGATGAATCATCGGAGTGATGTTGTTCTTCTGAGCACTGTTGAGCACGGGGGAAATCCATGGAGAGGGGGAGTGGCTTAATAGAGCCCATACGCCTAAATAACAGAAAGCCTAGCGAAGTTCGGGCATGCCTAAAGTACCTAGGTAGGTACCTACGGACGGTCTGTACTCCGCAGGGTGGTTGTGCTAAGTGGGCCACCGGCTGCGGTCCCTGCGCGGCTACAGTGCAGAGTCTCGCAGCGCTCCTACAGAGATTGCCCCGAGGCGTACGTACCAAGACTCGTCAACATCTCCGCTCCTTGCTACCGTCCGCCGCAGCTGATCTGTCTCCCTGCTAGCTCGGAAGACAGACGGAATCCCACCTCGATGCAGACGGCACGACAGAGTTGCGAGTCTGCCCCATTCATCGCGATTGGCGGTGGGTGGGCTTTCTGTGTCCTCTTCAAAAGGTAGGGTGCTTCGGATTTCTTGAGCTTGTAACTCTCGTTTTCGTTGTCGACACTTCAAACATGACGAGCACAGCAGCGCGCGTGGCTTTTATCTCTGGTGGTAGCGGCGGCATAGGGAAAGCCACCGCTCATAAACTCGCTAGCCGGGGCATATGGACTGTCATAGTGGACATGAACGAGCAGGAAGGGAGTACCGTCGCGGATGAGGTGGCGAAGAAATGGAATGTGAAAACCAAGTTTCTCAAGGTCGACATAACCCAGGAACAGCAGGTCAAAGATGCCGTCGCAGCAGCCACTGAATGGACGGGCCGCATCGACTATGCGGCCAACTGTGCGGGCATCTGTGAATCTGTCTGGGCGGAGGAGGAGAGCATCACGACGGAGCTGTTCGAGAAGTATGCTCCTGGTCGACACTCTCGAATTACTCGGTTTCTGACTGCTATAGGACGCACGCTATCAACACCAGGGGCCTATGGCTTTCACAGAAATATCAAGCCTTCCAGATGAGAACTCAGGAACCCCGACCAATCTCCTTTGAACCAGCTTGTCCACACAAGATTCCAGGCCAACGTGGGGCTATCGCGAACGTTGTCTCAATTTCCGGCCTCCAGGCTGCTGGACTGGCTGCGTATACTCCCAGTAAGTACGCTGCGGCTGCAGTGACGAAGAATGGAGCCAAGTTCTATGGGCCCGACGGTATTAGGGTCAATGCTCTGTGCCCTGGCTGGACATTGACCAAGATGATAGAACATAGTATGGTCAGTGCTCCTTGTGTAACGGGTCTTTCTTGTTCAAGCACCCGCATCAACAAGGCCCTTATCGGAGAGAACAGACTTCTAACATGACTGCTTTCGACTCAGGGCAAGGAAGGCATCATCGGCTCAAAGGAGAACGAAGACTCAGCAGTGAGCAAGGCGATCGCCCTTCGCAGGATGGCATTTGCCGAAGAACAAGCCAACGTGCTCAGCTTCTTGCTCAGCGATGAAAGCAGCTACATGAACGGCTCTTTGGTGGTGAACGACGGCGGTTTCCACGATATCAGATAGTCATTGGAACAGACTCATTACTGCCCGTCCTGATGACGAGGCTTGACGAGGCTGGAAACAGTGGTGGCGGAGCAAGTCATCTCATCGCCGCATGAAAAGACGTATGCCCTTTGGCTGCGGTATATATGTTGATACTTCTCGCACGTTCTCCGGCATCAGGCCCATTGGAGCTGGCCGTTACCATGTTCTTTCTGGCAGCTAGGCGAAGGCACATTTCATCTGGCTCAATACCTCGGTCAACACGCCTTCGAAGTGAAGCCTCCCCAGCTGCTGGCACGGCTGTTTACCGGCCTATACCGGAATTCGGCTTCAACCCTCGACGAAACACGACACACTGAATGGTTCTCATAGGCTATCCGCGCGACGACCACAAAGAAGCTTCCGTAACAAGCTCCACTATCAAAAGCTCACCGGTACTTGCGCACTCCACAAAAGCCCCGCATAATGCGGGCTTCTCCTGGTAGATTTTGGGGATGTATACCTTGTAGTACGCCCCGTTTTCCATGCCGTCGAACCGTCTGAACAGCTGGCCAATGCACCTAGCTGGAGACCCAAATGGACCGTCGAGTTTCCCACACTTTCGGCTAGGATGTCAAACTTACTCCAATGCCGCCAGGCGTCCACATAGGAAAACGAATCCCGGACATGATCAGATCGGCGACGCACATATCATCGAACCATGGACCGTTCGTTGACTCTAAGTTTTCCTGAAATCTCGCCGCGAGAAATCTGTTCGACGGATACCAGGACATTTCGACATCATGTCAGCCTTCAATAGAGGCTACGCTCAATCGCTGAACGGTTTCTGGCTACAGGCGGGCATCACACTATGCTCCGCATGGGCATTCACCCTCTTCGGTACTTCCACGTCTGAATGCTGTAAGATGAGCCTCAGTTGACATCTCGCCAGGCTATGATCAAGGTGTCCTCGGTGGGCTCATTGCGCTGCCAAATTTTCTCTCAGCAAACCACATCGACCCTCAAGCTGCCGACCTACAAGGGACCATCGTCGCAATATACGACATCGGCTGTCTGACAGGTTGTATCGTTTGTGGGTTCGTTGGCCAGATGCTCGGTCGGCGCCTGTTCATTGTGATTGGAGGTGTCCTTGTTTGCTTTGGTGCTGGGCTACAAGCCGGAGCACATGGTACGGCATATCTGATCTCTGGCCGTGTCATTGCTGGCTTAGGCATGGGCCTGAATACGACGGTAAGTCCTCGTTCAGACCGTCTCCACATGTATTCCTCCCCACGCGATGGGAAGCAAACTGACTTATCGATGCCAACAGATGGTCCCAATCTGGGTTGCTGAGACGTCCAAAGCAAAGACTCGAGGAGCCTTGATCGCAACCCAGCTGTCAATAGTGATTCTCGGCCTTACGATCGCTTATTGGTGTAAGTTGCCCTGGTCCCTGAGCTTCAAATCAAGGGACCCAGACTCCGGCATAACTAGAATGCCTTCCACCGCACCTCCCTCCTTTCCCACAGCTGATCAATTTCTGGTTTTCGGGATACACAAACTGACGTACTCACGCAGTCGACTATGGGATGATTCGTAACCATCCCAACACGGAGGCTGTCTGGCGCCTGCCCATCGCGTTCCAGGTGGTCTTCATCCTCTTGACATTTGCGACTATATTCTTTCTGCCCGAGTCACCCAGGTATCTGTACGCCCAAGGCCACATTGATGACGCCGATCATGTCATGGCTCGCATCTACTCTGTGCCGGTCGACAGCGCTGAGGTGGCCAAGCAACGATCGGACGTGTTCACCGCTCTTGAGGCAGAGAAAGAATACAACTTCACCATCAAGAACCTCTTCTACGACAATTCTCCCGTCAACACGACTTGGCGCTTGTGGCTCGGTGTCCTCGTGCAGTTCTTCCAGCAGATGGACGGGTGAGTCGACTCTTCTCCCCAGCTGGCGGGCGGACGTAGAGAGAGATCTCCCTGCCGAATGCACCTCAAGCATCGAGACTGATCATGGCATCGTGAGAACAGGAACAACATCGTGTCATACTATGCGACCTATCTGTTCATCAATTCACTCGGAATGTCGCAGAACCAGGCGGCCATCACGAGCGGTGGCGTGACGCTACTCTTCCTTGGAGGAACCTGCTCGACGATCTACACCATGGAGAAATTTGGTAGGAGAACAGTCATGCTATGGGGAGCCGTATTCTGCTCGCTTTTCATGATTCTGTTCACGATCGGTCTCGGTGTCAACAACGACTCGTCGAACAAGCTTGCTGTGGTCAGCATCTTCTTGTTCGAGTTCTGCTTTGGGGCCTCTTGGTGTGATGCGCCATGGATAGTGAGTACGCCCATCACTCGCTCGAGTGCCATGCTGATGTGGCTGCAGTACGTGCCGGAGATCGCACCGCTTCACGTCCGCCATATTGTAGGTCTTCGCCCCTGCGTAAGTGCTCCCTATCGCAGACTGACGAATTCCATCTAGGGCACTTCCATGGGAGTATTTACCCAGTGGATCATCACCTTTATCGTGGTCAAATTCGGACCAATGGGTATTCAGTCGTCCGGTTGGAAGTTCTATCTCCTGTTTTGCGTCTTCAACGTCCTAGCGATCCCTTTTGTCTACTTCTGTGTCAGAGAAACAAAGGGGCTAAGCTTGGAGGAGATCGATCTGCTTTTTGCCAAGAAGGAATACAGACATGTGCTGCAGGCGAGGCTGAGGGGCGATCCTGAGGGAGCAGAGAAGGGTGGCGTTGACGAGCAGGAGGTGGCTCTGGAGCCGGTCGAGAAGAGCTAAGGAGAGGAGCACAGGCCGGTCGCACAATTAATGAGAGCAAGAAATCGGATGTGTTTGTGGCCGTCAACCTCGCTCCGAATGGCGGGCCAATGAGATGCCACACCTTTCCGTGTGGCGGCGCCTTCCTGCGTGTCCTTGGCTTCCCCACCTTCCCCATGAGATGCACATCCATCACGAATGATCATGTCAATTCTGCTTCACTTCTCCCTCTCCGAGCCATGGTACAGTCCGGCTAGAGCACCGCGCGTGCTTGATCTGAACGTCGCGTCCGATCCTTGCCGGCGACTGCGTTCCTTCGGCTCTAGAATGAATCACTCTGCCTCCCTTGTTACTGCTGGTGACTCATTGCTCAAAACCTTAGCGGTGACTGAGCCACCACTTTCCCCAGTCAGCATGGCGGCGGTGAAGCCACAATGACCACCGGCTACCAAATGGGCCATTCCTGGTGCCGTCATGAATCCTACCGAGATATGTCTTCGGAGCACGCAAAGAAGCGGCTTTCACCCTAGCGATCCCTCTTTAAATCGCAAGCTCCCCAGACTCACCTGGAGAGCATCAAGATCGAAATCTCTCCACAGCCTTGATTCGGCACTTCGCCATGTTAATCCACAACCCTGCCCTGGCCGACGAGGTCGCTGCCCTCAATGCTATCTACGGGGACGGAGTCCTTGTCGCCAGCTTCTCCAATGAACACCATACAACACTATCGCTCAAGCTGCCGGCTTTTGCTTTCTCGTTCCTCCTTCGAGTCTTGAACGATTACCCGCAATCACCGCCTGAGATGCTCGGAGTAGACGACTTGGTAGAAAGCTTGAAGCCAGAAGTCCAGCAGGCCGCTGTCTACTTGGGAGCTTGCATGCGTGCAGTCCACTGCCCCGAGACTGTCTCCCTGTTCGATACTATTGAGGAGTTCCACACGATCTACCGATCTTTACACCCGGAAAGCCAGCAGAGCGACGGTCCCGACCATGCACCAGAAGAGAAGCCTGCCACCAGAGCCGAGATCTTGAAGGATTTGGCTCTTCGCGCTAGGGCTAAGACGGACGTCAAGTCCACAAACAGGCCTGCGGGGGAGTCACCTTTCGATATAGTCGATTGTTCGGCCTGTCTTGAATCATTTTTCCGGATTGACACAGCAAATCTGCAATGCAAGCATTCATTTTGTGACGATTGTCTTCGCGGTAAGCACTGTGTCTCCTTGGTAGATCTGTCAACGGGACCCTCTTTAGCTAACACGGACGCGTAACAGAGGGCGTTGTTAGCACATTCCTATCCCACGAAGAGATGACTTGCTGTGGCCAAAGCATCCCCGTCAAGCTAATCCGGCAACGGTGTGATTTCACGGATGACTTTATGGAAGCCTTTTGCCTGTGGCTGCAGGAACGTAATGCGCCAAACCCGACTTACTGCCCCTGGGAGGATTGTCTCACCTACATTCCACGCCGGTTTATTCGGGAAGATTACTCCCGGTGCCCCTTCTGCGACAGAGCCATGTGTATGCTCTGCAAGAGGAAGGACCACGGCGGGGTGTGCAGGCAAGACAGGAAGCTCAATGCTCTGATTAGAAGATCGGGGTGGAAGTTCTGCCCCTGCGGACAGCTCATAGAGAAGAATTTCGGTTGCAACCATATGAGATGTCGGTGCGGTGAGGAGTTCTGTTATCACTGTGGAAAGCCCTACGATGGTCACAACCCAACGTGTACTTGCGGCTTGTTCGGGTGAAGGACAACGGCAGCGGCAGGCCGACCGCCTTCACATGTAAAGCTATGTACCCTGTACAGTACGATGAAATGTGAGATTCCTGGACCGGCACGCGCCGGCGCCGGTCAATCGCTAGAATCCTGTCCGGTACGGATGGGATCCTAGGCATTCACAAGCCCCTTGTACTCGTCCCAGAACATATCCATGGCCTCTGAGAACGACTTTGTGGGGAGCTCCAAGACGTCGTTTGCGTATTCCGGCCGTCCCTCATACTGATTCCCCTGCCCGAAGGTCCCAAACGTCAACTTGGGCAACTGACTATTGTCGCCCTTTCGGACGGCTTCCTTCCCACTCTCCAACCACGGCCCGCTCTCCACACTCTGCACCTCCCAGCCCGGCACGCGCTGCTGCACGGCATCCAGAATCTGGCGCTGGCTCGTCCTAAAGTCCTGCACCAGCAGGATCCTGTTCCGGGACACGTCGGGCCTCTCGATGGCGCGCACGACCGCGATGGCGACGGTATCGAGCGTCGTGGCCACGAACTTGGCGTCCCCGCCGTCCAGCAGCACGGCCTTCTTCTCCTGCCAATGCAGCTGGAAGAAGCCCGAGGCGACGCCCATTTCGAAAAACGCGTTGCAGCAGACACTCGTCCACTCGAGGCCCGCGCTCTCCCGGGCGACGCAGTAGTCGCGCACGTCGTGCTTGATCTTGAACATCTCGCGCAGCTGCAGCAGCCAGTCCGGCAGGTCGTCCAGGCCGAATTCCGTGGGGAAGTACCGTTTCACGTTGGCGGCCACGCAGGCGTCGATGAATTTGTACTGCTCGCCCATGCCGAGCATGGAGACCGCGGCCACGACCACGTCCACGCCCCGAAAGGCCTGCTCGAGTTGCTCGGCTGGGTAGTCGTCCGGGACGCGGGTCACCGTGACCGAGTCCGGGAAGGTGGCCGTTGAGGATTGCCGGGAGAGGACTTTGATCTGGAATTTCTGCGGCGAGGCGAGCAGGTGTTTGAGGATGAGGGTGCCGAGGTTGCCTGAGGCGCCGATCAGGCAGATCGAGTGGAAGGCCATTGTGATTTGTTGGTGCTTTGGTTTAGAGTTTGCAATCGGTGTGTTTCCCAGATAAGGTGGAGAGGAGGCCAAGTTCACGATCAGAATCAAGAGCAAGAGTAAGGTGAAGGCCAAAGTTCGAGGGACCAGACGTTCGCCCACCTAGTCTTGGTACGTAGAGTAGTGTCGAGACGAGTCAAGCTGGTGTCTGGCGCGCGCGGAGGAGAGGACTACGAGTTAGAGACTGTAGGATAAGGATCGAAAGTGTACGGTGCGTTGTAGGTGACTCGTACTGTGTATGTTCATCTGCACCTAGTCGACACCGTATGGACCGTCTATATAAATACAATGTATTTTTCTTCTCACTCCTGTCATGTATGTACTCCACGTCGCTCGGCAGATCGAAGAACTCGTGGGGCAGCGGGCACGCAATACGAGCAACGAGGTACCGCTAGAATGCCTTTCGCGTGACGCACTCCTCCGTACAAAGTCACGTGCGCGAGTGATTTCGACGTGTCGACATTGTCGCAAGAGGTCAACGACCCTACCTAGTACCGCTTAACTTTGACCCTGACGCCAACATTTTCAGGCTCTCTCACCAGATCACTCTGAAATGTTTATGATCTTGGCTCAGTGTCGAACCAACAGATCCCAATGTCCCCCGCGAGACACCCGCGGTTCTCAGTCATTATTGACCCCACGTTGGGGTAGACATGATGGCGATCCTGACCTCGTATTCGTCTCCAACGTGCCCAACCCACAGCTTGCTTAAGGAGGTCAGCCTTGCTGGGTAAGAGTGCGTGAGCAGGTCGTGAGGTGTCGACTGGTTTACTGAGGGTGCATACAACCGGAGAATTCTCGCCCTTTGACGCCGAGCATAGATCCTTGGATCAATTCCCGGTACTCAACCTTTCCGGAGGACTGTGCTTGGCACTGTTTTCCTCCCGCCGACCTCACCGTCGAGCTGCAGCTGATCAGGCTCTGACGGCCTTGGCAGATCAAAGGACGCTTCCGCAGCCATGCTAAGTCACCGAAGCGTTAACGGCCTCTATCTTGCTTGACTCCCGTGCAACGAGTCTCTTCGGTGCTGATACGAGGTACAATGTCCAAGTCCTCCAATGCTTGCTCTACTCACATAGATCATGATTGGCTGGGCCCGGTGCATGCCGAGCCTTCTGTCACAGCGTTCTCGTGATCTCGTGTTCAGAAGGTGGTTCAGCTCCACGAAGCGATCAAATGATGCTCGGCCGCCATGAGCAAGTCCATTTACACGATAGGTGCCGGACAGAATCGAAACACAGTGGTGCCCGGACAAAACGCAGCAAGCCATCCGGTGGTTGGATAGGTCTGTTCTCAAGCGACCGGACAAGACTCACCTCAAACGGGGAGTTCGGTGTCTGAATTTGAGCTCCAGCTCCCACGATTCTAGCAAGATCTGAAGAGCTGGACAGCTGAAATCCATCGCTTGCGGGGTTCGACACGAGCAGAATGCCATCTGGGACACAGCAACAGGGGCGGCTGGCTCCTCATTCGCCAACGAGTCCAGCCTCGTTCCACAACATCATACGGTTTCGATAAACAACGCACCATTCCTGAAAGCCACGGCATCAAACAGGCGACATCCTCGCGGGTCCTGTCTGATTTTGGTCGGCAGCTGTCCTCCATGGTCCAATGCGCGAGATCGGTGCTGGCACGGGCCCTCGCACACGAAGCAATGGCTGCAGGGGGATATGGGTGTTTGAGGGTCGCGAGTTCAGCTGTGACCTTTCCTTAGCCTTGTCTGAAGTAGCCCTGCGCTACTTAGTGAGAACCTGTCCCATCCCAACAAGCGCCCGGTACGCATGCAAACATCACATCTTCTCGATAACCTTCGAGAGAATCTTTCGGCTACCGCTTCAAGATGGGCTCGGTCGCCATGCTGCTGTATTTTTTCTTGCTGTCCATTAGCCGCGTACTCGCTTGGGGCGAGCATGGTCACCGGACGGTCGGCTATCTCTCACAAATGTACTTTACCACCGAGGCTGAAAACCTGTTCAACAAACTCGTGCAACCCAACGACGATTTCGACATTTCCGACGGGGCCGTGTGGGCAGACAGCTTTGCTACTCAGAGTAAAATGCCCTGGTCCAAGCCATGGCACTACATTGATGCCAAGGACGAACCACCCAAGAAGTGCAAAGTGAATTTCAACGCCGATTGCGATTCTGTAAAGAACTGTGTCGTCGGGGCCATCACAAACTTGGTGAGACCACAGCCAGTCTGAACTGCTCAAGTCTGAGTGCCGGCTAACAGTCTCCTCTGGCGGCTAGACCAAGCAAGTCAACAACCCCAGGTTGAGCACGAAAGACCAGAGCGCCGCCTTGAAGTTCCTCCTCCATTTCCTGGGCGACATTACCCAACCGTTACACACCGAGCAGAAGTGCCGAGGCGGTACGAGACTCATGGTGCAATGGGGTAAAGCGGGCTCCCGCGAGGAAGATCTGCATCAAGTCTGGGACAAGCTCATCATCCAAAAGCTTCGAGATTACAAGAAGCCCAGCGGGAGTGACCCAGACAATGGATACGACAAGAAACTCTCGCTGAAATGGGCTCAGGAGCTCAAGAGCAAGCTTGACGGAGGCATATTTGACCTTTCCGAGGAGTGTACTGACATTAGTAAAGCACAGAAGTGTGCCTTGACGTGGGCGTCTGAGGCGAACAGCTACGTGTGCAGCTATGTCCTCAAGGACGTCGGCACCAACACAGGGCCGGATCCATGCGAGGAGTGCTGTGAGTGGGATTGGCAGGGCCCGGAGGACTTGTCAAAGGAATATTACGAGGGCGCTGTTCCCATCGTCGAGGAGCAGGTCGCCAAAGCGGGATGGAGGCTCGGACAGTGGATCAATGGTTTAGCGGTACAGCGAGTCCAGATGGAAATGGCGGGCGTGGTGTTTGGCGACGATAAGGTCTTGCAGGTCCAGCCGAAGGAGGAAATCTGAATTGTAGAGCTGTACGGAGTGCACAGGAGCACAGAGATAATCGCTGTGAGAGCGGAGAAGGACGCAGTTAGTAAATGCAGGCTGCTGGGACTCTCCGTCTCCAGCCCCCGGCGCTCCCCCGTAACGCCCCGAGCGCCCCCATAACGCCCCCTCCACCCACGCGTGCCACCCATTGACGCCCTCAGTGATCCCCATCTTCACCCGGCGCCCCTTTCGCCAATCATGGACTTGCGTAACGCCGCGTGTTTCGTGTCTCGTGTCGGTCGCATGTCGCCCTTCAATTGTCCCTCAGCCGTCGCTCATTCATCCACATCCGCTCGTTGAACATGGCCTCGTAAGACGATGACGACTTTCCTTGTGTGCTCTTCACCCTCTCTTAGGCTCCAGCATTTCTGTTCACTCCCACCGCCAGCATGGCCGAAGATCCCCAACCTCTGACCCTGAAGGAACGCATCCAAGCACTGAACGCTGCCCATATTGGCCGCATTCCTGGAGAGCCGCCTCGACCCTCGTCTCAACCTCCTCCTATTGCCGCACAGCGTCCCGTGGTGATCAAGCAGCACAGCGTCAACATCCCGCCGGAAAAGGTCAATGGATCAGTCCTTGACTCGAGGCCGGGCAATCTGCCTGCTCCTCCACCTCCCCCTCCCGTCAGAAAGCAACCTCCGCCACTCCCCAGTCGGAATACATCGCGGGAAGAACAGAGGAGGGGTTCGGTAGCGTCGACCCTTTCAAGTGGCACAAATGACACATCTTCCACCAAGACGTCGACCATACGGACCAAGTCGACAGAATCGCTGAACAGAGTCAAAGCCCCAGCATGGGGAGAATGCCAACTGCCCGCTCTGCCGCCCCGAAACACCAACCCACAGGCTGCTACAAGAAAGTCGGACGAGCACCCCGGCTATGCGAATCGAGTCCCCTCGGCCACGGCTGTGGTCACGTCCGCCTTGACCCAAAAGGCCAGACCTGCTCCACCACCTCGACCCTCTCTTCCGCCGAGACGACCTTCAGCCAAACATGAGAATTTTCAGCAAGAGCCTGCTGCGGATGTCCCGATACGGAAAATGCCTCCCATGCCCTCTGCCGAGTCGATAGAGAAGGCAAAGAGGGCTGCTTTCGGTTATAATA
Organism: Cladophialophora carrionii CBS 160.54; assembly: GCF_000365165.1. Taxonomy (NCBI): domain Eukaryota; kingdom Fungi; phylum Ascomycota; class Eurotiomycetes; order Chaetothyriales; family Herpotrichiellaceae; genus Cladophialophora; species Cladophialophora carrionii. The sequence continues at coordinate 2,573,001 of NW_008481831.1, forward strand.
CTCCCAAAGAACAGCAGACCGCTCAGAGACCTGTGGCGGTCAGAGAACCGGTGCAATCGCCGATAAGATTACCTATATCTTTACCTGTGCGACAACCCTCCCTGCCTTGCCAATCGAGGGAAAATACACCGGTCGCACCAAGAGATGCTGAGGTCACTCGACAGCCGCACACTCAGCCAGCTCCCCCTCCCGTTCCGGTTTCTTCGCGACCAGATCTTTCGGCGATACAGGCGACGAAACCAAAGTTTGCCACGCCTTCATCCAATGGTAGTCTGTCGCCAACCGTCGACCTCTGTTTGGTCTGTCGAGACTTTTCAGGACCCGATCACCAAGCCACGCTCTTTCCCAGAACTCAAGTCACTTCTCTCCAGACATTGGCCCAACAGTTGACTGCACCATTTCCGTCGCCAACGGATAAAGCTCGAGCGATCTTTTCGTGGCTGCATCACAACATTGCCTACGATGTCGTCAGCTTCTTCAACAACAACGTGAGAGGCTCCACGCCACAGTCAACTCTGCAGACCGGACTGGCAGTCTGTGAAGGTTACGCCGCCCTGTTCACGAACCTGGCGACCTACGCGGGCCTGGAATCCGTCGTTATTTCAGGCCACGGCAAAGGCTACGGGTTCAGCTCGCTCGCCCCGGGCTCGCCACTCCCACCCTACAATGCGGGCCACGCGTGGAATGCCGTCAGGATCGACAACGGGGAGTGGAAGCTGATCGACGCGTGCTGGGGCGCAGGCCACGTCCAGGGCCCAGGCCAGCCGTACGTCAAGAAATTCCACTCGGAATGCTTCACCATGTCGAACGAGGAGTTTGGCATCAAGCACTTCCCAGGCAACAAGGACCACTTCTTCCTGCCCGGCGGCCGCCGCATGAGCTGGGAAGAGTACATCGTGATTGACCCGGCCAGTTGGCCGGATATGGTCGAGGGACCTACCATCTTCACCAACGCCAAAGAGGACTACTCGATCGGCGAGAAAACCGTGCACCCGCGCGCGCGGAAAATCAACGCGCGCCAGCAGCCCGGGACCGTCGTCCGCTTCCAATTCGGACTGCGCTGCGCGCATTGGACGCTCGAACACCACACGCGCAAGGGCCCGCCCCCGGTCTTCGTCGTCCAGGTCGGCGGAGTCGATGGGCGAAACAAGGATCTGGTCCCGCTGGAGTATTATCCCGGGCCGGCTGGGCAGGGCGGCGATTTGTGGTGCGCGGACATCCCTGCCTGCGACCTAGGCGCGCCGGGCCAGACAGTCACCCTTTTCGCGATCACGAGTTTCGGCAACAGGCAGGACTGTCGTGGGCTCAGCGTCAAAGAGTTCCGCGAGGGAAAGGGCAGGGTCGGAATGGGTTTCACCGGCGTTGCGGCTTGGGATCTTGTGTAAGATTAGATTTTATTATCCATATGCATGGCGTTGGCGGGGGTTATTTGGATCTTGACCATCACATCACATCACATCATGTCACGCCTCGAAGTTAATTACTGTACGCTGCTCAGGGGAAGCATGCGTATCGTGCAATGCAATGCGATGCGATGCAACGCCCTGGCCACGAGAAAGCTTGGGACAAGCCAGGTCCCGGAGGCGATGAGAGAGAGAGAGGGAGAGGGAATTAGGAAAAGGACATGGACATGGACATGGCCATGGACATGGAAAAAAATGACAGAGATACCCACTATTTCGTTCAGGCAGAGGAGTGTCAGAGAATAGACTACTAAGTTGAACAAGCAAGTTTTGTGCAAGAGTCTGAGGGGGAGGGCCGAGGGAGAGAACCGGCGACTCGAATATAGCGAGCGATGTGACTGATGTGTGTCTCTCAGCGTGCTTGAATTAGAACCCCGTCGGTGCCCCTCGTAGAAGGAATACCAGTTCAGCTCATGTCGGACGATCTCTATTCTTTATAAGGGTCCTCTATCCACTAGTCAGTGGTATCGCGGACGAGGCGATGATGCGCTCTATCTCTGCTAACTGAGCCTGAGGGAAGAAATGAGAAGGATATACTCCGTAAAGAGGCGGCTTAATACTATGCTGCGATACAGTGGGGGATACAGATGCAGATAAGTACTGTGTACTTTGTATGCGCTGTGGCAGCAACTCTTACAGCCAAGCAAATATATATATATATATGTATATACTCCGTATCCTGAGGATGTATGCTGTGCTATGCTAATATGATTCGGAGTGCGACTCCAGCTATCGGTGTCGCCGGACCGAGAATACGCTGTACTAATATTCGATCAATGTATAGATAGATGGATGAACACACAGAGGATCCTATCGGATCCGGACACGCACGTCGCAGGGCTCTACACGGCTGGAGCGCTGGACCCCAAGGTTGCTCGAGGACTCCTGGTTGCGAGCTTCGTTCTGAGCTTGAGCTTCAAATTCAGGCGTTGCTCGCCCACTGTGTTGCTCTGCATTTCCCAGCAGCGTGACCGAAACGTTCACGTCGATTTGCATTCTCTGGCTCGGTCTTTGTGTGCGAGTATAGCGTCGCCTCCATAGTTGTTCGTCGTTTCCCTGTTCAGCTCGGTTGGCCATGCGCTAGACGACCACTCTCCGCGCCTTCCACACCCTCCACGCCACGCACCAGCAACAGATGGCGAGGGTGACGCTGGCCGCACAGCCCCATGCCCATGCGCCAAAGCACAGATATCCATGGCATTCTCCCTCCGCCGTGTCTGCCTCTTTGTTGGACGCACTAGAGTACGCGACCGAGTATACGACGCTCCATACTGCGGCGCCACCGGCAGGCATCATTGCCACGACGCCCCAATTTGTCGCGAAGTTCTCGACGCCCCATACCACGGAGATGATGATGGGGACGAGAGAGAAGCAGGCGCCGTAGCCGAGGCCGAGCAGCGCCGACGAGATGAGAAACAAGCTCGGATGAGCCGACACCAAAGGTCGGATGCCTAGGTTCAAAAAGCAGAGTAGAAGGAGGAACGCAGAAGGGATGAGGAGCGAGAGGCGGGAGAAGTGGAACCTGGCGCTGGGCGGAGAGGCTGGGTTTGACGGCGGTGCGAACAGGTCCGATAATGTGCCTGTGAATAAACGGGCAAAGGTTGATGCCAGTGCGATGATAGAGACATGACTGCTTGCTTGTCCTGCGGGTGGAGCAATGATGTTGCCATCGCCATCGACAAAGTTGTAGTCCTTCGGCGTTAATGTCGGGATAATCGTGCCCAGGTTATTGATGTACGCTTCACCTGGACCGGTCACAAGGAAGAATCCGACGGCAAGAAGCCACATTGTACGGTCAGTGAGAAAGGCGTGAGTCGCGTGATTGAGGAGCCAGTACTTTTTCCGGCGGAGGCGGCGCGTCTCTTCGTGTTTCTTGATGAGTTGGGACTCGGACAGGAGGAGGTCGGCTTGCGAGTCGAGGTCGTCGTCCGAGTCGGCTCCGGAGCCGTCGCCTTCTTCCTCGTCGCTACTAATGGTGCCGTAGTTGACTGGCGTCGGCGCACGGGACGTGTCACGGTAGAATTCGCTTTCGTCCAGCAGACCACTCCGCTCGAGGTTTTCGACCCCATGCTCGATGAGTTCCTCTTCGTCCACAATTCGCAATCCCAGCGTGCCCAGTAATCCAACCCCGATCAATGTGCCCGCTAGGAAGACGAAGTATTTGAATACATCCACTTCTCCCTTGTGACCGTTGGGAAGCCTCTCGTACAGTAAATGCGCTCCGACCTGAGATTCCCACATCCCGCTCAATCCGAATGCCGCAATGGGAACGGCAAGCATGAAACCCCTGTATTTTGCGTTGGCGAAGTTCTTCGCACACGTTGCCACGGCCGATAGGTACATGGAGCAAGTGCCTGCGCCAATCAAGACGAAGGCAAGGACCATGACGCCAAAAGGCCATCCATTTCCAGGATGGGTCGCGGCATCTGGGGGCGGACCCGACTTGTATGTATAGGCTGCCAGAAGGTAGCCGGTGCCGAAGAGGATGGAGGAGAGCAAAGAGAGGGGCGGAGGCGAGTAGCGATCGCATATATAGCCGAACAATGGCACCACGAGGTACAAGCCCAGCTCGGCTGAGATTGACACGATGTTGACGCGGAATTGGGTGTAATGCAGGTCTTGCAGGAATCGAGCTCCATAGAGGGAAAAGGATGTGATTGATCCGGCACATAAACTGTAAGACAATCAGCCATGAGTTTTTGCAACAGGCCACTGAAGACGGTGCGAATCGTACCAGCTGAGCACGGCGGAGACGAAGCTCAAGACTCTGATAACCTCCCTGCGCATCCTCATGCGGTCCCGCTCGATGATTTCTTCGGCGACTTGGCCCATGAAGTCGAAGTCGTCGTCTCCAGGTCTGGGACGTGAGCCGCTTGACGAGCGTCGCCTGCGCCTCCGGTTGGCATCAAAGTCCAGAGCATCGATACCCGGGTTCGTAGGCGCCATGTTGTTGCCTGGCCAGGCGCAGCGGCAAACGGGTCAGCCTCCTGCTAGGGAGAGGTTAAGGATAGGGTCTTGATAAGGAATGCGGGCTCATGGCGGAGGCGGTGATATCACCAGCGTGATCGCATCTCCGATAATCATACAGTGTCAGTCCAGTAGAGAACGTGTCTGTGTAAACAGTGTCGCAGCGATGTGTTGTCGGGACTTGCATCGCATTGCCTCCAGTGTTGACCAATGGCCGATGACGCAATCTTACGTGACTGACTGCCGAAATGACTAGAATGTGAGAGTGAAGTGAGTTATTGGTCATTTACTGCTTCACAATGCTTCACCATCTTCTCATGAAGTTTAACTGATACTGTCACTTCTACATCTCTGCCATAAATGTTTCTTTGGAATCTGGACAGTCCTCCTTCCACATGTCTCGGACGGCAGCAATGATCGGCCCGGGCCAGCAACCTGGTCGAATGCACAGTTACGCCCGGACAGTGTGTGCAGATGTTCGACGTCAGCTGCCTTGTCATTAAGGTGAGACTGGGTTTAGCCAGTAATGACTTGCTAGAAGAAACTCGATCATGTTGGTTGCATCCAGTATATAATTAGCACATGCATCCGATGAATCAACGGCAACTCTGCTCTCACTTCAATTTGCCGGAACAGGCTACAGGGATCTGAGATGCCTGACTTGGCGGAAAGGAGATATATCGGGGCACGACGCCAGCCATCAGCTCAAATGCGGCGCGGATGGACAGACTGGTGTTGAACGCCGTTAGCCGACCACTGGTATCTGCGCCGAGACCCCAGAAGGCAGCTCCGACTAACAAGCCGACCGGCGAAGCCAGAGCCACGCCGGCAATGTGCTTGCTTGTGTTGACGAGTTGCTGGGTCGCAGCAGGCTGTGTCATCGGCTGGTGGACACTGGGCAGCTGAAGAAGGTATTTGTGTAAGTCGCTACAGGGTCCATGTCCTCTAGATTCATACCGAGTCCACCGCGTGTTCGAAAAGTCATTGAGCCAGAAGAGCTTCCACTGCCACGACGTGATCCCGACCTCGTCGATCGGGCTATGGTGAAGGCCATCGTTCTGGCTCAGGCTCAAGCAAAGGAGCTGGAACGGGCAGGAAAGACAATGTCGGTCATGAAATGCAAGGATGTCTTCTGGAAAACTCTGAAGACCGGTCGGCTTAGTGCGTCATTCCCTGCTATGACCTTCAGCATACACCAGAGATAGCAGCCGCATCCCGCAAGGTCTTGATGGCGGCAAAAGCAGAGCACACCTTGCGTCTGGAGATGGCGACAGCGGCGACCTGGCACTGCTGGTACTTATGTGGCAATGCGTCCATGCCTCACTCGCCCGGCCGGCGATAGGCTTGGGAGCTCCACGTATCGCGCGCTTCTGGAATGTCAGACCACCTCCAACGGCATGTACACGGCTTGGTGAGTTGGTCTCCGTCCAACTTCTTGATATCTGTATATCTGTTGCCAATTATGACAATTACATCCTCTAGCCCGGCGCCCACGTCCTTTGATGACTTGAGGCATTCCTTGGCCGTGCAAACATTTCGTTGAGCCAGGACTCAGGTCCGAACACGGTCCGTCGCGGATTTGAAGTCTCTTTTCTACACCCCACGACTCGTCGATCACATCGCAGAACTCAAGGGGCAAGAGAGCGCCATGCTCTTAACCCCCTACGAGAGCGCCTGCAGCAACAGATGATCTCTGCGGTCGGTGGAAGTGGGAGTCCTGCACTATCGCCTACTGGGGCAACCGAGTTGTGGCGCACAGAGGTTTGCCAGATGGTGACGTTGCAAGCCAGAAGGAAGGTGAGCGTTCCGTTATCCGTGGAGAAAACCCGGTTGTGGATCTGAATTCCGAGACTTTCACCCAGCGAATATAGAGGCAAGGAGGTGATGATATGATCGTGAAGGGTATCGCGGTGTCCAACCTCCAGTACGGTTCAAGCAGGCACAGTAGCCGTGTCGCCAACATCTGGGGACCGTTCTGACGAACGTCAAAAGCCCGTGTTGTCTGCTCGTGCAGGGATCCATCCAGTCGCCTAGACGGTGGTGTTGCTCTTTGAAACTCCTCTGGCCATCAGGGCGCCTAGTTTTCCAAGGCTCTCCTTGTGCTGGAGGCAACACAAACATGTTAACGAGGCTGTAGATCCTCCCACGGCAGCCGCGCACACGCTTTCGGCCATCACTAGCAGCGCCTCCTTATTAGTTTGGTGTGTTCTCGCCGACTCATTGAACTTCCTGCATCTCTTCCCCTTATCACACTGATTTAGCTGTCATGCCTCCCAACCATTCTCTCCAACTCGGACTCCCTACCTTTCATCCGTGAAGTATCATAACTATCGGGCCACGCCTCGCTCATACCATTACACTACCATCAACCAATATGTCTACCATTTAGTCTTTATCGAGCTCCTCCAAAGCAAGCAGTATACACAGGTTTCAAGACTCAAATTACAGAAAGTCGCTCCCCAATAGCATACGGTTATGTGTGTCCTAGGTTGGGGCGCGCATGTTGATTCCACGCCCCTGAAGCCTCGAGCCTCGCTGCACAAGAGCACTACTTAAAAGTACTTTGGCCGGGGTGGCCTACGGTGGTGCATATAGCGGCTCCGTACCCATCAAGGTTACACTGTATTTCACAGTACGCAGCGCCGTGCACAGCATCAGCTCTCACTTCTGGCGGGCAAGTTGCGTGTCCTGATACGAACACTGGTGGCCATCTGGTCCAAGAACGCGGCATATAACAACTATTGTATATCCGAGACAGGTGCTTTCCTATTCTCAATCTCGGGTGCATCGTGCCTATCTAGGGTATCTACCCACCTACCTAGCGACTGCAGGCCACTTACATAGCTTAGTCCTCGCTGTCGTTGGTGCCTCTCCGCGCCGTAGCGGATGGGCCTGCGAGGGAGTGCCGAACGACGAACCTCGTCAATTTCAGTACAGGGCTTGTACGATTTCCTTGAGCATTCTGACTCATCGCCGTCTAGTATACGTATTACCTACTGGTGGGATACACTTTGTTGTTCCTCCCTGCTGAGGGTGGTGTTCGTGGACGAAATACAGTGGTTTAGTGTGCTGAGGTAGATGGTGTTGTGGATGTCCTAGGTCACGCGATACTTGCATATACTCATAGCCAGTAAAAAAGTGAGCACGTTTGCTCGCACCGTTGTTCATCCCGAGGAGCATGCATTTCTCACCAGTACTGTAACTCTCGACCGATACCTCCCGCTCACCGATTACAGGTTCGAAAGCATTGTTGCGACTTCCCCTTCCAGAACCACTGGCGAGTCCCTGCGAATCTATCATCTATGGTACAAGGTACGGCATGCTGCTCGACCCGGCATTTGCACGCGATCGACCGAAGTGGATGCGAAGACGACGATTTCCTTAACTGTTGCGATAGCGCCTTTACTTTGTGGATTCCCATTCCGGATTCTGTGAGCGCGAGCTTGTTAGAACGATGGACTTCTCCAAGTGGGAAGAAAGGGTACTTACCTTGCGTAGAATGACCAAACCCTCGAGCGTGCTGCTCAAACAGATATATTCCTCGTCCTCCAACTCCGCTCGTTCTCCGTGCGCCAACAACACCGGCGTGCTCTGAGTCTGCCAACCGGTAATCGTTCGTGGTCGACCGGCTTGACCCACAACATCGACCGCTTGACCGACTCGTACATTCACTGTAAGTGGCTTCAAGTCTTCATCGAGAGTCACCAAGAATCTCGGGTACATGGCTGTAACCAGGAAATAGAGGAGGTAATGCGCGTCGCCCAGGATAAACTGTTTCGCATCGATCAGGGAGACAAGCACGGTCAGGAGACCTGCCGCAGCGACTCTTGACAAGACCTGTCGGTCGGTATGGAAAGGGTTGAGTGACATGGTTCCTTTGCCCATGTGGACGAGGCCCTGGGCGATTCGGACCATGAATAGCGAATTCTGATCCCGATGGTAGTAGCTGGCTAACTGTCTCAACAGTTGTGCGAGACGAGCATTGTTCGTCCCAGCTCCGACCAGTCCCATGGCGAAAATGGCGTTGATGGCAACATCATTGTCATTGTCGTGGCTGTAGCGTGACAGGGTGTCGTAGATCTTCATTTGTGGATTGCTGGGACTGATCAAACCCATAGCCAGAGGCACGGCCTTCCGGATGTTAGCCTCGCCGTAGTGCATGAGGTGGCCAAATTGACGGAGAATCATCTCCTGACCGACATCCTCGCCCATGGCGATCAGAGACAGGCCAAGTACAGAGTAGGATTGTACCAGTTGCTCGCCAACATTGTCTTCCTTGTCCTCCAAGTGGTCGTTCAAGAGGTGAAGGAGATCTTGCAGCTTAAGCACAGCTCCCGTACCTGCCCAGGCACAAACCGACGCCAGTGTCGCAGTTGGCAACGACATGGGATGATCAACCGCCTTAAGGATGTCCAGGATCACATCGACCTCCTCTTGCCGGCCAAAATAGAGAAGGGCCAATCCTAACGCCATGAATCTTGCCCACTTATCCTTGAGCTGCTTCTGCCTCACCTCATCCATCATCTGGGTGGCAATGGCCTCGGCGACTTGGTGATTCGAGGATCCCACAAAGATCATACCCAGTGATACAGCAGCCATCGCAGACAATTGCATCTCCAAGCCATTGTCCTCGAGGATGGGCAGTAGATAATCCAACAGGTCCTCTCGATTTGAACCAGCATACGACAACCCCAGACCCATAATGGCAGCCACTCTTATGGAAGGTTTGTTGCTGTTGAGCACATCGTCATCGCTGAGCAGGGAAATGACTGGATCACCCTCCATCCTGACCCCGGAATTGACCACACCATACGCCAGTAGAGCTCCAGCCTTGATGGAGTCCTCGGAAGCCTGTTGAAATCTATCAATGACGTCCAAGCTGCCCTCCACGTCCCATTGCATGAGCATTCCCAGCGAGGCCGTGGCAGACAGCATGCCATCATCTTTCGTCTTCCATACCCACGGTCGTTGCTCGCCTTCTACCAGCATTAGCTTGTCGGTGCCGAATCCTGCGTTGACAAAGGCGTTGACGAAGGCGCTGGCCAGGTTGTGCTTCGCCGAGTCGGCGGCGGCCGAGCTACCGCGACCGCTCTCCAGATGTGTCTTGTAGATATCCTCCGGCACTTTGGGCTCCAGGATGTTGAGCTCTTTAGCCAAGGTCTTGAAGTGGTTGGGCAGCTGTGTGTTTCCTATACACTCAGCAATCTCTTGATCATCCTTGCTGTCGCCGCCCAGCTCTACCGATATGCGCTGTCGGGCGATGAGGAAAGCGAGCTGTTTCTTCAACGCCACATCATCCGTCGACTCCAAGTCTTGCTGGATGAGTTCGTGGTCGTTCAATCTTATTGCAAGGACCATCGCCTGAGCAAGCTTGTTGTACTTAACATAGATGTCGTGAGCGGTTTTCAGGAAAGCGATATCGTCGGGATAGGTGAGCAAGTTGACCATGCTCGTCATGTACAGGCAAACACGGCCGAAAGTATTCTCGTCCAGGAATCGCGTGATCTCCTCGATCATCTCCAGCTCGCTGAGGAGATCCACGGCATCGGCTTCCGCGTTGTGGCTGAGGAAGTAGGGTACCAATGACAAAGCCAGATCCGTCAAGTCGCCGACGTCCTTTTCTTCTGTCAGGCGATTCTGGTATTCTTGACCGATCTCAAGCGCGAGATGTCTGATGTATTCGTGACCCCAGGACCCCAGATCGTCCGACCTGTTCGACAGCAATCTGTATTTCAGGGTCTCCAGCTTCTCTTCATCCCCATATGTCATGCCCAACACCGACAACATATCTGCTAGAGAGTCTTTGTCGGATCCTGCAGACCACTTGTCGTAAAGGGCGGCAATTTCATCGTAGTGAGGGCGGAGGAATTTGAGGGGTTTGGGCACGGCGGTCATGGAGGAAGTCGAGGTCTTGATGAAGTTTTTGATGGCGTCGATTGAAGGCTGGTACAGGGAGGCATCGTCTTCTTTTAATCTCTCGACCAGCATCTCGAGGTCACTCTTGAGTTGTTGATCCTCCTCGCTGAGTTCCTCCTCAGCAACAGGTTCGCCAGGCTTCTTTGGCTCGGCTGCTTTCTCGCCCGTCTTTTCTGTGGCATCGCTCTTCTCTCCATTTGACATGGGAACGTCGTCTGCCTTGCCCTTGCCCTTCTCCGCGGCGGTGGGCTTCTTGTCGTCCTGCGCCATCTTGCACCCGGCCCTTCAGTGGCCAATAAATGTGAGGAAGAGGTAGATGGAGACCAGATCGGAACACGCGAGTAACGAACGGGAATGGTTGAGAAATCAACAATGACTGGGACGCAGAAGAGTGGTTTGCGCAAGTGCTGGATTTTGCGGAGTTGGGAAGCGTCTGTCTGTACCTGGACAATTGGCCGCAGGCGTCAAGAAGCTTACGGAATAGGTGAAAGACGAATTGGTGATCCACCAAAATACTGACCGGCGGGAGCGTGTCTCCGGGGAAGGCGATTTAATGAGGCTGCATCAGGCTGGCACGGCCTTCGGAGATACTGTTTTTCCGGACTCCGAGCCCCGTGCACTCCAACTCTCAGTTTCATGGTTTCGAGGCTCACTTTGCATTGAGGAAATTCCACGCTCACCGACGCTGTGCAGTCCCTCTCTATCTTGCACCGTCGCACCATGCCTCGCGGCATACGCGTCCGCGCGAAAATCAACGTCAGAACAACTCCGCCAGTCCTCCGAACGAAACGAGTCCACCCTGTCAACGGCGACGGGCCTCGACTCTGGAATGCCAAACGACGCATCCAATCCAGCAAAGGGCTCTCCTTCTGGCAAGCCAAGAACTTGGTGAGCAAGGATGAACTACGGCGGCAGACGTGGCCCGGCTCCAAGGCATGGAGACCACTGATCGACAATGAGGAAATAAACATGGAGTGGTGGAAGCTAGACAGCGAGACTCTGCCGCAGTTCATCGAGGCACATCCCAACCTACGGACCCTCTCGCAGGACGTCAAGACCTTCATTCAGCAGGGATCCATCAACCTCAACCGCTCCAACATTCTGCGCATCCTGCTCAACCCCTCGAAATACTTCTCCTTCCCCTACAATGTCCCCCTCAGCATGCGGAAGCAAGTCTATTTGTAAGTTCCGGGCACTCGCTCTGTTATATCATGTCATGTCATGTATTCCCCCATCCCAGTCGTCGGCGTAACCACGATCTGACAGTCTCCCCCCGGCCAGCCCGTCGCCCGAAGACGCCGTCGTCCTCATGCGCACACCCCATCTCGGCCCACGCTACGCTGCCTTCGACGTGCCGCTACACTTCAACAAGCTCGACCTGAAAGCCTACCTCAAGGACGTCTACAACGTCGACGTCCTGCACATCCGCAGCGCGGTCTTCCAGCAGAAGCTCGACCGGAAGGAAGGCCGCGACATGTACTCGCGCGGCCAGGCGTTCCGGCCGGGCAGCAAGAAGAAAATGACATGTCTACTCGCCAAACCCTTCGTCTACCCTGAAGAGCCCGAGAATCTCGATGCGTAAGTTCTCCCACACACCCACTCCAACAGGTCCACCGCCGCCGGGCTGGTAGAACTATCCCAGGTCACAAGCTAACCACACTTGAATACAGCTGGGAGCACAACGAGTACTGGGCCTCGATGAAAGCCATCGTGGAAAAGAACCGCGAGGAGTCCGAATGGGGCATGCACAACCCGAACCAAAAACACAGAAAGGCCATCGCCGTGCAAGCGCAGCAGCTGCTGAAGGGCAAGACGCGGTGGGCGCCCACGTGGCAGAATTTTGCCGACGACTGGCGTGCTATGCGTGGGCTCACCGGAGCGGACTCCACACAGCAGCCGGCGGGAGGGTCGCGGCCGTCTGTATGATAACTGCCTGTCGACCTTGTGTGTGTGTGTGGGTTGTCATGGTCATATTGTACAACACTTCTTACATATCGATGCGTCTAAAAGCATTGCGTAGAGGAATGAGTGGAAGGGGCGATGGTCCTAATGGTGACACCGTCATGGGCTTGCTATAAAACAGAATACAGAAGTGGTCGCTTGCTAAAGGCAACGTTCGACCTGGCGCTCCGCCTAATAAACTCCACGTCATTGCCACACAGCGAGCAGCGAGGGAGAAGGTTATCGTGTATACTACAGTCTGCTCTCCACCTGGGCAATGTATTGATCCGTCGCCCACGTCGAATCCGGCCAGATATGTCTCAACGCCTCGTAGACGTGCCTAGAAGTACAACACGTTAGAAACTCCATGCCACAACTGCAGAAAAAGGGGAGAGATAAAGGGAGACTTACTTGACGTGCACAATCCTCAGCTCGCGCTTCACCTCGTCCGGCACATCCTTGACGTCCTTCTTGTTCCCTACAGGCAACAGCACAGTCTTGACCCCTGCACGATGTGCGCCGATTAACTTCTCCTTGATCCCGCCCACGGGCATGACGCGGCCCCTCAGACTGACTTCACCGGTCATCGCTATCGTCGGTGGCACGGTCTTGCCGCTGAAGAGCGAGATGAGCGCCACCGTATGGGCCAACCCTGCACTGGGTCCGTCTTTGGGCACGGCTCCAGCGGGACAATGTACATGGATCGCGCGTTTTTCCATGATATCCTCGTCTCTGTCATGGGTGAGGCCGAGTTCATAGCTGTGAGCTTTCACCCAACTGAGCGCCACCTCGACACTTTCCTTGAGCACATCGCCCAACTTGCCGGTAAGTTGAACGCGACCCTTTCCAGGCATGTCTGCGACTTCGATGAATAGGATACTGCCCTGACCGCCGCTCGAGTAGGCCACTAGCCCGGTCACGACACCGGGTCGAGATACTTTCTCAGCAATCTCTTCTTCAAATCGCTCGATGCCGAGGATCTCTTCTAGTTCTTCGACCTTCACGACGGGATTGTACTTTGATGTGTCGTTCGCGTCTTGGAGGTCGGCGTACTGAACCGCCTTGAAGCGGCACACACTCCCGATCTCTCTCTCAAGATTCCGCACCCCGGATTCTCGTGTGTACTGGGTTATGATTGCGTCCACAACATCGTCCGGAAGGATGACTTGACCCTCGCCCAGACCATTTGTCCGAATTTGCTTGGGTATGAGGTGCTGTTTGGCGATGTGGCGTTTCTCGACTGTGGTATATCCCGCCAGTCTTATTGTTTCCATACGGTCAAGAAGAGGCGCGGGAATGGTGTCGAGGGAGTTTGCCGTAGCGATGAAGAGGACTTTACTTAAGTCGATGGGAATATTCACGTAGTGGTCGTTGAAGCTGTGGTTCTGCTCCGGATCCAACACCTCGAGCATCGCAGCAGAAGGGTCGCCGTGGAAGTTGTTCGAGGAAATCTTATCAATCTCATCGAGCAGGAAAACAGGGTTCGCCACGCCGACCTTCTTCAACCCAGAGACGATAAGGCCAGGCATGGCAGCGACATAAGTTCGCCTATGCCCGCGGATTTCGGCCTCGTCGCGCACGCCGCCTAGAGAGATCCGGTGGAATTTTCTCCCCAATGACAAGGCGATAGATTTGGCGAGCGAGGTTTTGCCTGTTCCTGGTGGGCCAACCAACAGCAAGATGGGGGATTTGTCCACCATACGCTTAGATTTGAGGACGTGAAGTTTCGCAGTGGCAGCATCACGCTCCTCGTCTGGAATTTGTTCGATTTCTTTGCTGTCTTCGGTGTTGTTCGGAGTGAGCTGCTTGGTCAGGCGAGCGATCTGTTGGTCGACGTCGGCATTAACGGATTGTTTGAGCTTGAGGACAGCGAGGTATTCGAGAAGACGTTTCTTGATCTTCTCGAGGCCATAGTGGTCGTCGTCGAGTTGCTTGCGAGCTCGTTGAAGAGTCTCGACGCCAAGGTGGTCGTCAGTTACTTTTGTCCAAGGGATCTCAGCCAAGTTCTCGACGTAGGTGCGGATGACGCCGTATTCGGCGTTGGCAGGGTTCATCTTCTTGAGCCGTCGCAATTCACGCTCTGCAACCTTATGAGCTTCCGGCGACAGGCCGGCCTCGTTGACCTTCTTCCGGAGCTCATCGACTTCATTGACTTCGTTGTCTTCATCGCCGTCGCCGCGGGTCATGCCTGGCACCCCTGGAGGCGACATACCGTTCAGTCCGGACATTGCCCGCCGGGCTAGTGCTTCCCGCTGCTGTTGGTTCAGGTCATTGATGTCGATTGGAAGGTTGCCGGGGATGGTTGTGGATGTGACGGAAGTGATCTTGATGTTGCCATTAATTCCAGATATCTGCTTGTTAAGTAGAGCTAGCACACGTTCGAGTCTCTCGTGCAGATTCAAAGTGCTGAGTATCCTTAACTTCTCTTCAAAACTTGCTTCGACAATGTCGGTCATGAAGTCGGCCAACTGGCCTGCCTGTGAGAGGTCTTTCTTCGCAATGAACAACTCGAAGCGGCGGACGATCAGCGGGGATAGCACCATTGATGCGGGTCGGAAGAGTGATGAGAGTCGAAGAAGTGTCAAAAGCTCGCGTGATCGTTGCTTTAATCGGGTGAAACTAGCACGGAGGTCTCCGTCGTTGAGGTCGGGTACTTCATCCTCGTAGAAGGTAACTTCAGCCTCGAAATGTGGTCTTTCGTGTCGAACCTTATCTATTCTGAATCTCTGGATACCCTCGACGAGCAGATACGGGTCGGCGTTGGAATTGCCTTGGACACCGATAATCTTTGCCAGCGTGCCATACCCGTAGAGATCCTGTTTTCTTGCCTTGCCTGGATCGATACCGGCGGTGTCATAATCACGGCTGCTCTCCTTCGCAGAACTATCCAGCAGTTCCTTGCCGTCCGGGCTCAGAAAGGGCGAGTTCAACGGGACGCAGCCGATTGGCAATTGAGCCGACCCCGTCCTCGACTTGGTGGCGCGTTGGAACGCCGAGGACAGCAGAAGGGGTATGTCCGCACGACTCGACACTGGGATGCGGAGAGTGACTCCCGGCAAAAGAACGGCGTCTTTCGCGAGAGGAATGAGGGGGATGGTCGCCTTCGCCGTGTAACCCATGATCGCTGGTGTTGGTCACAGTAAGAGTGATGGTCGAGAGGGAGAGTCAGGTGGGGAGCCGCAGGTGTTTATGTGGACTCTGGGGTCGACAGGAGGATTACTGATTCGGGAGTCGCATCGTCAAGTTACTGAATGGTGTCATGGAAGTTGCTGGATGCGCCGAAACTGGCGACGACTGCGCAATCATCGACCTCCGCATGCCGAGGTCCGGCAAGCCGAAGTGATCGACGTGCCACGTGACGGCGGAGAGCCTCTAACCGCTTTCAGCCGTATCTTGAACAATGAATTTTCTAGAGCATGATTCCTGGCAAATACCTCAGAGACGAAGAAGTCACAAATAAAGAACAATGGCGACCCAAGCGGGGATACCAGGAGACAATCCCCCAACCATCTCCAATGAGTCGGGCTTAAATACCACATTCAATGTCGGCAGCAGAAAATCCAAACTGGCGCTCGTGCAGACGGAAATCGTGCTGAGTGCCCTAGCAACGGCGTGTCCAGACTACAGCTATGCGATCAAAGCTCGGGACACAGCAGCCGGAGACGTTGACAAACTGACACCTTTCAAAGACATGCCAGTGAAGAATCTGTGGACCCACGAACTTGAGACTCTCATGGTTGAGGGACAATTGGATTTCCTGGTCCACTCGCTTAAAGGTCCGTCTCACATTCGTGGCATTAGTCTTGTGGAACTAGACTAATAGCTTGCAGATGTCCCGACGCAATTGCCCCCGGGCTGCGAAATAGGAGCTGTAATGACCCGTGAAGATCCTAGAGACGCTTTCGTTCTCAAAGCCGGCCGGAATGTCTGCAACATCCAGGATCTCCCGGCAGGATCAGTGATTGGGACCTCATCGATCCGTCGCACTGCTCAGATAGCACTGAAGCACCCGCATCTGAAGATCTTAGATGTCAGAGGCAATGTGCCCACCCGGCTGGCAAAACTTGATGCTGCAGACGGGCCGTTCGATGCATTGATTCTGGCAGCTGCTGGACTTGTCCGCCTCGACCTCGGCCATCGAATCACCCAGTACCTAGATTCCGGAAATGGCGGAATGCTACATGCAGTTGGACAGGGTGCTATAGGCATTGAAAATAGGTCATCGGACCGTCGGGTACAGCGCATGCTCAACTTGATCAATCACCAACAGACGTATCTCGCTACAGCAGCCGAACGAAGTCTTCTGAGGACCTTGGAGGGAGGTTGCAGTGCCCCGCTAGGTGTTGAGACTACATGGACAGAAGGTGAAAACGGCCACAACGCACTGCTACTGAAAGCCATTGTTGTCAGCACAGATGGCAAGGAGAAAGCGGACGTCGAGATGAAGGAGATTGTGCAAAGTAAAGAAGAGGCGGAGTTATTCGGTGTCAACGTGGCTTCGGAACTGCTTCGCAGAGGTGCAGACAAGATTCTTGCCGAGATCAAGGAGAAGCGGCCAACCACTGTCGCCGATCTTGAAGAGAAATGAATTGAAGGCTTCCACCATTCCTAAACGACAGAGTGAGGTCGTGCAGGACCACCAGCTCAGATGTGGCATTGAATGAACTGCAGGGATCTCGCATCAAGACGCCGACTCTCGTCGCCACTGAGAGGCATCGGGGGGGACTTCCGAATCATCCACGGTTCAAGGTGTTTCCGGCACCCTTGGGATTTGCTTCGACGAACTCATCCCATTCTCTTGCTTTCATCGTGGCAGCATCGACCGCGTCCATATTGTCCTCATCAGGCTCGGGCTGAGGGGCGTCCGCGTTCCCCCCACCGTCAATGATGCCTCCCCTCCGCCGTTCTTCATCCAGATACTCGTCGATACTCATCGTGGGAAGGCTGTGGCCGGGCCTAAACACACCTTGTCGTAGCTGGGTACGCTTATCTGTCAAGGTAAAGGGCTGAAGAGGTTTTCCGCTAGGACTCAGCAAGGGACCTCGTCTTTTCCCAAGTCCCGCCATCGTTGTGGGGCCATCGAGGCGCTCGGAGTAGTTATCAGACCTGCCAGGAGCCCGTTGGTCTGGGAGGACAGGACTGGGTCTGATCGGCTCGGAATCACGCATTTGTGACAAGATATCCATCTCCTGACTAATCATATCGAGAGATGAGAATGTGTTGTTGACCCGGAGTGCTATGTCGGCGAGATGCAGGCTCCGAATGGTTTCATCATCAACATTTGCCTTTTGTGACTCGTTCCTCAAATACTGTCATTGTCAACAGGCTCCCTGTGCCAATGATTAGAGATTCACACACCTGGAGTTTCTGCTTCAAGGATTTTTCCTCTTGGAAGCGCGCAATCTTGATTTTCCGTTTTTCCTCCGCACTGTCTGTACTGACTATCCTAAACGAACTTTTCTGTTCAAGGTATCGCTCATACAGCTCTCGATCCGGAGCTGCCAACAAGCCATATTGGTCTAGCAGGGTCAAGAAGTTTTCGAACAACTCCCCTGCCTCGCGTAATGAAGCCAATCTGTCAACGCCATATGACTTGAGTTTGAACTCCGCGAGGAGACAATCAACCGTTAGATACCTGCATTTCCAATCAGCGATGCAAGTTTCATCACGAGATGGGGACCCATATACTGAAGATCCTGCGTTGAGATGTCCTCCACTTCTTCATTCGTGCTGAATAATGATAACTGCCGGATCAACTGTCGACATCGCTCGAGGCTATGAATGATAGACTGGAGGGTGTCTTTGTACTGCGCAGTCCGGGGATCGAGGCTTTCTAGCTCATCTTGCTGATTGTTCGCTTGCTTGAACAATGCTCCCAAGGACGGTTCAGGATCCTCCGCCATGGTGTGCGCGATGAGTCGACACTTGCTCCGCTTCGTTTTCTGCCCGTGAAAATCAAGTATGTGGATGGTGTGGGTGGCCAATCACTCAGCGCTGTCCGATGCTAAAATTTACCTGCCCTTTCGCAAGATCCAGATACTGTACGGAGTACTCGGTATGAGCTTGTGCACTGAGCGCCACCTGAGCGCGCTCTTCAATTCAAGTTTACTAATCAGGAAGCAGAAGAAGAAGGTACTCCGCGTCGACCAATCAGAATCGACCCGGTGCCAAGCCCCATATTCCATGCGATTGAGTCATCCTCTGAAGACGAATAAAAGGTGCTTGTAACCACGAGTGCTGAGAACATATTTCGCGATTCGAGAACTGAAACTAGAGAACTAGAAGAGAGGAAAGGGTAGTGCACATGGTGGTACCCTCTCTGGCCACCTCTCGGCTCAGCATTCTGTCCTCGCGCACCTCATTCACCTCGCATACTTTTTCAATCCATTTCTTCTCTCCCTCACCATTCACCTCTTCTACCAGATCCGCTCTAGACTGCCATACAGGTCAAGATGACGTCGTCAGTGCACCTGCGAGATGACAGTCTCAACGACGAAATACCCATGGAGAAGAATGCAGGCCTCATCATGGGTGTAGGTCTCCCGTCTTCTCTTCAACATCCCACACTAATCGATCCCGGTAGACGAACAACAGCAGTATTGTTTCCAAGCGAAGTGTAGAGAAGCTTTACCTGCCCCAGCCGCATTTCTACCGCTATTTTGTCCGGAAACCCATACGAAGATCTCCCACCATCAACAGAGGATACTGGCTTCGCATGAGGGCCATTGATTGGGTAGTCAGGCAGTTCCTTGAAAAGGTTTCTGACCAGAAGAAAGTCATCATCAACCTCGGTTGCGGCTAGTGAGTAAGGTTGACTGGTATCTCTGTCCTGCCGGCCTGGATCTGATCTGGTAGTCTAGTGACCCGCTACCGTTTTCATGGATGGCCCATCACAAGGAGTTATGCAACAACACGAAGTTCCTCGATGTAGATTTCGAGGCACTGATGGTCACCAAACGAGAGATCATTCTAAACACACCGCAGATGAAGGAGATGCTGTCTATGACACCCGAGGCTGAACTGGAGAATGGAGTTGTCTTCGACTCGGTAGAGTACAGTGGGATTGGGTGCGACCTGCGGAACTTAACGAGACTAGAGCGATTGATCAAGTCAGTTGTCGACGTCGACCAGAGCCTCATTCTTTGTGTCGCAGAGGTGAGCATCACATACATGTCTACTGAAGACGCCGATGCCTTGATACGATGGACTACCACCTTGTCCCCCGGTAAGCTCCTTTCTACATGGTCATGGACAATGGCTAATCAGGTCAGATGTGACCTTTTGTCTACTGGAACAACAGTCTCCGGATCGACCGGACAACCCTTTCACTGCGACCATGCTGAAGCACTTCGCCAAACTCGGCACCCCACTCCGATCGGTACTAAAGTACCCTGGAAGTCATACCCAAACGCTTCGCTTCCAAGACGCAGGGTTCGCTCATGTCAATATGCAGAACTTGTGGGAACTGTGGGCTGACTCAAGGTTCTTGTCCCCGTCTATAAGAATGTCGCTGGACGAGGTCGAGCCATTCGACGAATGGTAAGTGACATGTCGGATTACCTGATCGCCGCCACTGAATATTGGTTATAGGGAAGAGTTTGCCCTATTCGGGTCGCATTACTGCCTTCTTGTAGCGCAGACAGGAGTTGAACCACTGATTCCAGAGCAACAGAGGGGTTCAAGAAGAGCCTCGATTGACAGCTTAGCATCAGACTTATCAGCAAGGACAGTCTCTCCCCACCGGGAAAACACTCAATGGTTCGCGTACACTTATTCCGCCAACTCCGACAAAGAGGGGAGGACGCATCACGGCTCTGCCTACAAGATCCCTGAGCAAGACGCTCTGGGTTTGCATGGTGGAGTCGGTCCAAAGGGCCGGCTATCGACTACATCAGTCTATACTTTCGCAAATTCCGCAATGCCATACCCTGCAGTACCACCTGAAAACATTGGGGCCAGATGCTGCCACACAATCACAAGCTTTGGTCCTAAGCTGGAAATGAACCTTCTCGTAGGCGGACGAACTTCGCCTTCTACTCCTCTGAAAGACTGCTGGTTACAAATTGGTGGCAGATGGGAAAGAGTCCATGATCTTCCAGAGCCTCGTTTCCGTCACCGGAGTGCGGCCGTGGTACTCCCGCACGATCAGTACGGCGTGGTAGTGTACGGCGGCAAAGTTTCAGAACAAAAGATTGCTGTTGACACTCTGTTATGGGACAAGCACAACGGATGGCAAGTGCTCCGCAATGTCAAAGACGATCCCATGCCGCGGTTTGGAGCATCATTCATGCGCCTGGGGTTCAACCACGGGCTTCTGATGGGCGGTCTGCGTCATGATGGAGTTGTCTGTCAAGGCCTCTGGAAGTGGCGATTGATCATAAGGGACAACAGGGTCATGGGAATCCACTTTAAAACTTCTACAGCCCTGGATGCTTCCGCTGGTATCTGGCCCTGGTTGAGTCGCTTCGGCGCATCGTTCAGCGTCATCAGGGACGAGGTTCTGCTTATCGGTGGAGTCGCAAAGCATGGTTGCATTCCACGAGACTATGAGATACTCTCTATTATTGGCAGCTTTTCCGCCTTCAACGATTACGAGAAGGAAATGGAGCTAAGAGTCGCATGTGTCCTGCCCAGGATCGATCCGAATGTCCCTCGACCTTTCTTGATCGGCCACTCCACCCATTTCACGGCGGAATCAACAACCCTCATTGTCGGAGGTGGAGCGACCTGTTTCAGCTTTGGTGCATATTGGAACCCTGGCTGTTGGCTGCTGCACGACCGTGAAGCAGGTCCGAGCTCGCGCTGGGCTATGATGAAGCCTGAAGCGGTGGTGCCCGCTTCACAATCGCGGACCAACACGGGCAACGGTAATTCATCTCCGACGAACATGGCGTCGGTCGAGCATGTCGATATTCATACCAGTCGCGACTTCGTCCGCATCCTGCAGGACGGCGTGCCCAGAGTACTTGCAGCCCTGGACTTGGGACCGTGCTTATCCCAATGGATGCCGTCTTATCTGCTGGAAAAGATCCCGCCCTCGAAGTCAGTCGTCGTCCATGCAGCTCAAAGTCGAACCATGAATTTCCAACGCAAAGACTTCACCTACGAAGCCACCTCCTTCCACGAGTTCATCAACAAGCTACAATCCGACCCATCTGCACACATGTATCTTCGCTCTATCTCAAGCAGCAACCCGACCACGACGCCTGCCGACTTCACCAGTGACTGGCCTGAGATCTCGGGAGACTTCCACCTCCCAAGTTCGCTCTCCTTTATCAAGGACCACCAACACAGCAGTCCTCTTCGAATCAGCTCCAACGTGAACATGTGGCTCCATTACGACGTCATGGCCAACGTGCTGTTCCAGATCCAGGGCACAAGGAAACTGATCCTCTTCCCACCGAGCGACTTGAAGCACCTATCCTTCCCGTCAGGATCAACGTCCTCAACTATTGATATCTTCCAAGTATCCGAGAGAGTCGGCACGGAAGCAGATTCCGTGCGCCACGTTCCAAACACGCATCCCCAAGTTGCCATCCTAAGGCCTGGCGACGCATTGTACATCCCTCCGCTATGGGCGCACACGGGCACGCCGCAACCAAGTGAAGTGCCAGTATCAACTTCGAACCACAACTCAACCCCGGCGCCAGTCTCAGCCTCGGCCTTGACTTTGAGCTCAACAGCGAATTCCAGCTCCACAGCACCTCATGCAGCCACGACCCGGACGAGCGACAACGACCCGACCGCCTCAAGAATCAATATCGCCCTCAACATCTTCTTCCGCACGCTCTCACCCCACAAGTACGCCACCGGCCGGGACGTCTACGGCAACCGCGACCTTGCCGCGTATGAAGACGGCCGTCGCGACGTCGACAAAATCGTCCGTCGTTTCCAGATGGCTTCCAAACCGAAAGAGAAGAACAAGGAGAAGGAGAAGGGAATGGAGAAATCAACGGATGCAGAAACCGGCCCTTCTCAAACCTTGGCGTCCGCGTCTGCCATAGGAAAGTCCGACGATGATGGAGGACTAGACATGGGCGCCATTCCCAGGGATATGGCCAAGGCTTACCTTGAGAGATTGGCAGGGGAATTGCTGGAACGGGCAGAAAAGCTATAACTTGGCCGCGACTAGACTAGATAAATAGATTAATTCATCGTCTGACTAGGTAGGTGAGTCGTTTGTAGACTGGAGCTACTGTATGAAGAAAATGCGTGGCGATAGTAGACACGCCCTTTAGACCAATCTGGACGAGTCTTGAGAGATTAGCTAGCCGAGTTATTAGAGAGGGCGGAGGAGCTATGACGCGAACACGCGCCACCAGATAGATATGTAGATGGATATGGTAGATGGATACCGTAGGACGGTACGTTGGATAGATCAGTAGATGGATAGATAAATACAGTATGTGTAGATAGATTGATTGTTCGACCGGGTCGATCGGTCGATCGTTCGTAGACTGGACTCGAGCCATAGAGAAAATTGCGTTCACGGTACATAGATATTCCCTCCAGTCCAGTCCATTCCAGTCTAGTCTCGACAAGAGCACGATGAGTATGGCATGGATGTACTGTACTGTAGTATAATCTAGAAGTGTTGCGGTAAGGTTGCGGTAGGGTCGAGCTGAGGGTCGAGCTGAGGGTCGGTGAGGTTTCGTGAGGTTTCGTGAGGTTTCGTGAGGTTTCGTGAGGTTTCGTGAGGTTCGCGTAGAACTTAAGCAGACAAGGTGCTCGTATATCTTCGTACATCACACTTATCCTACCGATCCTACCGGTCCTACCGGTCCTACCGGTCGGGGGGTAAATGCCGCTAATCTATCTATCTAGGTACTGTAATGCTCAATGCTCAATGCTCAATGCTCAATGCTCAATGGTCAATGGTCAACTCCAAAGTGATCTACAGTAATCACAGGTATACGTCAAGGAAGTCCTGATTTATTATCACAGCAGTGCTGGTGATATACTATAGGTTATGTGACAACCCCCCCGGGTCCATATTAACAAGGATCACCACGAAGTACCGAGCACAGAGTAAGCAACTAGGTACAGCGAGAGGTCTAATATACTATTTCCGGCATACTACCTAGAGTGCTCGGATTCTCATTCATCTCGGTCCTTTGTGGGCGACCCCCTAAGGGCTGGGGACCTCTCTTCGAGAATTTCGGACAGTTAGACCGCGTCAACTGGCTAAAGAGGAGGAAAACGGACACGTAAAAGTCAGACTTTGAACACTTTTCATAAACAGTGTAACCGTGTGCTCCGTACTTGCGTGTGTATTCATTAAACGCGTCATCATTAAGGGCCTTCCGTGTCTCTTTGCCGGATATCATTTGCACTGCCAGCACAGAATATTGGTCAAATGTAGCGAAGCATCCCTAGTCCCTGGTCCGTAACCCTAGGTTTAGCCATGGCCCTCGTGGCTGAATCGTAAATCCTGAAGCGAGGAAAGGGCCGTTCCTAGCTGCGTAGCTCCAGGACACCCAGATAGCTCCAGCCAGCAGCAGCAGCAGCACCACCACCACCACCACCACATCAAGTCCGTTCTTGTTGCGGCGTCCAGGCCGAAACAAAGACCCAAGCAGTGACATTGCTTTTGAGGGACTCCTGTGCACCCGTGCTTTTCCTCGCTAGATATACGTGCCCCCGAGAATTTGTTCATAGTCATTTCATCCGGCATGCTTCATATCCAAATCCGTCATACCCCGTGCTTCGTCATTCATCACACTCGTGGCCTCGTGGTAGTATACCATCGTACACCGACGCCATGGTCGATCTCGTAGGCCTCAAAGCCCAAGAAGCTCTGGGCTTTGCGTTGCCGAATATGCAGTCATGGACTGCCTCCATTCAAAGTGTTGGTTAGGAGCGCACGGTCGGCGCCGCCAAACAAACGCAGAGTCGGACTCTAACGTCTCCAATCCTTGAAGCGACCGAGAACTTTGGCAAGCCAGGCCCTTGCCAATACAGCTGCTGCGGATGTGTCACGAGCGTGCATACGGCCTGTTCATGGCGGCAATCTCTCTCGCCACCGTCGCCCATTCCAATTCCCTACATAGCGGTTCTCCACGCTTCTCCTGCTGCTGCTCGTCGAACTTCATCAGCTCGTACACGAAGCGGAGATGTGGTTGGATGATCACGTTCAAACGGCGGGCACGGACGAAGCAACTTGAAAACAACGTCAGCTTCACAAACTGTGGAGGAAAGGAAAGGGTGGGTAAAACTAACTATGCACGCGGAAAACTCAGTCCTTTGGAAGACATGACCTCTGCGATGCAGATTGTGGCGGAGCGGGAGACACCGACGCGGCAATGCACTAGAGTTGCTGTACCGTCGGATTTGCCTCGTCCTGCGTATCGGTCAGTTCGTGGCTTTCAGGAAGGCTCGAGCATGCCGGATGATACTCGAGCAAGGTGTACAACTTACCAATAAACTCTAAGCAGCGCTCCATCTCCAGCGTCAACTCGTCAATCCCATTATCCTGGACTCGATCAACCATGAGGAGGTTTTCCCTCCCCCAGTCCTTGACCTGCTCTTCTGTCCACGATACCGGCTCCCCGACGCTCAGAATCCGCCGGATGCCCAGCAACTTGAGCATTTCCGGATTGTTGGCGTGTGTCAGATTGCCAAGGTACATGTATGGTAGAATCCTGCTAGGTAGACTACCATCCAGTTTAGCTAGCCATGAGGGTGGCTCGACAGTAGCTATCTTTGACACGTCGGCGGTCGGTGCTTCCCGCAGGATGCGCTCTTGAATAGCATTCAACAGAGCCACGTCGGAGGGATACGCGAAGAAGTTTCTTTGTTTCTCACAGTGTAGCCGGATCCAGGCTTCATGCAGGGGCACCCCCTCAGCATACATAAAGTAAGCGACGGCAAGCATGGATGTCTCGGTATACCCGTCAGCACAATGCAAGAGCACACGACGTGGTCGAAGGGTGAACTCGGTCATTTGAATGTCGCCGTCTTCATCCTTGGCTCTGCTGGACGGCTTTTTTGCGTGGGTGAGCTCGTAGAGCCATTTGCACATGCGCAGAATGCCGTCGACTTCGACTTGGGACCACGAGGGTGGTAAAATGCTGCCTGAACTGGGAAAGGCTAGATGGACGGATTCTTCGCCCGGTTCTCGCTCTTCGAGCTGCTTTCGTTTCGCCGTGAGAACTTTCTCATCCGGGAGCGAGGCGTGATCACTAGCTTCAACGTACAGGTCATAAGACGGGTCGTCGACAAGCGATGGGGGATCCGTGAACGGTCCAGGCGAAGGTCCCTGGAAGACGCCTTGAGAAATCTCCGACGCCTTGGACATGGCACACATCTCTTTTCTTTCCTGTTGCAGAAAGTCGAGGGTGTGGGCAGTGTACCGTCCTTGAGAGTCGATCGCGACTAGTTCTGGATGGTCGTGCTCGAAATCTTCGAATGACTGTGTCAACACGAAGGTGTTGAACGTCTCGGGACATTGTCCGCCATTTTCCAGCTCTCTGCGCCATTTCCTCTGTACAGAGGCCGTGCGCTCGGCCACCGACTTGATGATGCGATGATCAGTGTCTTCATCACCATATATCACGATATCCGAGACGAGTGCCATCTTCGCCGCCTGGATGTGGAAGTTGCGGACGGAGAAGCCTTCTCGAGGATCGCATTCGACGAAGCCCCGACCATTGCTGTCAGACAGATTGAGGACTTCATCTGGAGCAAGCGCGCCCTTTATGCGCGAGCGGCTCAAGTCTCCGCCTGCTTTTATTATGGTAATGCCTCGCAGGCATTTGGGAGTCCTTCGCAGCGACTTCTTCCTCGCTACGAAGAAGGCCAGCTGGATATGGTTCTCAGGGTGGAGGCCGTGCAGCCATGGGAAGACAGAGGCAGGGTTCGGCAGGGGTTGAGCGGCGTAGTGGTGGAGGGCGTCGGCGAGTTGGTCAACGGAGATGCCGTAGATCGGTGGAGAGTTGCAGAGTTTCTGGTAGTTGGTGGCAGGATGAAGAAGTGACGTGGGTTTCGGGCCCGCGTTTCGTAGTGGAGGAGAGTTTGGCGGGGTGATCTGTGACTGCGAGGGAACTGGCCCTGGCGGGCAGTAAGGCAGATGTTTGTTGGGGACTGGAGTCGAGGATCGAGTGTTGGTGATAGGAATCGTCGGACCCAGAGGCGGAGGCGTCGACTGTCGGAGCTGAGGGGCCTGTTGAACCACGACTGTGGCCATCTTGAAAGGCGCACTTCAAGTGCCTTGCGGTCGGACTCAATGATGAATGGGTCCTTTTTACAGGCTCATCCTGCGATCAACAGGAGTCCTAGCCGGTCCTGCTGGAGTGCAGGGAGGCGGAAGGGAAGTATTTCAATCGTGCTATGGTCGTAGTGTCGTCAATGCACGGCCAGTCAAGTGATGGTGAGACGAGGGGAAGGTCAGCAAGCCCGTCCAACTTGCTCTCTGAGGCGCCAGATGGAACGTTCACCGAGGTGGGCAGTGCGTCAACGGAGAGGAACAGATTGGTGTCAAGGGAGAATCACGTCGGAGCAAGTATTCAAGGCAGACTCCGGCGGTGCAGGCTTGGGTGCTTATGGGTCCAGATGCTGTTGGCAGCGTCAAGTCAAGTTTCAGCAGTGAAGTTCAAATTGTCACAGATATGAGTAGATTCAAGCGACAATAAGAGTATCAGACTCGAATATCTAGCCGACACAGCAAGTCTGGAGAACATGGAGAAGAGCAGATCCACCGACCTGGAGAGACAGCTGTAGGAATTCCTGAGGGCGGGATCGAAATGGAGGGGGCGATAGCGACCATGGTGGGGCAGGGATTGTTGGAATTGGGCGACCCGGGGCCCCTAGTGGCCCAAGCAGCGGGCCCGCAGTGCTCATGGCGCGGGGCCGACCAGGGTGCGCCCATGCCAATGGCCCACTCACGATAGCTCGTAGACAGAGAACGCGAGGGGCGGTTCGGATGGTGTCAATCGTGGAACCATCACTGGTGGAAGCGCGGGCGATTGGATTCCTTGGGATTGTCGGGCCGGGGGGATCTCCCCAGTCGCAGCTCGCGAGGCAGGCTAAACCAGGCTAACAGAGCACCATGCGTTAGCACAGACTTTGAGAGAAAGAATGTCCTGATGCAGCGAGTGATGACATGAGAATGCCTCTCGGTGACAGCGCAGAGAGGCCGCCTGGACCGGCAAGCGTAGGGCTGCTGCTGCTGCCGGAGATGTCGAACAGCCAACGTAGGACACACAGGCGTGGAGAGCGCAGACTCTACTGCGTACTGAGTACGGCACAGGCACGCGCCAAGAGCCCAATGCTGGCAACTCGACACGCCACCAACGCTGCAGTGGAGCGGCAGTCATTGGTAGACGACGGTGCTTGACTGGCGGCAACTCTGATCGCACAACCCTACAGGAAGAAGGACCCTGTTCAAACCATTGGGAGGTCGATCGCCGCCTGTTGCATATAGTTTGCCGAGGGTGCGAGGGTCCATTGTCATGGTGAGAGGCCGGCGAGGGGTCATGCCATGGTGCGTAAGAGCGACAGAAAATATGGGATGAAATCTGGGATGAAATCTGGGGATCCTCTCACGAGACGATGGCTGAGTCGCCCATCCGTCATCCGCGATGCTCTGATCTGACACGCATGGCATGCGACTGTGGTGAAAATGAGGGGCACGCGCTGAGTAGTGGAGCGGCTACGACTGCAGTGTATTATCTGGGTATACGTCGACGAGCTACTGGCAGAGGAAGGCGAACACATGCAGCAGTGGAAAACGTGTGATTTTCTCCCGGCGAGGGAGATTGTGAAAACATTTGTGATCTCTTCAGCGAGTGTCGATCAGAGCGGCCGAGATGGTGGCAGCCCCCGTCTCGCATCTGTCCATTCTCCTGTGCTCGATGATCTTCGATCGTGGGAAGTGATCGCCCACCCCCCTCTGCATGACCCTGGCTCTTCTCTTTGCCCATCCCGTTCTTGCATCAGTCTTTGCAGCGCGGTTGCACAAAGTCGCTTCCATCGTGATCACCGTTGGATGGCGCAATCTCTCGTATACTGCATCCAGGCTTCGTGTGGGAAGAGGATTCCGCTAAACGTGGCTGTCGTGTGAGAACCACAAGCACATGCAACTCGTAGTCGTGGTGCGTAATAGATGTGTGACCCCCAAACTTGCTTTGATTTACCCGTCGCAAAGTAAGCAAAGTCCGAGTGCCGCGAGGGAGTGGACTCGTCCGCAGGAAGACGGCGCTTCCCCGGTCGCATCGCAAAATGCGGGGGTCGGCTACCTTTTCATGAGGCTTGCAAACAGAAGAGAGATGTGATGCTGCTGTCCTTTGCGTCGGAGTTGTACTCCTTGCACCCGCCAACCGAGACTGCAAATTCTTCTGCCGCTTTCGATGCGATAGCCCACGAATACGCCCATTCCCTCTGTTCACCGTTGAAGGATAGCAGCGGAATCGTTGACTGAGCCGAGCGCACTTGTTTTCCGCTCATCGCTTCCACGAAAGGGATGACAAGCGACGCTGGAAACGCTCTGTGCTCGGCCTTCATCAGCAGCGCAATCTCCTCATCCGCAGTGAGTGTTCCGTCTTCAGCCAAGTCGACCTTCGCCGTCGCCCTATCAGGCATCTCCCCTTTCTCGTCCATCATGAACTCCTCCGGCGATTGTGCCAACTCACGGTGCACCGTGAGGACTGATGACCCGTCCTTGAGCATGAAGGTCGGGTACATCATGTAATAACCCCGCACCTGCATCATTTCGAGCACAGGCTGAAGCCAGCTCGGAAACTCGTGAGATAATCTAGGGGACGATGGTGTTTTCTGTCCAAGTTCTGGGTCCAAGAGGAGACGGTAGGATAGGAAGGTGTGCAGTTCAACCCACCGATCTCCGAAAATCAGCGCCGCACTCGAGGTTGGCGCTTGCCACAAGACACATGGCTCGGCAAGATGGGATGCATATGGCGCCTTTGTCTCCAAGTCGGGCGCGGCAGGTGGCAAGTCCAGCGAGATACCCATCAGATGCTCGGTCAAATCTGGGTTTCCTGTACCGTGCTTGTACTCGAGTACGGAGTACATTAGGAATTGGAAATAATTCGGGGAGAGCTCGATATTCGGCGAGAGCAGTAGAACATGGCTAGTGCGAGGTGCTAGTGGATAGAAAGATTCTATCGTTCGCATCGACGCCTGTACGGGCGACATGAGCCGCGCGTCAAGCCTATGCCTAACCACCAGTCTGCTCTCGCTGCCTGTACCATCAGCTGGCCATCGAAAATTTGCCAAGTACCTCGCCAGGAATGAGTCAACATTGGTGGGGAGCTCAACTGTCAGCCTGGGGAGGGTCCATCCCGTATAGTCAGCGTCCTTGATAGATCGTAGAAGTCGCATAAGGGACGCCGAGGATTCTTGTTGAGCCTGGATGACAATGTCAAACTGGATCTTATTGAAATGCGACAGCGAGTTGGTGTCCAACGCTGAGATCCAGGACAGGCTCTGCAAACCGCCGCTCGGCAGGTCGACCAGAGTAAGATCCAATGACGATGTCTTGTCTCTTATGGCGTTGAGGAATTGATCCTCGTCGCTGCCCATGATTACGACTGCATGTAGCCGCAGCGCGGAATGGATATGTCCCAAGCTCGCTCTGGCACTAACGTCCAATCTCGCCGTAGATGATCGAATCGGATAGTCAGGGCGGGCATCATGCAGGTATATGTCACATGCTGACTCCGTGATGCCATTTAACTCCCGAATCTCTTTCCAGCTAGCAGCATGACGGCCCATAAACGCTAGATGGACTCGAGTTTTGTTATACTGCCCCATCGAACACGCGATAGGTAGCAAATGGGGTACGCTTTTCAAGTCGCTGACCGCAAAGAGAACATTGCCTCTGGGATCCTGGGTCCACGTATGCGGTTCCACCGTACTGGCAAGTCCATAGAATTTGATGGGGCCTTCATATACATCTCCAATCTGGACCTCGTCTTGAGATTCGCTTTCGTGCGCAACGGGTGCGCCTCCACCGAGTCGGCCATAGCGGCGATCATAACGTTCCGAGACAGGAGGGAGGTCCGTAGGCATATGCTTGAAGAAGAGGTACAGGAGCCATCCCGCGAGCAGGACAAGGATTATGCGCCTGCGACGAAATGACTTCCACCGACCGACGAGCAGGTTGTAAGTGTTGGAGCGGCGCAGAGTGAAGCTCTCGGGTCGGTCATGGTCTCTACCCACTGTATGAAAGCGGCTCCTGGCAGCCATGCAAGCTGAGCCGCCGGGAAAGAGCGGTTCACATTGAAACGCAACGCGATATCTGAACGTGAAATGAGCAACGATGCACGATCCAGATTCGCGTCATGCGTCAGTGGTGCGGAGTACAGGAGTACGGAGTACGAGGCGGCCAAAGATGCAGGGATACCTACTGGCACGTGACTGGATATGGAGTACTCCGTGCTCGAGGGGAAGGCCTTGGATCTATCCCGGGAGATGTAAAAGTCGATGGCTCAGCTGTTCAAATGCTATTCCCAAGAGGTGGTACTGGAGCTTGAAGAGAAAGAGGTGAATTTCATCAACCATATTCCCCCCAGACAGATATGAACCATGGTACTCCGTATAACGACGAACAAAAGCTTGTGTCCGAGGCGATCGAGCGCTTCTGTACACAAGGGACAAAGTGATACCAAGGAAGACGTATCACGTATTGCGCAGTCTCGAACAAGTCAGAATGCTACCTTGGAGTGATCCTAGCATGTCCTCCTGGGCGTCTCGGATTCCTCTTCCCTCGCTTTTCCTTTCCGCCGTTGGAAGTATTCTCTCTTTCAGCCGGATTGAGTAGATAGTCCATGGCTCAAGAGACGTCCCTACAATCTCGCCAAAGTATTGAGTCTAGAAACTGTCCACGCCACAATCACCCGTGGTCATCATAGCATGAAGCCCGCCATACAGCCATGCTCAGCGCAAGAAGCCCGGGAAAGATTGATGTATGACAACAGCCTCAGTAAGGGCGAGACAGCACACAGAATGCAGCGCTCGTTACTTCTCTTGCCTCGGAAAGCGTAACACGACCAAAATAGCTCGTACCTCGTACTGGATCATAATTGATTGACGAGGTGACTGCGGCGGGAGAAAGGACCAGCAATGGACAAAATCCTGCCAAGCGAAGCGGAACGTCGGTGGATTCGCAGCTCCAATCCAATGCAGCACGATCGATCTCGACTCTGATCATCCCACCTCTCCTCAGTAACACAAACACGTCTCCTTCGAAGCGCTAACGCGTCGTCACTGGCGGTGGGCAGGTCTCCTTTGAGGCCATGCGAGGATTATGGACTCAAGCTTCCCGACCTAGACTGACGGCCGTCTCTCATCATCTCTCGTGTGTCGACTCTTTCAGTTCCACACTCGTCCGCAAGACTACGACCAGACCTCCGAGGCGCCGACCGAGCTTCGCTGAGCACGTATTCACCCTGCTTCTGACTCCCGTCCTCGCCGCTGCTCTATTTGTGGACACGAGCTGGAAGGCAAAACAAAGAAGAGACTGGGATGACAAACTTGCTGCGATCAACCATGAGATATCTCAATTGAGGGAGCAGGAGCAACGGCTTCGGAGCTCCCTCCAGCTCCGGGACATCCACTATGGACTCTATCAACAGCGGAGGAGTTATGCCACGGCGGCGTATGCACAGGTGGAAGTTGAGGATGAACAGATCCTCAGCGAAATTGAGATGCCAACATGGGAGGAAGGCATTTCCATCGAAGACGAGGTCCCTGCGGACGAGAATCCACGAATACGGGAGGTACTCTCTGCCAAAGAATTCTCGCCGGAGCAGTTATCCAATTTCCACCGCTATCATCGCCTGAATGCAGTCACTCTGGCTCTAAGGATGCTCCTACATCTCCGCATTGGCCCCAACCCGTTCTACTCGATAACTCCCGAGGACGACCCAGTCGACATTGCGGCCCTCGATAGCCTCGATCCTTCCAGCAGGGTTAGTCTTCCCACAGATACGGATCGCTTAGTTCAGATGTTGGCTTTGACCCGCAAGCAGATGCGTTCCCTCCGGAAGCTCGACGACCTTTTCTACGCGGCCCCTCAGATCCAAGCGCAGGCAAACCGAGGCGCTCTTCACCGAACAATCCAAGATTTGACAGTGGAGTTCGACGCTGGAAATGTCTCGCTTCCGGGGTTGATAGACGGGTATGGAAAGGCCATCCTTCGAAGCAAAGAAGTGCCTTCCATATCTGTCTATGTCATGCTCATCCGCTCGCTGTCCAAGGTAGGGAGCTATAGCCTTGCCTACCACGCCGCTGCTGCTATGAAGAATAGTACGCTGCCGCTTTCGGACCCTGCCATCTTTTACATGCTCTTGCAGATTGGAAGAGCCTGCGACTCGCGGTCACTGAATAACTTGCTGCACTATATCGCAAACTCTGATAACCCGCTGAATCTTATCCACAAGTGGGAGAAAGCACGTGTCCATGGACTGGACTTGCCCGTGCCAGCCACATTGAATCCGAGGCTTCTGATGGCTCTGGTCTATGTTGCCCTGAGATGTGAACAGCCTGACCGAGCGGAGGCATGGCTAAGCCTGCTCCGGGAGGCCGACTACGGCAGCCTGTGGAAAGACGACTTGTTCAGGAGCTTCCTCGCTTACCACTCGCAGCACGGCAATTGGGAAGAAGGCAAAAAATGGATACAACGATCCGTCAACCACGCATTATCAATTGCGAATCAGTCGATTGATCGCCTGGCCCGCGTGATATACCGCATGCTAGATTTGTGTGTGCGTTGCCGCAAACTCGCCGAATACACAGCCATTCTCGACGCGGCCGTGGAATCCGGGATTGGCCCTCCGCCCGTGCAAAAGTCACAGAACGACTATAGGAAGTTTCATCCTAGGACACGCAGTATCCTCCTCGAGTGGGAAGCTTTGCCTCTTCCAGACAATACCGAAGCATGCCCTGTCATAGACAAAGCCAAATCTTTTCAGTATGCATGCAGGTCTCTGCTTGAGCAACTTTGCCAGACACCGCCAGCTAGAGCAACGAAGCGGCAGGGAGATGCTGATGAAGATCTCGTCCTCATGGCGAGCACCGCTTCCAATCCCAACCAGCGCTACGCTGTGCGAAGGCGAGGACAAGACGCTGTGCAC
The DNA here is from genome assembly GCF_000365165.1 of Cladophialophora carrionii CBS 160.54. Classification (NCBI taxonomy): domain Eukaryota; kingdom Fungi; phylum Ascomycota; class Eurotiomycetes; order Chaetothyriales; family Herpotrichiellaceae; genus Cladophialophora; species Cladophialophora carrionii. The sequence continues at coordinate 2,606,377 of NW_008481831.1, forward strand.
TCAAACAACGCCAGTGCACTCGTTCCGGCGGAACTTGAAAAACTACAAAGCAAGCTCGCCGAGCAAGATGTCCTCATCTCCGAGATGAAAGCCAGACTAGATCTTGCTCTCCTACGCCAGACATCACATGAGAAGGAAGCAGCTGGAAGGCAAGAACGATGGATTCAGAGCGCCGCCCGTGTGGCCCAAGAAGTGCGTGAAACCAAGGAAGGCTTTGAAAAATTGCAAGGCAGATTTGAGGCACAAGAAGCCATCATTCTACAGTTGAAAGTCAGATCGGCTCTTGCGGCCAGCCGTCAACAGTCCTGGCTAGAAGATGACAGTGAAAGGTCACAAAAATGGACTGAGAGCACAGTTCAGATGACAGAACAACTTCAAGAGCTGAAAGACGGGTTTCAGAAGTTGCAAAGCCTTAACGAGATGTATGAGCAGGACCGTGTACAGACTCGTCAAGAGATCGCGGAGTTGAAGGCGGCTGCTAGACTCGTGAACGAGCAATCGCAAGGCAGCCAAGATCAAGCGCCTACAACAGGCACAGTCCATTACATGCTCCAGAATGGCGCTTCAGCACGAAGCGAAGCGGCGAAGAAACACGAGAGCTCAAAGCCGATTGATGTTCCACCAACGAAGACCCTTCCTCGAGACAACGGTCCCTCGGTATCCTCAAGCAAAGCGACAAGACAAGCCCTGAAGGCGCAGCAAAAGCAAACCCCCATGTCCCAACCACAGGAAAGCAGCGGCATAGATATGAATGATCTCCCAGCAGATGAAGACACTCTACGCACGACGGTGACAACGCCGAAAGAAGCGGGCAAAATGACCAAGTCGGCCCGATTACAGTACGAGTCAAACACCGCAAAGGCGGAACAGAACCCAACAGGAGGCCCGCCGTCCACGGAAAAAGCAAAGTCCCAGGACACGAGGAAATCCCCGTCAAGAAGAGCACAATCGACTCTACCATCACGAATTAGAAAAGAAACCATTTCGCCGTCCATCCTATTGCAACCCCCCTCCGAGGCGGACGTCAGAGATAGCACGACAAGCACAGATGGCCCACCACACGACGACAACACTCCGACCATCACCAAGATTTTCCATACAGGTGCCAAACAGTGGCAGCAGAGGACACCCTCGAACAACAGTCCAGATAGATTGGTCCGGTTTGGGAGCAGGAGGGTGCGGCTCAATGCTCGTATAAAACCGAGCCTGGATACTCGTACAGTCCAGCCCGACTGAGGAGAAGACGCATTTATAACAAGCTCGACGTCTAGGATATAAGATGGACGACCCTCACTGGCGATCCTCTACTGGTGATCAGGTTACGATGTATGGTCCATATTTCTCAACTGTACGGAGTACTGTGTATGAATGCAATAGATGATGATGATGATGATGCCGAGATCCTTCAACCCTCGATCTTGGCCATGTTGGTATTTCGCACATTTGGAGACGGTGAGTCCTCCGTTTCCCCTTGTCAGCGTGCTCGCGTGGTACAGTGGCAGATGGAAGATCACCACGCGCGTTGACCTCCTTGGGGGGTTTTATAGCTACCGCTTCGGCGCAAAAGGAGGGTAATGATGGATGGATGTGCACGAACAGAACTACAGTAACCGTGAGTAGTCTCCGTCCAATATACTCCGTACTCTGTACTGTGTCAACATAATCATGACTGAAAGCAGTTAAAAATACATCATGGCGCGGATGTACACTGTGCGGAGTATTCATGTACGCATGCACGATAGTAATCTAATCGCGCCATATTGAGTCCCGCGTAGCCTGCTTGGCTAATACATAAACTCGTTGATTAGTTGCAACTGCTTCGCCACGGCATGAATGCCGGGAGTACTCGTACAAGCATTTGTCGGCTGATGCTATTTACGCGTGTTACGTTGAGACGAGACAAGGAAATTGCTTCGGTGGAGATCGTCGTCCCTCGATCCTCAATCCTGCCGCTGGACGTCCGTTGCTGCCGTGCCGTGCCGTGCAGTACAGTACAAACCCATGCTATGGAAAGCTGCAATTCGAAGTGGACTGATGACCTGACGATAGATGCTGCCTCTGTCGAATGGACCTCTCTAACCCGCTTGCTGTGACATGTGCCGACAGAGTCAGTGTTCCTTTTCACCGAGCCATGTTCATCGGATCAAGAAGCGGAACATAACAGGTATCCAGACATCCAATTCAGGTTTGTGTCGTGAGAGCGTCTCAAACAGGTGGACATGAGTGTCAAAAAGCGTCCTGTCCTGTCCCGATGAACGCCACCAGCCAAGAAGATAGGCTATGCAAAGTCTCTATTTCTCGCGATCCCCAAGGCCTCTCATTTCTCAACGAGGACTTTCAAGGCCTGAACGCCGATTCCGAATAATTCTGGCTCCTTCGTCTTCTTTAACGCATTCTTTAACTTGTCAATCTCGTCTTTCTTTTTGAACGCGTCTCGAGCCCGTAACGCCAAGTTCTTGTTTTGGGCATCTTCTTCGTCACAGCAGACCATGTTCCTGACGATGACCAGACCCCGATGCACCACTCCAGTATCCTCGTCCTGGCACAGCTCTAATAATATCTCTGGAGCACGTTTCAGGTCGAGGATGGCCGCTATGACAGTCGCGTACTGTTCGGTCAGCATCGCTAATGCCCCGCCAGCAGCTCGTCTGGTTGGTAAGTCCTCTACATCCGCCATCGCGACGAGAATGTGCAGTCTCTGAGCTGCTCGTTTTGTGCCATCCGCAAACTTTTCTGCGCCCGTGGGTATCACAGTCAAATTACAGATCAATTCGCAGGCAGCGCGGCGAATAAGCTCGTTGTTTCCAAGCAACAGATTTTCGACTTCGTCCCAAGCAGATTTGGTGATAAAGGATGCGGCATTGGGATTCGGAGCGGATGCCAGGTTCGTCAGAGCCAGTAGACTTTCGAATACTGGGAGGAGATCGCGAGGCTGGTCGCTCAGGACTTCGCCACTTGGTGGCTTCAACAGCGCCACAAGGGGAGGAATGGCGTCGGTAATGTCGGGCGTGGATCCTCCCGGAAAGATGTGTGCTGGGTTCAGCGAGATCAGAATCCTGGCCAAAGCGTGAGCAGCATCGGTGTTTTGCTGAGAGCTGACTTCTGCTTTTAGGCTGCGCTGCGCATGCAACACCAGCAGCTTGACAGCCCCTTGTTGAGCAAGCTTGCCGCGGTCTTTTGGATTCTTCGACAGCGACAGAAGGATCTTATCACTTAGCTGCGCCGTAGCCGGAGATCGACCTCTGTTTAATCTCGTTAGTGACGCAACAGTTCCAGCCTCCACCACTGCAGAGCACCGTGCTCGTACATGTTCGTCGTTCTCCAGCAGACTTGGTTCAACGGGTTTCGTGGCATTTGCGTATGCTTTGAGCTGTGAAATCTTCTTCTGCTCTTCCGACAGGGTCGGCGAATATTGTGTCAGATTGGAGATGATACTTAGTCCACCAACCACAACCTCGGGGGAGTCGTGATGTTCATCGAGAGTGTCGAGAAGAGCTTTCAGGAATTTTCGGTCCTTGGCCAGTGATTCTTTGACCTCGGACTTCAGAGATGTATACGCAAGGCCTTCAATCGAGTCAGAAACAGTCTTTCCTTCTTCAACAACGGCAAGGGAGTTCTTGAAAAGATCAACAAGTTCACTAACATCATCATCCGCCTTGTCGGCTCTCTGGTTCCCGGTTTTGACACCCAGCCCCGACGTTCGCAGCTTCGCCAACACGGTGGCTGCCACAGATGGCTGTTTGCCAGTACCGTTGCTGACCTTTTCTGATAGCCAGCTCGCACAGTATTGCGCAATTGCTGCCCGGCACGCTCCGTCTATGCAAGCCGCATTGAGGAGGTTGAGGAAGGCGTCATGGACGATTGGACTGCTGAATTTTCTGTCCAGAAGAGGCATTGTCGAAGCAAGAAAGCCATCAGTCAAGAATAGCTGCGCCACCAGGTGAGGGATGACCGGAAAGAGGTGTGCTGAGCCTGAGAAAGCAAGGACCAGGTCATCGCCCTTTCTGCGTTCAACGTGCGATCGGACATATTTGGCGAGATATTCTTGACCGGTAGATTCGGCAGCCTCGAAGTATTTGGAAAGGACGAGAGTTGCCTGACCCCGGACATCGGCTGGCAGCCTCAAGTCCAAGGAGCCCATCACAGCCTCGAATGCTTCCTCGTCGACGAAAGTGTGCAGCCTCTGAGTATCCGCGATGAGCAAGAGCGCGATGCCTTTGAGGGCACGGCCGTCGTGATCATGGCCGGTCTCCATCAGCTTTGCAAGGAAGAGCTGGAACAGATCGTCTTCCACGCGAAGTCTGACGTCCTCCGTCGGCCACAGTTTGTCATCCAGCACGATGGATCGGAGACAGTTGGCAGCGTCATCGCCTCGCTCATAAACATTGTCAAAGAAGGACGTCGTCGATGCTTGGAGCTCAGCCGCGAGATACTCACGGACCGCTGGACTCTGCCGGGCTAACTCGGCAACAATAAAATCTTGAGCATCCGACATGGTAGATTGGCGACACTCCAGCAGGATTTGCATGCACTCGAGAGCGACGGGGGCGGCATTGGCAGCTTCAGGCCCCTTCAAGTACTTGACGGCTTCATCTCCGGCCGGGTTGTTGTGGTACAGGGCATACCTTCTGACCAGATCCAGAAGTGGCGAATTCAGCTGGTCATCATTGTGAATCGTCAGGAAGGCGGCCTGAACATCTGGATTGGCATGACCCAGAGCAGCGGCCTCCCTCAACTTTCTCGACGCTTGCTAGAGAAACCGTCAATAGCTGGCTCCAGGACTATGTCGTAGAGAGCCACATACCACTTTGTCACCGACTTTGAAGAGTTCGACGGCTTCATTGGCCAGCAGCGAAGCACGTTGGGAATCGCGTTCTTCGGATAATTTTCGGTTCATCCGCTGGGCTGCGACCTTGATTGAAGAAGACATTGTTGTAATGCTTCGGGACAGGCGGTGGCGGGAGAAAGAAAAGTTAAGAGTCCTCGGGCAGAGGCAGCAGTGAATAAGGTCTGATGCTCGAGGGAGAGGCCGGCGGTAATGAGAGGTCGAGGTCGGGTGACGTGAGATCAAAGAGTGCAGGCCATGATTTTTATCGGTGGTTGGCAAGAGGCAGTCGGCGGGAGGGCGGGAGGGCGGGAGGTTGATTTCTCAGGCAATTCGGCGGCAAAGAAGCGAGGAGAACAGGTGCGAGATGGTCAGCTGATGAAAGGTGCTTGTTGATAGTTGCAGGCGTATGTAGGCAGTTGGACGTGGGTGTTGACCGACGACGCGAGCCGAGTCGAGTCGAGTCGAGGCGAGACGGCCGTACGAGGCGAAGGAAGAGAAAGCGTAGGGCTGTTCGCACTCGAGATGTCGCGATAGCAAATGGCGACACGAGGTGCTGATACTATTGGATGGGGAGGCAGCGGAATAGCGAGTGGAATTTGCTTCTTGTGGCCAAAAGAGAGGAATGAGCCAGAACTCGCGGCAGCGCTGGTGAGAAGAGATGCAAACGACCACGTGGGATGCAAAATCTGGCTCCACTACAAGGTACAAGGCCGCCCTTTCACGACGCAGCAGACTGCGAAAGAACCAGGATTGGCAAGCACCGCAGGTATAAGAACGCCATAAAAAGGGAGAAAATCCACGGCCTGGGGAAGTCAAATCGAAAGTCTCGCCGCCGGACGGAGATTAACATGTGCTCCATTCTGACTTCTGACTCACTCGACCGTCAAATTGTACCGACATGTACACGGCATTCTGCAGCATTGACTTTGTACTGTGAAATTTTGGGAGTGATTGCCGATGGATTGGCTGACGGGAATCTTGCACAGCGAGGACGTCTGGCGGATGCCTAGCACATGCCACGGTTGAGATGCTCACCACTTTCCACTTAACCTTCACGGTCTGAATTCACACCCAGCAGTGCACCCACGTTCGTGGTTGGATGGTTGAGACTTGAACCGACAAGAAACATCTTCATGATCCCTACGAGCAGGACGTGACAGCGCAGGTTGCCTATCAATGCCTATCAATGCCTATCTGGAAGATCATCAGGCGCCTAAAATAGCATCTGGCAGTGCCCAAAGGGTCCGCTTGGGCACTATCAATAGGGGGCACGGCTGCCTGTCCACTGCAGCCCGGAGAGGGTTAACGCCTAAGTTGCTCTCTTCAGTGAGGCTCATGCTTCGCTGTGGCTAATGATTGACACGGAGCGAGGCCTGCAGATTGTCATTCGAAGCATCACTTTTTGCACAAAGGCAACAACAGAAATCAAAGTTCAACGGGGGATGAAGTTTGCCGCCCTCTCAGAGCAGCCTCTCACCTCATTACCCGTCCCTCACCAACGACAGTTTTGCCGTGATCCTGTCACGAGCGCCCGCCACCTGATTGCGTTGATCTCTAATTTCCTCTGCTTCCATCATGAACGCCGTCGATGCTTCCGAGCACTATGACAAGCCGTCTCACTGTAAGTCACATCCCAAGAGTCCAGACTATGCCTCATCCCGCAAGTTTTGCCGCTCCTCGCAGGTTCCAGACCGACAAGATCTCTCTCCTCTGTTAGCGGCCAATCACCATCTGCATCTTGATCGCCATATCAGATGGCACAAGGCTCTGCCATCCCACCACACACGCGAGGCTGCCGCTGACGCTAACACCGACCAGCAACAGAACAGTCGCCCTCACTGTTGACGATCATTCTCGACACCAACCCGGCAGCATGGTCGTTGCTGTCGTCGACGCTTCCTCTATCAAGCGCCGTCGCCGATCTCCTAGTCTTCATCAACGCCCACCTAGCGGCAAACTATACCAACAAGGTCGCCGTCATCGCCTCCCATTGCGACAAGGCACAATGGCTCTACCCGTCGCCAACAGAACAAAAGCTCCCCCGGTCGGCAGCAGACCGACATCACGCAAAGCGTCAGTCCCAAGCAGGAGACCAACTGCGGGACGCCAACCTCTCAGACTCGGCGAAGAGACTTAAATTAAACGGCCCCTCATCCGATACCACAAGTATCCGACTCAACGTGAAGCCGCCCTCGTCCTCGGTCCACAGCGGCAGCAAGTACCGCCCCTTCCGCCTCGTCGAGGAAGAGCTCCTCCACAACCTGACGCTCCTCCTCTCGTCGACATCCCCAGAAGCCATCACCGCAAGCACGTCGACCATGATCGCCGGCGCCCTCACCCTCGCCTTATCCTACACCAACAGGGAATCCATCCTCGTCTCCGAATCCCTGATCGGCACATCCCTCAACACAGGCAACGCGGACGGCCCCGGTCCCGGCCCCGGCCCCGGCGAAGGAGCACCTCAAACACTACAATCCCGCATTCTACTCATCTCGGCCTCACCCTCCACCGACCTAGCCCATCAATACATCCCCATCATGAACGCCATCTTCGCATGCCAGAGGCTCTCCATCCCGATCGACATCCTCCAACTGCCTCTCCCACACCCAGACTCACAGGTACCCTCGGCGCAAGCACCGTCTGGGGACTCCTCAAACCCAAACTCGACAGTCTTCCTCCAACAGGCCGCCGACGCGACGCACGGCATCTTTATCCCCGCCCATCTCTCCCCCATCGCAAATCCCTCCAATAAGCATCCCAAGCCGGGGTCCACCACCTCCACCACCACCGCTCAGACAACCGCCCAGACAACCGCCGCCTCCCAAGCCCTCCTGACGTACCTGCTCACCAGCTTCCTCCCCTCCCCATCGACTCGCAGCGCGCATCTGATCCTCCCGACCCGGATAGATGTCGACTTCCGGGCGGCGTGCTTCTGCCACCGCAACGTCGTGAGCGTCGGTTTCGTGTGCAGCATCTGCCTGAGTATCTTCTGTGAACCGCCCGAGCGGGGCGAGTGCTTGACGTGTGGGACCGTCTTGGCTGTGAGTGACGGGGTGGGGAGACGGCCTGTCGTCGCTGGTGGGAAAAGGAAAACCAAGCAGACCCAGGGGACGAAGTGAGAAGATATGAGGTTGCGGGTGAAAAGCCGCCGACCAGCACGGGGGGGAGGGGTGGATGCAAGTTCGATGATCTGCTAACGGCCTGGAAATCCACGGTTGCTGGATGTCCGTGGTCACCCAATTTCAAGTAGGAAACTCCGTTTATTTATCAAATGTCTCCTCTCGGCACACGACACGCTTCTAGCGGAGTTCGAGATTTCGAGTTCGGTAGCCTGACGTCTCATGAATGACCACGATGCCGCTGGTTCGGGCGGAGTACCGAATGCAAAATAATCTCGAGAGAGCGCGAATGTGTTTGGCGATCTACCTAGCTACGGGCTTTTGTCGTCTCTCCTCGAATAATAGACGATTCTTAGGTTCCCTTGAGCCCCGCGCTCAAGAAGATATTCAGCTATGAATATGTCCTTGCCCCCTTAGTACTGCCCTAATTCCCTCGGTGTCTCTGTTCGTGGGTCCCATTGTGAACGCTGTTTTCAAGGCACATATCCGACTTGTTGGGCGTGGTATCGACGGATTCTGGGTGCCATCGACGCTTCGACTACGGCAAGGTAGACCTCTAGCTCAGAGCCTTTCCCTTCTTATGTCCCATAAACCGTGCCCGCCTTGCATGTGCTATCGCAAAGACAAGCGGTTCATCCTCAACGCGTTCGAGCAAACCTGGACCGACTGACTCTTCCTCCTTGGGCGATGGCTCCGTGTCCTCGACTTCGCGACATGGTGCATACAGGTTTTCGTTCCTCCGAGTGCATTGATGCAAGCGCGAAAGAGTCGGTATTGTGGCCGAAGTAGAAATAGACCCCATCGAGGGTCTTCTTAACCGCCAGAATGCCGATTGCACCAGCGCAATGACTGTGAGCCACACCTGGATGGTCCATGAAATCGTTCACAATGATAGAACGCATCGCGTCGTCCTCGTTACAATGCACCAGTCTTCCGTCTTCCTTACGGACAGCATTATAGATCCGATCGGCCGCAGTTGCCGCCGCGGTCGTCGTGGCCATGTGTTCTCCTGTGCCACTGCAAACTGTGGCTACACAAGTCTCGCTAGAGTCTCGTGGATGCACGGGAATGATCGCAGTACCAGTCCCGACAAGAGCAGCGGGACCACATCGGCCCTTGTGTTTCATGCCTATTCCGCCAGAAGAGGACCCGGCAGCGATGCGGCCGAAGCAGTCGACAGCGATAGCTCCAACTGTATCGTATACCTCGTCTTCACGAACATGGTTGTCAAATCGCGCCATTGATGCATCGAAGGGATTTCCATGCTCATTGGCAGGAATGGCCTCCTCAGAGGAAGGGCCGTCGAAAGAATCGCTCGTTTTCTGACGCTTGGTCGCTGACATCAACCATGGTAGACTGTCATCAGTAGCAGTTTGGGAGGAGTTAGTCTCCGAAGAACGGTCATGAGACGCATTGCCGTCTGGAGCGTTGTGATGTGTCCCAGAGCGGCGAAATGGAGACACGGGGTCGTTATAGGTGTGGGGCAGAGTAGGCACATCGGCTGTGGAGGCCACAAGGGGACGGGTCATTGTTGGCATTCCTGACAGGCTGGGACGTTTGCGCGGGGATGTGGTGGGAGCCATAGAGGTCGCAGCAGCAGTCCATTCAGCTTGTGGTACACCCTCTGCAATTTGCTGGGCTTGTGTTTGTCTCTGTGCCTCTTCATTTTGCACTCTTTCGAGATCCCGCTTCCATCTGATCCACCGGTCTCTGGCACCCTCTGAGATGAGAAAGTCGGCTGGTAGGATCGGAATGCCCTTACCAGCCGCAAAGTCGGTCGCCCCCGGACCGACAAGAAGATTTGGAGGTACTCGTTGGAGGGATAGTGGCTTGGTGGATTCTTCGAGTACAAGTCGAGCGACAGCAATAGGGTTTTTGACCTGGGCAATCGCCCCAACCGCACCACTTCGACCGTAGTGATCGACCAATGTAGCATCACATTCGACACCTCCATCCATGGTCAGGTTGCTTCCGTATCCTGCGTTTGTGATCTCTTTGTCCTCGAGCAGGCGAAGTGCCATCTCCACAGCGTCAGTGGCATCGCCTCCATTCTTCAACACGGCCATTCCAACTCTTGCTGCATCATTGACAGCGGTGAGGTGAACCTTCTCATTTTGATGGCTATGGAATCCGGCCCCGGCATGAATAAAAATGGCACAGATATCGCCACCTTCTGGGGGTCGACGTGGCATTTGACGGATCTTAGTTGTTGAAGCAAAGAAACCATAGGTCGGCGAAAGATTTCCAGCGTGGGTGGGAAGCAAGAGTTTCAATGTGGTCGTCGTTTTGGAGTTGAAGGTGAGGTCGAATTATCGTCAAAGTAAGGCTGGACTCAGTTGTTGAAGAGACAAGGGCCAGCGGCCCAGCAGCGATGGAGAGCAAGGACAGCTTTGAAAGGAACGGTAAGGATAGGATTGCTACTGTTCAAAAGAGCGTGCTTGGAGGACTGCAGAACAACGATGCGACTATGACTCCGCCAGACCCGCTTGGTGACGGCGAGGTGAAGATACAGTAGGAAAGTAACGAACAGCTCAGGATAGGCTCACTCTGGCTCAATTTGAGCTGCACTGGGAGTAGAAGCTTCCCATCCACATCTCATTTTCCTGCCTCGCGCTTGCACTAGACCGCCCTGACACTGCTTGGATGCGCTCTCAATTGATTGCTAGAACCGCGCATTTGGCAAGTCCATTGTTAGGGTGGCAGATGCTACAATATGGGAACTGTCAGCGATGGATGAGAGGTTTGTGAAAGAGCAATCGCGAAGCCACCGGGCCACATCGCCGGAGACGCCAAGTCGGGGTTTCCTCGGATCATGGAGAGTCACGTGGATGACATAATCACCGCCCACTTTGCATCGTGGGTGCGTCGCCAGCCAGCCCACTAACCACCTAGCCATTGCTGTCATCTCACTGTTGTTCTCGAAGCTGCCTGCGGACGGTGCTGGCGGTGATAGGAAAGTGCGCCTTGCAAGTCTTCACATTCTTCTCTTCCCACCGGCGATGCTACTTTACACAAGCATCAAGTCACCGTAGCCGTCTTTCTCCCTGCACCCTACCCGCTGCGTAGCCGACTGTCCTCGGGTTTGTGCGCAACCGGCCCCTCAAGATGGCAGCCCAAACCCCAGCCGTTGTCATGGACAAGTGAGTGGTCTGCTGTCGCCAATGGAAGCATGATGACTGACGTATCGCAGCGGAACTGGGTTCTCTAAGCTAGGTTCGACCATTTCTCTCTGGCCCGTAGCTGGTCCTCTAACCTGGTTGATACAGGGTTCGCCGGAAATGACGCTCCTTCCTTCGTCTTCCCTACCGCCATCGCCATGAAAAGTGCTGGTGGCGGGGCAGCAGGATCAGGCTCGGGGAGACCAGCAGTTGCAAACAAGCCCTCATACCTCACTGGCGGTGCAGGACCCAGCTCCAACCTGGCAGGCAAGCGGGGGACCGAGGACCTCGACTTTTTCATCGGAGATGAGGCGCTGGCTGCATCGGCTGGCCCGGGGTACAGCATAAACTACCCTATCCGACATGGCCAGATCGAAAACTGGGACTACATGGAACGTTTCTGGTCAAACTCCATATTCAAGTACCTGAGAGTCGAGCCGGAAGACCACTACTTCCTCCTGACAGAGCCGGTGAGTTATATAGTTGTTGCTTGCTGGTTTTGGACCGCGCTGACTATCCTCAGCCTCTGAACCCCCCTGAGAACCGTGAGAACACCGCCGAGATCATGTTCGAATCCTTCAACTGCGCCGGTCTATACATTGCCGTGCAAGCTGTGCTAGCATTGGCTGCCTCGTGGACATCTTCGAAGGTCACGGATAGATCGCTGACGGGAACTGTCATTGATTCCGGCGATGGCGTTACCCACATTATTCCAGTCGCGGAGGGATATGTCATTGGCTCCTCGATCAAAAGCATACCGATAGCGGGGCGAGACATCACATATTTCGTGCAGAGCCTGCTTCGAGACCGAGGAGAGGCAGATAGCAGTTTAAAGACTGCGGAGCGAGTCAAGGAAGAGTACTGCTATGTCTGTCCGGACATTGTTAAAGAGTTTGCGCGATACGACAAGGAACCTGACCGATTCCTCAAACACACTGTGACGCAACCAAACGGAAGAACCCTGACGATCGACGTGGGCTATGAGCGATTTCTTGCTCCCGAGATCTTCTTCAACCCCGAAATCTACTCATCCGACTTTCTTACACCCTTGCCCACCGTGGTGGACGGTGTGATCCAGTCGTCGCCCATCGACGTGCGGAGAGGTCTCTACAAGAACATTGTTTTGTCTGGCGGTTCAACATTGTACAAGGACTTTGGTCGAAGATTACAGCGAGATATCCGCCACCTGGTTGATGCACGCATCAGGGCATCTGAAGCTCGCAGTGGTGGTGCCAAGAGTGGTGGATTAGACGTGCAAGTCGTGACCCACAAGCGACAAAGACACGGACCTTGGTTTGGGGGCAGTTTGCTGGGCCAGACGCCCGAGTTCAGGAGTTATTGCCATACCAAGGCCGAGTACGATGAGATCGGACCGAGCATTGTCAGGCGATTCGCTCTACTGGGTGGCCCAGGTAGTTCTTAGGTCCACTGATGGTCCTCATGAGATAGAGAGTGAGATGGGGTGAAAAAAGTCATCAAGCGAGCGCCGTTGACGTCGCATCTCTGTCTCTGTCGCTCTCTTCCCACTCTTTTTGACGGCTGGAATCGGGTGATTCTTAGCCCCATCGCCCCTAAGACGCAACTAAGTAAAGGTGAAGGGCGCAAGCTAAATGATGACATAAGCGGTCGGAATGAGTTTGCACTTCCGTGGGTGGAGAATGCGACGACGACGTCGCCGCGGCGTTTCGAGGCGAAGGCTGCGAAGTCGTCCTTGTCGCTGAGGGGCTGGCGATCTTCCTCTATATAGCTTTGGTTGGTACGTAGCGATGAGATCGCTGGTCGCTGCCAGATGTAGTGCGGTTCATAGGAGGCGCAGTCGGAGATTGCTTGAGCAAAGGATATCCCAACAAATCTATTTCCACTCTTTTTATCGTCCTAACTCCGGCCTGTTTATGCTCGAGGCAAAGGACAGAGAAAGCGGAGGGGAGCAAGCAGCAAGCAGCAAGCCGTCGCGATGGCATCCGGCCGTGCAAAGTCGTCGGCGCCGATGCCGATTTGTATCATGATGCAGAACCCGGGATCGCGTCAAAGTCGACGGGAGAAGCACCAACAGATCGCGGCGGCTCGAAGCCATGCGGCCAAACACATCGCGCGAGAGGCCCGGTGGCAAAGACAAGTCCAGTAAGCAGCAAAGAATTCCAGGCGGCCGAACAGGGCGGGTGTTTCTGGTTGACCGAGCCCTAATTACATTACCGCAGTTGGCGTCAGGAGAAGGACTCTCAATCGTCGTCTGGCCAAAGTCCATCGACGGACAAGGCATCTGAGGACGGCGACGGCGACGCCCACGGCCAGCGGGACTCTCCAGTCGTGCTCCGGACCGCCGTGACTCAGAACAAACGAGATCCATTCTCTCCATACGACGCGTCGTTGCATCCGGCCATTTTCCAGGACCTCATCGAGTACGGTAAGTAATGTCGCCCGCCACCTACGCGTATCCACTGTTGCCCGGGTCCGCTGCGTCCCTATTTGTGCCCGTCGTGCTCTGGCTGATATCGTTTCGATGAGGGAAGCGTACGACACTTTATGGCCTGATATTATCGAGGTCTCGGGGAATCCAGCCGTGCACCCGGGTCGACGAGAGTGGCGCTTGGCTGCTCAAGAGAATCCGGCCGTCTACCACGTCCACCTTGCCAGCGTGGCCGACTTTGGGAAAGCGATGTACCATTCGCACGGGCTCAGTAATGAATTCGACCGGTTGAGGCTGTTCCACCATACCAAGGCGCTCGGGCTGGTGAGACAGATGATACAGTCCATGGGCGCCGATGGCGTCCCGTCCGACGCCCTCGTCATGGCAGTCTACAACCTGTCCTACCATGGGACGGGCTGGGACTATCGCACCGTGCCAGAAAGTCATCCTCCCTCGCCCGCGTTCAAGTCACGATTCCTAGGCGGCTACGGGAGGAAGGTCCCGCATGACGACCACATTCGCGCCATGAACACTCTCATCCGGGCAAAAGGTGGATTGCACAAGGTCGAACTCGCGGGGATCGCCGAGATGATCTGGCTGTGGGTAGTACCTGTTGAACGAGGAGGCGCCTGAGCTAACGATTGTTGCCCAAATTTAGATGGAGCCTGGACAATTGTTCCGCTCACATAAGGACCCCGGACTTCCCACTTCTGAAGCAATACGAGACAGATTTGACGGACTACCGGAGGAAAATGGCGACCTCGGGTTCCGAAGTCACACCTGAAGGACAGGGTTCTGCGTTTCTGGTCCTGTCGCAAAAGGGCGACATTGGCAGACTGCGTGAATGTCTGCTTTGTACAGCGGCTATTACTGTCGAGTTCGGCGCTTTGGGAGAAGCTGGTGTGAGGACGTATGCATTTCGGCAGCTCGTGAGAATCGCTCGTGCAAATCATCACCAACTGCTGAGTCTCCCAGCGGAGGCCAGTGACCAGGACACCCATGACAGGCTGATATTCTTGATTACACGGCTTGCGGCGCTGCTCTACCATGACATGGTTATTTTCCCTCAAGTCGATACCTCGGGGATCAAGCCCCGGCTCGCAGAGCAGCTCAGGCACCACTTGACTGAAAGATCCCCCAACCTGGTTCCCGGGGCAGGACAAAATGAATATCGCGGCTTGGTCGTCTGGGCTCTTCTGGTAGGGAGTATCGGATCCACATGGACGAGAAATCGCACCTGGTTTGTCGAGCAGTTGCATCGGCGAAGCCAGCTACTCGGTCTTGAGACATTCGTCGAGTTCAAAAGCTCCATGTCAAAGTACCTCTGGTCTGAGAACATGGACGAGCCTGCGTTGAGAGCGTGGACAGAGGGAGAGGCCGTCACGCTCCCGTCATACGAAGACGGGTGAGCCACTGCCGTCGGTTACTATTTCGACACCATGGTACTGGAGTGAGCTCAGAAATACCGGCCTAGTCCTCACGGGCATAAACAGATGTGATGAAACCGGCAATACTCCCAGACGAATCAATTATCCTCCTGCACTTGCACCGCTGCTCCAAGTCTCAACGTCCCGCCTGTCCGAGGGTGAAACCTGGCAAGAGCACGTTCTTACTCTCCTCAGGCAGGGACACATTGAGAAAAGCGTGGCGCGCCTATGTGACATGCATGCTGCATGCTGGACTTTCGGTGAGGGATAAAGCATCAGGAACCAGTACGAGGCGTTGGTGGAAGTGCAGTGGTGCGGTGTGTTGATGGATCATCCAGTCCCCAAGACCCGAGCAGTGTTTGGAATGCCTTACTTCATGTGCAATTCTAACAACCACCGAGAAAGAGGCTCGGCGCCCCTCCGACGAACGATACTTCCACCGACAACGAGACACGCACACAAGAAACAAAAACTCTGCTACAATCCCTACTCGAATAGGGCATTGGAGAAAGGAGTTTCATATAACAGCGGCTCGTTCTTCGATTGGGCTATATCCGGTGGTCATGGCGAACCAGCCCGGTCTACTCCCATCTCACGGCATCATTTTGAAGCCGCCGATTTGACTGCTCCTGTCAAGTAGGCAAACGGATTTATGTTTATGTTGTACGGTACGGGTGTTGGCGAGATTGCTGCCGTCGGGATTCGAACAGAGGCTGGATGGAGGCGATCTTTTTTGTCGGCAGAACTCGTCACTGGCACGCCTTCTAGCCCGGTGCTAGTTTGATCTTAACCAGCGAGGAAATTGTTGACAGAAATTTGCCAACTACAAAATATCAAGTGAAAGGTTAACGAAGAGATTTTATTGGGTGGGTGTGGGTGCTGGTGCTGGTGCTGAATACTGCCAGACCCGGTGTCTAGGTGGTGGGATTGACAGTGGTGATACAGTGCAGTACAAGGAGTTCAACAATCTCTTCGTCGCCAGCAGGACCCTTTTCCAGCAATTTCTCTTGTCAACCGGACCAGATGACAACTTTGGCAACTCCCGCAGCGGGACAACATCGACTACCTACAACATGATGTGCTACGTCTGCCTCCTGCTTGGCCCTGCGCATAGCCAACTCGTGGATCACATCGCCGGAAGTACACCAGGTTGTCTGAGAAAACTTGGGAATGCAGAATTGTCTTGGGAGAGCTGGACGCCGCGTGTCGGGATGGCTCCGTCGTTGCTTTCGAATCTACAATATTGAAGCACTAGTTCGATCTGCTGAAAGCAGGACTGCCAACAAAATACCAAACATGGGAGAAAAAACCTGCTGTATACGGGGCACGGCACTGGTGGACTAGGAATCTTCAATATTGAAGCACTAGTTCCGTCTGCTGGAATATGGACTGCGAACCAGATTTCAAACATGGGAGAAAAAAGCTACTGTATACGGAGTACGGCTCGCCTTCCTCGGGCGTACAAGTTGGAAGCTTCATCCCGAAGACCTCCCTCGAATGGAAAGGTCCATACTCGTATGAACATTACACGAGAATGACACGCCGGGCAAGGGCATGTGACTCTCGAGGCAAAGACCAGCGACGAGATGAGACAAAGGGAGGTGGTATTGCTATGCACATGCTCGATGCCCCTGATCAGCGTCACGGCGCCACAACACTACATCGCAGCGCCAGACGTCAAGTCGATCCTATGTCCAGCACATCTTTACTGTATATAGCTTTGAAACCCCTTCTCTTCCCTCTGCTCTGATATATATACGGCCACGGCCGGCCACCTACAGTACTCACTCACTCACTCACCTCGTATTCCAGCCCGGCCAGATCTCGTCGGCAAGCCTCTTGACCAATTCCAACTTCTCCCACATGGTATCTCTTGTCATGCCCACGCCACCCTCGGAATGATCGCTCGCAAACCCACACTGAGGGCTCACAGCCAGATTATCCCTCAACGCGTCCTCGCGCGTGCGGCCCTCGCCCTGTCCCTGCGCAATCACCTCGGCGGCCTGATAGACGCGGTCCTTCAAGGCCGCCAGATCCTCCATCTCCGCCGACTTGGTCGTCACCACGCCCAGCACGACGGCCTTGTCGACGGGGAGGTATTTCAGGGGCGTGAAGTCGCCGGCCCGAGGCGAGTCGAACTCGAGATAAAACACCGTGTACGGCGTCTCGGTGAAGATCTTCTTGGCGATGCGCTCGTAACTCCCGCTCGCGAGCCCGACGCCGTTGGGGAAATTGCCCCTGCAGATGTGCACGCCGACGGTCAGGTCGGCGGGTAAGTCGGCGACGGCGTCGGTGTGCGACTTGACGTACAGTTCCAGGAGATGGTCGAGGTCGACGTTCTCGGCTTTGCACGTGGCGATCCATTCCTCGCTGTGAGCCGTCAGTACGTGTGCGTGTGTATAATAACCCAAGGAGTCAAGACGAAAAAGGAGGCAGTGGCTCCAGCCGTCAGCCACGTGTGCGCGTGTGTGTAGAGAGCTTCCCCCTTGCTATCTTTTCTCACAAGGGGAAGGGGAGGGGAGCGCCACAGCAGCAGCAAGGGGAGCCGAACTCACTCGCAAAAGAAACTCAAATTCGGATCATCGACCTGCACGACGCGCAACCCGGCGTCATACAGCGTGAGGATCTCCTTCCGCAGCGCGGCGCTCAGATCGCGCAACAAGGCCTCATCACTCGCGTACACGGCCCGGTCAAACGGCTCCTTCAGCTGGATATGCCACCAACCCGGCGGCGGGACCGTCATCTTGGCGTCCGCCCACCGGTCCCGGGGCAGGAGACTTCTCAAGAAGAGCCAATCGTCCAGGTATGCCGGCTTGGCGAGCTGTACGGGGTTGGACGTTGGAAAGCCCGCATCACGCCCGGGCACGCCCCATTCGAGGAGCGGGCGGTTCGTGGGGAATCCCGTGCGGAAGGCTTCCATGGGCGTGTATCGCATCTGGAAGCCCGAGAGGGACTCGAAGAAGTTGCCGTAGAAGATGCTGCGTTCGTATTCGCCTGTCGTGATGGGCACGATGTGCCGCGCCAGTTGCTCGGACACAACGGCCTTGATGGCGCGGTCTTGCTCCGCTCTCAGGAGCTTCACGGGGTCGGCGTCGGTGTCGCCATCTTGGTCGTGACCTTGACCGTGGGAACCAGTCGCTGCGGCCGCGGGAATGTCATCCTCGCCTTCGCCAGCCCGAGAGCCTGCTCGGAGATTATCCCGCGGGAGGAGAGCCTTCCTCCGGGCCTCGACGAGCGATTTCGGCCGAAGCAGCGATCCCACCTGGTCGGCGCGGAAGGGCGGTGCCATGGCGGAGGAGTAAGCAGATGGATACGTAGACAGATGGACACGGGAACCGCCGAGTGTGGAGGGCGCGCGGAACGCAATATCAGAGTAAGCAGTAACAAACTCTGCGGAACCGTCACTCCGTTCGAAGCTGTGCAATCAATAATTTAACTCTCGATTCTCGATCCTTGACACAAGACGCAGGATATAGGATGTAGGACAGACTGCATGACGCAGGGCCGTCGACGTAAGTATCGATCGATTAACCGCCACGCAGGGAGGCAGGCGCACGCAGGTTATATAGGCCCACCACCCACCCACATGGAGTGGCATGCATGGGTGAGAACTCGACTCTGATGGGGATAATTACCTCGTACACAGGACATAGAGACGTCGCCCTTCTCCACAGGATGAACCTCGGGCGGGGCACATAGATGTGCTCTCAATACTTGGACATACTGTACTGTCTTCCTTCTACCTCGTACCTCATACTCTGCACTCTCCTATTAGTGGGCACCAGTAACGTCGGGCTCCAGATCCCGCGGGAGGCTCTGTGCAAGTTACCTTGGCAGTGCTGACAGCTTGATGTGGACAGGACATGGGACGACGCGGCCGATCAAGGGATTCGTCTAGTCGAGCCGCGATGGGCATGGATTCTGGACCTGTGGAGAGGGATGAAGCATCAGGATATGACGGCCAAGTACGGATCGTCGCTGGAAGTGTAGTGGTGAGCGCGGAATACATATCGGTTCAAGCAGGATATCGCGTTCTAAAGAACGAAGACCAAAGAATGCGCGAAGGTAAGAAAGAAATCAACGCAGCGTAATTTGCATTGGACATTCGTATGTAGAACAGGTGCTGCGCTGGCGCTCAATCCAGTCAGCTCGGTGGTAGAAACACGTCCGCAACCATTCTAGCAGGGTCGCAGAGATGACCTGGTAGTCGGCTCAGAGCCCATGCGAACCTAACGATCGTCATGGCACATAAAGTCTCACGAATCCCTGCACGGCTCGCCGACAAGTCACGCAATTTCCAAAGTTGTTGAGCGCCAGACTGACACGGCAATCCTCGCATACACAGAGACAGCGACACGGCCAGGCAATGATCGTCCTCGACGAGACCTGGCAGACCACACAGGGCGGACCCAGCTGTCTGGAAGAGTCATCATCGGTCTCCGTAGCGTCCGGAATACGCGATGGAGGAGCAGATGTATGCTTCTTTCGCCGCTCGAGAATGAGGGACTCTAGGACTTCTGCTTCCTCAATCGATGTCAGTGGTCGAGGGCCTTTGGTCTCCGGCTCAGTATATAACGAGACCGCCGGAACTTTGCCCATGTGGTCATGGTGGTGCGGTTTGGTGTCTAGTCCTGGAGTTCGTCCTGCCAGCAGGATTCTAGCCCGCTCGGCTTCGAGTTCGCGACGATAGCGAGAGCGAGTCATAATCCCAGGCGAGTCAGCTGACGCACTGGCCAGCAGGTGAGAGGAAAGAATCCGCGCTTCTTCGCGTGACGCGCTGTCTTTTGGGTTGAGAAGTCTTGCAAGTGTCATAGCGTCGAGCGGTGAATCCGGCAAGGGCTCCGGCGTTGACTCGCGAGTCTGGATGTGTGAAAACGACCACGTCTGCCCAGATGATGTCTGCGTTGGGGTTCTCGTACCTTCCGGCTCTGATTCCCACTCGTCTTCGTGGACGCTGCTGCCCGCGTCGGTGGACATTGAAACCACGCTCGTAACATCATCAAGATCGTCTGCATGGGATGGCTGGTACTCTCCGCTCTCGTCTTCAGTGCCAAACCAACCACCGGATTTCCACCAGTCATACAGCTTGGCGTCGAGAAGTTCATCGATTCTGTCCCCTGAGAACTCAGTCATCAGCCGCCTCCTCATTTCCGGCTCAATATCGACTTCGTCAGAACTGGGTATCGTGAGCTTGCCATCTTCGGTCAAGACCCAAAAGTCAAGAGCGCCTGTGGTCGTCGCATTGCGCTCGGCGTTCATCTTCTTCAATGACCTGCCGACTAGGCGTCTGAGCCAGCGAGGCCTCGCCGTGATGCCAATCGTGTCCAGCAAAACGCCAACCCCAAACCCAATGTATCCAGCCGATAAAAACATAATACCGCGAAGGTAAATCATAAGCAAGTAGAACCTCGTCGTCCGCTGAACAGCCCCGACGCCTCCACCGCGCGGGGTAGGATAAACAAAAGAATCTTTCCCTTCCAATTCGTTTTCCTTCTTGTCGAACTTTCTTTCCTTGCCAAAGCCGGACTCCCAAACACCTCCTTTGTCAGTTCCTCCGGGACTCGATGGTGGTAAGCCGTATTCTTCCAGGATCTGAAATTGCTGGCCATTTTGAAGTGTGCCGGCACCTTGAAAAGGACGCATTTCACGCATTGCCGAGTCAAACTCGTCCAGTCGATCTTCCTCGAGCCAAGTAAATTGACGTACTTCAACGGCCCGGCCTTCATTCAAGAAGACAGCTTCGGACGCTGCAGTCAGTGCTGCAAACCCAACACGAAGAAGTGCGGTGTAAAAGTCCTCGTACCAGCGGATGTTGATGCCACGGGTTTGCACTGCTGCTTGCAGATTGTCGTGAGCTATGGCGAAGCGTTCCTTGAGGCTAGTCGGCTGCGGGATATGTGGGTTAGTCCCTAGGGATATCGCAGTCAAGGTGAGCGCAACGAGGTAGATGACCAGACAAACGGCGACGCCCACCAGTATGGCCATATGGGGGAGAAAACCAACAATCGCAACAGTAGGGAAATGCAGGAGACTGCTAACAGGGCGGTTGTCGCCGTTTTCTCCACTTCGCACCATAACACTGGTAGTAAACAAGCCCCATACGAAAGACCCCATGAAGGCCATCCCCCAAATTGCTGTATTGACGAGTCGCCATTGACGCTGTTTGCCCAGGACAGCAATTACGTGGGATGATAAGGAGTTGCAGCATGATAACAGAGTAACCAAGAGAACTTCGACCGGCACGTTGACTCGATCCAGGATGTGGGGACCAGTGAGGGCCGCGGTGGCATCAGCGAGCGCCAATATGGTGCCCGACGCCGGTATCGTAGGCGAGGAGTCGGCTTGTGAGACGCCTGAGGCGGTGGTATTGCCGCTGCCAGAGCCCTTGACGGTGCTAAAATAGCCAAGCCCCAGGGTGTGGGAGATCATCGTCTCGGCTTCGGCGAATGCCAGTGAATGCTCGAAGACTGACATGCCAACTTCCGTCATGGTCGGAATCTGTTGCAGCGAACAAGAGAGGCTGTCGACAACATGAGACAAGCTCAAACGCAGGAACGAAGGCCAGAGAAGCGAGAAAGACCCAAGTGGCGCTCGAACGTCTGGGCTCGGCCTGCTCATTCCAACAGCGGCACAGGCATCCGCATCCGTGGAGCGGAAGAGTAGCGTAGATGTAAAAGTGTGAAGGGGGCCACCGTCCGTCGACCAGTCCAGCAGGCTGTATTTGTTATTGTCGCCATGTCGATAGAGTGAGTAGTCCGGAGACGTTTGACATCGAATAGCCTGGAGAAGCGAGTGGATCTGGCTGGTGAAAAGAAGAATGGGTAGTATTCGCAGAGCTAGCCTCTTCGTCCAGGTCAGCTGGATCCGTTGCCGGGAAGCGCCATAGACCCCAATGCGATTCAGGATGAGCGCCTGTGATGGTCAGCGAATGAGTCCAAACACTTCTGCATCTTTCTTACCATGGCGAAGCATGTAAAGGCCCATCTCGACGTCAGATAGTGCAGCATGCCCCAATATGACTTGAATGTGCTCGCCTGAAAGGCCTCTGCAAAGAACGCCGCCCAGCTCTCTGCGCCTGCTTCGGCGACTGCTTGCGCGACAGCAGGTTGCGCCGCAGCTTCTGCCATGACCTGTGCTCCACCAGCACCCTGCGCCAGCGGCGGGCCTCCTCTTGTGAAGATATTAATGCCAAAGCTTTCCACGAAGACCTGGTGCCATATGAAAAGGACTGCCCGGTCAATCAGCGAAGCGAACCGGAGCGGGAAACGAAGGAGCTGTTCGGCGGACGGGAGGGTAAACGACGAAGTCACTTCTGCTGCGGCTGTCTTGAAGGCGGTCAGGTTCAAGAGTGAAGGGGAGGCAGTAATCGGTCCCTGCATCTGGGTGAATGTAGAGGCCGCCTGTGCTGCCGTTGATTCAACCGAGATCATGTCTGCAAGATGTCTCTGCCCGCGCCTGCGGGTGACGAGGGGATCTCAATGCATGGGCTGTGGGAAGGCGTCAGTCACTTCGGCAATGCCTGCTCGATCATTGAAAGAGACGTAGTCGAGGGCCGATCAAGTCATGCACCGCAGAAGAGTAAACATCAATTATACTTCGAGGATGCGGCTATCGGAAGGAATCAGTTCGGTCGAACCACCAGCCGAAAACCGGCTGACAGGCGACTAGCGACAGGCTCCGGATCTGAGATGGCGATGGCGTGGCGTGGCGTCACTGCCTTGCTACTTGGCGCTCACTCAGCGTTCACACTCTGTTCACCAAAGTACTGTAATGGCAGAGACGTTGCATACGCTTCAAAAGTACCTACATGCACAACACAGCCATGACCACTTTCCAACTCTACAGTTGAACAGCAGCGGAAACACCAAAGACCGGCCCTATGAAACTCCCGCTTCGTGCTTCTCTGCGTCCCATGTGTCTAAGAATGATCCCAGGTCATCGATCGCGCCATCCAAGTCAAAGTCGTCGTTCTCAATCAGATTGAGCATTCGTTGTTTTTGTGCATTTTGCTTCGTCGATGCTGAGCTAACATTGTTCGAGGCAGATACTCCTGTGGAGTGTTGCAGGGAAGCTCTGAGAGCGCTCCGTGACTCCGATGCACGGTTCGTCCTTGCGGACGTGTCATCCTGCGGAAGCGATTGGTGACCTTCGCTCTTGTCCACTTGCAGATCCCCAGTGTACTCAAGTGCTATTTTGCGAATGCTTGTGTCTTCGTGACTCGGAGGAGTAGCTTTGGCAACTTTCAGAGCTGACTTGATAGATTGTGACGGCTTCTCTTCAATTACAAAGACCTGTCGCTTCCTGCTTCTCAATGCACCTGTCTTCTTCACGCCGACAGAAGAAGCTACTTCCCAGGCGGCGCCGGATACCACTTTCAAGGTCTTCGCAGCGGCTGTTGGAGCGTCTGATACCAGCAGCGAATTCGCATTGCGTTTGGTATTCTCCTGGGGGATTTGAAAGGTGGCGTCTTTAAACCCGACTTGTGGGTCGGACTGTGGCAGGTCAAGTGTCGCAGCATCATGTGCATCAGGATGCACAGCATCGTCTGGGGGGCACACTAGATCGGTCGGGTTGTCATGATTATCCCCCAAACCGGACGCTGGCCCACCATGACGGAGGCTCTCACGAAGCATTTGATCGTGACTCGAGAAATTCGAAGGTAGCGATGGTAGAATGGGGGCTTCGGGCAGCTGAGCTGACGGAAGTTCGGCTGTTATACATGACCCGGATGCCTCCTTCTCCAGGGACGGGGGTCCGACCTCTTCATGGCTTGACAGAGGCCCTTCTTGTGCTGTCTTCAGAGAAGCCGAAGCATCGCTAGAGGCGAGGTGGACGTCAGCCACGCCTGTCATAGAACCCTCCTCGCGAACCTTAGGTGGCGAAACTCGGGGTATGGGTTGACATAGTCCCTGCGCTTCGGCTCGACCAGCATGAACAGAGTCAGAATCCGTCACAGCCGTGGCAGGCTGATCTATCGTACGCTTTGACCGCAAGATTGCATACTCCGCTCTAGATTTGTCTGTCCAAGCTGGTTGTGCATTGCTGTCACGCTGCCGGAGGGGCGTTTGAGGTAGCCTCTGCTTCGAAAGGGAACCGGAGGGATGTGTTGCTTTTCCGTCAGACGGCCCAGTTCGCGACTTCAGAGGAGACGAAAAGCTTGTTAAGAGTTGTTCGGCCGGTTTCGAAGGCGATATACGGGGACGAGGGAGGTTACCGGAGCTGGAGCTGAAGCCGGCAGCACCAGACAGAGCGCCGGGACCCATAAAAAGCCGAGAAGTGTCCCCTGGTTTCATCTTTCTTTCGCTCGGTGATGGCGGCGAAGGTTCTGGAGTGTCACCCGCTGTCTTGTATGCCTCATTCGTCTTCAACCAGTTTTCGATCTTGGGATCCCTGGACGTGGGGCCATCGCCGGAGACAGAAATCTCTCGGGTTCTTGGCTTTCGTGTACTGCTCAGCATCGAATCTTGGTGATCCGCAAAGCGGTCCTTCTTTTGCCCTGTGAGGTATATATCTGCTTCTTCAGCCACCTGCACCTCCTGCCTCTTTGCCGGTATTGGTGAAGCCCGATCCGTCATGTGGGTAGGCTCGGTAAAATGCTCAGAGCTCTGTTGACTCGTTGTAATTTCTTTAATATTGGCAATCTTCTGTTTGGCCCAAGGATTCTGCCATCCATCACCAAATGGACCCCTCAGTCCAGCCGTGAGAATGAACACAGGCTGTCCACGCAGGTAACCTGTGGCGTGCGCCTCGATCCGTCGTCGCTTCGCCGCTCTCTGCTCTTCGTTCTCTTCGATATCGCCATCTTGATCGTAAAATACGACTGTGTCTTTGCATATGGGGATTCCGTCGGCAGAAATTGGCGAGACTGGTCTGGGGTATTCAGGTGCCCTAGGTCTGACGATGGGCATGACCGCCCGGTTCAGGAATCGAAATACCGGTCCTTACCCCAGATGGAGTACAGAAAGAAAACCGTAGAATGACAAAAACGCTCAATGCATCGAAGCTGCAGAAGAAAGCGTACGACTCTACTGGTAGTGGTGGTGAGTTGGTCATGCTGGTGGCTACCTAAGTGGAGGCAACTTTAATTGATCTTTACGCGTGACTTGACGCGCGCCTGAATGACTCTACACTCGCCCGTAGTCGAATCTTCCACTGACTGCATAATCACGTGGGAGGTTAGGAGGAACTCATCGAAGCATCGTAATCATTCACCATCAAAAGTTCCAATGCTTTAGAACGTACGGTTGTTGACCAAGATGTGCGGAGATCATTAACGCAAGATTACTGTCTGCCATACTAGCCCTAGAGCTGACTATCTAATTGTTTTGGTTCTGCTTACAGGCGCACGCAACCTGTAGGTGCAGGAATTTTGTGCCACAAGAGGAGACTCGTAAGGCAGACGACCGTCATAATATCCACCACCCTACTGCAGACTCCTCCAGGACTAAACTCGTTGAAGGAAAGGGTATCGATGCAAGCAATTAACCGTCAAGTAAGAAAACACGTCTGTTGTCCGTTTCGACCCTACTGGGTGACGCCGTCGTAGTAGGTTCCACTGGGGTTGGGCTTGTTCAAGTTGGCACTGCCGTTAGTACCGCCCGAGCTGCCGAACGCCTGGTCTACCTGGTTGCTGAAACCAGCAGTGGCATGACTGGGGTTGGCGGCGGACATCGGGTTGCTCGCTGCGGTTGTTCCGGAAACAGCTGACATATCATCGCGAGTGTTGGGGTGGTTCCCGCCTCGAATTCGGCCCTCAGCCGTATCATGTGGCTTTCTCGTGATCTTCCCGGACTTGGGAAGGTCGGAAGACTCCTTCGCGCTACCGATGCTGAAGATAGGAGATTCCCATCGGTCGCCCTTGCGAGCAAGATCCTTGTACTCGGTGGCCTTGGTTGAAACACCTCCGGGCAGGTTGATATGTTTGAACATAGAATCTTCCTTGGTGACCGCGACATTGACGTTGGTCTTCGAAGCCTTCTCCTTGGCCTTCTCCTTCTTCTCGGTCATCATCTTCTGGTAGGAGTTGAAATAGGATTGCCAAACATTCGGGGCGTTTTCAGGATCATCCTTGGTCGCTTGCTTGCCGCGTTCCACATCTTGGTGCACGCTGTAAGCAAAAGCGTCAGCCTTGGTGAAGGTATCCTTGATCTGCTTCTCGAGCACTTTCTGAATGACCGGCTTCATCACCTTGAGCAACAGTGGCTTGGCAATGGTGAACAATAACTTGTGATTGGACTGCTTGATCTTCACACTCAGATTCTTAATAGTGACGTCGACTTTGTCCACGGCGACAAAGTGGGTGCGGTCGCTCGCAGTCGCATTTCGGGCAGAGATTTTGAAGCTGAAACCCTCGCCTCCGAGGAAAATGTCCATGACACCTTTATCGGTGATGGATGGAAAACCTTGCTTCTTCTTGATGTAATAGGCAACATCTCGAAGATCCATCTGGACACCAGAGCCTGCAATGGTGACCTTGTTGTCCCTCTTGTTGGAGACTCCCTTGCGCCCCATGCGGAAGTAATTGTCACTGCCGAACTCGAGCACATTGGGGAACAGGTTATCGCTTTCGATGACAAGATTTTCGACAACAGCGTCAATCATCGGGTCCGAGACCTCAATTCTAGGAATGGGAATGTAGCGAGTGTTCTCGAAGATTTCGGGAATGATGACCTCTGTGATATCCTTGATCAAATGAGGCTTGAAGGTGGCCTTGCCACTCTCATCGTTGCCGAGATCCAAGAATAGCTTCTGCACAGCGTCTCCAAAAGCCTTGTTCTGCGGATCCTGGTCGAATTGATCAGCGAGGAATTTGACCTCGTCAAGGATCCGGTCGGTGTGGTCTCGGTAGCGGTCGCGGAGGAGGAAACGGCCGTGATCGTGCAGGCGGTTGTACTCATCGGTGGCCTCGTCTTGAAGGATGTATCCCTGCTCTTGAAGGCATCTGCGAATGTATCGATCGACAGCCTTGAACCAATCCTTAAGCTCCGGGTCACGATCGGCATCGCGGTAAATAGTGTTCAATGCATCGAAGAAGTCATCAGTGCTAGTGTAATTGGCAAAGCGTTCGATGAGGGTCTTGAACTTGGTCAGCGCGTGTTTGTTATCGCGGATTGCAGCTATACAAACCTTCAAGTTAGCCTCTGCACTCTGCAAACGATTATCTCCATGAGCACCTTTGACAGTCCCAGCAGTTTGCGAGGTCAAGTTGTTGGCGTGACCGCCGTACTCTTCTGCGAGAGAGAGCAACGTATCGATGGCTTGGCGATCTGTTGAATTTGTTAGCTTCCATATTCACTACAGCCCAAGAAGACAACGTACAGTCTGAGTGACCTTGGATCTCAACCACCATCTTCTTGAGACGCCAGATAGTCTGGTCACGGCGCTCTTGCGGAAATTTCTTGTTGGCATAGTTCTTCGTTCGTTGGGCCGTGGCGTTCTTGGCTTTCTTCGCGTCTTCCTTACGCTCATCTGGGATATTCTGGTCCGCACGAGACTGTAGGTGATCTGCTGCATTTTGCAATCCCGAAACCCCAGCTTCACGGTTGTCCTGGCTTGGGTGTTGCTGGGCGGTATCCGTGCCTTGATTGGCGGCTTCTCTGACGTCATCGCGGCTGAGAGGCGAGTTCTTGTTGAAGGTGTCGCGTGCCTGGTTCCGAATGTTCTCTCGAGACAAGTCGGGAACGTCATGCCAGGTGTTGTCTTCAGCCGGGTCGTCGATCTGGTTCAGTCGATCTTCAGACGGATTGACTTTGCCGGCGACATTCTGAGCAGCGTCACCAGCGACATCGCGCATGAGGACGACGGCATCGCTGAGGAGTTTGCGGAACTGGCCATTGGAGAGAACAAGTCTGCCGAGAGTCTTGAGGCCATCGAGGGCTTGGTCACCGTGTTGCCGGGCGGTGTCTTTGTCCGTAGGGGCATTGGGGAGGCTGGCATTACTGCCGTCCAGATTCTGGGTGTCCCAAATGAACTCCTGGAGCAGGTTTCCCTCGTTCTTCGACAAGAGAAGATGTTGGGCTTGGCGGATGACCTCCCTCAAGTCGGCAACGAGCTCGCGGCCCTCACTGGAGAGCTTCGAAGATGGTGAGGAGAGGAATTTAGTGCTGAGAGCGCTGTTCAAGGCGACATCGATTTGCTTGTTTGAAGGGACCTTGCCATTGGAGAAGGCTTGGAAGATCCCGTAGAGTTGGAGCTTCTGGTTGATGTCCTTCTCCTTGGTGGCGTTGTCTGTAGGACGATTGACCGTCGCCATGGTGAACGTGGACCAATAGAAAACTGTGCGAAATGGGTATCACAACGATAGCAAATGAAGAAAGAAACTGCGGATGCTGGCGCAGTCACAATACTGGGGGAGCTGGGTTGGTCTTCGAGTGTGTGGGAAGGTGTGTTTATGGTATGAAAGATGCGATGGGTTTTGTGTGAGGATAATATGAAAACTGAAGAACAGGGCAGAGAAGAGGAGAAGTGATGTAGTCATGAGTGAATGCGGCAGAGGCCCGTGTTGCATTACCTCACTGACCGCTCACTGGGAAAGCGGTGGCACCAGGCGTCACCGAAGCACGCGCACATGGTGCTGTTTGTTCCAAGTTTGGGAAGGATCTAACCATGATCTCGCTGGAATCGACCAGGGATCGGCAAAGCCTGTGGCTTGCCTCCAGTCGAACATGACAAGCGCGATGTCGACAACAGGTCGAAAGCGACAAGCTGAGCATCATCTTGGTCGAATTAAGGTGGAGAACACTTCCGAAGTTGATCGCGGAGGAGAAACAGAGCTAACCATGACATCACCAGCCACAAAAACGGGGTTTGCGAGCTCTAGCAGCATCCAGCGTCTGCTTTCCACGCCTGCTGCATTCCTTGAGCTTTTGTCTTCGCCCTCGAGTGTCAGCAAGCCTGTTTGCAACTCTTGCAAACCGCCCGATCTTCAGATCGTCCTCATCGTGAGCCAGAATAAGCGAGCGAGAAATCCACCTAGGGATACCCTAAACAAGCAATGGTTGAGTCCTCATTCGGCTCTCACGTTTTCTTCTTGATATTTTGTTGCTGGGCCCCAGCCACTAAGCTGAGCGTTGAGAACCTGTAGCTCATAGAACGATCTGGTTTGCCAAGCAGCGAGGCAGAGCGAAAGTCGTCGAATCACTCCGATTCGATGTCACCACCTTACCACCTCACTGGAGCATGCCAAAGCTCATCTTCGAGATCAAGCCACTTTCATCACGAGCTCAACCGTCAGTCACCCTAGTGCTCCCCGATCAGTAACCTAAAGAATGTTTCGCGGCCAGGAGGTGTGGAGAGTGTTCGTCATCGCCTGCCTCAGGCCAAGTTCATCACGATCAGGACAGGGAGACTCCGCAGCAGATCGAGGGACTGCAAAATCTTCCGCTGCTCTCCACAAGATGACGTTTAACGTTGATGGAATCGCAAGGCTTGATACGGATCTTTTTCCACCACTTAGATGTTAGATGTAAATTTCACCCCAGGTGCATGTGGCTGAAGCATCACCACGTCTACAGCCACGCTTACCTAAGTGAACAGCTGTCACGTGGGAGCGCGAAGCTGCCTGAACGCGCTTTCATTTCCCCGCCTCCATTTCGGCTTCGGATTATTCTGAACAAACGGAGTACTGCTTAGACACGTCCAGCTGCCGTTCACTAACAGCGTAGCTTTCTTTATTGACCCCCGTTCAAGAGCTTTAACCGATCACATACCAGCGTTACTACTCTGATGGTATGACATAGTGGCACCCCCCAATCTTGCAGTATGGCAGGTCCCTCCAAACTCAGGGCCTCGAAACGTCCATTCCGTGAACAGAAGAAGCAGATGAAGCTCCAATTCTCGCCTCTGCCATCATCATCATCGCCCGCGAAGGAAAGATACAACGCCGCCGTGCAAGATCGACTGGCTGGTATATCCTATGAAGGAGCAAAAGATCCAACTCGAGCAGCCCGTAGGCTGTCGCCCGAGTCAGCCTCTTTACCCAGTCCCGAGCCTTCCTCCCAGATCGCAGGCGAAACCCAAGGTATGATAGAGTACATGGATTGTAACCACGAAGCTGATCGGGCTCAGAGGCTACTGAAATGTCTCCGCATGCCCCATTCCCATCCTTGCTCACCCACGACCGCGTCACGCACATGCGATTGGGAAGTGATTCCGATGAAGACGATCCGGTGTCGCCAGCTCAGAAGAGACGCAGAGTCTCCAGTGCCTTACAGCTAGTTCCTACGCCTACATCAATGCCTTCGCGACGATCTAGGCGGTTGCACCAGGGTTCATCCTCTCCACTGAGATCAAGTATACCGGCCTCGGATGAAGACGTATCGGACGAGCTGCAAAGCTCACCACAAAGAAGGAGGTCTGGTAGGCTGCGAAGGAGATTGTTGTCACACACGGCACGCACCACCAGATCAGAGTCTACCCACGGAAACGTCTCGCCCCCCACACTCTCCCCCGCCAATAAAGAATTGACGTTGTCCGATATTGGATCGCCAGAAACAAGTGACAATGATGTGGTCATGGTAACAAAACCTACTCTCCGGAGGAAGTCAAGAATAGATATGGACGATCCTTTCGTCGTCAACGACGACCAATTGACGGCTGCTTCAGACGAGGAGCATCCGAGATTGAAATCACCGAAGAAAAGCAAGATCAAAAGCAATGTTTTCATCGTGAGTGATGATGAGGTTGAATATGTCTCTTCTGAAGATGAAGACGATGACGACGGCGTGCATGCGCCTGTCAGAACCCGCCGGCATCCATCAATGCCCAAATCTTCATCCAAACGCCGCGAACGGACCCGAGAGGAGCAGGACGAGCTGGACGAAGATCTCCAGGATCTGCAAGACTCGGACCAACGGACTCCGCACACCGAGACGCGCCGGACGAGAGGCGGCCCCGTTACTACTGAAAGAGACAAAACAAGGGAGCACTTCGACCTTCTGAAACGAAGACGCGCTGGCGAAAAGATCACTCGCATTGCAGATTCGGATGAAGACGAGATCGATGGAAATGTGGAGGCTGCTGACATCGAGTTCATCGGCGAGCCGGATGATGACCTTTCTGAAGGGCAGTCGGACACCAGTGGTATGGACTCGGGGGTACACGACCGCGATGTGGAGCACGTCGTGGACGAAGACGATTTTATCGAATATGATACTGAGGGCAGGCATGGTCGACCACATCAGGACATCCCTCTGCAGTTCACATCATTTGCGTCTAAGAAGCCAAAGGAATTGTTCATTCATATTATCGAGTGGATGGTGAAGAACAAAATCGCGCCGGCCTTCAACCGGGAAGACCCTGTCTACAACTTGGCTTTTGCTCGAGTAGATGACCAAGTCCGGGCGCAAGCGGGAAGCAGGCTGATCTCTTCTGCGTGGGGAGACCAGTTCAAGCACACAATCTTGGCCAGGCCGAATATGAGGGTCGTGGCACTTCCAGGCGAAGACGAGGACCACATGCGCACATGCGATGCTTGCAACCGGACCAACAATCCAGCTCGATACGAATTCGTCTTCAGTGGCGAACCCTACTTCAAGAAGACATTGGAGCCTGTCGACAACTCGGATGATGAAGAGGACGAGGAAGCAGAGGAGAGGGAAAGAGCTGACAGTGATGATATTACATATGACGAGGCGGGTCATTTGATCGCCTCGTCGAGCACACGCTTCTTCCTGGGTCGCTTTTGCGCTGCCAACGCCGAGATGGGCCACAAACTGACGCATTGGAAATACCGCCTGAACGAGTCACTCATGGCTTATCTGGAATTGCAAGGCGTATTGTCAGCGGACGCGATCGTCGCTCGCGAGAAAATGAACAAAAAGAAGCGTGAAAAAGAAGCGGAAAACATCGTGGACAGCATGGAAGCGACAGGCGTGATTGATACCTTCTGGAAAGACTTCGAGAACGATCTCAACGATGCAAGGTTGGGTATGGAGGACTTTGAGAAGAGAGGCGGCCGGACGAAGGGGAGGGCCGGCGCCATTCGAGCGAAGAGTGGCAGGTTAGTCAAGGAATGGGACAAGGATAGATTGAAAGTGGCAGTGGCCCTGAGCTCTGACTCGGAGGGTGAATGAAGGCGAGTTCGGGGTGGTGCATAAGGAAACTTCTCTCTGGGGAGTATTGTGTACAGGCTTCGACACAGGAGCTCTGTATTGATGCCCATTTGAAATCTGCAAACAGATGGCTTTTCTACGAAATCACGGTTGATGAGTCGTTGAGCATCGTCTTGGAGCATTTCGAGGGTCTGAATATGGGTAATCTGGACAGAAGACGGATATTTGCTGGTCTGAGGTGTCTTGGATATGCCCTGCTCGGCTCTCCGTATCATCAACGACTTGTGCAGCGGACAGCCATATAGCGCAGATCCCAAATCCCAAATCAGGGCGTCTTTGAGTTTCAATGTCCGATTATGCTAGTAACGACAGAGGTGAGATGAAATTCTATCCCACCTAGTAAGGACTCTTGCCCCTATTCTCCGGCATCCAAGAACGGTTCAACATAAGAAGGGGATGATGTGTTCATGTCGGCGTGTTGTACAAGTCCTCCGCAAAAGCCTCCACCTCTCGCTTGTTTGTCACACGCTCGGCGGAAGTGTTCAATAGTCGAGACTCGATGCGCGTGGATTGGCCTTCCCAATGGCTGTGGTCATCCAGTGCCTCAAAACACCTATGCCGTCCTCGCTTCTCTCTCTTCCTCTCATTTCCCACTCTCAAGGTGTTCACAATGCCGGCTTCGCCTCTCCCTGCCCAGGCTGTATCATCCCCTGTGCCCCCTGTTCCATCATCCCCCGTTGCCGCTCCTCCTCCATGTACTGCTGTTCCTCGCCTAGTGCGAGCGCATAAGGGATGCCCAAGAGCAAAATACTCGTCGCGATGACCCACAGGCTTTTGCCGCCGTAGTTCACCGTCGTGCTCGTGGCGGAGTACAGGGACGACGAGGCGGAGGAGATGCGCGCCCTGGCTTTGGGAGGGATGATGTCGCGCAGGGCGGAGAGGCGGTCGAGGAGCGATTCGTCCAACTGTGGGGAATCGGCGGCGTCGTCGTCGGAGATCTCAGAATCTAGCGCGGGAAATAAAAATGTTAGCTGGTCCGATCGATGGTAGGGCATGGCGTTTATTAACACTGCACGGCAGAGTGCACAAATAATGAAACCGGAGGAGCCCCAGTGACAAAGCAAGAGAACTGAAACAACAGTCGATGATGCGGACAAGGCAGATCTGAAGACATACCGGTGTCGGTGTAGTCATCGTCGTCGTCGGCCAGGAGAGCGCCATCGGCGGTGCCTTCGGGCTTGTTGACGAAGTGCTCGTCTTCGAGTTCTTCGAGCCTGACCATTTTGGAGGTGCTTTGTTGGGGATGATACTGTGGTTGGGCTTTTCAGACGTGCGCGCTGACGGAGCGTGCTTGGGCAGCGGTAACTTGGTAGGAACTCCGACTGGTATGGAACGACCAAGCTGCAAGGATGGATGGTACAGTTGGTAGGGTCAAAGTGATGTGATGCCGTGATGGAATCGAGAAATCTGGAGCTCGCATGCTCGTTCTCCGCAAGTAAATTTTGGCCTTGAGCTCCGGCGCGGCTTAAAGCCTTAAGCGCACATTATTGGGTGGAGCTTTGATACTTCTAAAGAATCTTTCCTGGGCAATCTTCTCTTGTCGTACAAGAGGACGAAGCACTGTATCATGCAACATATTGGGAACGCTCTGGTCCCTCCCAAGGGAGAATGAGGGTGTCGGTACCTGGATGTCACTAGAGGATGTTGTTTACTCCTACGCGGACAAGCCCCCGAGTATATCAAACTTAAATGCTTTGGCGACAGTCCTCGGTTTGACAGTAGCATACTCCCTACAGCCACCGGCAACTCAGCTGGCCGACAATAGCACAAACGGATATATTGAGATGATGAACCGGCTCGTCGAGCTCGGCGTCGATACGAAGGGCCAGGCAAAATACCGCTGGACTTCTCTGCATGTGGCAGAATAAATGGGACATCTGGCAGCGGATCGACTTCGCGATCTGGTGGTGTCGAAGTGCCGGAATGCCTAGGCTCCACAGCCATACATGTATCGATGCAACACTTCCAAGCTGGTACTGTTCGCATTCTGGCCGACGCACCAAGCCAGCGCTGGACTCGCATGGGACTGGACAATGACTCTGCACCCGCTGGGGAGTGCTTCTATGGGTACACATCTGCCGCGAAGAATGGTTTCGATCGTCAGCTTGGACCAGCCGCGATACATACCCATTCGGACAGCATAGTGGAACGGCGGCTGGCTAATATTGGGCTTCAAATTGTCTGTGGGCAACCTTCAACGCACGTGAAGAGCACGGGTACGAGGAAAGAGGTATGTGAGTGCAAGGAAGATATAACAGCCGTCTCTCTCCCACTGTCTTGTTTGCATAATGGGGTCAGCTGGCTAAAGGCAAGGTGAAACCAAGGTACACTTGCAAGCTTTCCCGACTCCCTCAGGAACGACTGGCTCACTCAAGTGCCGAGAAATATTATGCTGTTCTTGCTAATGAACTGGTTCCCTGGTGACCGTGGGCTTCATCCTCCGTGTCCTACTCGGTCTCTATAACCTTAGACATTGGCATTGATGATTTCGACGACTAATAAGAAGGTTAGCGTGCTGTCGGATGCAGCTCCATTGTGAGGGAAGGTTAACGCACAAGCAGGTTTCAAGCTGGCACCGCCAACCAAGAATCCATCCACGTCGGGTTGCTTGGCCAAATCTCTGCAGTTCTTCTCACTGACACTTCCGCCATAGATGATTCTAGTATTCTCAGCAACTTCAGGCGAGACAGCCTCGCTCAGCCATTTGCGGATCGCGGCATGGACCTCTTGTGCTTGTTCTGCAGCCAGGGTTAGTCAGTCCAACAATCAGACATTCAGGCAGGCAACATGACCAATGCCCGACACGGACATGTTAACATACCGGTTGTGGCGACTTTCCCTGTGCCGATGGCCCAGATCGGCTCGTATGCAATCACGATATTCTTCCAGCCATCCTTTCCGATGGTCTTATTCACCGCCTGTAATTGCCTTGTGACCACATCGGTGGTAATGCCCTGCTCCCGCTCCTCGAGACTCTCGCCACAGCACAAAATGACACCGATACCGCCATCCAGCGCGGCTTTGGTCTTGCAGGCAACGAACTCGTCTTCTTCACGCAGGATGGTCCGGCGCTCGGAGTGGCCCAGCAGCGTCCAGGTGATGTTGCTGTCTTTCAACTGTGCTACCGAGATCTCGCCGGTGAAGGCGCCGTTGGGCCGGTCAAACACGTTCTGGGCCGCAACTTCGATGTTGGGCGAGAGGTGCTCACGCGCGAGCAGGAGGTATAAGCTTGGAGGTGCGATGACGACTTCGGTATTAGGATCGAGCTTGGAGGTGGAGAGGTTGTGGACGATCTCTTTGATGGACTGGATCGTCCCATTCCTGCAACATTGCGTCTCGTCAACTACTGTTTTCTAGCTTGTGAATGAGGTAATGTTCTCGTGGCAGATATACATTTTGAAGTTACCACCGACCTGGAGACCGTTAGCTGGTACTCGCACTGGGGGCAATCTCGCAGTAACAGGAACGAGGCCTTCATTCAGCACTTTCACAGGAGAGATCCCTGTCCCAGGGTAGGGCAGAGCAGGTTAACTTACAAAGAACTTGCGACCCATGTTGGCGGTTGGGTTTCTTGCTTCGAATTACCAAGGTTACGTAGAGCAAGTAGGGTGCTTCAAGCGTTGTGTGGTGCTTAGGAAATTGAAGTCCGTGCCAGCGAGCTCAACAAGGACGAACGGCAAAATATGTGCAATGGGGCACTTCGGAAAGCGAGCATCAAAGGACTCGGAAACAGCTCATTGAAAATGCAATCGGCCTCTGTTGACAGCGGGGCTCCGTTGCCAATGACGAGGGGCAGCGACTAAGATGCCAGCCGGGGGAAGCTTTGCCGAGCGCATATTCCGGCTTTTCACGATAGAACCAACACGGCGACAAGAGGAAGAGGCCGGATCTTTTTCGTCATATGTGAGCCGTTATGAGATTGGGATCCTGGCGCGACTGGCCTAGCATTGCCCAAACATTGATGTACAGTGATCTGCCTGACACCAGGCCTGAGAGAGGAGGCAAAGATCGAGATGGGGCAGTGTTTGACCCCCAGAATGAGGCCGAGACGCCGTGCATGTCATTGATATCTCGTCGTCTTCATCGCGCACGAAAGGATGCAAGAATCCTGCACCTCGTAGGGCTTGGATAAGAGAAGAGTGGGGTCGAGACGCACAGCCTTGCACAAACCCACAAATGATTCGCAGTAGTGATGACCTCAGGATGTGCGTGGATATGCAACGGAGACGCAGTGAACACAAACCGCGTTTCTCGAAATATTTTCTGCCTCGCGTGCATTGAGTTGGTTCTCCCTTTTGCGATCAAAGGGTGATCCTCAGCAGAGTGTCAGTCAGTCTTCTCTCTGGCTTTAGGGCTATCCTTCCCTGCTGAATCCGTATTCACTTGGCGTCTGTCACCTCCCTGTGCCGTTCCAATCGCCCTAACTCTCGGGCTTCCGCACTTGTAGGGCGATGGCAGCCAAACGCTCAGACAATATTGACGGTGCCCCTGCAAAACGCCAGAAAACGTCCGGCGAGATGGACCCTCGAAACAACCCATATCTCGCTCACCACTATGAGAACGACACCAACGGCTACTCAAACGGCACTTCGACCCCTCCAATCGTCAAAGATGGGCCTCTTTCCAAACTACAGCGACATAAGACGACCGCCGCGCAGGCCCGAGAAGCCGAAGATGGCAAAATCAGCCCTTTCACAGGTCGTCCTCATTCCGAAAGATACTTCTCCATCTTGCGCACCAGAAGAGATCTCCCTGTCCATGCGCAGCGAGACGAATTCCTCCAGTTGTACCAGAAGTCGCAAATTCTTGTCTTCGTGGGCGAGACGGGTTCAGGCAAGACCACACAGATTCCGCAGTTTGTCATCTATGACGACTTGCCTCAGCGAGAAAAGAAACTGGTTGCCTGCACCCAGCCACGGCGAGTCGCTGCCATGTCCGTGGCGGAGCGCGTCGCTAACGAGATGGATGTCAAACTCGGTGAAGAAGTGGGCTACAGCATTAGATTCGAGGACATGACCAGCCAGAAAACGATTCTCAAGTACATGACGGACGGCATGCTGCTGAGAGAAGCCATGAACGACCACGACCTCAAAAGATATTCCACCATAATTCTTGATGAGGCCCACGAGCGAACATTGGCCACCGATGTGTTGATGGGTCTACTGAAGGAGGTCGTGCAGCGGAGACCAGATCTCAAGTTAATCATCATGTCCGCCACCCTTGATGCTCAAAAATTCCAGCGCTACTTCAACGACGCGCCTTTACTTGCCGTCCCTGGACGAACTTTTCCCGTCGAAATCTTCTACACCCCTGAGCCTGAGCGCGACTATGTCGAGGCTGCGATCAGAACCGTCTTGCAGATCCATGCCACAGAGCCTGAAGGAGACATCTTGCTCTTCTTGACTGGCGAAGAAGAGATTGAAGACGCATGCCGCAAGATCTCGCTGGAAGCGGACGAGATGATCCGTGAGGCCGACGCTGGTCCCATGAAAGTCTATCCCCTGTACGGCACGTTGCCTCCTGCTCAGCAGCAGAAGATCTTCGAGCCAGCGCCACCGCCTCGCAAACCGGGCGGCCGTGCAGGACGCAAGTGTATCGTTGCCACCAATATCGCCGAAACGTCTTTGACGATCGACGGCATTGTGTATGTGGTTGATCCAGGCTTCTCCAAACAAAAGGTGTACAACCCGCGCATTCGAGTCGAGTCCCTGCTGGTTTCACCGATCTCGAAGGCTTCCGCTCAACAGAGAGCTGGTCGTGCCGGTCGTACTCGGCCTGGAAAGTGTTTCAGACTCTACACTGAAGGTGCATTCAAGAAGGAACTGATTGAGCAGACGTACCCGGAGGTCCTCAGATCCAATCTCTCATCAACCGTTCTGGAGTTGAAGAAACTGGGAATTGACGACTTGGTCCATTTTGACCTAATGGATCCTCCTGCCCCGGAGACTCTGATGCGGGCACTGGAAGAGCTGAATTATCTCGCATGTTTGGACGACGACGGCAATCTGACGACCATGGGTAGACTCGCATCTGAATTTCCCCTAGATCCAGCACTTGCGGTCATGCTCATCTCCTCACCAGAGTTTTACTGCTCCAATGAGATCCTGAGCTTGACGGCTCTGCTGTCCGTACCGCAGATCTTTGTGCGGCCGGCATCAGCCCGAAAACGTGCAGATGAAATGAAGGCCCTCTTTGCTCATCCTGACGGCGATCATCTGACGATGTTGAATGTTTACCACGCTTTCAAGGGCCCTGAGGCACAAGCCAATCCACGACAATGGTGCCACGATCACTTCTTGAGTCTTCGTGCTCTGCAATCTGCCGACAACGTCCGAATGCAACTGAAGCGCATTATGGAGCGGGAAGAATTGGAGTTGATGTCCACGCCATTCGAGGACAAGAAGTACTACGAGAACATTCGGCGTGCCCTGGTCTCGGGATTTTTCATGCAAGTTGCTAAGAAGGAGGCCAATGGCAAAACCTACACTACTGTCAAGGATAACCAGACCGTTCTCTTGCATCCGAGTACCGTGCTCGGCCAGGAGAGTGAGTGGGTTGTTTACAACGAATTCGTCCTCACCAGCAAGAACTACGTGCGGACAGTTACAAGTGTGCGTGGCGAATGGTTGCTCGACATCGCACCAGGTTATTACGACATAGACAGTTTTCCAAAGGGAGAAGTGAAGACCGCTCTTCAAAGACTCCAAGAGAGGGTGGCTCGACGCCAAAAGATGAAGGGCGGAAGATAGACATGCGGCTGCGGGTATCCGAGTTGTGCTGTTGGATTCGAAAGCTGCGGTTAGAGCATCAATACGGCAACCACACGAGCGTCGACGGCGCACCCACACCTGGTCGGCCATGGAAACGGAATCTGTAAATGTAGTCACCTGAAAAGACAGGCATCAGAGATGACTGCCTGGGAGGCCAACTATGTCTTACTACAGGCTGATGCGCACGTGCTTTTCTATCTGTTTATCGCCATCAAACCCCATGGTATCTCCTGCAGTATAGTATCTTAATGGACGACTCTGGTGCCTATCCAAGGCGACAGACATCGCTACGGGATACGAATTATGATCCTTGTTTACTGCCGCGTGAGTCTTCCATCCCGTGGTTCTCACCTGTTCTACTGTCCTGTGGCGACTGCTTCTGGAACCGACAAGCATATGTGGCAGTTGTCGAGATGCATATACGAGTTGGCTTGGACACTTGCCTGTAAAGGCAACATGTCCTGCACGTCCTGGGATCGAGGCTGTGCCTGGTTCTGCCCCACGAGGGCCCTGACACCTAGCTGGACCAATGGTCGAGTGTCTTTCTAGCCATCCAAATCTCTTGCAGATGTCGATACTATCTTAGGCTCCCCGACAATGATCCTCGTCGAGTCGGAAGAATTCCCAAGCGGTGAGGGTGAACCCCGCAGCAATGTCAGCGCGGGTGTGCTTGGAACCATGTGTTGCAAGCGGCGACGGAGATCGTCCAGTAACGAGCGTCAAAAATCAGAGGGTCAGCGCATGTGTGGACTCGTGCGCCTGGATTCGTGGAGGCGGTCGCGCCTCGTTGCGAGGAAGCTGATAATGTGTTGTCATTGTCTGGAAGGCGTCTGGCGATGAAGGGGTGAAATTGAGCAGCGGTAAAAGCAGCGGCAAAAGCAGCGATGGCGAAGCGGCCCGAATTCAACGCTGACAAAAAATTGCCCGTCTTGCGCGCAGTTCTCAAATGTTTCTCACTGTTCTTTCTTATCCGAGTCACCACTTTCCAGTTGAGGTTCATCGTGCATTCCCTTTATGAAGGTCTGTGAGAGTCGTTTCCATCTCCTAGCCTAATTCGTAGCGGTCTCAGGCCTTGCTCAGGCATCTCTCAACCATATCGTTGCCATTGGCTGCAATGTCACTGCGTCTCACCTCTTTCTCAGCCTCACGAGTTGTTCCTTGCTAGCACGCCGCGTCAATTAACATGCCTGCCTCCCCGCTTACATGGCTGCAAACAAGGTGAGAGACTAAGCAGTGCGCGCCTCATCCCTCTCGGCGTGGGCTGGTCGGCCTTCTTGGCGTGGCAGTGTATGTATTGAACACTGGTGGCTTCGGCCCCTCCATCGGTCGGGCGTCTCGTAGAGGCGTAAACGAAATGCGTGCTAACTGCCTTTTCCTGTGGCGATGTTCCTTGGGTTCTATCATTTCTCAGCGATTTGTGCAGCATCGCCCCCGAGCTCCTGCCACTGTTACTCTTAGAGTTTCTATTGTTGTGTCTGTGCCCGTACACTGGCCCTGATGTTGGCGGGCCTTGTCCATATCCCTCTGTTGTGTTCGCATCCACCCTTGACAGTCTCCCGTCCTGACCTTCATGACCGTTCCAGTGCGACATACACCCATTCTGGGATGAGGGATCAAACAGACTATGGGCTTCGAGAACAACTCAATTTACACACCAGATCTCATGATGGCGCACATCCGACGACAAGATGCCTTCGATGACTCCGACTACGTTTCATGTCCCGTTGGAGGAGAGTGGTGGAAGTGCGAAGACGTCAACTACCCGACCTTCATAGGATGCTGCTCGAGTAATCCATGTTCCGGTCAAATGTGTCCGGAAGAAGATCTATATCCCCTGGGTTTCGGTTCTGTCACGGCTCCGACCCCCGACTATCCAAATCATTCCTGTCCGTATGGCGGACTCTGGTATACCTGTGCAGCGAACACTGTGCCCTTTCAGGGTTGTTGCGAGAGCAACCCATGCAACGGGCAAGGTTGTCCAGCATCGGACTTGCGAGCAGCGGCCGTACACACCGTCGTGGTGGCGGGAACGTCAACGTTCACTGTTCCTTCCTCGGTCGCGACGAAAAGTCCAACTACAACCACTTCCACAACAGACACTACGACAACATCGGAGCCGACGGGAGAGGGTTCAACGTCAGCCTCTTCTGAGTCAGTCTCGGAATCCATCGATGTAGCTGCGATAGCTGGTGGCGCCGCAGCTGTTACAGTTGTCCTGACAATCATCCTAGGAGTGCTGATCTGTTGGCTTGTTCGAAGGAAGAGGATGAGACTAGCAGAGATCAATTCTGCTCAAGCTGGGACGGCGCCGCAAGACCCAAAGCCGTTCTACAAAGATCCTTTTGGCGCGAGTCCGTGCATGCATCCAATCCTCGGTGGTCTCTTCCAACTGACTTCTCCCAGTTATCTCCCCACTTCCTCGATACAGCCGACGACCTCCATCTTTTGGATACTCTCAGGCACCTTTCTCTCCCGCTCCCACGTATCAGTCCGCACATGTCACTCATCCTCCCCACACCGAACCTCAAGAAGTCATGGGTCTTGGCCTGTCAGAAGTCGAGTTCAATCGCCGCGCCAAGTCAAGATCTCCAGCAAACCACCATGTAGATGGGCCTATCGAGCTTGCGACTCAGCGCTTCTCTGCCACCAATCCCGAGGCTGAGGCCAAGAGCCCTCTTCTAGAAGCACGGCCGAAGCAGAAACCCAAGCCTAACTCCAGGGCAAAAAGAGAAAATGAGGACACGCACCCGAGGCAGTCACGGCTGCGGAGTCGCGCAGCACTGGTGGATTTGCGCGCACAGGCATCCAGAAGTCCCTCGAGGGGTCCGGCAGAAGGATTCGGGCCGAATGATTGAGCAGAACTGCGGAGGGGCCATATATTATCAGACATACACGTGTCAGAATAACGCAAGTACTACTGGACAAACAGTCTGAGCCTCGCAGTGTCCAGCGTTAGGGACGCATTGTTACAAGAGCGAGCCAGAACCGAAACACAGCTGCGAAGTGCAGGGTCGGATCACCGGAATTTGGTCATCGCGGTATGCTCGAAACCAGATTCAAGAACCACAGAAGACCGGGACCATATCACGACTGGGTAGTCGAAGCTGTAAGGACCTACTGATCATGATTTTGGGGTGCAATGCCGCTCGCGCAACTCGGGGAGATCTCGCAGATGCGAGCCTTGGCAAGACATCCAGAGTTTGCCGAACAGTGTCCAGCCGCAATGGTCAGCAGCACAGGGGCATATGGTCGGGAGGGACGTATCACCTCAGCCTATGCGAACACGCCCGCCCGTCACATGTCGAGGATAGTGTGGGTTGCACACAGTACACCTCCGAGAGTGAATCTTGCCAAGAGATTACATTGATGCCACCTGACTTTGAGTAGAAGGGTTATGAACATAGACACGCACACTGTCTATACTGGCAGCCTCCTATTGTATGCAGTACACACTAACGGGAAAGCCTGGTGTCAAAGAGCGATAATTGATTCCAGAGGACACTCCAGACAACCGCGTTCGCCAATGGACTTGATCTCATTGGCTCGGACGTCTAGCGTGTCGTCTTGGCATGTTTATGTAAGCGAGGATTTTCTCAAGCCGTCCTTTGAGAAAGTTGAGACCAAAACCACATTGCGAAGTTAAGCACCCATAGACTCTATCACCCTAGATTTTATGTTGCGGTGCTGCCCATCATCCGCAAAGGAGTCTCTTACTCTTCTAGCTTCTTTTCGTCCCCTGCCAGGACGTTGCTCACGTCTCCTGAATTCTACAATCCAGCACCGCCCACTCACTTATAGCTTTCGACCATTCGTCTTCAAGGGGGAGGACAATGCTCGAAAGACCGCCACAAAGGCCCAAATGCAGAAACGCGAGAATGGTCCTCCCAACCGAGGTGGAAATAGGATGCAGAAACGCGCAAATGTCCCCAACCGAGGCGGCGGCAGTGGGGGTGTTACGAAGCGATTCAAAGAGCAGCCTGGTCGGGAAAACACGACCACCGGCACGGTAGAGGAGGTGTTGGACATTGAAGCCCGGACTCTTCTCGCCAAGTTACGGCTTGATGAAAGCAGTGCTGGGGCCGGTGAAGGGGACGACCACCAGGGTATTTCGAACGGCGACTCACACCACAAAGACCGCGGATCAGAGAGGCTAGAAAGGCCAGGACCACAAACCGAGCTGGACCTCGAAATCCAGGAACTCTCCTCGACGGGCGACGGGCTAGCATACGCTGGCAAGAAAATGGACTTCATCTACGTGGTCCCCTTCGCCGTGCCCGGCGACAAGGTCCTCGCCAAGACGTACCCGCAGAAACCGGACCGTCGGCCGTGGACGAGAGTCGACCTCGTCAAGATCGTCTCACCGTCGCCGAAGCGCAAAGGCGTCACCCCGCAGTGTCCTTACTTCGGCGTCTGCTCCGGGTGTCAACTCCAGATGCTGCCGTACGAGGAGCAGCTCGCGCACAAGAAGACCATCGTGGAGAAGGCGTTCCGGCACTTCTCGGACCTTGACCCTTCGCTCGTCCCGCCCGTGGACGACACGATCGGCTCGCCGCTCAGGTACGGCTACCGCACGAAGATCACGCCCCACTACGACGGTTGTTCGCGGTCGAATCCGTGGAAGCAGGGCGACCAGCCCCCGCCGTTCGGGTTCGGGAAGAAGAACCAGAACCAGGGGAAAGTCCTGGACATAGAGCAATGTCCTATTGCGACGGAGATCTTGAACGCCGGGCTGAAGATCGAGCGGGAGAAGGTGGCCCAGACGTTTTGGAAGAAGCGGACCGGCACGACGGTGTTGTTGAGGGAGAGTACGAAGAGGGAGATGCTTCCGGTGTCGAGATCTCTCGAGGTTCAGCATGAGAATGAGAATGAGAATGGGGAGAAAGAGGGTGTAAATCCCAAAGGCACTGCTGCAACCACAACAACAGAGCAAGAGCAAGAACGAGACCTCTCCTCCCTCCCGCTGGAATTCCCTGGCCCTCCATCCTCGTCCTCATCCTCGTCCTCAACCTCAACGTCGACCTCCCCTTCCTCCTCCACGTCGTCGACAACCACCCAAATAACATACACGTACCAAAACAAACACTTCCGAGACCTAAAGACCTACACGTCCGACCACCGAGCCGTCACGACCGAGCACATCGGCCCCTTCATCTTCAAGACACAGGCCAACTCGTTCTTCCAGAACAACAACTCCATCCTGCCGACCTTTCTGGCGTACATCCGCGACCATATCCTGCCTTTGCCACCGCCTTCATCTCCGTCTCGGTCTCCACGTGTGCCCTCGGCACAGACAGACCCCCCGCCGATCAAATACCTCCTCGACGCGTACTGCGGCTCCGGGCTCTTCTCCATCGCCCTGGCCTCGCGCTTCTCCTCGGTCCTAGGCATCGACATTGACGAGGCCTCGATCCGGTGCGCGCGCGAGAATGCCACGCTCAATGCCTCTGTGCACAAACACCTTCGCGCAGTTAGCGCCAGTGCCGGTGGCAGCAGCAGCAGCAGTAGCAAGGAAAGTAATCTCGGCTTCATCGCCTCGGACGCGCAACATATCTTTGACGACGTGCCTTTCCCCGCGGCGCAGACCGTGTGCATCATCGATCCGCCCAGGAAGGGCGCGTCGCGAGACTTTCTCCACCAGTTATGCGCCTACGGCCCCAGGCGCGTCGTGTACGTCAGCTGTAATGTGCATACGCAGGCGAGGGACGTGGGCATGTTGGTTGCCGGGGTAGGGTCGGAGGTGGAGGATGATGGCCGCACGGGGCCTCGGAAGCGCTGGAGGTATGAGATTGAAAAGCTGGGCGGGTTTGACTTCTTCCCGCAGACAGGGCATGTCGAGGGGGTGTGTTTCTTGAATAGAGTCGAAGACAGCTGAGGCGAAAGTAAAAAGAAAAGCGTTGAGTGTGATTCAGATTGAGCTGAAAAAGAATTCTAGAGGGATTCAGTGCGTTAATATCACCTGTCTGATTGCAATACGGCTCGGTCGAGGTCCTGTGCTTCGGTGCTCGATCAGAATGATAATATAATGCTCATAGAGCGGAATAGAGGTGGATTAGAGCCCAGTCGCCATCATCTTCATCCTTGCGCAGAGGCTACACCACGAACGCGTCGGCCTTGTCTTCGTCCACAACTATGGCAC
Organism: Cladophialophora carrionii CBS 160.54; assembly: GCF_000365165.1. Classification (NCBI taxonomy): domain Eukaryota; kingdom Fungi; phylum Ascomycota; class Eurotiomycetes; order Chaetothyriales; family Herpotrichiellaceae; genus Cladophialophora; species Cladophialophora carrionii. Next base: position 2,651,333 of record NW_008481831.1, read on the forward strand.
CGATATCTGCCGCTCGATACCAATTGCTGTTGAGCGGTACCCATACACCAAAGACCTTATACTCGGGGAATGAATCAGACGGATCAGAATTGCTGGTTCGAACTGCTTCGTAGAATGGAATATGGGGTTCGCCCTTCAATGCAATGGTGATCGTGTCCTTCTTCTGCGCGCGAGCCTGGCAGAAAGTTTCCCAGTGAACGAGACCGATGCATGTTGTAGATCCGGCCTCAGTCCTCCTTTGTTGCTCAGTCCCGTCGCGGACGTCGTCGCTATATTCATGTCTTCCGGCAGGGTCGGCGTTTGACAAATTGTTGTTCTCGTTGGCTAACCCTGGAGCCCATCGTGGGTCTGACGTATCTCCTTGGGTTTGAAGAGGATGCCACTCACCGAGGATAACTCTTACTCCCCTCTCCCGACAGAGTCTAACATCCAGGAATAGCATCTCACAGACCACCTCGAAAACCGCTTCCACGAGAACGGGGATTGGCATGCTGAAACAATGCGACATGAGTCGTCCCAGGGCCGGGTTCCTCGGTGACGCACGCTCAATGATTCCCTGGAGGCAATTTTGCACCAAGCCGGATAAGCACTGTCGAGGTGCAACATCCAAGAAGAGTTCGGTGGCCTTTTTTCTGTCGGTAGGGGTTGGTATTTCATTGACAACCAATACCAGACACGCTCTACAGCCCTGTACCTGCTCCAGAGGATCGTCGGACGCCAACATCCCTTGCAGCTTGGCTGTCGACGGAACTGAGTGTTCGAGCTCAGAAAGTCTGTTTCGACGCCCGGCTGCCGACATGCACACGGCATTGCAGAACCATATGAAACCTGTCATTGTGTCATGGCGGGCAAGCCAAGAGGCGAAAGACAGGGCTTTCGAAGCACAGCTTTGCCAGCTTGATCTAGAGAGCTTCAGAGGAAGACGACCGGTTGTCGAAGAAGCCACACTGTCCCACCATTCGAACATGCCGTAAATGTGGCGTACATCTTTTATTTGCCTAGCAATAGTAATTTCAGACGCATCAAAGCTCCAGGTCTCGTCGCTTATTCCAAACAGGCCAGCGGGACACGTGGTGGGGATTAGCACTGGTCGGACCTTTCGCAGCTGTCGCAGGAAATCTTTCAGCAGCATATTGGATGGCAGGTCTTGAAAACCTGGTGGTGGGTCATAGAAGTCCGACTCTGCGAACAGTGACAGCACGTAGTCTTTTGGCTGACTAGCCGAGAGTTGCAAGTGCCACACGGAAATCATCTCTTGGATGATCGCAAGCCACGGGGTCCAGGCCATGTGCTCATCAGCAGTTTGTCGTGTTTCACCAAGAAGAAACGCAGCCACTTGCATGTCGGATAGTGCATTGTGCTCGTTCAGGTCAAAAAGGGTGTTAAGGAAATCTCCATTGTGTACCCTCACCGCTTCCAAAGCTTCAGAGTCATCGTACCCGTGCTTGCCTTTCAATTGCTGAAGCAACAGTCGGGAATAATCGTTCATTTTCTCCAGCTGCGTCTGTAAAGGTGTACTGAGGAAGCAACACTCGGCAACCTCCACATCCGCAAAGACGAGTGTGACCGACCGGGCATACCTGTACTCCTGGTTCGTCCAAATCCGATAAGGCCATGAGCAGACGCCGTTCGAATTGAGGCATATGGATGCATTTAGAGTTACGAAAAGATCAACCTGGGTGGTGTCCACGCCCACAATTTCGTCCACCGCAGATCCCGCGCTAGATGAACTGATCGGAACCTCTTTCGACACAGCTTCGTACGCCTTTCTCAAGCACGAGCAAAGACTACCGGGCCATAGTATAACAACAGGCAAGGTTCTGAAGATTGCCGGGATTTGTGCAAGGGAATGTCGTATCTGCTCGTCCTTCTGCTGGAAACACACTTGGTCAATCCAACAAGCCCCATATTTGTTGGTGAACTGTACAAGACGTTCGAGCACCGAATTGACTCGCCACTCGGCCCCTAGTTCTATCCACACATATTCTGTGGGATGGGATTCCCGGTGTCCTATGCAATGCTTGGTGCGGTCGAATTGGCCCCAAGTATATGATATGGCAACGCCGTTTTCCTTGTGCAGTTCGACTGCGGTGGTCTTGATGCTCAGGTGCGTTTTGCCAGGGCTGGGATCCGTGAACACCTGACAAGTACATCTTCGGAAAGTCGCCAGTTTTACTGTTTGGGCTGTTGAACTCTCTTGCGTGCTGGAGTAATCTTTCACCTTGCTCTTGAGTACATCGACTTGGCCGTTGGCCGCAGTTGCTTTGCTACACTGGACGCCGTCTTGGAGATACTTTGGCCCGTTGCTGAGGTGGCCCGCGTCCTTCTGCAGCTCCTGTCTCTCCCAGGCAATTTCTCGTACAAGTTGAGCAACTTCTTCCCGCCTGTTTTGAATCTGAACCCAACCTTGATTGATCCGTTCGTCTCCCTGCCTTATTGATTTTTCAATTTGTCTTGATCTTTGTCCAAATGGGCTGCTCTCCACCTCAGGTCCCAGGGCGAGCTTCGCAGCCTGAATGAGCTTGGCAGCCTCGGCGGCGTACGACCCCATGCTGAAGCAGACTCAGGCTCCTTAGCGGTTGTTGTCAGTGTAAATGTCCTCTCCGATCGATGACCATGCCACCAGGCGGCGTTGTTGACGATCGACGGTCGAACAAGCTATTGGCAACGTGTTGGACTAGAGAAGATGATGGGGAAAAGACATGGAGATGGATCAAGTTCTCCCCCCATCGTCAACAATCAGGCTGGAAGGCGGTGGGAGTCTGTCTGCCTTGCCGCCCAAGCCCTCCTCAGGCTGAGACGGTGGCGGCGGCGGCGGCGGCAGCCGATGGAGACTGGGTACCGAGCAGAGGCATGTACAAGACGCGCCCGACGGGATGGCCATGTTTGTGGCTGAGTGCATGCAGACCTTGCGTCCATGGCAGTGCATGAGAGAAGGTCGAGTCCGGGCGATGAAGTGGCAGAAGTTGGCCAGTCGGTCAGGTGCATTTCAGATGGTGAGTGGCCATGAGGCAGTCATTGGAGGTTGGAAGGCGCCGTGCGGATTAGGGCTAGTGGGAGCCAATGGCCCCAGGGCACCTCCGCACCATTGGAAGCGGTGTTGGAAACCCCGTTGACTGATGTGCTTTGTACACAGGACTGTTGGTTTGTGAAAATTAATTTGATGATTCGCAGTGGAAAGAAGCCAGTTACTGATACTGTGATCTCAACTCTGCTATCATCGAATCCTCCTCGTACCAACTACTACTGCGTGACACGACACATCCACTGACACGCCAACAAGAAGGCCGACGCAACGCGATGTGGTTAACACGATGACAGGGTGGACAAGGCACTGTGCCGGTAGAGCCCTGATGTCGCTGCAGTCTCAGACATGTGCCTCCCACCACGAGCATCCTAGAAAGCAGATCCCCGTCTCGCATTGGATTCGACGATTTCCTTCTCCAACACGCCATCCTTGGCCATGCTGTGCGCAAAGGTAGTCGTTGGCCTCCACTTGGCCGAAGTGCGCGGTGTGGTCTCTTCCATCATCTTGTCGACCTGTTCGAGGGTGAGGCCCTTGGTCTCGGGCACCAGGAACCAAGCATACACGAACGCAGCCGTGCAGAGACCTCCCCAGACGAAGAAGACCGACGACTTCAAGTCGCCGTGGTCTTCGCCGACCATGTATGGCGTGATGACGGCGATGATCTGTAATCTGTCAGTCGATGCTACGCTCCTTTAAGGGGTTCAAGGTCAAACTCACCGTGTTCCACAGCCAGTTGGAGGCAGTTGAAAGGCCGACGCCACGCGATCGGATGGGCAAGGGGAAAATCTCGCCAATGACAATCCATGCTCCGGGACCCCAGGTAGACGCGAAAAAGAAGATGAAGATGGCAATGAAGGCGATCTGGGCGTTGACCGCGGGGATATTGTCGGCAAGGCTGGTCTCGGGATCGGAGGGATCGGGATGGGTATGGTTAAACCCGACCGAGACACCAATAATGGCGACCAGGAACTGGCAGATCAACATGCCCAAGGCACCCCAGACCAGAAGAGGCCGGCGGCCGAATCGCTCAACGGTCCAGAACGAGAGGGGCGTGCTGCAGACGTTGACCAGGGTGAAGATGAGCGAGATGAGGAAGGTGTTCTCGATCGCGCCCGTCGACTGGAGGAAGGGTGTTGAGTCTGTGCCGCGGGTCAGTATAATGGAGCGTCACCAACTCTATGCGGACACCAACTTACAGTAGAAGATAAAGTTAACACCGGTCCATTGCTGCATCATCTGCAACGAAGTGCCCAGGATGGTCCGTCGCAAGTTCGACTTTTGCACCCACAGGCTGCCCTTGAAGCAGTTCGCCCAGCTGGAGAACCAGCCGCTGTCGGGGATGACGGCTCGCTCATACTCCTCCTGCGTCCTGTCAGCACTGAACCTCCTTGCGTAAAGCAACATCTCTCTGAAAAACTCACATTCGCGACAATCTCAGCCAGCTCGACCTGCACGTATTCGGACTCGCGAGGCTGGCCCCGCAGCTTCGACAACGAGATGGCAGCATCTTCGAGTCGCCCCTTCTTCACAAAGTAGCGGGGCGAATCCGGGAGGGTGAACAGGCCTCCAGCCAAAATGATTGCCCACGCGAACTGGATGGCAATAGGGATCCTATATGATCCGGTGTCTTGGCGGTCTTCCGTGGCATACACGACGATCGACGCCAGCATAATGCCGATGGTAATGCAGAACTGGTAACCTGCCACCAGGGCGCCTCTGACTTTCCTCGGGCACTTCACGGCGAGTCAGCATATGTAAAGATCCTTTAATCGTCGAGGTACTCACAATCTCGCTCATGTACAGGATCACGATAGCGCTCTCAAAACCGACACCGATACCAGCAACAATACGTCCCGCGACAATGGCGGCCAGCGCATCACCCTCTCCTGTAATCATTTGGATGACGACACCGATCATGTAGATGAAGCAGCCCAAGATGACGGTCCATTTGCGACCGATAAAGTCGGCAGTATCACCACCAATGAGCGCACCGAAGAATGTGCCTGCCGACAGGATCGAGACGATGAGCGATTGATGGGAAGAGCTGAGAGCGTCGGCAGTGGGACCCTCCACTGCCCGGATGAAGATCTCGGACCCGAGAACACCATTGATGTATCCAGAGTCGTAGCCACTGGTCGCCGTTAGCAAGTGCAGCCACGACCATGGAAAAGGTACCGCAGGAGCTCCGCGGCTGAAGACCTACAAGAAGATGCCGCCAAATGAAGCAAAGGCGCACATCAGATACGCCTTCCAGGTAACGGGGGCTTCGATGCTGTTGACATCGTCGGTTGTCCTGAGGGCAATGGAACTGGTACGGCCACGTTCGGCCTCGTGGTGAGTCTCTTTGGAGTCGGCCATGTTAGCGGCAATAGAATGCGTGAGGCTTCGAGCACATGCGAGAGAGACAAACAGCCGGTCGCAATAAGCATTGCTGTGGAGGGGGGAGTCCCTACAACTTTTATACATTCCTGGCACGGACCATCAAAACAGTCGCCCAAGAGCTCACACCTGGGGTCGCCATAGCGCGGAGTCGCGGAGAGCTGCAAACACCAATCGTCTGCTGAGAGACGGCCTAGCCTCGCGTCGACTGACCTCAAGAGTCACGCAACATGAGATTGCGGTTTGCCTCTCCGGTGACCAGATTGGAACCCAAGCGAAACGTCGGTGCCAATGGCCAGCACGTTTCGTCATGGGGTGTAACATTGATAATCCCCACTGCAACCTCGCTCGCATGAAGCGCGTCTTGACTCGAGACTGCTTGTCGCGGCGTCAGGCTTGTCGTGGACGTCGAGTCTTGGACTGGTTCTTGGAGGGAGCTTCCAAGACACCGACAAGGCTTGGATCCCCACAGTTTGCCATCCAGCATTCCGCAAGCCGAACACCAAGCATCGGCCTTCCAGAAGGCGCACGCTGCCGTCCAGCTTCGAGATCTGTGCGCTCGGAAAGGGGACCTGTTTCCAAGAGCAACTCCTTGCATTGAGGACCAGCGGACAGGGTCTCGCTCAGCTGTCCCAATTCCGTCGCAGCGGAGGAATGCTCGATGCGGTATGCATTGCCCAGACAACGAGACGGCTTGGCAGCCGGATCCAAGATGGAGTGGCGCAGGTCACTTTGCGGGGTTGACGACAGAAATCAGGAATAGACGGGCGCTCTTCCGTCACCTGGGTGGTTTCATCATCTGAAAAGTCTCTCGTCTTCGATTGACGCGGCCATCGGACTGGGTGTCGGCTCCCTGTCCTCCCTGCTGAGAAAGTGTTGGTGGCGCTTTGTTAAGCAAAGTCTTGACAGAATAGCGAAAGGATTGCCAAGGGACTCCAAGAAGACTCCGCTGATGGAGATCGCACTCTGCCCTCCGCTTGGGTAGCTCGTACCAGTAACAAATCGATCTCTCCGCCCCAGCTTACGAAGTTACACTCACTCTGTGCAACATTGATTTGGAGGTGTCCTCGAGCGATGAGCTAGCCATGGATCTCCACCTAGCGCTAGACATTCGTGAAGGCGGACGTTTGCCCCGATTCGATGGCCACCATGGAATCAAGCGGGCTATCTGCCACATATGACCCGTTGGAGCAGAACAGAAACAAGGGACATTGTCGCGTGTTTTCTAGATATCAACCCCCGTACCCCAAACTTTGTGTGTATAGTCCGAGCCTACACATATAAGTCCACCCCTATACTGGCAGCCTTGCTAGCCTGCCGACAGCACGGTTCGACCTTTCTTACCTCTGAGCCGCTGTCAACGGCACGAGGTACCAGGCTCATAGGTAGGGTCGACATTTCTCTGCCTTCCTTTACTGCTGGCTTTTAGTTGCTGATCATGTCAGCAAACTCTCTGCCTCCCGCACAGCCATGATGGCTGTGTCGTCGCGGTCAGGAGTGGAAGCGGCCGTTGCTCCTGCTCAATGAAGGGGTCTTCAATTACTTGGAAGCGTCGGTGATTTCGACTGCTTCCTTCCGTGTCGGGGCTGATATTCTGGTCACGTGCGCTGCAGGGTCGGCGAGAGTACGAGTACGTCTGATTCTGATCCAATGAGGATATGTGAATTGTAGTCATGTCGGACAGTGCAGGGAGCTTGCCAACGAGAAGCCTTCGCTTGTGCCAAAATCTCCCGCATCGATCGACAGGCGAAGCTCCTTCAAGCCACCTCGAATCAGCCGCCCACGTCGTGAGGACGCTCCTCGCACGAACGATAGCAGAGTGCTCCAGAGGCAATAGCTATAAGAGGATCAGGTGGCCAGCTCTTGCCGATGCGAAGTCGGACAAACCTTTGCTGAACTCACCAAAATTTGCATACCCTCCCTAGCCCTTTTGCGAGAGATTTTTACACGTTTCCTGACGATGGATTCAACGCTTGCCATCCCTGCGACTGACGATCAGTACGAGTCGGAGGCCTCTAACGACCTGGAAGTCCCACCGCCAGCATACCGGAGGAGCTCCGAGTCGTCCACCGAGCGTTCCTTGTACGATGAAAAGGATGAGACCTCATTCGCAAGCCAGCTGAACTCCGGCCAGGCCCGCGAGTACGGGTTCTACCACCCGAAACTTCTGGCTCGTGGCCTAGTCATTACCGACGGTGGTGCCTCGACCGAGACAAGCAAAGTACCATTGTACTATGTCGAGGTCTCCGAATTTGCACTCAAGAAGCCGGATGTCATTTTCCATCAGCTCCCTCCTGCGATCGAGACGCCGAATGATCTAGAGTATCTCGCTAATACTGGAGAGTATGCTCCAGTGATCGGCGTGGCGCATTTTCCGAAATTCTCTCAGCAGATCAAAGCTGGACTTGGTGACCCCGCTTCCAAAGGCGAAATGAAATACGTCGAAGTACAGAATCCGAACAAGATGTACCATGGCGAGTATCGCATGTCATTCAATGGAAGGTCTTATGCCTGGAAGCGGACCCATGACCCAGCTGCTGGCGTCGAAGGCTCCAATATCACAAGGAAGTTGAACCGTGGTAGCTTTCAGCTGATTGATATGTCCACAAATGAAGTGGTGGCAGCATTTCTTGACAACAAGTTCAAGAGCTGGAAGAAAAAGGGCAAGTTGAGGATCTTTCAGAAGCTCGAAGGAGATGGGGTCGAAGCACAGCAGCTTGAATTGCTCGTAATCTTGAGCATCGCGGCGATTCTGGAAAAGGCTCGGAGAAGGCAAAATAGGAGAGCCAGCTACTACAGTGGAGGCGGCCCGTAGCCTGGACGACGCTTGAGCGAGTATTCCTTGTGAGATATCGGTAATTTCATCGTTAATCCACTGTATCGACTTGACTCTTCGTTGGGCTTGATTCGCCATTTGAGAAAGGACTTCCCAGAAGTAAGAAGAGGGTTTTTCTGGATCCCATCACAAGAGGACGCTTCATGCTGTGCAGATCGTATTGAGATTGTAGTTGGGACAGCTCGTTTCAGTTTAGACGCTCACGTGGTATTTTGGCAAGATGGCGCCGATGAAGGAGGCCCATATTGTATTCGGGGGAAGCCAAGATATTGTACTCGCGACAAGCCTTGGCCATCAATCTTTGCAGATAGTGCCAGATGGGGCCCGAATCGACGACGCTGGCACTTAGAAATGCTCGGATGGGAATACCTCTTCAATGAGTTTCAAGGTTTGCTTCGACCTTTGACGGATGTCCGGCGTCGATAACGTGCCATGCTCGCAGATGTAATGATCGATATAAGTCGCAGGACACCATTCAAAGTAGACGTTACGCACCGTTACCATCTCCTCCCATGCTGCTGAGGGATCCACATGCCAGCTACTAGCCAATTCTTCCACGTCGTTATCCTCCGCTTGGTGCTCCTCCGCTGTCCCAGGAACAGCTATTTTTTCGCTCTCGCTGATGCAGATAACGTCAGCTGAGCCGTTAGTGACAAACTTGCTAACCAAGGCGGCCGCCAATGAGCCAGTCTTGTTGCTGACATCTCCAGCTTCTGAAATGCGATCAGCGCCCATCATAACGAGATCGACGTTTTTGCTCAGGATCCCCACCGAGGCATCGCTTGCCAGTGTTATACGTAACCGGTTGTGAAAGTAGAGGCCACTGCTTTGGGATTCTCGCCGTCGCTGAGCCTCGTGCGTTAGCACCTTTGCAAACCTTGCGCCTTCATTGAGAGGACGTGATTCAAGGATCCTCAGTTCCAAAGACAATGATTCGTCGGCATCCAAGGCATGTAGAATTGCAGCTTTGATGGTCGATGAAAAACTTAGGGTTAAGATTTTGAGGGATCTTGTCTCGGCTCGTCCGGTTTGAGTTTTCTTGAACCTGTCTTGCAAGAAATTTGAGAACTGGTCACTCACTTGCTTAGATGTCTGGTTGCGACGTATGATATACGCTTCCAGGCTCATTTTGATTCGGTCAAGTGGGTTCTGCCCTCCAGTATCGATGCACCCCTTGGCGTCTTTCAACGCCGTGGCCACAGCACCGGAGATGGCGGCCTCCATGCTGGGTCGGCCGTTGAAAGCGAGATGAAACGCTTGTCGCTGGAAACTTTGCCACCATTGCTTCGTATCTTTGGGTGGCTGGCCTTGTCGATCATGTTCCACGATCTTGACCATTGACCTGATCGCCATTGTAGCCAATTCTCTGGCACCGTGTTCATGATCCAGTCGGAGCTCCTCGAGTCCTTGATGTAGCACACTACCCGGGTCGACCCAGAGCTGGCCAAGGGTAATTTCTAGCCTTGGGACACAATCATCCAAGATCTTCCGATCGAGTATGTCGCTAACATCTTTCCACTCGCATCCTAAGTGCTCCCAGTCGAGGTTCAATCCCAGCTTGTTGACATCGTTCTCTTGATCGGGCACCATCCCTTTCAGGCGGAATGCGAAGGGCCAGACCTTCCAGATTCTCCCCTTGGAGTTGCCGCCATGCTGGCCACTCACGGCTTTCTCATCGGTAAACTCGAAGCCGGCTCCTCTTCTCCATAGTTCGAGCTGTTGTGGTCCCAAACCAGTCTCTTCTTTTATTTCGCGCCATGCCGCAGCTAGCGGATTCTGGTCATCTGCTACGACCGAGCCAGCGATAGGTGCGAGCTTCCTCTGGTACGTCCGAACCTTTTCAGAGCGGCGGAAGAGCAGGACTCGATATGGTTTGGACGCATATGGTCGGGCGGAAAATATGAGAGCTGAGACGACTGTCCGTCGCTCAAGGGTGGTGGTGGCAGCAGTGAGTGACTGTGCCATTGGTAAAGATGAGGTTCTCGACTAGCATCATCGACAACTTTTCGCAGGAACGAGGTTATCAGGACTTACATGTGGACCAGCTTAACGAAGGTGATAGGGTGTGTTCCAGTTCACGGGTGATGTGCTCAATTGTGCTTCAGAAAAGCATTCATTCTGTGAGTTAGTGTGGATGAATTCATTCACTTTGCGTTCATTTCACCTTCACCTAACAGTTAGGTAGCAGTCACCTAGCAGTCACAACAGTTTCATTGCCGTCTGATATGACGTAATGGTGCTTCCCGCCAACCACCCCGGAAACGCTTAATTTAGGCGCACGGCAACTCCCCCCGAGAAGGACGCTCAATTAAAGACCAACGTCCCTTGGCCCCCGTCGCCTGTCCTCAGACTCCCCATCATGCTTCAAACCGCAAGTAAACTCATTCCTCGCTTTGGTAGTCCTGGACCTTCACTCGCCCAATGGATCTCAGCTGCTAAAACAGCTAAGCTGGCCCTGCTCAAAAAGTTTCCCGGGCAAAATCGAACATACTTTGCGGTCCACAGAGTCGTGGTCCTTCCACGCAGCTGCGACCATCCTGTTCTTCTGCTCACATGCTTGGTACCTCGTATTGACCACTCGCAACCGATCTTATGCCCTGGCAACCTTCGAGCACGGCCACAGGAGCCATCTTTTCCACTAGACTTTTGTGACTTGAAAACCGACTTCTTTGTCCGAACTTGCTTTTTGGTGCCCCTTCCGTCTCCAAGGAAATCGCCAGTCCTTTTATCTATCATTGCGTCCCAGAAAACTCTACATCTTCCTGGTGAGTATCGACCGCGGACTCCGACTCATGTGGTCAAGCAACGCCTACGATGTTATGGATGCCCTGGGGTCGCAGCGAAGTAGCGAATGGGACAAACCGTCATCCAGGACTCCAAACACTCAATCAGCCCGCTTACTCACAATGCTAATGCCATTGCAGGGCTCAATTGGAGAAGGCCACAGCTGCTTCTCGCGTTCCAGAAAGTCCGAGTGCCCCTCTATTTACTTTCCAGACGACTTCTAGGCATTCTTCCCACCACACCACACGGCTCGACTGGCACGTTGGGGCTTCGCTACACACGTAAAAGCAACATTCACATCAAGAACTTCGACCTCGTGAGTCACAGCGATGTCATCATCATCAGCAGCCCACAGCCATGGCATCACCCTGCCGAACGGCTGCACGATTGTCCATGGCGAGGGCGCCAATATCAAACATCCCTTCCGTGACGTACCGGTAGAGATGCATGAGCTCGATCCCGGCGGGAACCCCAAAAGAAGTTTCGCAGGACAATTTGGGTTCATCGAATTTACCACCGAATTCCGACTGCCTCGACATGTGCACATCGCTCCAGCGTCTGCAAGTGCAGGTGCAGAGCGCAAATTTGTCTCCGAGCGCATCGTAGTCCTCAATGGCGTTGCGTTGGTGGAGTTGAATGGAGCGATCTACGTGATTCCTCCCAAAAGTCTCGTGACGATTGCCCCGGGCGTACCGCATACGTGGACAGCTTGCCCTGCAGGAGTAACGCTGCCACTGTGGGGCAGACAAACAGAACCCGACTCGAGATCAGAACCGGCAACCGAAACAGAAATACGAACGGAGGAGGTCACATCAACCGGGACATTCCTGATGCTGTACGAATATGAGGAACCCACAGCCTTCTTCCCGACCGCACAAACAAAGACTCTAAGCCAAATAGACGAATACCAGCGCTGCGACGACCTGGAGAGTATCCAGATCCCGAAGCTCAGCGACGTCGACGTCAAGGAATGGTGCTCGTTCGTATGGGGAAAGCAGCTGCTCTCTCCTAGCCAAGCGGGGGTTCGCGCATAAGAAAGACTGCCGTGCACTCTCCATTCCTGGACCTTGGCCTCGCGAAAAAGAGCTCAGCCACCTTCGCCTCCAGCTCCCGGTCACCTTCTGCCTCGAAGCCCATCTCACTGAGTTGTTCCTCCGCCCACCTGCGAGCGCCTGACCCCGGCACGGTCGTGTCACGTATCATCAGACAAGTCCACAGCAAGGCATCCCTCGTATCATCTGCGCAGGCCTCTGTCTCTGACCGTCCCGACTTCATCAGCACCCCAATCTGCACCTCCACCGCATGCTCGCTGGAGAAATTGGTCCATTTCCGTCTCGTCCGCTCCACCCAGTTGATATACGCCTGGACCGTTACCGCCAGGAGGCGCTCAATGAAACTCAGCCCCTTCGTGCCTAGGATTTCGTGCCCTAGCTCCGTCATGCTTTCATGCGGCCCCGGCGTGGCGATGGTGGCCGTGAACCAGTCGTAAAAGATGTCGAAAAAGCCGAGGAACTGGATGCTCAGGCGGGAGTTCAGAGCCAGGGCCGCGACGCCGGCGGGATATCGTGCGATTTTGACCCGCAGTGCCTCTATGGACACACGAGAGGGATATTCCAGCACGGAATCGTGGCTCTGGTCGTGTAAGCCGAGAGCTTCGTCGCGCAGGCGTTGGATTTGCTGGCGCCGGAGCACGTCGGCGGATTCGAACATGCTAAATGGAGGAGTCCATCAGAATCAAGGAAGATGTATAGAGCCCGACAGAGCAGATCATTCGCATTGCAGCCCGAAAAAAAGAAGGGGAAGGGAATGCGAGCTCGCACGCGGAGTCGAACTCAGACATGAACTCACCCCACAGCCGATATCTTCAAGAATCCTTCCCACCCCAGATTATCCAGCCCGCCTCGTAGGGCGACGATCCGCCGCACGCCCTCGACATGGGCATTGAAAGCGTCATAGTCATTCAACATGCGCTAGGTATTCCAAGTTAGCGAGTTAGAAAGTCAGAGCACGACGCAAAGAAACACCTGCGCCCCAAAACAGCAGAATAACACATACATACACAACCGCCATGGGAAAAATCGTCGCCAACACAATATCACTCGTCCCCACGCGCGGATCCGGATTGCCCACCGCGGCCCTCAACCCGCCCACGGCATTATTGACATGGTGCACGGCCTCGCGCGACAACCGCGCCGCACAGTGTACATGCAAGCTCTGCATGACGAGCCCGAACGCAATCATCGACGAACAGTACATGGCCGTCTCGAGCACGTGCAGCCGCATGATCTGGTGTTGGCGCTGGTTGTAGTTCCCCAGCCCGAGCGCCAGCGGGCACATGACTTGGAAGTGGTAGTCAAAGGCGGTCATGGCGCTGTGCGTGTTCGCCACGGGAAGCGTCCAGAAGGGGTCGTCGCGGAGGGTGCCGATCTGGCGAGGCCGTTGCCAGGGCGGCAAGCAGAAAACCAGCGCGTCCGTCGTATTGCTGTTGGCGGCGTGCTGCTGCCAGTAGACTTGGTCGTTTGCGCCTGCGTCCCCGTCTGCGGCAACGTCGTCACTCTCCCGCTCCCGCTCCGTCACCACGTAGCTCAGGATCCGGGCGTTCTGGCGGCGGGCTGCGTCCTTGATTGCCCTGCGGCGCTTTTGGTGTCTGGTGTGGGCGTGGTGGGCGTTGATGGCGGCCAATTCGGTGGGAGGGTGGAAGTTGTGCGTGCTGCGATTGATGAATGTGATGGGCATGATCGTCGTCGTCGTCGCCGCGACGCGGATCGGTGGTGCATACTGTGTATGTGTAGTTCCTTCTATGGTATGTTCTCGGTGGGGAGAGCTGAAAATAAACTACCCCAGGAGGGGATACTGGGATGTGACTACGACGTACTTCGTACGAACTCTGGGAGGGACCAAACGTGGGGAACATAGAGGGACTCGTACTCGAACGGGGTCACACACACGGAGTACGGACAATGCTCTCGTGGCCTTGTATCTGGCCTCGCTGGACTGGGTGACCGGGTCAACATCGACGGGTTAACGTTAGTCAGCGTGCGTGAAGTGGCGCCGCCATCCATCAGGCACGATTGGCTGGGACGTCACGGACTCGCGCAATGATGCGTTGATTGTCGTCCTCTGTACGAGTTATCAGCTGGATTGGCTTCTGGTGTCACCTTCACGCCTACTGTGTACTGTGTACTGTGGTAGGTGTCAGTCCCTTGCGTAGGTAACTTTACGTGGTTGTGTTGGCTACACCGTACAAGTATGAGCGTACATAGGGAGACAGGTATGAATATTAGCGTGCTAATCGAGATTGCTGACCTTACCGAGGAAGGGAGGGCACGTTGTCCGGACCCAGCTCGTGCACCGTTTCGACACAAAGACTTCCGTTGACCTTTATGTTCCGGAAGGATAAATTCCATCGAATAGGTACTGACTGCTTATGAGTGAATTGTACTGTAGCTTTGATGTCAGCCACGACAGCAGCCACGGCTTGGTACAGTCAAATTCGCATTGATCTCAGTGGAATGCATCACCAATGCCGTGGCCAACGGCAAAGGATCATTGTTCATTTATATCGGCATACATTGGTCATCTCGTCCGTAGACCAGAACACACTACCTGGGTATCGATGTCAACCTGCAATCTACCATCTATCCTGGCGGAGACACGATACTTTCAGATTGAAAGGTCCGCACAGCTGAACGCCGGATTGGTGGCGCCCGAGTAATCGGCGATGATGGCCTTGACTGCAGCGTAGAGACCTGGGCCCAGCAGAAAGAGGCCGACAATCATGACGAATATATGGATGACCGTCATGATGGACCTGTACCAGCCATTCCACAGGTTTCCTCTGTATAGGTGGTAGTACGCGACGGCGAAGAAGCTATTCCCCGCTGTTAGCGATATCCAACATGTACGCGACAAACGAGGCACTTACATGAAGCCGAAGAAGGAGTCGAACGCTGCGCCGAGAAGAGACAGAAAGTCGCCCATGCTGGGAATGACCTCGGCGAAGATAAGAGCGAGGACCCAGATGACGACGGTCACGGCAAACCAGACGCCCCATCCGATGATGGTGTTGCTGTGTGCATGTCGGGATTTCCCCATGACTCGGTAGTAGATGAATTTGGCTGTAACATTAGAATAGATTACAGCAATCACTGTAGTTGGAACGATGACGAATGCGAAGGAGCCCTTTTTAAATCTTTCGGGCCCAAGGCTGCCAAATGCTGGCGCCGTGGAGTATTGACCAAGGTAATGGAAGCCGATAGCCGGAGGGCAGATGAACAGGAAGGCCGAAATTCCGGTCAACACCGCCAGCGACTTCGGGAAGTCCTGTGGTTTCTCCATTTCGGCGATGAAAGTCGGAAACAGGATCTGAGGCACCCATAAGAAGGTGATGTTCAAGACAGCGTTCATACAGTTCACCCAGGTGGTGCCCGGCAGAGGCCAGGCGTAGGTCCTCACTTCTCCGGCGGCAGGGTAGGTCCCGTAGTAACCAAATCCAGGATGATCCTCAATGCCGGCAAATATGAGGAAGAGAAGGATAGCAATGGCCATGCAGAAGGCTTGGTTCGTCAGCTATAGTCTTAAACACGTGGTTTAAAGTACCACTCACCAGAGAACATCGACATGAAGGATATATGGTGTAGCGTCCTCGGGATCGACATGACGATACCCATCAGCATCCCGATGACCGAAAAAACTACCGTGCACTGCGAATGGTCTGATAGAGTGTTGAGGATCCTCGCCGCGGTGAGGACGTGGAAGCCGATCAGGAGAATATTGTTGGTGAGCAGCATGAATCCCGTGAACTCGTAGGCAAGACGGCTGCGTCCGAAGGCGTAATAGCCGAAATCGCAGATGTCCCTGATCTGAGGATGCTTCATGATGTATTTGTGCATCGTGATGGAGGTGATCCAGAAGAGGATACCGGCGCCCACCATGGTGATGATGCCAGGAACCCAACCAAGCACGGAGAGCGACCATGTCTGGGCCATGATGGCGAGGCAGACTTGATCGCCGCAAAGCAACCAAGCTGCCTTCTGCCATGACATGGTCCGAAGCTTGATCTCATGGGTATGGTCTGGACAAATATCAGTAAGTCGGAGAGGCAGCGGCATGTGTAATTCTCACCTTCAGCGATCAGGTCGTGGATGATCTGAATTGACGACCGACGGCGAGCGCCATGTTCCTCTCCTTCGCCTACATAACCTGACTTCTCCTCAGGAAACGCCGTCTTAGAGGTGCTGCGATCGAGCTTGTCGTCCATTCTGAGCAGACGGACGTCACGGGATCAGGGCGGTGAAGGGTATGAAGCCCGGGTGTTGAAAGTGACCTGCGGGCTCCTGCAAGCTTATAAGCTAGACACAAATTACTGAGAATCTGGAATTAGCCATCCCAAGCGGTAGGTTATCTGTCGATGCCATCTCAGCTTATTGTTGCAGCTCCCCTTCGCTTCTATGGCGTGATAAGGGCAATGAGATGTGATAGGCTGGCGTGGATCACCCGTGGCAATCCAGGCCTCCACTGGCCCACGTCTTAGTGCCATCGCAACAGCGTTTCGCATCTAATCTAGCATGTGGTCGCGAAGTTCCCGTGGGTTAGCCATTATCAAGCGGCTGGATCCAGTAGAGTGCAAGCCGAGGAAGAGTCGGTGCGTGACCGGAATGTGGGTGTGGTAGCGTTGCCCGGTGGCGTCACTGTAACCTCAACTTCTGGGCGTTGGGCAAGTAAATGCTCCAACTTCAAAGGCAGTCCTTCGTGTCCGGTTGCGGAATCACTAAGAAAGATGCGTCTGGCGGTAATAAGCGGGATGAAGTCTCGGTATTTGAGCTGTCGCCATTGTAGCCCATGTGGCGTCAATCAGGCTGCATCTCAGAATCAGAGATATTCACCATTGAGAAGGACAGGTTTCTCGTGATGAATAACCCCGGTCGAAATCTGGATGAGCTTACTGGGAAACAATTTCCCGCAAGTGAAGCATTTACCGGTTCAACAGAAAATGCGAAGGCTGCGAATCGCACATTGTGTACATGGGAGAACGTGACGCGGCCCCAGGGCTCATACGTGATTACAGAGATTGATGAGAATGAAACTGCTCCGTATTTTTCTTCGAATGCTGAGTTGAGCTGTTTAGACAAGGTTTTCCAAGAGTCCCAAGCTTCTAACGGAGGGGAAGACAAGATTTCTGGAGACGGGCAGTACTCCACCGTATATCTTGCGCTAGGTACTGTGAACCATCAGGCACTTGAAGCGCTGTCATCTACGCCTGCTTCTCGACGTGAAGCGGAACATCAAGCGTCGTCAAGCAGCAGCAGGCTGTATCCGGGGAGGCGCGAAGCATAGCCCACAATGCATTACGATTTGAGATAGCGCCTGGCGCGCTTTTAAGGCAACACCCTTGCAAAATGATCGATTTCATGGACTACATCGTCCACGCCTTCGGGACGTCAACCGACTGGAACCCAGACAACAGCTATTCCTCCCTCACAGCGACGTCCGACGCTCTACTCTCCTTCCAGACTCCATCCACCTTGTCTCTGCATATCTCTTCGCTGAGCACACCGAACTTTGCGTCCTCATACACGCTCTCGACATTAGGACAGATCGATGGGTCAATATCATACCTCTACTCGAGCGTTGCGCTGGGACATGTACCTTCGGAAGCGCCGACCATACCACTAAAGTCCCTGACGAAGGGCTATAGAGAAGTACGGCTTCCTGTGCCCGTCGTGCAAGGGGACAAGGATAGGAGGAAGTATTTCACTGAAGATGGGCGCAAACCAATCCTGCTTCACGCAACTTTGGCTCTTCCCCCTCCTTCAGTCCTAACAGCCTTGTATGCCCGACGGGTCAGCCCAGAGACGCTCCTCTCGCTGTCGCTCTACAGCCAGTCGACGACAAAGCCTACCGTCAACTCTGGTCCGCCTCCAGCTTCGGTCCTAGCACACCTACAGCATGACAACGGGCAGTACTCTGTCGAAGGACTAGGATCTACGGACAATGGTCTGCTAGGAGTGCGCGGTCTCTGGAACTTCGGAGTCGGTCCTCTCAAGCAACGCGACAACGTACCCTCACTCTCAGCTCCACGGCAAGAAGTCACGGACGGAGCAGGGAGCGGCACAGAAGATCCCAGCCCAAGAACACTATTCCTCCCGTCCCAGACCGACTCCCTAACCGCCCACCGCAACCGGCTGGCGTCGAAGCCGTCGCTCCTGTCGGCAGGCGCAGAATTCTACTACAGCCCTTTTTCCCACGTCATCGGCCTCTCGACGGGCCTCCGTTTCACGACCCTCGCACCACACATTACGCCCTCAGAACCTCCCGCTCCCCACCAAACGGCTCTGACGGGCAAAGCCGTCGCGGGTACGTCTGCCTCTCTCCTTTCCACAGCAGGGCACACTCTTTTGACCCCTTCGAACGTCCCTCATTCCTCCTTCCCCTACACGATGACGCTCACAGCCACGCCACTGACCGGATCAATTTCGTCGACCTACTCCGTCCGACCCACACCCCACTTGGCCCTATCGTCACGATTCGACTTCAACTTCTACTCGTGGGAATCGCGCTACGTCGTCGGAGGCGAGCTATGGCGCCCTCGGAAGCGCGAGGCCCTTTCAGATCCCGAGACAGATCCCGTCCACTGGGCCCGCACACTCACCTCCGACTGGTTCAACCCCGCGGAGCGTGCCCTCAAGACGTCCCGCCTGGAGCGCGAAGAGGAAAACGTGCTCAAGTTCCGCGTCGACGACACGTGGAACGTCAAAGCCCTCTGGACCGGCCGGGTCAAGAGCCTGCTCGTCGAGGTTGGCGTCTCGGTCAACCCGGTCGCGCATCATCCCGGTGCTTCAACGGTGAATGCCGCCGCGAACAACGGGAGCGAGACCGTCAAGCCGGCATCTCTAGAGGCGAATGGAGTCGGAATGGGGACCGGCACTGAGGGTGGCATTAAACGATGGACGGGCAACGTGGGTGTGAGTATCGCTTATTCGACTTGATGGCGGGAGCATATAGCGTAGCGCTTGGTCTCACCCGCGAATGACAGGTGACGAATCGCGGCGTTGGGCAAAGACTATGCATTGCATTTGTTGATTGGATCGTATGAATTCACGTGCGTATATATCGTAGTCGATACCCGCTGTAGCGCGTTTGAGGTTAGCTATGGCGTATAATGATCGAGGTACCGAGATAGACGAGCTTGGTATTGAAAACTTTGGTGGTGGTCAAGGTCATCCGAGTCTGCGTGCCTACGCATGGCGTTCAACCAATGCTACAGGACGCGGATCTATCCATGCATGCCTTTTGAGGTTCCCGTCTGGTCTATTTCATCTGCATACGTTCATTCAGCGGGAGCCTCTCCACCAGACTTCAGGCGCAGGCTCTTCCTCCCCAAACCGCCCTACATGCCTACATCCGTCTGCAGTCTCTGTGGCTGGTTCGAGGTCCGCGTCTGTTTCTTTCCTCTCTCCTTTCAATTCAACCGCCGGGATGATACTCGTAGCCACACCGACTGGCAAGCTCTTTCCTGTCATTTCCTCGCCCTACGTTTTCCATCTTGAGGGGCGAGCGGCTCCACCTGAGCCAGATATCTCTGCAAGTAATACGGCCCACTGGTGGAGACCCGCATGTCCCTGTCTCTGCTGGCCTGCTCCGCGGCCATCTGCTAGTGAGACTCCTAATTCTTCTTCTTCAGCTCGTCCAGGAACTTCTGCGGCGGGGCCTGTCGATAGCCTTCGGGATTGTTCTCGGTCCAGCGCCAAAGGTCTGCGCACGCGTCTTCCATCTTCCTCTTGGTTTCCCAGCCGAGCTCGCGATTCGCGCGAGTGGGGTTGCTTGTGAGATCGAGGACGTCTCCAGGACGGCGTCCCACGACTTGGTACGGAAGATCTCGGCCCACGGCTTTGCTGAAGGCCTTGATCATGTCGAAGACGGTGCTACCCCGGCCGGTACCGAGGTTCCAGGCTCGAACACCCGGTTGGTGCGTACGGAGGTAGTCCAGTGCTGCGAGATGGCCGGCTGCCAGGTCGAGGATATGAATATAGTCGCGAATGGCGGTGCCGTCATGAGAGGCGTAGTCATCGCCAAAAACCAGCAGCTTCTCTCGTTTCCCCGTGGCGACTTGGGCGAGAAGGGGGAGCAGGTTGTAGGGGACTCCGGAGGGGTCTTCGCCCATGATGCCGCTAGGATGAGCGCCGGCCGGGTTGAAGTATCTCAGTAGGCCGGCGTTCCATTTCTTGACCTGCGTGGCGTCTCCATTCTTCTGGGCCTTTGCGCGTTCGGCGGTGATGTGGTCCGTGATCATGAGTTCAGAGGTGAATTTGGTGTTGCCGTAGGGGTTCGTGGGACCGAGGGGGCATTCTTCGGGGATGGGGATCATGCCTGGCACGCGGGTGGCGTCGCCGTAGACAGTCGCGGAGGAGGAGTAGACGACATTCGTGACATTGTTTCGCGCGGCGGACCTCAACAGGCACAATGTGCCGTAGACATTGACGCGGTAGTATTCGAGGGGTATTTCGCCCGACTCGCCCACGGCCTTGAGAGCGGCAAAGTGGATGACGCTGTCGATGTCGGGGTGTTTGGAGAAGACATCATCGAGGGCTTTTTCGTCGGTAATGTCGACGTTGTAGTATTCAGGCCGGCGGCCACAGATGAGTTCTATCCGGTTGAGCACTTCGGGCGACGAATTGTAGAGGTTGTCGACGATGACGACTTTGTAGTCGGCCTCGAGCAGGGCGAGGGTTGTGAAGGAGCCGATGTAGCCCGTGCCACTGCCAGACGCAAGTCAGCTCTTGTCTCGAGCTCAAGTAGTCTGAGGCTGGCCTGACGCACCCTGTAATCAAGCAGCTGCCCACAGGCATTGTGATGTCGCTATCCGAGTCAAGGCGGGGTAGAGATGTATTTAATGCTTTGTCCCCGAGTAATGTGCCCAGATCTCACGGGGGACTATGCTGTACAGTACCTCAGACCTAGGTCGGCAATGCTACTAGGTAGAGAGCGACTTGGATGGACAAAGAACCCGTAGAAAAGCTTTGATATAACGTTGCATCTGCAATTTGCAGTGAAGCTCGTGTTGCTCCCCTCGCCAGCCTCGAGTCACCCACTGGGCATCTGCAAGGGACACGGACACGCCTATTGAAACCCTGGCGCCCCCAGTGGCAGCGGGAATCGCCGCCCGTAGCTTCCCCGCCACAGAGCCACCGTCATTTTCGTCGGTGGGAATCAACCTTGAACTTTTTTTCTCCGCCTCCAATTCCGCTCGCCGCAGTCTATCACAGTGGTGCACTTTCAACGGTCAGGCGGGATGGTGGTACCCTCCGCAAAGAAGCAAAAGACTGCAGGCGCTGCATCCTCCGGCTCACGAATAACAGACCCTCGATTCGCAAACATCCAATCCGACCCACGATACCGCTTGCCCGGCAAGAAGAACAAAGTCAAACTTGACAAGCGGTTCGCACGGGTCCTCGAAGACGATGATTTTGTGAAGAGAGCCAAAGTTGACCGGTATGGACGTCCGTTGGAAGCGAACGTGGAGAAGAAGAGGCTGAAGAGGAAATATGAGTTTGACGAGGATGAAGAGCCAGAGAGTGACGAGGCGGACGATGACGACGAGGTTCAGAAGGAGTTGAGCAGGGTTGAGAAGAAAACTCGTGATCCGTTACGAGAAGGGCGAGAGACGGATTCTGAAGCCGAGACCTCCTCGGACGACACGTCCACCGACTCAGACTCGCAGGACGAGGAGGGAGCAGAAGATGTCGATGAAGAACTCGACGTCAGCCCAACCCAACAGCAGGAGGTGCCGACTGGAGAAGTCACATCTCGCATCGCCATCGTCAACTTGGACTGGGACAACATCCGCGCCGCGGACCTGATGGCCGTCTTCTCCAGCTTTCTACCTTCTGCCGGCGGATCCCTCGTCAAGGTCACCATCTATCCCAGCGAATTTGGCAAAGAAAGACTCGAAAGAGAAGAATTGGAAGGACCACCCAAAGATATCTTCACAAACACGGCAAAAGAGGGCAATGCTGATGACGATACGTCCGATGATGAAGAAGCCGACGAAGACATAAAAGCGACAATCCTCAAAAATCAAAATGGCGATGAAGACTTCAACGCAACCGCCCTACGGAAATACCAACTCGAACGTCTGCGCTATTTCTACGCTATTCTCACCTTCTCATCCCCATCTGTGGCGAAACACATCTACGACGCCGTCGACGGAACAGAATACCTCCGTACTGCGAACTTCTTCGACCTGAGATTCGTGCCGGCTGACACCGATTTTAGCACAGATGTTCCGCGGGAAGAGTGTGAGCGGATACCCGATGATTACCGACCGAATGAGTTCGTCACGGACGCCTTGCAGCACAGCAAAGTCAAGTTGACCTGGGATGCGGAGGACACAGGGAGGAAAGAAGCCGTGGCACGGGCGTTCAAGGGTGGCAAGGCCAAGGGAAAGAAGGGCATGCAAGAAATGATCGATGAGAATGATCTCAGAGCCTATCTCGCATCTGATTCCGACGACTCTGCCTCGGAAGGATTGGAGCTTGAAGCCGGAACAAGCAATACTCACGATGACGCTCCCGCAGCACGCCTGTCGAAGAAGGACGCCGAACGCCAACGGATGCGAACTCTCCTGGGCCTGCCTCTCGACCCCGTCAAGCCGTCCAAAACCAAAGATCAAGCACCTATAGGAGACATGCAAATCACATTTACATCCGGTCTAAATCCCAGCAAAGATGATAAGAAACGTTCTGTGTTCGAAAACTCGCCCGAGCCGGAGGAGACGACACTAGAAAAGTACGTCCGCAAAGAACGAGAACGCAAACAAAAACGGAGAGAAAAGATGAAGTCGGCGAACGCAATCCCTGGTCATGAAGACCGCGACGATGCCCCCACAGAGACCGCTGATCAGCTTGTTGAAGACGCGCACGAAGAGGAAGACGAGTTAGGATTCGACGACCCATTCTTCGCCTCCGCCGAACCATCTGCCGAGCACTCCAAATCAACGTCCAACAGACTGAAAAAGGAAGAACGGCTGAAGAAAAAACAACTGCGGGAGGCAGAAGAAGAAAGGGACCGCAAACAGCGCGCCGAGCTCGAACTTCTCATGGCGGATGACGACGTCGAAGACAATGACGGCGTCCCAGGAAAGTCCAAGATCCGACATTTTGACATGCGCGAAATCGAGCGCGCCGAGAAGCAAGCTCGCAAGAAGGGCAAGAAGAACAAGCTCAAGAGTAAGACCAAGTCCGAGGCTGCCCACAATGGCTCCGGCGAGATGCCAGCAGATGACTTCCAGGTCGACACCTCGGACCCGCGCTTCGCCCGCCTCTTCTCGTCGCATGAATACGCCATCGACCCGACGAACCCGCGCTTCAAAGGCACGAAGAACATGAAGTTGCTGCTGGATGAGGGTCGGAAACGCAAGAACAAGGACCAGCAGAAGCAGAGCGGTGGAAGAGATGACTCGCGAGAAGGACGATTGGCCGGGAAGAAATCAACCGGCGATTCTGAGCACGTGGGCGATGTCAAGAGCCTGGTGGAGAAGATCAAAAGGCAGCAGAAGAGCTGATAGCCTGTACAGAGTGAGAACGATACGTAGCGTGCGCGAGTGCTTCGTGTTTGTCTAATAGCCACTATGCAATAACAAGACAGGGGACTTGTTATAGGGACATCCATGAAATGCTTACATTCAGGGAGGCTACATAGTTACCCCTTTCGAGGACTGTGGAGTTATGTACTGTATGTACCGTACAGCGCTACCACAGTCAGATACCCACCGAGGTAGGTACCCACAGGTCAGACACTAAATTCAGCCACGAGGTCCAGTATGTACCTAGGTATGTGAGTGTGTACTGTGTATCCAGACTCAACCCCGGCTCAGTCAGTCAGCCTCGCCTGGACCGAAAGGTTAGAAGGCGAAGCACAGGAGTCATGTCTTCTTTCACTATTGTATCGTTGTCAAAGGACACGACGGCAAACGGTAGTACCTCCTCCTCGTGCTCCAGCCTCGGCGGTGTATTGTGTTGTGCCGGCCACCAGGTCAAGGTGGTTCAGTACGGGGTACATGTACTCATATCTTTGGCTCGTGTCTGCTGATGTCGCTTCCCCTAGCCAAACAGGTTCAGGTTCAGGTTCAGGTTTGACATCTGTGCTTACTAGAGTATAAGATGATTCATCATTAGGAGGTGTACTCACACTCACGTTCGCAACTCACCCCCCGTAGTCATTCACCTATCTGCTCACTTCAGACTTGGAACCTCCCAGCCGGGCGTCGGCAGCCGGCGTCAACTCTATAGCCACAGTAACGCTTGGGACATTAGGTTATATTAGGTAGATCCTATGGCTCTATCATTAATCATCCATCATCCATCATCCATTATTTGTCAATTATCATTTCTTATCTTGGTCAAGACGACACGCCAGCCTCAGTACCAGTTCGGGTTGGAGTACGAGTACGAGAGGACGAGTACGAGCAGGAGGAGGTGGAGGAGTATCAGTACCCGTCCTAATCTCAACGGATTGCCCTGATGAATCGAGAGCATCATCTTCGAGGCCGACTGTGTTGGTTTGACCGACTGGAGTCCCTTCTCCTCCTCCTGGGCACCTAACTTTGTTCTAGAAACCACGACCCTCGTATCTTTCAGGACGGTTCTGATCATGGCGTTGTCGGCGGCAGCGTCCAGTGCAGGGATCACTGGAGAAGGTCCAGACCCCGTGAGGCGAGGTTTGGCCACAAAAGTCGATGAGAGGGGGTGAAGAAATGTGAGGAGGCCGTGGGTTTTATGGCCCGCAGCCAAACCAGCACTGCTCAGGCAAAGGTCCGGACTCCGGAAGGATGAGTGTCTGTCGACCGACAAACAGGATGAAAAAGAGGACTTCTTACCGGTAAGTAGGCCTTGCGCTTCCAGATGATGGACGAGAGATGTGGCTTGTGACTTCCCGGGAGGGGGGCTTGGTGTCGGTCCGGTATTCGTTCCTGTGGAGGTCGCGAGGAGTCCAGCCGAAGAAAACAGCTCGAAGTTCATCAATATCGAGTGGTTACAAGTGCGATGCCGTTCTCACAATGTGTGCCTGCAACCAACGAAGCCAGACTCGGAGACTGGCTTTTGGCCGTACAGGGTTCCCTCCCGATCAAGACCTCCTCCCGTCCAAATACGAGGCAGTACTCCGGAAAGGGGTCGGTCTGGTCTTCACAAGCTCGTACCCCCCAGCACGAGTGGTGTTCCCACAGGTAGTACTGTGACTCTTTCGGAGGACAGGATGAATTCAAAGGGGTCTTGGGCCCCGGCCTGACTGTATAGTTACAGCGGACTCCATAAACAATACAGTACTTTATACAGCGGGCTACAGTACATGACACCCCTTAGCGCTGTCAGGCCAACTGTCGGGTAACCTTCCCAGTCACACAAGGCCAGCATTTGCGGAACGGAACAACGTTGCGCCGCCGAACCGCGTCTTCCATCCTTCCGTGTGACTTTGCACTACTTCCAGCGTTACAGAAGGTGTCTCCCTAAAGTCCTCTACTCGTAAATTCATTATGTCCTTTGAATCGAGCTACAGTATTAGCGAGATAAACGATATAGGGCCAATACCTTTTGCACAGGTTCGACGAGACAGCGGTGGACAGTATGAGAACAGGAAGCAGACGGTCCTAGTCGAGACCAAGCTTAGGCACTGTATATTGATCGAGTGCCGATTAGAAGTAGACGGCAAGGAAGTTGTTTCGTGCACCCTAAAGTCCCTAGCTAGGAGCCAGACACCCGTCCGACGACAAGCAATGTGGGCAGAGTCAAGTTTTGTAATTTGCACTTCAATTAGCCCTTGTGCGGCGTACTGCAACGTGTTCAGCGCATTTGACTTTCATTTGCTGTCTCTGATGGCGTCGCGGCACTCTATCGGTCGCCTTTTGTTCAACTCACTCTCCATCAACCACAGGCCTCTATCCCGAACTGCCTCGCCTTGCCGTATTTCCTGTCTGTCCGGAAGCCGTGCTGTGTGTTGTGCGCGATATTCCCCGCCATTCTTCAACCTTTTTTTTTGGCGATAGCCCCTTCCATTCGTCCCTCCCACGTTGTTAGTCGAACAACAGGGGTGCCACTACCGTGTCGTCGGTACGGCCTGTGAAGTATCATCCATTGTCCAGTCCACTGTTTCTGCAGGACTCCCATCGAGCTGGGATCGTGTCCATTGCAGCCCTCCTCCCGCAGTTCCCTGTCAACCTGGGGGTTATTTTTCGCCGATTGCTCCCACGAATGAGTCGCGGGAATGAGACGCTGCCGAAATCTTCTCTTATCGATAGGGTGGCATACCACCGTTGCCGGCACCACCTCTCAATCCCAATCCACGACCACCAACCTCACCATACATTTCCATGAATGCGCGTTGTTGCGGCCCTGGGTCAACCCCGAACCTGGCGGCCGGATGGTTTCCCATTCCACCAGGAAAGCCCGGGGGCGGACCGGCATTCATGAACCCTGGAGGCGGATACATGCCGGGGGGTAGGTTTGGAGGAGGCATGGCTGACTCGGAGGTATATTTGCGTTGGGGCTGTTGTGGCCGCTGCTGTGGAACTTGTTGTATCGGGATTTGCTGCGGTTGTCCGTACGGTGCACCTGACATGCTACGGGGAATGTTAGCCAGCCCTGGAGGAAGCGATGGCTGGCGAGGTGGTTGCTGTTGGGCTGGCGCCTGCTGAGCGACCCAATTCGGGTTCTGTCGCGGTAGCTGGTCCAACCCAGGAGGTCGGTGGAGACCAGGGGGATAACCCTGCACACTTTGTTGTGTGGGTTGCGCCGGTCTCTGCTGTGTCTGCTGGCCTCGAAGGAATGAAATCAAAAGATCTTCCTGCGATGGTTGAGTACCGTTGGTTGGCCGTCTTGTGCCCTGCTCTCTTGTAGCCTGGTCACTTGGATACATGGACACGGGCGAATCGTCGAACATCGATCCTCGAGTAGCTGCTCGAAAGGCATGTTGTTCTGCTTGAATGGGTGAAACGGTAACTCCTCGGGAATTGATAGGCCGATTACCTGTATCATTCGCTGATCCAAACATAAGACCACTCCCCGCTGGAGGTGGTGGGTGAGGTTTTGGTGCCAAACTCGCTTGACGGAGCAGGCTCAGCAGAACTTCATCCTTGTTGATGCTCGGCTGTTGTCGCGTGTGTACGGATTGTGGAACAGGTGACTCGGTATCAATCGATCGATGTTGTGGGGCAACGGGTTGGTCCTGATCTGGCCGCTTTTGTTGTGCCGCCTCGCTCTCACCACCCAGGAGGGCGATCAGATCGAGCTGAGGGGGCCTCGCTTCGGGTTCGGCTCTCTGTTCAGAGGCTCTAGCATAGAGTGGCGTTCTCGGCTTTGGTGCTTCTTGACTGTGTGGGGTGGGATTGTTGCTACGCGTCTGAAGCATTTCCAGAATGCGTGCGAATCCGGCCTGGTCAGCATCAGTAGCAGGGCCAGATGCTTCAGCCGACGAAGGTCTTTCTGTAGGTGGGAGCAGCTGCTGGGAAGGAAATTCGACCTGCTTGTTTTGCTCGGTTGAAGGGCTGAAAAGCGAGGCAAATTTGCTCTTGCCGTGCGGCTTGACGACGGCAGCCTTCTGCTCAGTAGCTTTGGACTCGAACCTGGCCAAGAATTTGTCCATCGAGTCGTCTGGCTCGGCCGAGACAACTCGCTTGGCTGAAGGTTTCTCCTCGGGTGGTGGGCTGGCGACAGCAGTCTCGATCTTCTCGAGAGGTGCTGCGCCCCCAGCTTTCATGCGCTCTTTCCACCGTTGGAAGTCTTCTTGGGTGCGGGCTTGGAACGGTTCCTCGGGTTCAGCAGAGTCCATCCATTCAGGCTCCGCCTCAGCTTTGGCATTGCGGTCCCGATCCCAGTCACGGTCTCTACCTCGATCTCGACGCCAGTCTGGGGCCTTGTCCTCCTCAGCGTCACCAATGTCCTTTCTAAACCATGACTGCGACAGCTTAGCTCTTGATAGTGTATCTCGTCTGGGCCCACGCGACGGTTCTTCCAGAGCTTGATCGTTGTCTTGGTCGTGATCACCCCGATCTCTTCCTGCCCACTTTGGCTTACGGTCGTACTCACGACGGCCTTCGGGCTCCGGATCTTCGCTCTCTTGGCGGTTGGCGTAACGCCCATTTGTTTGGGTATGTCTTCGCTCGTGCTGTCGCTCGTGCTCTTCGCCTGTCTTCGTCCTGTCGCCAAAAGTAGTGCGATCCTTCTCATCTGCGGCATCCTGTGCCCTGCCGGCGGCGCGCGCACTAGACGAAGCGAAGGAGCGGCGTGGTGGGCCAAGTACGATGCGATCGGGGTCTGCAAGTCTTTCTGTTAGCAGTTATCGCGATGGCCATGTATCTGGTTGATGTACCGGTAGTCGTTCGTCGCTGGGAGTCAAGGAGTGTCGGCCTCTTTTGAAACGTTTCAGTTTGCATGAGCGGTTCATCTTTGCTCGTGCGTGGAACAGGTCTCCTGCCGCTCGGTTCTGAGGGTCTGGCTGAATGTCAGTTATCATCCTCTTGCTTTTAGTTCCGTGGCTGGTCGGGTGCTCCATACCCCATCCATTCTTCAATCGCTGGCAGATTTGGAGGTTTACATATTAATGGCGACGCTCGTAGCTTTAACAGATCCTCGACCGAATATATTCCAGACATGTTTCGTGAGTGGTGTACAAGGCGTTTCGTGCATCGGTTGGTGAGGGGTGGCGGGCAATTGTATGGTCAACAGTTATCGCCAAAAGGGCAGATGAGGCGCCTAGGATGCGTGCCCAGAGCGGGCACAATGAGTAGAGGTTCGTAAATATGGCAGCTGACGGGGTCCCGAGTGAGTTGGGTTCGGAGCAGAGGATCGGTGTAGCCCGTCGCTTGGAGATTTGGTCTCATGCGAGGGAAATCAGCAGTGCTGAGTGGTGATGAGGGCGTGTCGAGGGTGCTAGTGCGCAGGTGGTAACAAAGAGGTCAGACGTGGATTGGTTGAGGGTGTTCTGTGCTACAATAGCTTTGTTCGTGTTCAGGCCAAAGAGTTTCTTCCAGCTTGAATCCTGTTCAGTGACGTCGAAAACGTGTTTGGTTACTGGCCGAAAATGTAAACGGGCGGGAGGTATGGAGGAGTAGCTACGGTGGATTGCGGTGGGTGAAGGCATCTGTACGGCCAAGCGCAGGCACGTGAAGTCACCAGGTAGTTGCCTGATCGAGCTGATGTTCCACGGTCACGTGCACGATGCCTGGCGAGTTTGGCCACCAACTTGGCGTAAGCATGAAGAAACAGCAGCCTTCCTTTCACCTCACTAGAACATGTGATGATTAGCATGAGTGGACTCAATGTCTGGCAACGCCTTCATTTGGAACGCAAGTCTTTCTGCACTATTGGAAGACGAGGACAGGCGGGTAAAAGGACGATGCAACGAGAGTTCTCTGACCCAACGCTGCCCGGGTTCCATGTGTCGTGCCCAGCGAGATGCCGGAGGGACTTCAACGTGTAGTCACAGCTGGAGGCCGCTTCGACAGAAGATCAAGCGACACCAGGTAGTCCTGTCTTTCGTTGGACGATGACCATGACAATGACCTGGGGTACAGCTGGTGGGTAGTGAACCGTCTTGATCGTGAATTCCCTCTGAATGGGGGAGTCCTCGTATCTACTATCTCTCTTCCACGTCTATGACTGTAACAACACCACGCACTGCGTTGTTTCGCACGCTCCGAGTGTTGCCCGCACCGGCGAGACGGTCTCCCAATTTCCACTCGCATGACAGCGCAATACAGCGCATGTCAGCGCACGACAGCGCACCTCAGTATCCGCCGCCTGGGAGCTTGTCAAAGACGAATATCGTGCTGTTCTAAAGCGTCAAAATGGGCAGGTCAGCTGCCGATCCTGATGTGAACATGGAAGAAGAGAAGGAGCTTAAGTCAGGTTACTCACGTTGTCAATGGCGACGTCCCTCAAAGCTGCGACGGCGGTCAAAGTCAGCCCTTGGCCTTGACCAACAAACAATACCACAACCAGCACTTACTCAGATTGGGCCTCAATTCCTTACTCCCAAAGATCAGCCCCGTGTTGGCCTGACTGACCTTGGCTTCCTCTTTCAGCTTGTCGTATAGCTCTTGAATCGTGCTGGTGGTGGTAAGACCGTGCAGATTGATCGTTCGGTGGTCGAGCTTGACGAAGACATTTTCCAGGGCTTTACCAGTGGGAGGGCCAGGGTATGGTGGGAGGTTGGCCTGATCAGGGTTGAGGTTGGGAGTAGAATTGGTCGGAGCCCGACGGTTGGTACCGTTGAAATGGTCGATCCGAGTCACGATTGCGCCCTGCATCATTCACGATAGGGTCAGTCTAAGTGTCATGCCCGTTGGTCCCTGAGCCCTCCCAACATGCCTGTATTGTGGCTTCTCGAAGGGGGGTCTGGAGGGGCGTACGTCTTTGATGCCATACTCGGCGAGAGTACGATCTGTCTCTTGGGTCAGCCACAGGATCTGAGTCGACTTATCACAGCAACATACCCTTGTCCTCCATCTTCTCGCTGAAAACGAACAGGTCAAGGTCTCCCGGGTTGACGTATCTTTTCTCAGCCCGCCCTAGCTCAACAGCCACTCGACTCTTGAAATTCTCGAACCTCTGCGCACGAGGCACATCTTTGATTTCGAGCTCGTGGGACCCGTCTTGCGTGACGATCCTGATCGAACCGAATGTGTCCGCCATTTCGTTGATATTGAAAAGCTACTATGCCTGGTGCTTTAAGCGGTCTCTGCCAATGCCAAATACGCTGATAGGAGGACAGCGGACCGAGGTCAACGGTAGAACCTGGACAGGCTGAATGTTACAGCTCAGAGGGTATGGAAGGCCCTTATGTGATTCAAGGTGGAATTCACCCAAGGCACTTCGCAAAAACAGATGCAATGTCTGTCAGCCTCATGCCCCAAGGCGTCACAAATTTAGCCATCACTAGCTTTCGGCGAGGCAGTGACAGGCGTTGGACTTTGGTCCGACTATCTTCCTTCTGCGAGGCTGCCACTATTGTTTCGGGCAACGGGGCCAAGACTGGGTATTGCGTTGGGGGGCTGCGAGGCGCACTGCCGGACTGGGCGTCGGGCGCTTCCTGAACACCTTGGAACATCGATCTGGCTGAGGGCACTGATCTTTCGTGTCGAAGTACACGTCGCTGACAGCGATTTCTGATTGTCGACCCGATTGTTGCTATGGCGGACAGCGACAGTTCCGACGACTGGAAGATCTACTGGAAGATCAATCTGCTTTTCTACACTTCATTCCTCGCCAAAGGGAAATTCAAATGCATGTGGTGCGACAAGGAAGAGATCTCGACTTCATTGATGCGTTCAGATTTTGCACTATCAGCTGTGACATGTTCTGCGGGACATGTTCCGAACTTCGACCCGGACAACATGCTTGGGGTCTGCTTCGACTGCGACGCGGAATTGGTACAGAGGATCACAGAACGGAGACAACAATGCTTCGAGAAGGGCTGCCGACGGTCCACATTGGTTCAGAAAGACAATGTGGTCCGCAGGTTGGGAAAGACGGCTATCGTTGAGAGGTACGTACTGCACCGTACGTCGAGAAGGTGAAGGGGCTGATTTGCTCCGAAGATACCTCGCCTTGGTTGACAAGCATCGCGTATTTGAATGCGAGGTGTGTTATTGCGAGCAGATCACGCCGGAGCAGTATTCGGAGCTTCAGACGACGGACAAATGTCAGCATGATCCAGTCCAATGTCGCGACTGCCTCAGGGCGGATCTCGAGGGACGCATCAACGCAGGCGAATGGCGGTCGATCAAATGTCCACATCAGAGTTGTGACGAAGAGTTGACTCCGAGGGATGTCGACAAGTTTGTCTCTTCAGAGGTCTTCAGGGCGTAGGTGTCTCATTCCTCCATCTATATCCACGACAGACACTCATCAGAGTGGTTGCAGGTACAACAAAGAGAAGACGTTCGAAGCTCTATCCCGGAACCCAAAGTACCGGGTTTGCCATGACAATTCGTGCGGCAACGGGCAGATAGTCAACGTCCAAAGTGAGTATCGCCTACTTGGGCCTGTTGCTGTTGGCTACACCGTTGCTAACGTGGCAGACTCTGATCCCTTTTGGGCGTGCTCTCGCTGTGGGAAATTGAGCTGCTTTCTCTGCAAAGAGATTGGCCACCGTGGGGAGACCTGCGAACAGAGTCACAAGCTCAATCCTCAACGCGACCAAGTGGAAGCTGCGATACGGAAGAAGTGTAAGCGATGTCCCAAGAAGGGTTGTCGCCGATTCATCCACAAGATCAGAGGCTGCACGCATATGACGTGTGTTAAGTGTGCGTCCAAGCCCTTCTCAAAGACCTTCCGCATGCCGGACCACTGTTTGCTGACTTCTGCACGTAGCTGGATCGGTTGGGTGTGGAACCAAGTTTTGCTGGAAATGCAAGGTGATTTTTCCGCTCAAGAACGGGAGGTACGAGTACAGGCACATACCCGGCTGTCCGATGGTCGGGAAAAGATATGAGGCGAAAGGCGTCATCGCGACGGTGCCACGCCCCCAGAAGGGAGATTCAATGTATGAAGAAGGATGGAGCGAGGATCCTGATTACGAAGCAGGTGAATCTGGCACCGAGTCCTGGACATGAGAAGGGACCAGACCACGCTGGTAGTGTACGGAAAGAAATGCATATGGCCTCCTTAGGTCGCACTCTTCGTCTAGCCTTCGAGCGCAATGCCCAAATGGCCTGTATTTGATCTGGAGACCGCGACCTGCGGCGAGACTTCGACAGAACCCTATAAGTACACTGAGCCCAGGTCTGAACAGGGTGCTACATGAATGTTGAACCATTTCAGCGCAAAGGTGATCCCCGGGTCCTTGTGTCTGGTGTGGTTTCATTGCCGCTTGCCTCTTCGTCGGTTGGTGCTTTCCGATAAGAAGGTAGTAGCGAGGCTCTGGTGGTGGAAGTTAGCGTAGTGCGAGCCAATTTTGTAAAGTAGCCAGGGCGACACTAACCGCCATACTGAGCTGAGCGGGCCCATGGTTGTACCATCCACCACACAGAAATAAGCCCTCCAGCCATGATCAACCAGGGCGCTCGCGAAGGGGATCGCAGCGATGCCCCCTGTTGCGGAAAGGCTG
This sequence comes from Cladophialophora carrionii CBS 160.54, assembly GCF_000365165.1. Classification (NCBI taxonomy): domain Eukaryota; kingdom Fungi; phylum Ascomycota; class Eurotiomycetes; order Chaetothyriales; family Herpotrichiellaceae; genus Cladophialophora; species Cladophialophora carrionii. The sequence goes on from NW_008481831.1 coordinate 2,684,461, forward strand.
GGGCAGAAAACTTGTTGGTCAACCTGGGCAACACCAGCCCATATCAGAAAGCCGGCGATCGTCCGGATCATGTTGAAAATGATGCTCCATCCGGTCCAGAGGCGGATTGGAGTGCCGTCAAGAGGTTTCCCGCGCATCATCCCTATCTTGAGGAGAACGAGGACCGCAAAGGCGACGAGAAAGGACAGAATCCAGAAGGCGAAGCCCATTTTGGCTCCATCGCGGATATGTTTCACCCCGGGCTGAAGGATATCAGCTCCCCTGACGCCTTTACGAATATCGTCGTAGATGCCAATCGTAAACATGCCCAACACTCCTTCCACACATTGCATCTCTAGTGCGCTCTCGAGGTAGAGCGCAGGACAGATGTACGCCATGAACAGCACAAATGTTGCCGGCATAGGTCTGATTAACCATACCCAATAAAGATCCGAGATCGAGTTATCTGGATTGTCATCGGCCAGAAGTTGACCCTGCGCAACAGTGACGACAACGGCTTGGAAGAAAAAGCTGCCAAACAAGGACACAAAGAGGTAGAATCTGTCGACATGTCCAGCGCGCTCCTCCGACTGGTTTTTGGTGCGAGAGAATCTGCGTCGGAAGATGCTTGAGCCGCAGATGAGACTGCATACCGCTGGCGGGACCCAGAGCGAAAGCAGCAGGAGTGAAACCGTCGTCGATGTTTTGCACACCCCTGATGGTTGATGGACCTGGAAGCGCAATGTTATTCCACGCAAGCCATTCGAAGACATGTTGTGAATCAGTACGTCGACGGGCTCTCAGGTTTGTCCGCAGTGATGGCTAGAAGACATTCGAGGTTCACAAGGGATGGCATCGGGCTGGAAACGCCCACTCAGTCTGCCTTGCAGCCTTGCACCGTCCCATGATCGGGCAAAGTCTCCACCACCAAAAGCCAGGCCTTGGCAAGGTTTCCGGTCCTGGACACCGTTGACGCCCGGTCTGCGAGTAAGTCAAAAGAGGTCCACAAACATGTCAAAGGGACTTGAGTGTTGGGCTGAAATCTAAATATACCCAAGAACCTTGCATGTGGCTTACCGGAGTTGCCTTCCCAGGCAGACTCCTCGCTCGACCGAGTCTTTGAGTGTTTTGGAAGGTGTTCAGCCTGATGTGTTGTCGTTCACAATACCTTCGCCCGAAAGAACTGACGGGTGCTTGATTCTGCTCATTGGCATCGTCCCGGTGTCGAACATGGCTCCAGTGCCCCAACATCCGCACGTGTTCCAACGAAGGTGGTCGAACGCCGATGGAGAAAAGGTCGGGCTGTGGATATCTTTCGGAATCATCATCGCCATCATCCTCTTTACAGTCCTGTTAGGATCCCTCAACATTTACCTAGGTAAACCGATCTCCAAGATTCGCGAACTCGAAGACGAGCAGGCGGTACGAGACAACAGAGCCGAAACCCTTGCGCGCGAGCTCGAGGATGTGCGCAGCCAGCTTGCACGAAAGTCCGAAGTGTGTGAATCAGCCCTCAGGACCAAGGAGGGTGCCGAACGGAATTTTGACATACAGCGACAACTTGTTCTCCAGCAAAACGACAGAATAGCAAACTTGACCCGTGCGAGAGACGAAAAAGCTGACGAAGTCCGTCAACGATCAACCGAGCTTGCTGAATCCCGCCTGTTTGGCACTGAAAGGGCAACGGAAACGACCAACCTGAGAAACGAGTTACGCGACGTAGAAGCTGAGAGGACCCGGTTAGACAGGGAATGTGACAGGCTTAAGATGCAGTTGAGCTTTGCAACCGAGCAGATTGCAAGACATCGCCGCCATTGCAATCTGGATGAGGAGTGAGGTAGAACGACTCAAGGACAACGAGCTGTTGGCGGCGGACGCTGAGATACCAACCAGGACGAACGTTCGTCACGTCAGTCATTTGGTGTCATGAATTCCATGAAAGCATATGCATGTAGATCGGCGGTTATGAAGTGCTCAAATCGCAGTCTGCGTCCTCATCACGCAAGCTGTTTACTTTCTTCTGTGTACTTTGGTCGTTTAGCTGCCGGACGACCGACTTCTGTGGTTGTGCTCCTCGTCCGACGGCCGTAAGTCGACGTGATAATCAACCCAACATCTCCACATCAAGACCGATAGCCCTCATAAATAAGTTGACGTTGCCGAGCCGAGCACCCGCCATCTCCGGAGGCAATGTCTTGCTCTGAAGGACTGTTTCCATAACTCTGTCCTTCACCCCAATCACCAGCCTCTGTTGTTGCTCAGGGCTGGCACATATGCCAATGGCTGCCAAGAATTGCCAAACATACATGTCGTCTCCAGAATTGACCGGTCCGGGGAACAGCGTTGCAAGAAGAGGCTCCAAAATATCAAAGAGGCGACCGTATAACATGGTCCACTGTTGCCAGTCCTCGTCAGTCACTGACCCGGCCTCTTTCACCAGCTCAGCGCGCGTCAACAACATCGTCATCATGCCGAGACCGATTTTAGTATGCGCAACAACCGAGACGTTTGTGCGGTCGATGAGAAGACCGAGCAGCCCGGTGACAATGTTGATTGGTGCTTCCGTGACGCAAGACAACAAGCACGGCATTACGGTTTGAGAAAAGAGCTCGATTTCCTCTCGAACAATCGGAGGAGGTTGTGATGCACCAGGGGCCAAAAGAGCGTCTTTCACCACATCCAGCTGATCGAGATGGACCACTACCATTGTCAAAATGATGATTGGTTTGTCCTGGTCGATCTGATGAAAAACGCGGGGAATCGCCTTCTTCCCTTTAGCGAAGGACAGGAACGCGATAAACGGGTGAGCAACAAGTGAGCCTGGCACGATAGGGTCGAGCACCCTAAGACCTTGCCAAAGACTGTCAACAAGCTCGCGCTGCTTCTGACGCCACTCAAGATGCGCTTGAATGGAATCACCATCGCCCTCTGTCGCTGGAGGAGGCGCCTGGCGTTCGTGATCCTCAAGACGCATCAGGGTCGTATATACAGCTTCGATGTTTCTCAGGATGGTTTTGCGGTCGCTTGTGCTGACGCTGTCGCCTTTCTTTGCGCTTCCAGGGCGGTTGTCGGAGTTTTCTGGTCTCTTGATGTTGAGCAGAGGTTTGGGAGTCTTAGCATTGCTAAAGGAGATTTTACCCAGACTCCCCTCGATGATCAGCTGCTTGTTCTTCGGCTTGAGCTTGGCCGCCTCTACGGCTCGTTGGACTTGCTGTTGCATTCTTTGCATGTGGTTGTCTCCGTTGATCTGCTGTCTTCTGTTACCCATGCGTGTCCCAGTTTGGAACAGATACGTCTGAGCGAAATGGCCGAGAGGTTGGGTCGGATGCTGTCGTGGAGCACCCCGGATCTGGCTATAGACCTGGTAATAGAAGTCCTCGTTGAGGGCAGCCTCAGGATTTGTATCGGTTGAGCTCCCAGTGGCTGCAACTAATTGCTGAAGTTGAATCCGAGTGATAAAGTTCTTGTCTTGCGGTGTCATCAAACCGTTCCCTCGCGACAGCAGGAAGATCTTGTGATTTCTCTTAGCTCGTCTGGCATCTTCTTCGAGATAGGCACGACGCTGCTCCTCAGACAATTCCATTAGCTGCTGAGGGTGCGTTATAACGGGTAATGCTCCAGGTCCCTGGGCCATGGGTGGTTGCACTGGCTGCGCTCGTTCGAGACTTGGCTGCGGAGAATGCCGAGCTCTATTGGGATTCTGGAGAATCTGCAGAGGCTGTTGAGGGCCACGCGGAGCTGAGGGCATGCGATTGTGACCTCCAGGTCCAGGCATAGGTGGTTGTGGCTGCTGATGGGCTGGCATACCGAGGGGCGGGCCCATTTGCTGAAAAGGCTGAGGGGGTTGCTGCTGGAAATGTTGCGGTGGAAACGGAGACGACTGGGCGTGCGAAAACCCAGCTGGTGGCTGTTGTGCCTGGGATTGAGCAAGCATAAGGGCTTCGACTTCTTCCAAAGTCATCATGGCAGGAGTCTGGGACACCGGAGCCGGCGCAGGAGTGGACGCAGGCACAGGAGCAGGGACTGAAGCCGGTACAGCAGGCCGAGCCGTACTGATGCGGTTATCAGTCTTTGGAGCAGCAGGAGGGGGAGCTCGTGATCCCCATGCGCTGGATTTTGCCTGAATGTCTGGAATGTAGCCCGGATCCTGATACTTCTCGTAGCCAGTCTTCTTGGGCCTCGCGAGCTGGGGTTGGCCGGCACCAGCATGGTGGGACGGGTGCTGTAAGTTGTAGCGCATGTGCTCTTCGCTGATGGCATTCGAGACTTGGGCGGTATTTCCAAAAAAGTCAAAGTCTTTGCCCACATTGCCCTCACTGACGCCGCCCTCGGCACCACCACCGAAAGTGTCATCGTTCAAGTCGTCGCCTGTCTCCTCGAGTTTGTCACCGAGACCATCGTAGGTATCTTCAAAGTCGAGGCTAGCAAAGGAAGTCAGAAAGCGGATGGGTATGCGGACGCAGAACGACGATCACGTACACCTCTTCCTCATTGCCTTGGAAGGCTTGTAGCTTCCGTGCCTTTGCGACTTCGCTAAAAGGGTTCGTGTGCTCAAAAATGCCCCGACCTGATGACCCAGGCTTGTCCCTGGGGAGAGCTGTGTCGAAGCCGAAGAAAGACATCGTGGACGATGGGTATGTGGCAAATATCTGATCAGTTTGAACAGGACTCGACTTCACCGTGGTTTCACCCCGCTCCTGTCCACCTCTTTTGTCGACCGGGAGGAGCTGCTTTGCATGATCCAATCAAAGTCCAACAAGCGCAGATGCTACGAGATGCCAGCTTAAGTGTGTGTTGCCTAGCTGAAGCGGATCAGCGATTGCGGGTTGTTCGAGTGAACCGCAAGTGAATTGTGGGTGAACTCGAAGATGCTCATCATTGAATCAGTGACGCAGGAATGTTTCGGTGTGCGCGAGGTGCGCCCAGCTGCAATTGGCTAGGTGTCCCTCGTGCAGAAGAGGCCCGCCTGACCTGCCCATTGCGGGCTTCCAGGCTGCCCCTGGAGCCAAGCCACGCGTCCAGCGCCCATGCGAGCCATTCCAGGGGGCCTGTTATTATGCCTGTTTGGCCTGGCTCTCGCCTCTTTTAGAAAATAATACGGAGTACTGTACTCCCTACGCAAGCCTCAGCTGCATCACCGCCCGCCCTCCGCGTCATGCTAGACTGAAAGTGAAAGGCCCATTTCGTCCAGGTGGAAAAGTTTGGGCTACACAGATCGATTCAGCTTGCGCGTCGCCTTGTATCTCCCTCGTCGCTCTCTTCGCACCGCCCCATACCAATGGCTTCTTGAGGGCTTCTGCTTTTCGACAGCTTTATCTTGCAAGAAAGGGTCTCTTTGTTTCCAAGCCTCTTGTTCTCTTGTCTTCTGCCTCCAGCATTGCGCGAGTCGACTCCACATTCTACTTGCTGGCCGCATGTGTTGATCACACGGCTTCCGGACAGGCGCACCTGCTACTAGTTGTCACCGATTGTCCTTGACTTCAGGCTCTCCTGCTTCGAGGACTGCGACATTGTCCTCTCCACATCCTGTGTTCCCAAACATTCCCTCCCTAATATCGATACCCCCTCCCACAAGATGGCGACCGGCTCCGGGAGATATCTGCGTTATATACTTTTTGCGGTGTTTGTGAGTTACACAACAACGGCCGAGTCCAGGTCTGAGACATCGCATACTGATCTGACATGAACAGGGGATTGCCATTCTATACTTTATTTCTACCTCGTCACTACCCGAATCAGCGGGCTCCTTGACCCAAGGCACGACTTTTGGCTGGGACCGGCCCGCAGAGTCGAAATCGAGTCCTGAGGTGAAAGATCCAGCCGAGCTCGTTCATCTTCCTCAAACAGATTCCGCTACATCCTCCGCTACCGACGCGCTACCGACTCTGGGAGTGACGACTCCGAATGTCGTCCCGACCATCCCCTCCGAACTCTCCCCTCCCGCGCCTGGCGAACGTGTCAATGCAACCTTCGTCACCCTGGCGAGGAACAGCGATATCTGGGAAATAGCCCGCTCGATCAGACAGGTTGAAGATCGGTTCAACCGAAACTACAACTACGACTGGGTGTTCCTGAATGACAAGCCCTTTGACGAGACATTCAAAGAGGTCACTTCCTCCCTCGTGTCTGGGAAGACGCATTATGGAGAAATCCCCGTTGAACACTGGTCCTTCCCACCGTGGATTGACCAGAAGAAAGCAGAGGCAGTGCGCGAGGATATGCGCCGAAGGAAGATCATCTATGGCGACTCGATCAGCTACCGACACATGTGCCGTTTCGAGTCCGGTTTCTTCTTCCGACATCCGCTGCTCCAACAATTCGAGTACTACTGGCGAGTAGAGCCCAGCGTCGAGTTGTTCTGCGACATTCACTACGACCCCTTCCGATATATGAAGGAGAACAAGAAGAAGTACAGCTTCGTCCTCAGCCTGTACGAATATGTCGAGACTATCCCGACTCTGTGGGACAGCGCAAAGAAGTTTATCAAGTCTCATCCTGAACACATTTCCCCGGACAATTCCATGGCATTCTTGAGCGACGACGGCGGAGACACGTACAACAAGTGTCATTTCGTAAGTGCCACACCGAATACACAAGAGATCAATGTACTAACGTCGGCTGCAGTGGTCAAACTTTGAGATCGGCAACCTAGACTGGCTGCGCTCACAGCCCTATCTAGACTTCTTCGAGTCCCTCGACAAGGACGGCGGTTTCTTCTACGAACGCTGGGGCGACGCACCTGTGCACTCAATTGCCGCTGGTCTCCTGCTCCGAAAAGACGAGATCCACTTCTTCAATGACATCGCATACTACCACGTCCCCTTCACACACTGTCCGACGGGCGACGACGTCCGCCTCAAGCTTCGCTGCCACTGCAACCCCGCCGATAATTTTGATTGGAAAGGGTACAGCTGTACATCGCGCTTTTTCGACCTCAACAAGCTTAAGAAGCCTGCTGGGTGGGAAGCTCAAGTATAGCAATCAACCGCCCGTAAGGGCGGAAGCCAACAAACGACCACAAACAGCCAAACCGGCAAAAGCCAAACCGGCACCACTGAAAGGCTTGAGGAAGCAGGTGTTTCTCTGGCGTGGGAGATGTTAAAATATGCGTGCATCACATTTAGCGTTGGCCTGGTCTTGACGATTATTTTATTGAGGATTCCCAGGACGCGGCGGAAGTTGCTTTCTTGGGCGGATCGAATGGCGGAGTGGCATGAGAGTGGTATTCACGAACCCGAGGACGACCAACCGTACCAGAAGACCGAAAATGCTCAGACTTGAGCAGTGCACATGCCACCTAATTCGGGATGAACAAGATGGCGGCAGATTGTATCAGCGTCGCAGAGGACGGTTTGATTGTCAACAACGAACAGCAACAACAGGAGAAGCAAATCTCTTCCCCCAATCGATCTCCATCAGATGCTCGACGCCCTCAAAGAACATGCTACCCCTTGATAGGCAAGTTCGCTTCAACTGTACAAAACAACCCGAGATCCATTCGAACGTGACGTTTCATACCACAGGACACAGGGACATGATGTGATGCTCAGGGCGCAATGGGAGGAGGCTATTGCTACAGTATTCAAGACACAAAACTTTTGCACGAGCGGCGTTGGGGAGACTACCTCGTTATTCGTACTCGGGAACTGGAAAATGGCACGGGCCAAGTGGATTGGCACAGATCGAGCTGCTATGCTATGCTCCTGTACGACTGTGGCGGCTGCAAATTGGCAATAGTGCAAGCGCCATCGAGCGCCATCAGATATTCGTTCACGATCAAATGCCTAGGAATTGGATTCCAGCACGGAGCAACGAGCGCGTTGAACAAGGAAGTACGGAGTACCCTATAACTTTGTGTTAGTTCTCGGAGCACGTGTCAGGTTTGACATTTTCTGGTTCTGCCATGCCCTAGACAGTACAAGTACTCCGTACAAAGTGTATGAAGGTTGGTACAGTTCATTCCACGGCTATAGGAGCGTTTCCGTGTTTTGGGCTGTCCCAAATCTACAGTACGCCATCCTGCTATCGCGTCTCTCGAGTGTTCCCAGCTTGATTTCTTGATACGCAGGGAAAGCCAGCACAGTACTCTTTCTGTCGGGATGCTGGCGCCCGTGTCGCGAGTCGTAACCTCGGAGCTCGCTGAGCTTCAACGCCTCAATCCCACATAAAGCCGTTCAACGGCCGTGACGAGGCAACAACGGCATACCGAGTCCGAGTTCCTGTATTCAGTAAGGACATGGACCGGAGTAGCAGTGTGACGGCCAGTCCGTCTCCTCTTGACCGGCATCGCAACCGATGGCGACCAAGCTTGCTCTCACGAAACGAAACCTTCCAGCCGCTGTTGTTCCCAGCTTGCCTTTCCTCTTGTCAGGCATGGCTCGCTTAGGTCGCTTTGTCAGGCGTCCACAACAGCCGACTCGCGCTGTGAATATACAATTTGTGTGACCCCGGTTATGCTGTCTTCGGTTTCTTGGTCCCATATTTCGATCGGCTCGTCATTCGCGTGGGAACACCGCCCTGTAGATTACCACGTGGTGATGTCAGTCAATGATCTTTGTAAACATCCAAAGCCTATTCTCGAGATGGGGCAGTGTGTCATGTCCCACAAAGCCATAGCTCGCTCCGCTCGAGCTTCAGCTTTGGTTGAACTCCAACTTCCCGAATCAAGCACGCAGATATATAGGATAGAAACGACATGTGGGATGGTCGAACTCACCAGGTCAAAAGCCCCCCTGACCAAATGATACCTCACACCGGGACAATCTTGACTTCTCCCGCCCCTGACAAGCACGACACTATGCTGCTGTACATTATGCCCCTCCCCGGGGATATACGCGCTGACCACCCTTCCTGAACTCAATCGGACCTTTGCTGTTTTCCTCTGTCCGGAGTTGGGTTTCTTGGGCTTCGTGATGCCCACTTTGAGGCACACGCCTTTCATGGCCGGTCGGTTTGCAGCGCTGAGAGCGGGAGACACGGCGTGTCGAGCTTTCTTCGCGTGGCGGCCATTCGTGCGCGTGCGGAGTTGGTTGAGGGTTACCGAGAGGGGGGAGGTGGAGGAGAATGAGCGAGTCGCCGGTGAGGGAAGGTGGTGCTTTGAGAGGATCGCGGGTTGTGATTTCGATGTCGAGATGGTGAGGCGTGAGAGTGCGCGGAGGGCGTGTAGCGCCGAGGCGGATGGTATCGGTGGCATCCCCAACGACTTGACAAGGATACACGGAAGAGAAGCAGAGACGGGTAGGAGACCAGGTGAGTGGGTTAAGCGAAGTGCCAGTCCTGCTCAGAACCGCGACGAGATATCGAAATTCAGAGCTTCGCACCTGACACTAGGCCGGATTGGGGAAGCGTCACAGCCTTGTCTTCTTGCTATGGTCAAGACAGCCTCGTCGCAGGCTACAGTAGCGAGGCGGCAATTGTTTCCTGCGCACCCAGAAGAGGGCGGCTAGACAGACGACTCGATCACAATATCCTGATCCAAGGTAACGGCGCTGAAGACAGCACAACAGTCTGTTCCTTCCATCTGAGCGAGTATCTGCATTTATCTGAAAGCTACTGTCTTGCAAATATACGCCCGAACCGGCTCTGTCCTCGAATCCTTCCCCTCCAAGTGAAATGAAATGGCAGAAGCAGCCGGGCTGGTCGTCGGCGCTGTAAGCCTCGCGGGTCTCTTTACCAACTGTGTCGACTGTTTCGAGTACGTCCAAATGGGCCGCAACTTCGGGAAGGATTACCAACGGTCCCTCTTGAAGCTCGACGTCGTGAAGCTCCGCCTGTCCCGGTGGGCGGAGGCTGTAAATAACTCCTCGAACAGCCGCCAGGCGGCCATCGATACTACGAGGAAAGCCCAGCAGGTCGGAGAGATCTTGGGGGAAATCATCGAGTTGTTTGCCGATGCAGAAAGAGTTTCGGCAAAATACAAGGCCAAGGCTTCCGGTGACGAGCTAGCCGTGTACAACACTGAGAGCGAGCTTGAGCCCGACATCCTCTCGGTGCACCGGAAGATGCGAGCGTTGGCACTGAAGCGCCAAAAGCGAAGCAGCTTCGCACAGAAGGCCGCCTGGGCATTGTACGAGGAGAAACATTTCCGCAGGCTGATTGAAGATGTCACAACACTTGTTGATGCCTTGTTGGAGCTCTTTCCAGCCACACAGGAGCGGCAGCGGCAGCTAAGTGCTGAAGAGGCCGAAGAAATGAGGGAAGAGCGGCGGCTGGATGCTTTGGAAGATGCCACTGAGGGAGTCGATCAGCTGCTTCGGAATTCCGTGCAACACGCAATTGCAAGCCAAAGTGGTCACACGTTCACTGAAAATTTGGCCATGGACAATTCTCGGGTCAGGTATGGGGATGAACATGCACCCGGAGTCCCTGGCGCTGGAGCTGGGCACAGATATGGGGGAAACACCGTACAGGGCAGCTCGAAAGTGCACTACGGGAATCGATTTGGGGGAAAGAGTGTGCTTGACGACTAAGACAACAAGGACCATCGGCGACGCAGTATATGGTCTGATCAGGGAATTTGCACGGCATCGCCGAGGGGGTAGGCTGGTCTCTCCTCGCGTCTGAAACATCTCCGTTCCTCGCGGACAAAGGATCTTACTTCCACTCTCTGTCAACCTGTTGGTAACACATAACTGTCTCGAGCTTGTACCTACGTGATACTAATCTGAAGCCGATATAGGGGTTTGGCGCTGCTCTTTTCCGGGAGGTAGGCTCATAATACTATCATTTCTGTTATCTGCTCACCTCAACCTTACAGCCCTCGGTTATTGAGACCACCAGAGTCATCGTCTGCTTCTCGACGCCAACTAACTCCACCTTCTCTCCAGGAGGTAATCGAATCGTTGGGTATCTTTGAATCAGACGCACGACAGCATATGCCGCCTCAGCGAGGCCAAAATCCATCCCCAGGCATGTTCGCGGCCCACCGTTGAAAGGAAGATACCCCCATTTGGAATTGGTTGGATCGTCATCAAGGGCCATATGTTCCTCCCATCGCTCGGGTCGAAATAGTTCCGCATCCATTCCATAGAAGTCGGGTCGTCTATGCATGGAGTATACGCTGTATGCGACTGAGGTCCCCTTAGGGACAAGCACAGGTGATCTGAGATCTGGCCCCCCACCAACTGGGAGGACAGTGGTCCTCAGAGCGGTCCGGGAGTTCACCGGCACAGAAGGGTAAAGTCTAAGAGCTGGATTTGTAAGTCAGAAGAAAATAGGTGGAAGATACGGCTGGTGTAATAGGTCTTACTCTCTTTTAGGACATTTTGCAGGTAGTTCATTCTCCGGAGGTCCGATCGAGTAGCCTCCGCTTGGCCGTCGAGGGTGGATGCGATTTCTGATCTCAGTTTGTCCATGACCCTGGGGTGCCGCACAAGGAGGAAGCTGCAATGCCTGTTAGCCTGATGGAAGAATTGGACGGCCTTTGCTTGCCCACTCACAATGTCCAGGAGATGAGGCATGCGGTCGTGTCTCTACCTGCAACCAAGATGTTTATGATTTGGCTTCGCAATGCTTTGCGATCTGGTGTGTTTCTGGCAAGGAAGTCCAGGAACACATACTTCTTCTGTCCTTTATCGCAGCCCAGGTCTCTGGACAAGTTCCGATCAATGATCTGGTCAGCGAAGCGATGAACATCATGACAAGCTCGCCGAAATTTTGATCCCCCTACAAGCCAATAGAGGTCTTGTAGTCTCATCCTTTTCGCAATGAAGTCTTGAGCGGTGTTGAACGCACTGGCAAAGTCGGATTCTCCAGCACTCTCCAGCTTCTCTAAAGAGCGTACGGACTCTCCGAACAAGAACGCGGTGGTCACATCCAGGGTCAGCCGGAAGAAGAAGGGTTGGAGATCGACGACTCCGTTGGCGGGTAACGCTTCCAAAAGATTGTCGACCGGTTCTCGAAACACTTCCAGATCTTCGTACTGCTTGTACACAAACTGCGGCCTCAGCATTTCCCGCGAATGTTTCCAGTCGGCACCTTCCTGGGTGAATATGCCGTCTCCGAAGAAGGGAAACATGACCTTTCGTCTTGGGCCCATGCCCCAATCTTCGAACTGGGTGCTGAGAATAGCTTCCAGATTGGCCGGTTCTATTGTCCCGAAGGCCTGGGAGCCCAGAAAGACTTGCTCGAGGGTTGTGCCCCAAAGTCTGAAATGAAATAAAAACAGCTCCATCAAGCGAGACTCGCTGTCTGCCCGGAATATTTGCTCGAGGCGATCCAGGCCCAGCGGCCTTTGGTTCAACAGCCTCGGAGGCGCTTGACACCCGTGAGCCACGTGCATTTGCATATCATCCTGCAGACCGTCAGAACGTTTGTCGCTGGTGGCAGGCGCTGATCAGACTTACTCGACGTTTCCGAGTGACATTGATAGCATGGTAGACATAAAATGCGCATATGCAGCCCAAAGCAATAAACAGTGAGGACATGATACAACACGGGCACGGTGCGACGTCCCCCCAACGAAGTGGAAAACAGCGCAACGACTGAAGCCAACTGGGGGGGACTTTTGGAAATTTGAGAGGCAAAGTACGAGTAGAGATGCTGTCAAAGAACCCCTTGAAGCGCGGGACCTGCAGAATTGGTTTCGGCGTCGCGCATTAGTGCAAACGCCACCTTCCTCTGACCTCCAGGTCGTCAAGGAAAGACCCTGCCTGCATCTTTACAGGTAGGAGTAATTATTCCGTAGTAGGAGAGGCCAGGCAATGTTTCATCTGCCGCACTCATGGTTAGACCACCCACGACCACAGCAACACTGGCTAATAAGCGCCGTGGCTGTAACTTAGCATGCGGACCGGCCCAAGCGGCAAGTTTGTCTCAGTGCTGATGGCAAGTATTGTGTGTCTGGGTGCTCTCGAAGGCGTTGCTCTTCCGCCCTCTCTCACAGTCGTCCCACTGCTGAGCCCCAAGGCACGTAGGGGCCCATACTCCGTACCAAGTGTCGGTATGATTCCAGCATGGCGGGCCAGTCGTTTGAGCGGAATCTCATCAACGAGAGCAAAGTGCATTTCGGGAACAATTATTACACTTACAGTGGAAAAGCCACCTCAGAATCCTCCGGCGCTGCTGAACCCGCGGTGACCCGACGTTGGATCGAACCGCTCCTTTCAAAAGAAGAAGATGCGTATGGCTTGAATGAGCTTTATTGCGTGCCTCGTTGCTCTCGCCCACAATTCGTCGGACGACAGCTGCTGGCGGATCGAGTGAAAGAACAACTCGGGCAGGCGAGCGGTGGCGAGCACAGGATTGTCGCTCTCTACGGATTAGGAGGTTCTGGCAAAACTCAGTTCTGCCTAAGATACGCGGAAAGCAATCGAGCAAGGTGAGCTGGTATGGGCCTGTGTGGCAACTGCTTTTGACACCATGTCTTAGTTACTGGGGCGTTTTCTGGATCGATGCCAGTACCCGCGAGAACGCTGAAGCCGGCTTCGCGCTGCTAGGGCTACAAGCAGGCAAAGGGTCGACCTTTGCGGCCGGCAAGTACTGGCTATCTCAGTCTCCCAAGCCATGGCTGCTGGTTCTTGACAATGCAGATGATCCCGACCTGGACATTTCAGAGTTCATCCCGGCCGGGGCGCATGGGCATGTCCTTATCACGACGCGGAATCCGAACGTGGCAATCTATGCTACAGCTGGTTCCTTCCGGCTTCAGGGCTTGGACCCGGAGGAAGCTATAACCCTCCTGCTTAGGTCGGCCTATCCCAGTGATCACGCGAGTGAAACGGGCGCGGCGAAACGCAGTCTGGCACAGAGCATTGCTGCCGAACTAGGCTATCTCGCTATAGCATTGGATCACGCAGGAGCGACAATACGCCGCAAGGTCTACACTCTGGAGAAATATCTCCACTTTTACCTTGGTTACCGCCATCGCTTGCTCAGTTCCCCCAAGTCCATCAGTGCCGACGAGGCGGATGTCATCACCACCTGGGAGATACCTTTCAGAAGGATCGAGAAGCGGGAATCTGTCGAGTATAAAGACGCTGTTGTCTTGATGCACATCTTCGCCTTTCTCCATTTTGAATCGATTTCCGAACACATTTTTCGTGTATCATGGGCAGCGAGCGAGAATAACTCTTCATCAGATGTGTTATTGCCGGATCTCCTTCGACTCGATTCGAGTTGTTCTGATGAAGCGCAGATACGGCTTAGACGGGCCATTGGAGTCCTCTGCGACTACTCGATCATCGACCATGACGTGGAGCGCGAAGTATGCTCCCTACACCCCGTCATTCACCGATGGGCTCGGACTAGGTTGTCTGATGGAGAGCAGCTTGTCAGCTGGCTGGACTGCACCATCAAGCTTCTCGTCCGATGCATCTCGCCCAACCTTGAAGCGTCCGGGCGACGATTTCGCAGGCATCTTTTACCTCATATTGAATCATGCCTGCAGATGCTCGAATTCCACACCCCATCGTTCCCGCAAACGAGGGAAAGGGCAGACCAAATGGAAAGGTTTGCATGGGTGTATGCAGAAAGCGGCGGCTGGAAGTCAGCTCTCGGCCTGCAAACTAAGATTATCGATTACAGAGCTCGCACATTGGGTAGAACGCACGAAGACTCTCTGAGGGCTCAGCGTAGCCTGTCTCAAATACACTGGAATCTCTTCAACGTGCAGGCGGCCCTGGATATTCAACACCAAATTCTCAAGGCACGATGGTGGTCAAGGCCGTCTATTGTGTACTGGGCGTCGCCATGGATGCCGGATCACATCAGCTATTGTATCGCACTGGATGACCTTACCCAGACGCTGTGGCTGGCGGGGCGAAGAGACCTCTCGAAATGGACAGGCGAGCGCGCCGTGAACGGCCTGTTGAAGAGGATCGGTCCAGATGATCCTCGAACATTAAATGCAATGTTCAACTTGGGTCGTACATACCTCCATATCGGCGACCTGGAGAAGGCGCACAAATTACTGTCAACAGTGCTACTGAAGAGGAAGAGACTCTTCGGTCAGAACCATCCGGACACCCTCATGGCGAGAAACGAGCTCGGAATGAGTTTCTGTGCGCGTAAAGAGCGTCTCGGTGTGGCGGAACGACTGGTGACAAATGTCCACGAAGCACGCAAGCAAGTGCTAGGTGAAGAGCATGCGTACACTCTGTGGTCGGCGAACGATGTATCAAAGGTCCTCTGTGAGCGTGGCCGTCCATCTCAAGCCATAGACATGCTGACAAAGCTGATCCCGGTCGTCAAGCGAACACTGGGGGAGGAACATGTCGGGATGAACATGACCAAGGGCAATCTTGCACGAGCATATGTGCTGTGCGAGAGATGGGCTGAGGCCGAAAAGCTCCTCCGCGAAATGCTCTCTGTCCTCAAGGATGACCATCCTGACAGGATTCAAACCGTGTCCGGGTACATCCATGTGCAGATTCGCTCTGGTCGGCTAGGGGAAGCCGAGAGGAGCTGTACAGAGGCCCTGCGCAAGATCTCGCAGGAAAATGGACGCTGCAAGGACGATCCTCGAGAGGCGGTCGTTGCGAAACAGCTTGCGAGCATTTACGTCGCCACTGGACGCTCTGACCAACTATCTGCCCTCACAGCCAAATTCCCGGCATTGGAAGGAATGGATCTAAAAGAGATCGAGCACGACTGAAAGTAGAGAATTCTGACGTTTGACACCGAAACCCATACACACAGGGGAAGTCATATGCGGTGTTGCAGTATCAGTGTGCCACAGCTTGTGGAGCTGAATGAGAAAACACACCACCAAACATGCAATGATGAGCCAGGTTTGAAGATCGAGAGGACCACCGCCAAGGAGCGGTCATTTCAAACCGGAGAAGTCGATGCTTCGAGCCACAAATCTCACAATATGCGAAAACTTGCGCCACAGGTCGGGTTATCATGAGAAAGGGCCGGCGTAAAGTCCACCTCAGCTACTACATGCATCTAGTATGGCTGGACTTTGATCGATGCTTCGACGTGATCGAACAGTTGCTCCATGACTACTTCAGCGCTGGAGTTAGGAATCTGCAACCTGGCAAGGAGCTAGAGAGTTGCAGGCCGCAGACTCGAATATGAGTAGTCGCCGATCAAGGAATGGCAGTCGATCGCATATCATGCTGAAGCCTTCAGGGAGCTTGGAGCTACAAAGGAAAAGTGAGGTACAGTATTGTGAACCAGCGAGCGCCACGAGAGCCGTCACTTTCCCCCAGGACCAGATCTTAGCCACCGTGGTATCGCGGTTCAGGACAAGCTCTTTGTGAGGCGAGACAACAACCTCTCAAACGACGGCTAGCTCCCCTACACCGACGTCGACGTCGACATCGACATCGATTTCGACATCCTCGGCTTCCATTTCGGCCTCACTCCTAGAAGCACCAGGAGGATATGTGTACGTCTATGTCCCTATTATCTATACACTCTATAAAAGAATAGAGTATAAGCGGATCAATGGCGTGCCTTCTACACCGGTTGGGTGGATCAGATCAGATACCCTGCAATCTCTCAGCCTTCTCTGCTCGCACGTAGGGAGTACTCCCATTCCTTCTCCCTCTCCCTCTCCCTCTCCTTCTCCTTCCCCTCCTCCTCCTTCAGACGCGCCATCTTTCTCAAATCCTTCCAGTACCATACTTCATCCACCAACCTCCCATCCCGAGGACTATACCCGTACTCACGCACCACGCCAAGCCTCTCATACCCGAGTTTCGGATATACCTCCTCGGCCGCGGACCCGACCTCGGTGTCGAGCATGAGATTCCACCGCCCATGGTCCAGCGCCACGGTTTCCAACCGAGCCATCAACTTCCTGGCGATGCCCCGCCGCCGGTGCATAGGGTGGACGAATAACTTCTGCACCTCGCCACGGAACGGGCCGGTCTGCGAGAACGGCGTTTCGAGGGAGACGACGCCGGAGATTTCAAGGGCTGTCGCTTGAGCATCTCCATCTCCATCTCTGTCTGTCGGCACCCGCAGCACGACAGGCCAGCTCCTCCCCTCAGCAGCCCACGGGGCCGTGAGGTCATGGTTTGTCGTCCGATCAGCCACGTTGGACACGGACACTATAATATGCCGTTCGCGGGCCGTGACTTCTTCGAGGCGCTTCTCCCACCACTGGTAGAGCTGCGAGTGCGACAGGGGGGGCAGGAACGTGGCGAGCGTGTGGTCGTGCAGGATACACGCGGCGTGGAGGTGGACTATGCCGTCGATGAGGGATGAGACGGCGGGGTCGGAGGAGGCGTCCGCGGCGGTGGTGGCGGCGGTGGTGGTGGAGACGAGGTGGATGCCCGGTGTCAGCGGGAGTGTCGACGATGAGGCCATCGTGTTGAGGTCTGGGCGGAAATCCCGACGAAAGCGACAGGGGATGTTAATCGATGGATCTCGTTGAATATCTCTGATTTCCCAGTTCGATGTATCCCGTCGTTCGATATCGGATCGTGCTGTACGTACTTGAGACGTCGAAGTCGCTGATTATATTCCGTCTTCGCTGGGATCTCTGTGTGAGGGATCCGGAAATACGCTCGCTCCCTCTTTTGGAGGATGGAGCTATGCCTATTGCTGTAGCTGTACCTATTGCTGTAGCTGTACCTATTGCTGTAGCTGTACCTATTGCTGTAGCTGTACCTATTGCTGTAGCTGTAGCCGTAGCCGTAGCCGTAGCGGGAGCTGGAGCTGAATCTATAGCTGCTCCTCTTATATTCGCTCCGCACGGAGTAAAAATTAAGTATGTCTGTCGGATCGTCCTTTATGTGGGATGTACTCCGTACAGTAATTACCTAACTGCACCTAATTAATTACCTGTACTTACCTACCTACATACTTAGCTACCTACATACTTAGCTACCTACATACTTACCTACTGTAGCGTGTGTAGGTCCCAAGCAGAAGTTTTCAGGTACATGCTTCACTCCAAAGGCGGACCTTGTCGTCTCGGAAAATCATCGACACGACGCGACACATCCACCCAAGTTGATGTTACTTTATCTGTGGAGTAAAGGCAGAGTGCGTGGTCGGTGCGCACAATGCGTACGATGGGCAGGGTCAAATGCTGTGCAGTAAGGATAGTGTTAGCAAGTGTCAGGCAGAATCCAGGCACCGTTCAGATACCAGCGTATGAAGCTTCGTTCTGTGTGTGTACGTATGTACGTATGTACGAAGGTAGCCTGCGTCGGGAGGCACGCTCGTATGTATACAACGTCAATCAATCAATCAATGGTGAGATTTCATTTGTGCAATGGGGATTGAATGTTACGTCGGATATGTGCGCGAAGACAAGACAGTACATACCTAGGTAGGTGCGGAGTAGGTAGGTACGAATGGCAGGTCGGAATAATCTTCAAGTACCTAGGTGAGTTGTGACGGAATTCCGTAATAATTAAATTGCAATTGTAATAGCAGATGCTGTGGACGTCAAAGAGACGCGAAAGTTGATCCAGGGTCAGCATCACGGTATCGGCATCACAGTATCGGCATCACAGTATCGGCATCACATTATCGGCATCACAGTACCAGCACCACAGTACTAGCACCACAGTGTTAGCATCATTATTCCCGCGTGTTGCTTGCGGATACAGCTGGTCCAGGAGTCTCTTTCAGGTCACACTCCCCACGCAAACTCGACCAGGAAAGGCAGATGTTCAGAAAGCCAATGGTATCAGGAAGAGGGGACACCATGATCATTTTTGCAGGTCTCCATCGGAGGTACATTGGCTGGATCAGATGGAGTCACAATGGTCGACTGTCAGGGAAAGACTCGCACGACGCCCCAGGGAAATGTGTCTGAAGTGACAGTGAACGCGCGACAGTCTTGCGTGGACGGATATGGGGAGTTCGGCTTGATGCCCCGTTTGCAAAGAACCATTGGATTCGGCACACGAGCGTCATGAAATTCTGCGCATTCGTCGTGGTACGGACATAGGGAAGGATGAGGTCACCCGCTCTCACCCAGATGGATGCCATGCCGCAGCGCACCTTCTGTCTGGTGCAATCTGGCGTGAACATGTCCTCCCGCCCCTTCTGTCTGCTGTAAGTTGGCGTGATCATGTCCTCCCTCGCACCGTTGACCACGTGTGACTGTGTTAACCTTGCATCTCCAGTCCCCCAGTAACATGAATGGTCTCCCCCGTGCAATAGCTCCCCAGAGGTGACGCTAGGTGCACATATGCTGTAGCCACCTCAACAGGCATGCCGGGTCGTTGCAACGGGGCTTGTGAGACACCCAGGGCGCTCATCGCCTCGGGCGGATTGCCTTTCGTTGCAGGTTGAAGAGGGGTCCAGCTAACGTTCCATGAAATTAGCCAAAACTCAAAGGTACGTAGGTAGTTTGAAGAGCACACAGGATCGGCAAACTTACATGATACCGGGCGCAACAGCATTGACCCTGATCCCTTTAGGCGCCAACTGCTGGGCTAAACCCCTTGTGAAGGTGACGATCGAGCCCTTGGTCGAGGCATAGTCCAACAGCGTCGGATTACTCATGTATGCCGCCACCGAGCTGGAATTCACAATGGAAGACCCCCGTCTCATATGCGGCACAGCGTACTTGGCCATGGCAAACATCGCAAGGATGTTGGTGCGGAAGGTCTTCTCGGTAACGGCCAGGTCGATATTGCTGATGTCTTCGCACATCTCCTGCATGGCGGCATTGTTGACCAGCACGGAGAGCTTCCCAAACTTGGACATATGAGCGTCGATGATCTTCTTGCAGTTCTCTTCCTTGGTGACGTCTAGGGCGAGAGGTTGCGCTTGACGGCCGGCTTTCTCAATCTCGGCTTTCGTCCATTGGGCGTCTTCTTCTTCCTCCGGCAGGTAGACGAACGTAACATCGGCGCCCTCGCGTGCCATCAAGACGGCAACTGCCCTGCCGATGCCACTGTCGCCGCCGGTGATGATGACTGCTTTGTCCTTGAGAAGTCCTCGGCCTTCATAGTCCTTGAGATACGGAGCCTTTCCTTCGTCGTCCCAGAACTCGAGCTGAGTCCAGTTGGCGCTCGGGGTCATCTTTGAATCGAGCCCCTTACCGCCTTCTTGATTCTGGGGCTCCAGCTCTGAAGCCGGGTAGGCCGTTGGAGGGGCTTCCGGCTTGTCCGACATCCTGATGACTCGTCGCTGTATGTCTCTGTTTAATCTACGGAAGAGTATGATGAGAGACTAGGCGGCAATCTCGATACTTATCCTTGTCTGTCCTTTTTCGATGAATGACATCAAGATGATCGGGTCGACAATGCCGTCATGGCACGCATCCTGCGAATCATCTTTACCACGCTTCACTGTCCTCATGCTGCCAAATTGCAGGCGGCTTGGGCCAGGGAACGAGGGCTGCAGCATCACACAAATCTCGAAGACGACGCCCTTCAGTCTTGAACCCAGTATGGGCAGGTGTGAGGAGAGCATGAACAGCAATCCGACGGATGTCTCTGTCTCTGTTCCTGCGGGGCATTCCATACCACGGGAGTCTTTTCCGGAACCAAGCGGAACAGCTCCCTGCAAGCGGGATCGCCTATCACAACTGTTGATGTCGCCAACGACTCGTGAAATCAGCAGGACGATAGCGTCGCACGCGAGGGCCGTAACTTCGTCATGAGTCGTTGCTGTCACTTATAAGTTCAGTTTTCCTCGAGGAGAAAGCCTCGAGAAGTCTGGTGTGTTGCCTGGAACAACCGCGTCTCGACGCGTCTAGTCCGGCACGTCAAGAGACTGACTGGCCGCGTCGATCTCGCTAATTGGCGCCGCGACCTGCCAATGGTGGCTTGCTGTAAGGCTGGGGGTGACAGGCTTGGTATACTCGGAATCGCAGACTCTAGTCTCCACCATGAGCCTGGCTATAGCATCACAGATTATCGGATTCATATCCTTTGCCGTAACGCTGGCGACTTTATTGGGTATGTGAAGGGCGCCGGGGGGACTGCTCTGCCCCACACTCTTACACAAACGCAGGCGTGTATCGAGATCTCATATCGACGATGCGCACGGCAAATACCACTATTCCACTCATGCTAGGAAACCTTCGTCAGGAGCTCGAGGAAGAGAGGGCACTTCTTCGCTACCGCTGTCTCGAGGGCGATCGGTACAACGTCTTCCCTTCCCTGCGCAGACGGACGCGCAAGCAAAAGGAAGTCTCCAAGCTTCTTCAGTCAACAGTCGACAAACTCTGGCAGGAATTCAGGAACCTGGAGCGCCCCTTCCTGATCAGAAATCCAGTTCGCGCAGAGGAGGTCCACAAGGGCGATTACTGGGGCGCTAGCGACCTTGACGAGAAGGCCCGTGGAAGGCCCGATAGGATGAAAGACAGGTTGGATGATGCCGAAGCTGGGCTGTCATCAGATCCCCAACGACGCTACTACCGGACGGATCTTGCGCATCGCTTTATTTGGTGAGCTCCATTATCAACACCAATGCATTGGCCTCAAACTGATGCCCCCTAGGTGGCAATCTCAATCTGCTGTGGTCAATATGTTGGATCAAGTCCAGCGTATCCAAATTCGAAGAATCGAAAGGGACGTGTTCGAGACTGACGAGCTAGTAAAGCGCTGTTTGGACCGGCTCGACGAGCGTGGCGGTCGAGGGAGGACCGGAAGCAGTCGTCCGAGCAGTGGCGGCAGTGGCAGTGGCAGCGGCAGCGGAGGCGTCAGAGGACGGAGTGTAAGGTCAAAGCCAGCAAGTGTGAGGATGTCCATCCGACGAGGAAGTGCAGTGCGTGGTAATTTCCAAGAGGTGGAGGAAAGAGAGGTCATAAGCAGACGTCAACATGCCGAAGCTAGCCATACGAGAAGGCCGCGGGAGCGAAGTCCTCAGCCACGGTATGAGTATGAAATAGTCCAGCCGGGAAGGATATTCGTGGACGTCGACGATGGCGAGCCTCAGCGGCGACCTCGGATTGTCCAGACGCATACTTATAGCCGGGACAGAGATAGACTCCGGTACTCTAGCACCGAAAGGTGAACATACCGTGACAAAGAGGGTCTGGCCGAGCCGTAGACCTTGTGGCAATGTTTGTTTCCTGCCGGGACCCTCGAACGTGTGACAATATTTGCCTAGTCCGCCACTTCACTCCTTCCTCCAAGCTATGAACTCCTCCTGGAGATGCGCCTTGAGAGCGGTAAACTTGTTCGCGAAACTCCGTCCGCAGCGCCAGCACTTGTAATCCTTTTTCAAATTGGCGTTTTGATAACTGGTCTGACGCCGGGGATCCCCCTTGGCCAGCGGGAAGTCTCCAAGCGGGATGAAGAAATCGGTGTTGAAGCTGTTGTAATGTTTCTGGTGCTTGAGCCGCTCCGAATACATGTCTCGGCTGATGATGTGAACGTGGAGATGATTCATAGACGGATGTGCATGAACGCCCACCTTGAACTCTTGGGAGAAGTCCCGTCCCGCCGGGAGCTCGGCTGGAGGATCATCGCTCTCCATTGCTGCTATGCGAGCCTTGCACGATTCTGAGTAAGGACCGATCAGTCTTGACAGCTCTGATGCGGCCAACTGCAGGGCTTCAGCTGCCTCCTTCTGGACCATGGCTAGGAAGACCTCATCATCAAGGGCATCTCGGGGATTGATGTGCCATTTGGTTGAGTCTCGTGGTAGGAGAAGTAGGTGGACTGTAGCTTTGGGGAAGGCATCTCTGATGAGCACAGTATTCTCATTGTGTTGGATGACGATGTCGGAGGAGAAGCTGGTGGGATTGAGGATGTAGGGCAAGAGGCCATTACGTGCGTCTCTTGGATGGTTGTGTTGTTGTGGTTGTATTTGTTTCGCCTGCTTGGGTTTCGGCGACATGAGTTCGGAGAAAGCATTGCGCTTCCTGTCGAACGTAGGGGAGATCTGATCCTTGAAAGCTTCATCGTGCTTTTGACCCTCGTCCAAGTCACGACTCGATGTCATCGCCCCAGAACTCTACGGCTGGGTTGTTGTGGCAAGGGAAACGTTACAGGTGGTCGTTTTGTCAACGGATCGAGGCAGCCACAATCTACGTGACTCGAGGCGCTTCACTCGGTTAAACTTCGATCAAGTGCAACCGGCGACCCATGGTACTTGTCGGGAATCATGCACTGTATGCCGACTATGATATCAATTATCTGGGCGTAGTTTGACGGAGATTGAATTCAAGTGCTGGAAGAGGTGGCCTTGTGCCTGTGGCAGATCCCCTCCCTGTGACCCTTAGTCTGTACCTGGTGGAAAACTTGCATCCCTCGGAATTGAACGCCATTTCTCCATTCCCCTAGCCGTAATAAAGAAGATAGTCTTTCGCTCTGCGGCGCAAGCCTCAAGAAATCTTGCATCTCTCAATGACTTTTGTGGGCCACCCCAAGAATAATGCAAGCCAAAGCCGGTCCAGGTACGTCCAGTTATGCTCCAGAGAGACATGCACTCTCAACTCCATGCGGCGAAAGAGCTCCAGTAATACTGTGCCGGTACGTTATGTGGTGTGTGCGATCCCCAATTCCCTTTCCTTCCCTTTACATAACCACACACCGGCTGCAACAGCCTGCGCTCTCGGCTTGGTTGTCCGTCTCCGGTTTCTGACCCAGGCCGTAGGAGCCCAAGGGGGGCGCACCGCCAGAGTATCCCGACATTTCCCGGTTGTACCTTCGAATCTCCCTGACGAGGTCGTAGAATGCGTTATCGACGTTTATTCGCGACTTCGCAGATGTCTCGATAAACTTGCAGCCGAACTGCTGAGCCACCTGAGCTCCCTCCTCTTTTGACACCACTCTTTCTCCCTCGAGATCACACTTGTTACCGACAAGAATGATGGGGAAGTAATCTTTGTCCTTGACCCGAAGAATCTGTTGCTGGAACGTCATGATCTCTTCGAAGGACTGCCGAGAGGTTATTGAATAGACTAGTAAAAATCCTTCGCCTGTCCTCATATATTGCTCTCTCATGGCCGAGTATTCTTCTTGACCGGCGGTATCAAGGACATCGAGGAGCGCGGTTTCATCGTCGATAATGCATTGCTTGCGGTATGAGTCTAGGCGTGTCAGCTGGGGCCTCTCCTCTGACCCTGGACAGATTCAAACACACCTTCGATGGTGGGGTCGTATTCATCGACGAAGTGGCTTTGGATGAGTTGGATGGTCAAGCATGACTTGCCAACGCCACCTCCTCCTACAACCACGAGCTTGTATTCGCGCAGGAACTGGAGCGGCTGTTGCGTTAGTCGGGCCATTTTCTTCCGCAGCTGCAACAAGGAAAAAATTGTGGACTTGGGGTTGAGGCACCTTTGAAGCCATCACAGAGAGCTACGGCCACGGCTCGGGGTCTCGGATGGTGAATCTCGCCAGAGACAGGTATTCCAAAAGCGTGAAAGTGGCGTCAATCCCAGCACTGGGGTCTTGCACCGTGCAATGCGATATAGGAGCACTTGGCGGAAGGATCCCAGATCGAGAAGGGAAAGGTTCCAGCCGAGAAGTCTCGTCTCACAGGAAAGGCGGCGAGATCGCAGGAGCAATTCAGTGATGTGTTGGGTGAAGGTATGCCGTCCTCCGGACTTCCGAGTGGAACGGATGTTTTGGAGCACTTTGTAACAGCGATTTGGAAGCAAGTGTAGGCGAAGCGAGGATGAAAAGGGACGGAGGTTTCGACGCTCGGCAGGTCTGCGGTGTTCGAGGGGTTCGCGTTCGCTTGGAAGCTTCAAGGCTTGGTTGAACAGAGTCTCCAGGTGCAGGCGCAGGTGCAGGTTCAGGTCTGTTGTGCGCAGTTCCGAGAACTCGCGGAAACGGATATGGTGAGTCGTATCGACGGAGAGAACAGTGGAGAGAAGGTTCAAGGGCAAGTGTTTGGCGGCAGGGAGGTAGCGGAAGTGGCTGTTGAAAGCGTCGTATGAGACTCCAGTTGCAGGGATGCCAGGGGTATGACTAGAGAAGAAGGGGCAGCTGCCACCACTTTATCACACCCAGGACGTGAGTTGGAGATAGGGAGTATCAATTGTCAAGCCAGAGAGTATCGTCAGTGTGCTACTTATCTCTGCGCTGGCTCACTGTCGCGTGGAAGAAGAAATGTGATTACCCAGCGGATGTGCAGCAGAGCAGAGAAGGAAATGCCCGACACGCGCGCCTATTATGTGTATACACGGTACGGAGTACGCTGGATCTGGCTTCTTCACCTCCACGTTCCTCTCCATTTTCCCAGCCTGCTTCTCCCTTGACTGATCTGTCGCGCACGATATCCTCTTCTTGAACATGAAAACCACTCATCGGTCACCTTCCTTCGCCGTCAATGTCCCCTTTCCTTCTCTGCTGCCCCTATCAAGTTCGGCTCCTCCAGCGACCCAGTAGAGTCGTGGTGGGCCCCCGCTGTCTAGCGCTGTGCCAGGTTAGTGCTAGAGAAAATGCCTCCCTTTCATTGCTGGGGCCTATCAGGGCTGCTGCAGTGAACCAAGTGGGCGGTAAAAGCTGCATCCCCTGGCGGCGGGCTAACTCGGTGCTGCAATGTGATTCGATCATCCTCCGACCCATCACGCACCGTTGTCCACCTGTGCCAACCTAACACCGCGCTTCTCTGATGGCTAAGGGCGTCCGTCATCTGTGATCTCGGTGACATCGTGGTTTTCCTGAGGTGAGTTTTTAGGTAGTGCTAGTACGTCCTCCGGCCAGAGCTTTGAGCGATCCTTCCACCTTATGGAAGCTCCCGTGGCGCTGTAGCACCCCCGAAAGCCGCCTCGAACACCCCCAATTTCAACGTCTTGCCCACGGAGCACTGGTACCAAAATGCAACCGACAGAGACATGGCTTGAAGTCAAAAGCAAAATGCACCCTTCCGTCGAACTGGTTTCAAGCCACTGGCTGGATTCAGTCTAGAGAAAGGCCCTTTGAAGGTCTTGTGCACAACAGGAGCACGGGAGGAGTTCTTGTTCTCGCCTCTACAGTGGGTATTTCGACTGGACACGTTAGGGAAGCGGCCGAGCGATATGGGAGGCAGGGATCCAACCATTGGCTCCATGCATCTCTACACGTCGGATGGAAGGGTTCGCTGGGCCACCCCGAAAACACCCCAGCAACCTTCGAGTCGCCCAAGGTAGCATTCTGGAAGATTACCCAAATCTGAAAGTCGACATCACTCGCCGATCCTCACGATCAATCGATTCGAACAACAAGGTGCATCTGGATTTGTACCTGACATGGCAATGCTTTGGCCCACGTGGGTTTCCATTTGTTGCACCCGGAGTCGTTCAGGATTCGGGCTACTCTTGACGTACCGGAATCAAGGTTGATCCCCCACGTTCTCGTTCTCTTCCCCAGCACTCCTTCACTCGGACAAATGACAATGTGCGATTCGTAGCCCGGCTCGAACGTGGCGGACGATCCGTTTCGAGGAATGGGGAGGGAATGACCAACACGAGATACGGGTTCCTATATCGAGGCCATGCCGGTGGCTTATCTGCAGGGACCGCTACAATCACGCGTCTTGATCCTTCTTCACGTCGGTCTCGTCGTCGGTATCATCCTCTCCTTCTACGAGGACCCTCTTGCCCTGCACGCCTGCGGCCACCTCGGCCTCTAATGAGTCCATGTACTCTCTGTCGTTGCCGACCAATGTCACAGCATTCCTGTTCTTTCCCCATCGCGGATAACTCCCAACCTTTACACCCTTTGGTTCCACTTTTGCAGCCAGCTGGGTAAGGTAATCCGCAATTTGGCTCTCTGCTATCGGCGTACTGAAAAGCATGCGATACATGCCCTTTCCTTCTGGGTCTTTCAGCCGTGGCAGTAGCCGGGGTTTGTATCCTTCTAGCATTGCCTCGAATAACCTAGGCACTCCAGGCAGGATGTGGATATTTCCGTTCACCACTGCAAGCGGGACCCAAAGGTCTTCCTTGACATGGATGGCCTGTTGTTCATCAGGGATATTGGGATCGGTTGGGAGTTGTGCCATTCGCATCTTGGCCGTCAACGCGGGTGACGGTACGTCCCAGTCAAAGTTGGGTTGCGACTTATGGGGCCTCGAGAACTTTCTCATTTTGGCCCAGGTCGGCTCGTGCAGGCGCAGCTCGAGCCCGAATGCTTTGGCTATTGACTGGTAGGTTATATCGTCGTGCCTGTATGCCACAAGCTCGTCAGCTGCGCGCACTGGGGTACATATATGGTGGAACTGCAAACGTACGTGGGACCAATACCACCACTCGTTACCACGAAATCATAGTTCTTGGACATGCGTCTCGCGGCTTCTATTATTTCATCTTCGTCGTCCGCAATCACCTCTATCCTCCTCAACTGCACCCCCAAGGAGAAGCAGAACTTTGCGAAATAGGCCGAGTTTGTGTCCACGGTCTACAATGGCCAGCAATTGTCAGCCATGTTTTCCAATGCTTATGCAACGCCCATAGCCTGCGCAATCTCTTTTCGAGATACGGAGTTATCTAACCTTACCGCCCAACACCTCGTCGCCTATTATCAGGCATCCCGCCGTTTGTATAAGTCCTTTTTCTGGCCCAGATACTGTTTCAACGTTGGATGATGATGTCATTCTGGAGGAAGGAGAGGAGAATGCAGCGGCAGAGCGGTGCGCGTAGTTGGGCAGTGGTCGCGAGAGGTGTCTTGCTAGCTGGGATAGGCGAGAGAACATTGATCAAAGGAGTAGAGGGCGCAGACGGGTGAAGCCAGTCGGGGCGATGAGGCTCTATTCGACGGTTGATTGCAAAGAGCAGTGATCAAAGGTGCAGGAAGCAGGTCAATCGGGCGCCAGCATTTTGGAGATGGAAGCGAGAGTTGACTGTATTGCCCCACCACGTCGCATCTGTGCCTGACAAGCATCGACCAACGACCAGAACCAAGACTCGTCGCTGACGCTGCATGGATAGAGCTGAAGATATTTGAACCTATTGACTTCCCCCCAAGCAGGCCGTCGACTCGAGATTATTGCCAACTCTGCTGCGACTCTCACTTCACTTTCACCTCTGAACTCACCCATATCCGGAATACCCCGCGGTCTCACGGCACGAGCGGACGAGGCTGTAGAATCGACAACGTTGCCCAGAGGATCATCTTCCGGCTTGTCCAGCTTCCTACAAATAACCACGCGCGCTCAGGGCTAAGACAGTCGCAACTACAGTTTCGTCAGAGGCATCGAGCCACATCGCAACCTCATCTTCGATCGCCGCTACCCGAACCAGGACGCAGAATGGTATTTATCCATGTCCTCCTTTCCGCTCCCTAGCGTCAAGAGACCATCAAAATGTGTCTTCCTCGAAACGGGCCTCGTATCGCTTGCCAACTGACACTCCCAGACAGAGTCGAGGCTGTACAGCTTCTCGCAAGAGACCAAGGACCAGTTGCGCAAGTTTCGGCTAGGAACGTCCAGGGCAAAGACCCCATTGGCAAAGATATGTAAGCAGGCAGAGTATTTTCTTGGTTCCCAGTTTGTTCGGCCAGTAAGGACAAATCCGCTGCATGAGTTCAAGCGCGGTCATGGAAGACACCGCACCAGTACAGGAGTTGAAGTAGTGGTCAAGCCTGAACGGACGATGGGACGCAAGAAGCCTGGAACAGATTGAATCCCCTCGCTACCCTGCTCGCCGTGACCTACTTTGCTCCAGCGAGCTATAGTCTACCCAATTGCTCCCGCACGCAGTGCAATGCAATGCAATATCAACTACTAACCGTACCGGCACCATGTATCCACACAGACCAAATCGACGCCAAAACGCAAGAAATCAAGCCCTCCTCTTCGTCGGACGAAACGTACGACAACCTCCTCGACTTGGCAGATGATCTCCCGGACTCATCCCCGCGCTTCATCCTCCTAAGCTACCCGTTGACATTGGTGAGTTCCCGTTCGATGCCCTGTCTGCCTGCTCCAGCACTTGGCCCCCCGGGCACCTCATTCTTCGTTTCTCCCCTGTCCGTCTGGCCGATTTTGCTAACAGATGGCGTCGAGGCCTCGGGCCGCCAATCTGTCCCTTACGTTCTCTTGTACTACCTCCCCGTCAACTGTAACCCGAATATGCGGATGAGTTACGCCGGCGCGGTCGAGCTGTTCCGGTCGACCGCCGAGGTCAATCGCGTGCTGGAGATCACCGAGGCCGAGGACCTGCAGGGCATTGAGGAGAAATTGAAAGGCGAGGATTGAACCTGTTCGGTAGGGGTGGCATCATAGCTTGTGAGTGAGCCGTGAAATGTGAGGCTGCTGTGGCGATCAGGAGGTGGAATTCAAGCCGAGAAAAGGACGGAGCATCCAGTGTTGCCGAGATATTCGTTGGATGGTTCGGCTTTCTTTCATCCCTCATGCTTCTGATTTACTTGGATAAGGTCGGACGAAAGGGAAACTGAGATAGTTTCAACCTTCAGACTTCAGTGAGGGAGACGGTATGAACAGTGACTGGTTTGGTTTCACGACTCGCTATGTCTGCTTGCTTGCTTGCCTGCCTGATAAATGGAGAGCTGATTCCAAGACTCCGACTGCCCTAAGCCATCATGCACAATGCTCGCGGAATGTCCAAACCGAAATATCCAACCAAGTTACAGTTACAGGATGGCGCCTTGATTTTCGAAAAGATAGCGTAGCGAAATCCAGCTCATGCGGCTCACCCATTCAACATCGACTCGCTTGAAGAAATGCAAAACTCATGTTCATGCAAAAAGGTCACTCCAAATCGTCGGCCTGCTCACAACTGACTTCTTACCCTGTCAGCGCCACCCCCGAGCCCGGTCTTCACAGTGAAGCTCCGGAAGTACCCTTCCAAAGCCTCCACCGTGCCGCGTCCTTCGACAAGTCTTACGGCAATGCCAACGTGACCGTCCGGCCTCACAACCACGACGGCGCCTTCGTCGCCTTCGAGACCGACCTTCGCGTGCGCCGCAGCCTTGGAATCCAACACGCGCACATCCTTGCGATCGTCCGCGTAGACCTTGGCCGCATAGTCCCGGAATAAGGCGGGCAGGTCGGAGATCTCGATCTCGGGCCTCTTGGCCGCGAGAACGAGGGCGAGGCTGAAGAATCGAGAATGCGGGTTGTCGCTGTCGTGGTGGATGTCGCGTGACGAATCGCCGTAGCCGAATCGCGTGTAGAATGAATCCGGGGCCGACAGATGGCGGGCAAAGTCCGCAACGGCTTGATGGCCACCAGGTCTGGGGCTCTGGCCCAACCCTGCGAAGACGAACATCCTGAACGAGCCGTTGAAGGGGATTTCGTTCTCGAGATGGACGACGTTGGCGTCGACCACCCTCGTCACGTTGCTGGGCGGCATGATTCTTCCGGGCCGGAGTTTCGAGCTTCCGCTGATGATGAGCGGGTGTTGGAACTGATGGTCGCCGGAATGGTTGAAGATGTTGCCGTTGTACGCGACGCCGAACCCGGACGTGAATTCACAGTTTGCCTTGAACATCTCGACGAACTCGTTCTTCGTCTCTTTCTGCCCGCTCTGGTGCGCATCCGAGACTTCACTGGCACTGGGCTGTCGTTTCGAGAATAGCGCGGCGTACTGGTTGTCGAAGTTCAAGAGTGTCTCGGCGATGAATTTCCGTTCCACTTCGTACGTGGACAGGACGTCGCGGCTGGCGAAGCCAGACTCCACCAGGTGCATTTTCCACGCGAAGTTGATGGCGTCGTGGAAGGCCGTGTTCATTCCCTGCCCGGCTTTGGGCGAGTGCGTGTGGCAGACGTCGCCGCCCATGAAGACGCGGTGGTCGAGCGTGTACTTGTCGGCAATGCCCTGCCCGATCGGGTACACAGAGTACCATTCCACACGGTCCCAGTCGCAGTAGTACGGCGCGAAGATCTTCTTCGCCGCGGCTTGCACTTCTGCCACGGTGGCGGTCTTTCGAGGCGAGAAGTCCGGGTCTGTGGAGCTGGCTATCTGGATGTACAGGCGCACCATGTTGTTCTCGCGCGGGATGACCATGATGCTGCCGTGGTCCGAGTGGATCGTGCATTTCATCTTGATGTCTGGGAAGTTCGTGCGGACGACGCCGTCCATGACGCCCCACACGTGGGAGATGGGGTCCTTATGCCGGATCTGCACGCCGAGCTGTTCGCGCACAAAGGATCGGGCCCCTTCGCCGGAGAACAGGTACTTCGCACGCACAGTGTCGGTGACGTTGCTATCTAGGTTTTTCAGGTCAACTTCGACGGGATACTCCGGGTTCTTGTGGTTCGTCTCGAAGCGTGTGATGGTCCAGGGTCGCTGGACCTTTGTGCCGTTCTTCTCGAGGTCTTCAATCAGGACGCGCTCGATGAGGCCCTGGTGGAGCAAAGCTGTGAAGGGATACCGTGCGTCCAAGAATTCTGGACAACTGGCCCATGTGCCTGTGCGGACGATCTTGCCGCCGGGGGCCGGATCCCAGAATGCGACCTCAAAGACTCTGGCGGGGTCGTGAGCCATGATTTTCCGCTTCAAGCCCATGTTTTTCAGGATTTCGAGGGAGCGCGGTTGAATACCGTCCGCCCGGCCTGTTGCTGTAGGCACCGGTCGGTTGTCGATGTGTCGGACTTTGTAACCCCATCTTGACAGTGATACTGAGAGTAGTAGACCAACTGGACCTGCTCCTATGATCACAATATCGTACAAGGGTATCTCTGAAGGCATGTCGATGTGCTTGTGGAACCACGTGGGGGTTGAAACTGGGAAGATGATGAAATGATCGCTGACAGATGTATAAGTTGTCCACAGCAAAGAGAACAGACAGATCCACGGGTCTTGGGCTCAAACACGGTTGATGATGTTGAGAAAGGAAGTGCGAATGCTCTCAAACTTATGAAGCGATTTTGAAGTCACGATCAGTCGATCGGCTATGAAGCATGGTAAATATCTGGAGGGCGGGCACATCGGACGAAAGAATGAGATCAAGCGAATAGGATGTCCGTTTCCGAGCTCGTCAACCGAGACTGTTGCCGCTGAAGCAAGCAGCGACTGCTGCGGCCGTAGAACGGCGAGAGGGTGGGCGTAATTCCGAGCGTATGCAGAGCCCCGTGGAGCAGGTACCGACTACTGGGTCAGAGAGGCCTTGAGTCTCTCGTAGCAGGAGCCCGGAGAGCGTCGGTGGCGCCATGAGGGCCATTCTTTAGACACAACAAAGCGTCATGGTAGGTGAGAGTCTTGTTTGCGGGGATGTGTGGCAGCTCGGTTGTGAAACACGGGAAGTGGGAGTGTCACGTGAGGCCGAACGTCTAGGGGTCACGGGACGTCTAGAAAGCGTTTAGCTCCTTGGCCAGAATGCACGCCTTTTCCAACTTCAACCAACGTCAGTTTCTCTTTTCTCCCCCAGCAACAGATTGGCTCCGACACATGTCGACACTGTTGTCCTGCAGTATGTGAGCTATTGCGCCTAGACACATGGGCAGTTTTTGTCGTCAATGGGATATGCAACGCATTGTGTGTGCTTGAAAGATCTTGTCGGACGCTTCATCGTGGTACAGAGTTATATGATCGGGAGAGGAGACTCCAGACACAGCTATGATGTCTTCTCAAAATGAAGCTCTGGGTCTTTTGAACTGGAGCCCTCACAAGCTGCTCCTACTCCTGGCACTTGTCCTGAGCCTGCATGTTCGGTGAGATGGGACAATGATCAAGCTGCTCCACCTATTGCTGTGATTGCAACATCGCAGCGACCCAGGAAAAAGGCCACTTTGCTGCAAGCGCGTGTCTTGCCATCCGGTATCCTGTTACCTTGGTGTTGTTTCCTTTTCAACGACTGGGAGGTGCAATCAGTGGACGATCTTTGTTCGGCTATCTTGATGATCCGTTGAGGTCCAAAATAAGTGAGTACACTCTTCAATGTTCGGTGGCACTACTGCAATGGCCCATAAACAGAGGGAGTAGACCAAATCCAGCCGGCACATCTGCCCTGGAAGTGGTATCGCCCACGTTGTCACCGTCGTTGCATAATTGTTTCTCCGGCTTGGCACGCACCGACAGCGATATCACCCAGGTCAATTTAACGCCATGGACATTGTTCGACGTCCCGACCACTTCCCAAGTTCTTCTCTGCATGCTGGATAGGGAGTTGGGTGTCATTTTCTTGTCTCATTCAGTCCATGTACAATTTCTCTTGTTCAGGTCCTGTTGAACGCGCTTCTCTTGCTTTACGCCATCCTGGGTTGTGATTGCGCTGGTCGCACTCACAGCTCGTCCCATTTCATTTCTCACGCCTTTTCTTGTTGCACCAACATGGATATCACGCGCCGTCGCAATTTTACGGCAGCGATCCCATCCCCCCTACTAAGAAACTCGAACAACTTCGAAGACTTCGGGTGCTTTGATGAAGAAGAGTGTCGCTTCTTCTTGCGTGAAGTGGGCGAGCGTGTCGTGCCAGTCTACCCTTTCTCTTTCGGTATGGAAGAGGTGTACAGCTGGATACTCGAGCGGTATGGGTATTCCGGACTGCCAGATGCCACGAGCGTACTTCAGGATCTGCTTGAAAGTGATGGGACCGCAGGCGGCCTGGGAGACGACGGAGATGTTTGGCGCTCGTGGCGACACAGTTGGAGACATCGAAACGTGAGTGCGCTCCATTCAACCACTACACTGTCGTTAACTCGGGCCCAAGGACGATGCCCTCAATCCTTTCATTCCGAAGGTGGGAACCTTTATCTTGCAGCCTCCGACTCTGCCACACGTTCGCAAGATCAAGGCTCTTAACTTCATTCGTATGAGCGAAGAGTCTGAGAGAGAAGAGCCAGCTCGAGATGCCGTTATTGCTGGGAAGAGGAAGGCGTTTTGTGAAGTGACTCCAGAACGTGGCCGAGTCATGCCAGCACCAACCACCACCACTGTCAAGCAGCAACAGTCGGAAGAAGGGGACCTATACCGACTCCCATCCACAACATACTCCCATCAAAGAACCAGGACCTTGCTGTCGTCAAGTCGTGGTTCGCCAACCTCGAGGCAAGAACAGTATCAGAGACCTGGCACGGCTAGGGAGTCGAACAAGGTGCATCAGTCTTTCGGAGGTTCTTCCCAGCCAAAGCTTCCCGAGGTCGATCCGTTGCTATTCGATGCAGATATTGATCCATCGCTCCTGATCACATTTGGAATGCTGTCACCGAGCAGACCTTCCGGAGAGACCGGTTTAAGCCCTAGCTTAAGAGGCGGCCACGGCGAGGCAATCACTTTCCAGCCGATCAATTCCCAAGGCAGTCCGTCCAGCAAAATTCCTGGGACGGTTCTCAGCAACTCGCCTCTACCCCGTATTCAGTCCAGCCCATTCCGTGTCTTTACTCCTGAAACTCCTCGAAGTCACGTCAGGACTGATGCCAGCATCCGCTCCAGCCGAGTCGTTTCGGAGCCTCTTCAGGTCTCAGTGAAAGAGGACAAGCAGGGTTCTGTGGAGCACGATAAGTCAGTCGAGCGACTACGCAAGCTTTCAGACAGTCTCAGACCCTTTGTCCGGCGTCCAGCGGGGGACAACTCGGAGCGCAGCAAGAGAATTCGTGCAAACCACCGTCAAGTTCGAATACTGGATGGTGTCATCCTTAATCCCAAAGTCCGCAAAAGATTGTCGTCGCCTCCAATAACTGCCGTGGAAGATGAGGTGCCGGTCGAGGACAAGAAAAAATCAGGTGTTCGACGCAGCCTTACGCCGGTGTGGCAGAAACGCGATTCTTCACGTCACAGCTGGATGGAGATCATGCGCAATTTTTTTCGCACTGAAGCCACTGCCAGCCAGGCTGCAAAACAATCGAAGCGTGAGTCTTCAAATCTTTCTCAGCCTGCAATCAGACCTTCAACAACACCCCCAAGCCATCACACAAACGACAACAGTCAGACTACTCAGCGAGAGCAACCTTCTTATCTTCTTGGACTTGACGGCACCGTTGATCCTCGACCTTTTTTCTTTAGAACAATCGCGTTCAGGATGTCGAGAATGTCGAGAATGGACTGCAATAAGCCACTCCCATTGAGCCCGCCTGGAATCGCCCGCTCGTTGTCAGCTCACCCCGGATTCCCCAACGCCTTCCAGCCTCGTCCTAGCGATTCTGCTATTCTCACTAGAGCCAACACACGCGCAGACCTCAAGCGCAACCTTCAGGCACTGACAGCGCACGCCCTTAAGCGGAAAGAAATCCCCGACAAGCACCAATTCTGCCCTGTCTACGACGAGTTGGAAGGTTCCTTTGGTGATCAGACAGCAGACCCAGCCAAGGCCTTACAACAGCCACTCTCGTAAGTTCACCTCCTCTAACTTGAACATGAGGTGTTAACAACTCCCCAGAGCGCTCACCTACTCCAGTGTCACGAACGCCAACCCTTTCGTGCACCAGCAGAATGTACCACCTTCGCCTCGGCAATCACAACCTCCATTCTCGTAAGTAGCTCCGGGACTACTGAGAAATTCGGTGTTGACTAGCTGCACAGTGGCATTACGTACTCGAGTATCCAGAACGCAAACCCGTTCTTCGGCGCGCCAGACACCCCAAGTTCGGGCTTCTGCCCTATTCCAACCTCGCGACAAGGCAACCTGGATTTCTCCCTCCCACCGCCAGCATCCAAATCGCATTTCTCGACCATCAGTCCCCAGGCATCGACCCTCAACCCAGCGGCCAGTGTGTTCACGCCGTTCAAGAACCTCATGCGCAAGGGCAGCAGCTCCAAGGGCGTCAATGACAACGCGACCACAGGAGGATCGCCATCTAAGCAACACACGCGCAAGATCAGCCTTGGAAAGCTGGGCAATTTGTTGAAGAACCCCTTCATGGTGGGCCTCTCTCCTCGCAAGTAATTCACTTGATTGTAATTAACTTCAAAGTAGTCTCAAGTGCCAACAGAGGAAAAGATCGACCAATGGATGGCAGGAACTAATGTTCCGTCCACTCGTCCTGCTGCTGCTTCGCCCGCTCGTCCTCCTGTCGTGTCACTTGATCCGGCTTTTCAAGCCTACGTGTTGGGCCAGGTGGAGGGCATCCTGGTCAAATCGACCAGTGGATTCCTCTTGCACTCTGGCAAAATGAGACGACTAGACCGGGGTCTCGTCGAGCAGGTCGCTTCCGCCTGGAAGGAGGCCGGGCGTGCCCCGGTCATCGACTTCTTGTACGACTGCCAGACACAACGGCAGCTGGTACTCCGCCACGCGGCGACGGTCAAGTTCAACAACCTGGACAACGACCGCTTCGCCCGTGCGCTGGAGCTGTGGTCGGCTCTCGTTGCGGCGCTCTCCCCCCGTGTCCTTTGTTTGACCGACAAGGTCATCTTGGGACATGTCTACGCCTTACCCGAGGTGCTCAAGATGCTTCGTGCTCCTGAAGCCACCCGGTTGGCTGCGCGGGACCTGGGGCGGAGAGTCGCTGCCGAGGTCGACAGCAGGAAGGCTGCCGTGGCCAACATGGCCGGGATCTGAGATCCTCGGCGTGTTGTGCCGTGGTTGTGGCGTCGTGGTGGTATTGGTCAGTGTGGTGTCTTGTGCGGTGTCTGTCGTTGTGTCGCGCTGGCGTGGCGCCATCAAAGAGATGGCATAAGAGTGTGTTTTGACGGAGTGTTTTCCTTTTTTCCCCCCTCTTTCTTTTGTTTTGGAAATAGAGATGGCGAGGGGCCGACCCCGAAATCAAATGGCTGAAAGTGTGAGCGGAACGACGGCCTGTTTCCATTGTCTTATGCAGTGATGTGTGATCTCGCTGTCGTCGACCCGTTCCCATCTCGTCACCACGGCGCCGTCACTAACATCGGTACACAGCATATACGGGAAGTCCAGCCTCCTATTCAGCGCTATGTCCAAGTGACTATCGCTGTCGCTGTGGGCAGCCCATCATATCGCGTCATTCACCAGCCCACAGCGTGCCCTTCTTCTACCCATCTCATACCTGTGTTGAAACCGCCGTCGCCATGGCCGTCACTGTCGGAGCCGCCATCGCCTGCCCTTCCTCCAGTACCAACTCATTCAGCCACCAGGCCAAGCTCAAGGTGGACGCTGCTGGCATACCAAGTCCCAAGATGCCAGTATGTCAGTATGTCAGTATATCAGTGTGTCTTTACCCAATGCCACCTCCCCATGCGACCACGCAGCGTAACAGCCACGTTCAGCTCCTGACGTAAACCCCCTTCTCAACCTCATCGTCCAGCATATCATCCACTGACTACTTGTAGTACGGCAGATGTAGTCGGGATCATACTTACCGAGCAGATACAATGCACAACTAACGGGCGTGCTACGCCATGCATCACATACTGATTCAGTCCATTCTATTTCCGCGTCTCTCTGATGTTAAGCGCTACCCCAGGACTCCCCAGGAAAAGGCCACTATCCAAGTCACTCCTCCATAAATCTGTGCAGAAAAAATGGAGAGTACCGAAGTGGAGATGGTGCAGCTACGTGTATACTCGTACATACAGATTATATTTGTGTACGTACATATGTCTACCTAGTATGTCATGTCATGGTAACTTATAAGCCTATTCTCTACCGTCCGTCCGTCGTCCAAATCACTACGCATCACACATAGAATGGCGTTCGTACCAGAACCGAGTATTCGCCAAAGGGCAATGGCAAAGGGCAGAGGGAAGCAGCAAGTGAGACTCAGAACATTGATTGCCACGTTAGTGTTCGGATAACCGACTAATTCCTCTATTGACGATTCGGTACGCGTTTATTCTGCCTGATTCACTCCACACTGTACAGTCAGTCCAGTACCGAGTATGTCGATGGGATTCGAGCATGCTGTTGTCTGTTGCTATCCCTGTCACTGATTCTAATGGTATTCCTATTGCCATCTATCCGGCCAACCGCGCCAGCACGTCTGCATGGCACGGAGCGGATGATGCTGACATTGGCAGGACGAAGTTACGTCACCACCGCTGCTGTTGAGAAACAAACACCAAGACAATCGAGGGATATTTGCCAATTCTGGATGAATGTCAAGCTCCCGCTGGTATCTCCGGCGAGATATCACCACATTGAGCTCTGCTTCACATTCACAAAACACTCACGCTATGCTTCATTTTGCGTTCCGACTTTTCGTCTATCGTCCCGTTCATGAGAACCCATTCAATCTTGTGTCTTCCAATGCCGCCTCATCCTCAAATTCCACAAATCCGGACAAGGTAATCAGCCCGGTATAACACCTCACGCTCTCAGCAATAAGAGGTCGGATTTTCTCGTCGACTTTGCCATTGACACCTGCAAACTTCTTGAAGACACCCACCATGTTGGGTCTGTAGTCAATCAGGAATGTCCGAGCGCGGTATTGAATTTGTTCGTTTTGGGCACCCCGAGAGAGAAAGGTCGATAGAAGGAGTCTCAGGGTGGAAGAGAGTAGTACGTAGTATGTGTATAACGCGGAAGTGGCAGAGTCAGGAACATACGGCGAGTTGTTGTTGTCGGCGGAGGACGGGAGGGGAATGCCTAGATCCGGGTCTGCTCGGAATAGCTGAGAGTCCCGAGCAGCTTGTACGATTCCGGCGTCAAGGAGCGCTCCTGCGCCGTCACGAGTCCGTGAGATCTGGAGGAGGAGGAGCATGCGCGCTTCGAAAGTTGAGAGGAGGGAACTCCGGTCTGAATAGATTCATTAGCACTAATCAGGGCATGCCAGAGTCAGAAATATGGATTCGGCACTTACAACCCGCCTCTGAATCTTGAAACTCCAGCGCGACATGCTTTAGAGGATCAATCATGATCTCCAGCATGTTGGCCTTGACAAGCGAATCGAGGATCAAGTTGGATTGCTCCATCCTGGCCAGAGATGTGAGCAAAGCGAGAAGGCCAAGAGCGTTGAGGCGGCACTCGTCGACTCCGTCCTCGGCATCATCGCACATGACTTGCACGAGACGCTGGCTCGCCGATCGAATGCAGTCCATGCTGTTGTGCCGGGCTTTGACGACCACTTCAGACGCGACAGTCGACGAGGTGAGACGGGCGAGGTATTGCGAACAAATGCTGTAGAAAATTGTCCTCAGGGCTGTACGCGAGTTGGAGGCCGCGATGCCTTCGATGGAGGCACGAAAGAGTTGGAATAATTTCTCTGTGACGAGATTATCCAGATGGGTGTTTGTCAAGGCCGTGTGAGAGAGCGCAAAAAGCAGGGCATCAGCTGCCCGAGCTAGTTCAACCATATCGGCTCTCTCGTCCACGATGAAAACATCGAGTTTGGGGAGCATGACCTGGATCATGTGCAGGATGAACTGCACCTTCATCGTGGCCTCCATTGGGCAGCATTCCACGACAGCGATGACCATCTCCGCGTATTCGTGCAAGGCGTCGCTCCTCGCCTTGAGCACGACTTCGGACCGGTTTCGAGCTTCGATGGTGGCAATCAAATAATCAGCTTCATCTATCAGCTCCTGCTCGTCAATTTTGTGGCTGCTTGTTGTCGATGCCTGCTTCTGCATGATTGAGGCTCGATAGGCATTGAGGTACTCGCGGATCATCTTGACATCGTAGACACTGGGCTGACTTTCCGTGGCCTCGGTCAGGTAGACCTTGAAATCTATGCCCGCATAGTATTGAGGTTCAACCTCAAAACTTGCTGAGAGATCGAGGTCGAGAAAATCAAGGAGCGCGAATATGTCCGGGTTGATGATGACCGTGCCATCCACGTCGCTGGTCTTGCCCTGAAGAGTCGACAGAATCTGTCGCAGATTCGTCGAGAGACCCTCCTTTGAGGCTGCTCTTATCTCGGTGACAACGTAACTGTACAGAGAGCCTCGAAAAGCGAGGAATTCAGCCAGGGCTTCGGCTGAGGTGGTGTACCAGAAGTCCTGTTGCAACAGACTATTGGCGTCCCATAGTGTCTGCTGCGTGACAATAGGCTGGCTCAAACACAACGACTGTAAGAATTGCAGTCTTCGCAATTGACCAACGACGACACTGCTCGACAGTGAAGACGACCACAGATGTCTCAAGACTCGGAAAGCAGCCGCTTTCATGTGTATCAACCATGAAGCCATTACACCGTTCTCGTCATCTGGATAGTTTTGTACGAGATTGGCAATTGAGTTGAAGACTGACACGCCCGCATCTACCGAATCTGAGATGGCCAGCCGCTCGCCCAATCTGTTGAAGCCTATCAGGAGGTGAGCAATGTTTGGCAGGTCAGGCTGGGTTTCAAGGCAAGCATTGAAGAAAGCAAGGATCCCATCTTTCAGAAGGTAGCTGACTGACTCAAATCCTTGCTCGAGCTCGCGGACATCAAACTGTAAACGGGAATACAGGTTCCTGGCAACAGGTTGAAGCTCGAAGCCCGGATCAGGACCCAGCATATCGACAACTCTTCTTGTTCGGCCACGGACATCCTCCGTCGTCAGAAAGTGGTTGTTGAGCTTCGGTGAACTCGAAAGCTTTTGGAGTAATGCAAGTGCCCGAATGGACAGCTCGGAATGCCCAGTGGCGGCGAATTGGCAAAGGTTAAGCACGATCTCGGGGTGTGCAGCGAGAGCCTCTTCCAGAGCATCAATATTGGAGCGAGTTGGCGGCCCATCCTGGGGCATTTGGGATTGAACCAAAGGCCTCACTATGTCAAAATAGGTGGGCTGAAGATCGAGCACTCGGTTGATGATGTCAATTGACCGTTGCAAACTGAGCAGTAAGGGCGAATCTGGGAGCGCAGCATCGGCGGATTCGCCGGACACCCGCAAGCATTCCAGCAACAGCTTATGCACGTCGCTGCTGAGGAGCCACTGCATGAGCCTGGCAAATGGACTGCGCTGAGCGTACGAGAATGCGCCCGGCACCTCCTGCAAGGCATCATGGCTGGAAGTGGCGCGGTCGAGCATTGCCACATAATCTTCATTGACCCCCTCAAGTCCGATGGCCATAAATTCGAGACAATGGAACGACCCGATCAATCGCTGCAGCTCATCCGCAACTTCGGGGATGCGCTTTGCAAAGACTTGGCCACAAACAAAATCGATGTAGGGGCCAATCCCTGGGCGTCTATAGTCCGAACCCAGATCTTTGGGGAATGGAAGCAGATCAGGACCCAGGCCAGTAGACGGAAGAGTGACGATCAAGTCGCGAAGGAACACGACGCACGCGTCGTACTGATCAAAAGAGGATGCAATGGAATTGAGGGTGTTCTGCAAGTTGAGTAAAGTCGGCTTGGGTGGCGATGCTGTGGTGGCAGCCGCTGGGCGTGTTCTGTCGTGGCTGTGTGCTGCCCAACTGTCGAGAATCTGCCACATTATCGCAGCGGTGTGCGCATTCTTGTCTGTCAGCAGCGCATCCAAGGTCGAGAACACACTTGCCCTCAGATAACTGGGGACCGGTCCTGAGCTGAGAAGTAACAGAGCCTGAGGGAATGCCGGAGTGACCGTCTCGAGAATATGTTGGCGGGTGCCGCTCGGTTGGCGACTGAGGTGCGCCAGTAAGCGGAGATAACACGACAGCATGACTGGGCTTTCTAGCTCGTTCATGTCGGTGGGAAGGACTTTCGGTGTGTGCGGCAACTGCGACGTAGCAGGTCTTTCATGGACCTTCTGTGAGTACAGTTCAAGCTCGGCGAAGATTTGTTGATAGTTCATAGACGGGATACGCCGGCCTCTGGTCGTAGCCTGTGACGAATCATCCAATAAAAACTTGTGAGCCGCCTCTGCACAGTCTCGACCTTCAGATATGGAGCACAGAAGCTCGCAAAAGGCGCTCACACGTGGCACAGTCTGTCGTCGGGATGCCCACTGCATAAAGCCATAGAGGTTACTGTCCGGATCTTCCCACCACAGCTCTGCGGCCTCCGGTCTCCCCTCAAAGGAGAATGAGATAAGAA
This sequence comes from Cladophialophora carrionii CBS 160.54, assembly GCF_000365165.1. Lineage (NCBI taxonomy): Eukaryota > Fungi > Ascomycota > Eurotiomycetes > Chaetothyriales > Herpotrichiellaceae > Cladophialophora > Cladophialophora carrionii. The sequence continues at coordinate 2,725,993 of NW_008481831.1, forward strand.
TGAGAAAGCACTCGAGATGAAGTTTGCTGGGGACGCTGCTCTGGTGGGTGGACGGCAAACCCTCTTGCATGGCTGTCAACAGGTTCAATCTCTGGTCGTCTTCTTCCGTCCTCAGTTTCCGGATCGAATCGGGCATGTTAGAAATGAAAGCCTCAATGAAGTTCTCTAGGCATTCCATAAATAGCAAGCGGAAATACGAGGACGTTTGCTCAGCCTCATTGAGAGCAAACCGATTCGTATCGCTGAGAAGCAGTGTTACAAGTTCTTGCCTAGCCGGATGCCGCCACACGTCCAGATTGGTGCTCGTGCATATGGCGAGCATGAATTCCAATGCATCCTCTTTCAATGCCGCCTTCACTGCGTCCGCTCGTGTTCCCGCGCCCGGATCCTGATCGATCAAGTCCCGGAACTGGCCACTGTACTCTGCGGTCCACCACAGGCTCAACATGGCTTGTAGAGGCCTGATGGAGGTTGAAGAAGCATCTTGAGGCAGCGATGCGAACAAGGCATTGAGAGAGGCTGTGCTTTGTTGAGATATATGACTTCCGGATGATCCGTACTGGCGAAATGCTGCAGAGAAAGCAGGAAGATAGTGGATCAGATTGAAGTCGAGGCTTTTCCAGCGCGGGAGCACAGCGTGAAGCTTCCGAAGATCTTCTTGGTTCGTGAAGTCACCCTGAAACAAGTACGCAAGAACACAAGCGAGTGCCTCATGTTGTTTGAACAGACTGTCTCGCTGGAACTCGAGAGTAGCGTAGAATTCGGCGCCGCGTGGCCCACCAAGCACCGCCTTGCTCTGTAGTGCATCTGCGATCTTGGCCTGGAATCTCTCGATCTCTTCCAGTGTGCTCAGGCACTTCCTTGTGAAGACAGATCCATTGCCAGGAACGCCTTTGTCAATATCCAGAACACTGCCAATGGTGGTCTCAAAGACTCTTCTGACCTCGTTATCGGGCTCCAGCGTGAGTGAGTACTGCAAAGTGATCCGCAGGCATTGAAGCAACAGATCTCTGCGATTGTGGAACTTGCTGACCACATCCATGACCAGCGAGTCCTGTGCCAGCGTCAGATCTTGCTGACTCTGGATGACCAGCCGGCCAGCCTCGATCTCATCCAGGTCCAAGGTCGTTGCGATGGCGCGGGAGATATGCTTGAATTCGTCGTTGATGGCGAACTCCTGGTCGGCAACACTAAGTTTTCCTGCGCTCTAGTATTAGCATGAGCTGTTTCTGCGTGGAAGGGCCAGGCTAGGGAGACAGACCATTGTTGTAGGCGTCGCGGTCGCTGGCTGCTGAATTCGACTTGTCCAGCAACTGCCTGAAATCTTGGAGGCTCCCTTCCAGCTCCTGCCACAGGCGGTCGATGTTGGCGAAACGCGTCTCGCTAAACGCGACGAGATCAGCATGCAGGCCCTGGAGACGTTCAAGGCTCTCCATGATAGATCTGTTGCTTGTGATAGCCAGGCAGGAGGTCAAAGGTACGCGACAAAACTGGTCCTGGGCTTTGCCAACAATGGAGGCCCGTTCTCCTCTCTCCAAAAACTTTGGCTGCGGTCGCAATTGTGAATTCGAATAGAGTCGCGGTTTCCGAAACCGGTTAGACTAGCCTGAGCGATGATCGCCTTACTTTCCCTTCACTTTGCCCTCAGTTTTCCTTCACTTCATTACCGTTATTGCCCTGGCGATGCGTTGTATGGTTTGCCAGGAGCGACAATCGCGTTGTATTCATGTATCATGAGTCCTCGTCTACGTCAGAAACAGTGCGTCACTGACGGCGGAGATGGCGGAGGCTGGCATCGCTGCGGCCATTTGTATGGATTCTTGCCTCTTCAGTGCTCAGCCTTACCCACTGACAATCTCACGTAGCCAAGCTAGAGGGTGGCACGATCGCGCAGAGAAACGAGGGTCTTGATGGTAACGCAAGCACTCGTGAAGCCGTACTTGGCTGACGCGAGCGCTCTAGATCTCAAACGAGTCCTGGGGGAGCGAGCGAATGCTCCAGAAGTGTGAGAGAGAATGGTCATTACTGGTCTGGGTCCCCGTCCCCGCTGACCCTGTATTATAGAGACGCGCTCAAGGATGAAGTCTTTCACAAGATCTTCGAGCTTCTCTACCGGATTGTGTCCAAGGAGAAGCCGGTATTTCTGCGGTCGACCACTGCTGAAAGAACCAGGAGCCTTGCTGCTTCCCGCTTGCAGGTCACGGCTGCTGCCCTTCGCTTGACCTTGGAAGTGGGAACGTCTAAGCTCAAGTATAAGACGGCCCTGTCGATCCTGGACCATATTGTGGATACCCTCCCTTTGACGGATGGTTCGTTGTGTGAGCCTCTCAAGAACGATTACATCAAAAGCTTCCGAGTGCTCCTCAATTACCCGCCGCACGGGGAACATATGCGACCAAAGCAATGGCAGACGTATGTGGATTTTGCCCTGGACTGCCTGTCGACTGTCCTTGAACATGATGTTGCTGAGGATGGTTTACCAGACAGTAGAAACACCAGTATGGCATCGAGGAATGATCGGTCCTTGTCTATACGTCCCAGTCAAAGAAGCGGCAAGAGCATTGGTAAGGAAAAGGCTACGCTCGCCGAAGAGATCCTGGCCGCCTTGAAGAGCCTGACTTCTGTCTCCAACGTGCGCATCATGGCCCGGGCTCCCTCGATCGCCGAGAAGATCCAGGAATACTTGAGTGTTGCAGGGACAGGTCAAGAGGATGCGTTCGAGACTCTAAACAACATTATGCTTGTTTCTCTAAGCCAAAATGTGGATTTCACGCAAAACCTACTATGCGCCCTCATCCCTGTCATGCGCCGACTGTGGTCTAGCCGGTCTGGTACCCTACGGGAACAGATGCTCATCACCCTGTACACATGCCGACATCTCTTCATTGCTCCGCCAGGCCCATGGAACCCCATCGAGGCGGATGTCTTGGAACCCCTCTTGACAACCATGATGTCTGACCACGGCAAAAGAGATTTGTTACATTTCGACGACATGCAACCATTGTTCGACTCAGACACCGCACCTCTCAAAATCAGACAATTCAAGCCTCCTCGCAGTTCACCACGCGCGTTAAGTTGCTGGTTGACAATAGAAATCATTGCAGGCCTTGTCGTCGGGCTGAGTCGCAAAGGACGGTCATCAACTGCGGATAGCGACTCTGAGGACATTCCGCGTAAACGACGGAAAATCCAAAATCATCTGCAGGAACTTCTGGAGCTCGCAGCAATAGGGGTTGGGCAGGAAAAGGTGGCCGCTCTGCAGATCGTCTTGTTTCTCTTTGACCAACCTGGCGCCCTTGAGCAGGACTGGATCCAATTACTGGACAATTTGTTGCCGGACCTCAACAATGAAGACCCCACCGTTCAGACATGGGTCTTCCTGATCTTTTCAAGGTTAGCGCAAACACCACATCCTCCCTCACAAACATCCGATATCTGGCTTCGGGTCTGGGATGCCGCGCGAAGAGCAATGGCCGTCGTACCAACGGCGAGGGCTTCCTGCCATTTGCTCACTGTACTCCTCAAGAGTGGGGTTTTGGATACAGTGATGAGCGCAAATCTGCTTGATGGCACTCTGTTTGGTGGTGGCAGCAATGGCCCAAGCAGCCTGACAGATACATCTCTGGTCTTGATGACAACTATATTAGGCTCCAAATTCCTCGACAGCGAGAAGCACTTCGAATCCCTCTGCTTGAAGGTACTTGGCTGGCTAAACCTCCGCTGGACCCTGCGTATGTGCAATAATATTGCTGTCTAATCCTACGTACTGACTTGCCACAGCTGCAAATCTTGATCGACTTCACAATGCACACATTGTCTCTCACGCTCGCCCGGAGCTCTTATACTGTGTGCTTAGCTCCATTTGCGGCTTTTCGGATCCTATAATCGCTATTGATGACTGGAGTCCGGCACACTCGTCTTTCAAAGCAGCAACTATGGCGGCAGTCAACCTCGACTTCTTACAATATCTTTTGCGTGTCCCCTCTCTTAGCCCTGGGACTGCCGGACCCGCAAACGCTATGTCCCGCCCACTCGACATGGCAATAAGAGCCCGCCTGTTTGGAGCGGTCACAGACTTCCTGGCGGCCCAATCGAGAGAATTCCTTCTGTCTTGGAAAGCTATCTCCGCCGAAAGAAGCTCAAATATCGGCAGCGATATCGTAGAGACGGTGGCTGTTGCTTCGACTGTCTCCTCTGCAGTATTTGCGCGTTGTGCTGGTTACGAGTCAGAATTCATGCCACCCTCGGTCCTGGCTGAAACCCGTCGAATTGTGAGTGATTTCATCTCCAGCCAGAAGAATGTTGCCTCCTGTCAAGAAATGGCCAAGCGTGTATGTGCTTGTGTTGTCGCTACACACTCTCAGTTATCTCGAAGCGGCAACCGGAATTTCGGTGATGATTACCAGGGTGTACTTGAGTTTGCATCAATCGTTGCCCATCGAGGCATGGCAACAAGCATTGCGGAAGACGGTTCGGACTTAGAATTCCTGGATGAAGAGCAATTGGACTCGCAGGCAAGTCAAAGCAGCCAGGCAGGCTCCGGCGCTGCTGTCATGCGATTTGATCTACCTCTATGCCACGACACGCATGAGCTACTTGCGAAATATGCGGTGGAGCTGACCACAGCTCTTCAAATGGTGAAGTCACAAGCATTGCTAGACTCTTCAGCAGCCACTGTCGTCTTTGACGAGCTTATAAAACTTGATCCGGTCTCGTTGATTGGCGCCAGACGAGCGGTGGGCGATTTTCTGTCGCTGGGTATGGGGACCTCCCGGGCAGACGCATATCGTCTGGTCGACAAGCTCGGCAAGGCGTTTCTGCAAGAAGAAGCTTTCGAGAGATGCGAATCTGCCTTGTGTCTATGTCTCGACGTCCTTCGCCACCTGGTAGATCTCTGGAGTTCTGACGAAGATGACGACCTTGCGGAAGCATCCTTTGAAGTGTACGATTGGTTCCTTAACATCGCACTGAACAAGGGAATTGCTTCACCACGAGTTTTGTCCGCACTGGCTGATCTGCTGGACTCTTTGATGCTGAAAAACGCAAGTTACGGTGCTGACGATCTACCATCTCCGCGAACAAGCCTACTGGAGATCCTTGAGGTCAGTGATCCTCCAAATCAGCATAGAATGGCTGCTAAGTTGTCCCACATCTTCGACAACTACGTTCTGACGCAGCACGATGCTATATTTGAAGATATCGTCGGGAAATTGCCTTCGGATCCTGGGCGAAAAGAGGGCATCGCCGCGCGCCTGTACATCGTGTCGCATCTAGGCGCACGATGGCACACGGTCTTACGACAAGCCACGTACCACGTATTCGAGACTGTTGCTCATGTGCCAGCTACGACGAAGCTCGCGCATGATTGCATCAATCAAACCTGCAAACTGCTCAATCTGAGACGCCCGAGACTCCTTTTCAAGCTGTTTGCGCCTCAGATTTTCTTCACGTGGCTGTCAACAGAGAGTCTCTCGTCGATGCCTTTCCAGCCCTTCGGGTACACTTCTTTGCAGGAATTGGCCGAGGATAATATTGCTGAGCTGACGGGACAAACAGCTCTCCGCGGAATGGCTCAGGCAGAAGACCTGGCCCAACTGGTCGGCGTGGATTGGACTGAGCTGCTTGCAGAGAACTTCGCCAGTGCCGAAGCTTACACACTTGCTTCTGAGACGAGCGTGCCGAAGCAGGAACGACTCTATGATGGCTCAGAGAAACTGGTTAGGAAACGACTCGGGTCTGAAGTATACCTTCAAAGGCTCCGCGAGTGCCTCCCAGACATCATCGTCGTGCTACTGACGTCGCTTCAAGACGACCGCGGCATTGACAAGGCTTTGCCCTCCCCAAACCTGGCCTTCTGGCAGGAGATGGTTGACCTAGCGGGGCACCGTAGCGAGCTTCCGCTTTCTCAGCAGCCTTGCTTCCGCGCACGTTGCCTTCCTGAGGAACTTAACTACTTGTTGTCAAGACTTGACATGCAGCAACAGGACATCTGGACACCGGCCCTCCTGGTGCACTTATTCAGGCGATTACTGGACAAAGCGAGGCCTGCTTTAGGACCTCTCCACACGTGCAGCATCATCCGCAAGATACGCATAGTGATCAGCCTCGCCGGCGCCGCCGCGCTGGAAGGCTATCCCTTGGAGATGATGCTTCACAGTCTACGACCTTATCTGACCCTGTTTGAATGTGCAGGCGACGCGATGGGCATTTATCGCTTTCTCCTCCGCCGTGGAGCGCCATATCTTTCAACTCGGCCTTCTTTCATCGCTGGTCTGGGTGTCGCCATCTTCGCGTCTCTGACTGGCTTCATCACCTCTTCGCAAGACAGCACTACGCAAGAAAGTCATTTCCTCGCAACGATGACCAAGGCCCAAGAGTTCCGCATGTTCCTAACACAGTGCCTGGAGTCCCTCCACCTCGTGAATATAACAGACGACGCCGAGCAGACTTTTATGCAGATCATCCAACATGCCAGAGCAATAACCCAACCGGGGACTAGTGTAAAAAGCACCAATGAGGGCCAGCTGCTTTATGACCTGCTTATGGACCAAAGCAGCAAACACCCGCTTCTTTCCAGCCTTCACTTTGAGCTCTCCATCACAATACTATGCCAACAATTCTCCTCGCCGCCAGATCAACAAGATGACATCCTTGCGAATGATGAGGATGCTTCTCGCGTTTTCCCTGTGTTGGAAAGCCTCCTGAGGAATCTCGAACTGGACCGGCCGTTCCGGATATGGGCAGCCCAGGTGATGGGTCGGGGTTTTGTCATGCGTGGACTCAGCTCTGGCGGGAACAAGAAGTCACGCCAGATGCAAGTGGCGATTCCAATGTCCAAAGAAGGTTTCCCAGGTTTTGAGGCAGTCTCATCTTATACCAGCATTGTGCGCCACCTGACGAATCTGCTTTGGACATCTGACTATCCTGCGACAAGTTTTGCTGAGAACACATTACAATTGATCTTCAGCACCATCAGCCATTCGGGCGAACGCGGCTTGCTGGACCCAGATTTCGACAGAACCCTTGTGCAGGATATGAGCTTCACAAATTGCCCGTGCCCTACTACGCTGCTGGCGCGTGCTCTGAATGCGTCAGACATCAAACGCGAAGGATCCCACGACCCGCGGTTGCAAGCGCAGCATTGGGCCGCCGAACTCCTTGCTCAGATCTCTGACGCAGCCGCTGGGGATCCTGTGCTGAACGTTCTGAAGCCACTCATCAACGCAATTCCCGAGTCGGCAGAGGCCCTATTGCCACAAAGCGTGCATCTGATTCTACTTAGCGAGTTCGACTCTCGCCAGGCTTTTCGGGAAAAACTGTCAGAAATGTTCTCCGATATCCTTTCGTCAGCCGTCCAGCAGCCGAGCCCAGCCTGCCCGTTGGTGCTCAAGACTCTGCTCTATCTCAGAAAATGCCAACTCCCTCGAGAGACCAATATGGCACAGCGAAATTCCTGGCTTGAGGTAGATCTCCACCACGCTGCTATGGCAGCAAGCGCCTGTCAAATGTGGCATGAAGCTCTTCTCTTCCTGGAACTTCATCAATCCCAGGCTCAATTACAAACAGGTCGTTCTTCCCGAAGGTCACTCGTCATGACCGAAGGTATTCCCATTGAAATTATCTCGAAGATCTATGAGAATGTCGACGATCCTGATTTTTTCTATGGTAAGCACCAAACCTATGACTTGCAGTCCGTGATCAGTAAACTGGGGCATGAAGGCGCGAGCCAGAAATCCTTGTCCTTCCGCAGTGCTATGCTTGACTCCCAATTGAGAGTCAATGAGCAAACAGCAGCGCTAGGCTCGGTGGCATTGGCCACCGCGTCATCGCTGAGCGCCGCGAATATGCAGGGCATATCAGAAGCTGTGAGACAACACTATGACGTTTCTCAGAAGGGTGCTTGGGCGGATAGTGGCTCTGCACAAGATCGATGGGATTTGATGCCTCCGAGCGAATCAACCTCGTCCTCGGTGGGCTGGTTGTCCTTGTTCCGCGGGATGCATAACATTTCGAACAAGGATAGCTTTCTCATGGAGCTGGACCAATTGTTACTCGACGTAGGTGTCGCTATCAAGGCCGTCTCTGGCAGTAGAAGCCACTCGCATCGCCTCTATTCGAATCTGGCAGTCCTTGCAGAGGCGCGACAGACTCTCGGTGCAACGTCGATGGACGGTCTAGAATCGGCCTGTGCAGCTTTGGCAGCCAGGAACAAGAACCTCAGGCACGCCAGGTAGGTGCGCTCACACATTACTGGATTATTACTGACAATAGCAGGTTCGACGCGCTATCCCCTGTCTTGGCAGGCAGAGAAGCAGCTTTCGCCGCTGTCAGAGGAAACGAGCGACTACAGAGTTCCTTCCTTGTGAGCCTGCACCAAGCGCTGCTTCTCGAATTTCGGGTGACTCGACAGTCTCTAGAGGTGGCGTCGAGTTATGACGAGCCTCAATTCTGCTTGAATAGGGCGATGTATCTGTCCGAACTGAATCACCTGGCTCAGCGAGTAGGGTTGCAGGTCGATGTTGCGACCAATTACGACCTAGCCAGAACTTTGTGGGAACAAGAAGAAGCGTCTGCTTCCATTGGAATTCTGGAAGATCTCAGAAGTCGAAAAGATATTGCCAAACAAGCCATTGCTGTAACGCGAGCTGACATTCTGACGGACCTTGGCCACAAGATTGCTGAGGCCCGTCTCGAAAAACCAGACGAGATCATCGAGCGCTATCTGGCGCCAGCAATTCAGGAGCTACACGGACGAACCGGATCAGCCGCTGGTCGAGTTTTCCACAACTTTGCTGCCTTTTGCGATATGCAGCTGCAAGATACTGACAACCTGGACGACTTTACCCGCATCAACAAGATTCGAGAGCGGAAGACACAAGAGGTGTATGAGCTCGAAAGAATGGTGAAGAACAGCAAAACGGAGCAGCAGAAGCAGAAACTCAAGTCACATTGGGCCAGGGCTCGAAACTGGCTCAAACTAGACGAGGAAGAATGGAGAAGGGTATCGGAGAACCGAGAGAATTTGATCCTCCAGTGCCTGGAGAACTACCTGCTCTCAATGAGGGCTTCCGACGACTATCCTAACGACACGCTCCGGTTCGTTGCTCTCTGGCTCAACCAGGCGGAAAGCCCAACGGCAAATGCTGCTGTCCAGAAGAACCTCAGCTCGGTGCCAACAATCAAATTCGCGCCACTGATCAACCAGTTGACGTCGCGTCTGTTAGATTTCAAGGACGACTTCCAAAAGCTGCTCAAAGATCTCATGTTCCGGATCTGCTCGGACCACCCATTCCACAGTCTATACCAGGTCTTTGCTACCAGCAAGTCTCGGCCACCGACTGGTGATGATATCGCCGCGTCCAGATGGACCGCAGCAAACAAGTTGACCGAACGCATCAGGCAACAGAGCACATCCTCAGCCATATGGACTGCTGTCCACAACACTTGCGTCGCTTTAAACAAAGTCGCAGTAGAGCCACTGCCGGAAAAGCATGGCAAGTCTGATCCTAAGACGCTCCAATTGCGAAAGTTACAAGGCGGCCCTGGGCTGGAGGCACAAATCACGAAACCGACTTCGAAGATCCCACCACCTACTATGAATATCGCTTTAAGGGCAGACCGCGACTACTCGCAGGTACCAACGTCTGTCTCGATCAGTCCGGAGCTTTCTGTTGCAAGCGGTGTCTCAGCACCCAAGATTGCCACAATCATAGCCTCTGATGGCTCTCGACACAAATTGCTCTTGAAAGGCGGCAATGACGACCTCCGACAAGACGCAATCATGGAACAAGTATTCGAGCAAGTGTCCAACCTCCTCAAAGAGCACCGCAGCACACGACAACGGGACCTTGGGATCAGAACGTACAAAGTGGTACCTCTAACCAAAAACTCGGGCGTCATCGAATTCGTGCAGAATACGATCCCGTTGAACGAGTATCTCCTCCCGGCTCATGGACGGTACTATCCCAAGGACTACAAATCTAACAAAGCCCGAAAGGACATTGCGGACGCTCAAGGAAAGACGGTGGAGCAACGAGTGCGGGCTTATCACACGGTCGCCGCCAACTTTCACCCGGTCATGCGCTTCTTCTTCATGGAGAAGTTCCTCGACCCTGATGACTGGTTCTACAAGCGCCTCAACTACAGCCGCTCCACTGCTGCGATCAGCATTCTGGGCCATGTGCTCGGTCTAGGAGATCGACACGGGCACAATATACTGCTTGACGAAAAGACAGGAGAGGTGGTGCACATCGACTTGGGCGTAGCTTTCGAGGCTGGTCGGGTGTTACCAGTGCCTGAAGTCGTTCCCTTCCGCCTGACACGCGATCTTGTCGACGGCATGGGACTTACGGGCGTCGAGGGCGTCTTCCGGCGCTGTTGCAATTTCACCCTTGAAGCCCTTCGTCGTGATCAAGAAGCAATAATGACCATTCTCGACGTTCTCCGCTACGATCCGTTATACTCATGGTCCGTCTCTCCACTTCGCCTCCAAAGGATGCAGGAGAACAATGGACAAGCCCCGGCCGCGGACGGTGCCGCGGGTGGCACCGCCGCAACAAGCATCAGCAGCACATCACTTACAAATGACGCGACTGCTTTCGGTGTGATTGCAGCAAGAAGAGAAGAGACAGAACCGAGTGAAGCGGACCGGGCATTGACCGTAGTGGCGAAAAAGTTAGGCAAGGCGTTGAGCGTGGAGGCAACAGTCAACGAGCTGATTCGACAGGCGACAGACGAACGCAATCTGGCATTGTTGTATTGTGGTTGGGCTGCCTATGCTTGATGGACGAAGCAAGCAGCGCGCTTGTGGGAATGCCATACAGAGTTGAGGAGTGTCCCATGGTGAAGGGGGGATCACTGTCTTTCCAGCCGCCGAGGCGGTATTCTTGCATGCCGGAGGGAGGTTGTAAGAGCAGGGAACAGTTGCAACTCATGGTGGACCAGCATTCAAGCAGACCAGCCTCCTGTCTCGTCTCGTCTCTGCGGGATTGCGGATAAGATGATCGCATTGCCGATGCAGCATGTACGAATCTCCTTGTGATACGCCCTCTGATCGTGTTATCTACGACGCCGCACTGCCTCGCCGACGAACGAATCGGTATTTGACAGGCTGTACGGCTGCTAGAGTTGTAGGCACTTTGATACGGTGTCTGTTGAAGCCGATTGCTCTGCTTGCCTTTTCGTCTTGTAGCCGCTGCCTTTGGTGGCTTCTCATTCGACAGGAGGATCTTCTCTGACTGCGCCCGTGTTCGTTGTTTTAGGCGGCGAGTAAAGTGACCGTGCTGGTTATAGGGTTGAGGTCATCTCAACCATGTCGCTGTGGGAGCTGACGTGGCGCTTCCCTAAATGTATGATCTTGTCCTTTGCTGAATTTATTTTGCTTCAGCTGCGAACTTCGAGGAGCAGCCTTCGCCGATCTGCGGTGAAAGTCCTGCCATTCGAGTCTTCAGCCTAGAGACCTTCCACGGTGGACACTGCTGTCATCATTCAGGCTCGTCAAAGGACAATTTAATCTTCTTCCCTTTCTTCTTTGGCGCGGTGGCAGATTTCGGGGCTGGATGGACTTCATCGGTTCGCCCTCTGTCCAAGCGTTTCTGCTTATCGTCTCCATCGCTTTCGCTTCGTTGGTTCTCGCCCTCTCCGCCAACAAATTTTCCAATCTTTCTCTTCTTTGCTGCCGTCGACGAGCCAATTTCGGTGACTCTCTGCCGCTCAGACTGCTTTGTGCCTTCTTGGGCCCCCAGCTCTGAGCCTTGTGCATTCTCCGTCACGGCTGGCTTATCGCTCTCGTCTTCGCCTTTGACCCGCCGCTCAAACTCGGCCTTTTCAATCCTTTCGCCTTGCTCGTCAACGATCACTGGCTCGTCTTCATCGTCGTCACCGGTCTTCAGCCTGTCTTTTTTGGGTCGAGCGATCTGGACGTTATGTCTTCCATCAAGGCCACCAAACTCCCCTTTCAGTTTGCGGAGGAATGCGGGTTCTTGCTTGTTGTACTGTAGATTCTTTGCGTTAAATGCCATTCCAATGCCTTTCCGAAGGACCCAACGTTTGATGAGCTGCACAACTCGGACTGATCGAAGGCACTGAAACCAACATTGAAGAAACATGCCAGCACGGCGCATTTGCTTCGCCGCACAAGTCACGTGCTGATAAGCCCTTATCAGACCACACTCTTTTGGGAGAGACTCCTGAGTGTTCGACGTCAAGACGTGTTCGCCTTCTGCCACTTGCTCCAACCTCCTGTTGCAATGTCGCAGTGACAAAAGCCGGTCGCATTAATGTTGTGGCCTCCTACGCCGGCGCAATGTGCGCGAGGCTATATCAGAACGTCCCAGAAGTTCAGGTTACCCCCCCGGTTTGCTGCGAGAGCCACAGCGATACTACGACGACATTATGCCTCCGAGACCGATAACCCTAACACCGACCGGAAGTCACTGGCGCGGGTCGCCAGTGCTCGATATAATGAGATTGGTGTGCAACAACTGAGCGATCACCTCCACCCGCAAGTATTCCTATCCAGGGCCACGCGACCACGCGCAGATTTGGTGGAATTGTCCAAAGATCATTTGCGCAGGCATGGACTACTGGGCAAAAACCAGGATCACAACGCCGCTGTCGGGCTTGACGCGCCTCCAATCGTCGGAAGTAGTCTGGACGAGCACTTTACCAAGCTGGCCATGGACGCTTCCGAGCCATATCTGTCCTACGCCAACGCCTTCGTCCGAGCGAACACTCCGCAAAGACCTCGGAAATGGGTCATCAGGAGCGGGTGGACAAAGTACCATCCAGACATGACTACGGAAGAGGTGGACGCGCCTGAGGAGACGATGCTATCATTCGACGTCGAGACAATGTGGCGAGAGTCACCATTTGCCGTCATGGCCACTGCCGCCAGTTCCACGGCTTGGTATGCCTGGATATCTCCGTGGCTGCTCGGCGAGACGGAAAACCCACGACAGCTTATACCATTGGGCGACCCCACGAAACCGCGGATAGTCGTGGGGCACAACGTCGGCTATGATCGCGCAAGAGTCAAAGAGGAATACGATTTGAAGCAGTCTCGGAACTTCTTCCTTGACACGATGTCCCTGCATGTCGCCGTCAACGGAATGTGTTCGAGACAACGGCCGACTTGGATGAAGCACAAGAAGAACCGAGATTTGCGAGACAAAATGTCGGGCGACCACAACTCGATTGAGCTGCAGAGAATGCTTGAAAGTAAGATGCTAAGCGAGGAAGAGGAAGAATTGTGGGTCGGAAGAAGTTCCATCAACTCGTTACGAGACGTGGCCAAGTTCCACACGGGCATCACTATTGACAAAAGCCAGAGGGACTACTTTGGCGAACTGGACCGGGACGGCATCATGCAACGGATTGAGGAACTGCTGGACTACTGTGCTGCGGACGTCGCCATCACGCACAAGGTCTTCCAGAAAGTCTTTCCTAACTTTCTGGAGACCTGTCCCCACCCAGTCAATTTTGGTGCGCTCCGACACATATCGTCCGTCATTCTGCCTGTCGACAAGACCTGGGACGAGTACCTGGAAAGGGCTGAAGCCACGTACCAACAGAGATTAAAAGACGTCCAAGACCGACTTTTACAGCTCTGTGAAGTGGCACTAAGCGCCAAAGACAAGCCAGACATATACCATAGCGACCCTTGGCTGAGTCAACTGGACTGGTCAGGACAGGAGATCAAGTACAAAAAGGCAAAGAAAAAGGGCGATGAGCCCGTTCCGGTCGCTCGGCAGAAGAAACCTGGTGCGCCCAATTGGTACCGGGACTTATTTACCTCGAACTCATCACCCATCAGCCTGACTGTTCGAACGAGGATCGCGCCGCTCTTATTGAAGCTCTGCTGGGATGGATTCCCCTTAGTGTGGTCCGATTTGCATGGTTGGACTTTCCGGGTCCCAAGTGGCGAGGTGCACAAGTACGAGCACAGCAATGCCGTCAGCTGCGATATGGCCAACGAGGAGAACATCAAGCTGAAATCCGACCATACGCACACTTACTTCAAGCTTCCGCACAAAGACGGCCCATCCGCACGGTGCACGTCGCCCCTAGCCAAGGGCTACTTGCAATATTTTGAAGCCGGCACGTTGTCATCGCAGTATCCCCTGGCGAAGGAAGCATTGGAGATGAATGCGTCATGCTCCTACTGGATCTCGGCCCGTGACCGAATCACGTCCCAGCTGGTCGTCAAGGAAGCCGACCGGGATCCCTCGCTCGCTGGTAAATCGGATCAAGGTTTTATCCTGCCTCAGATCATCCCGATGGGCACCATTACGCGGCGCGCCGTGGAGAACACCTGGCTGACTGCCTCGAATGCCAAAGCCAACCGTGTGGGGTCCGAACTGAAGGCAATGATCAAGGCACCACCTGGCTACTGTTTTGTTGGGGCAGACGTCGATAGCGAAGAGCTCTGGATTGCGTCTCTCGTTGGAGATGCCCAATTCCGGCTCCACGGCGGCAACGCCATCGGCTTCATGACGCTGGAAGGCACAAAAGCTGCAGGCACAGATCTCCATTCCAAAACCGCCAAAATCCTGGGCATATCCCGTAACGACGCCAAGGTTTTCAACTACGGCCGCATCTATGGCGCCGGCTTGAAATTCGCCGCGACCCTACTCCGACAATTTAATCCGACCCTGTCTGAGCAACAGACGACCGAAATCGCCTCGAAGCTGTACAAGGAAACGAAAGGCACCCGCACACGACGCAAGCTGCTCGGGAATGGCTCCTTCTGGCGTGGCGGCACCGAATCATTCGTGTTCAACAAACTCGAAGAATTTGCCGAGCAAGAACGTCCTCGCACGCCTGTTTTGGGAGCAGGGATTACAGAAGCCCTGATGCGGAGGTTCATCAATCAAGGCTCGTTCATGACATCTCGCATCAATTGGGCAATCCAATCTTCAGGTGTTGACTACCTGCACCTCCTGATCATTGCCATGGACTACCTGATCCGTCGCTTCAACCTCGATGCTCGTCTTGCTATCACAGTGCATGACGAAATCCGATACCTTGTAGCGCACCAAGATCGCTATCGTGCGGCAATGGCATTACAAATCAGTAATCTCTGGACCAGGGCAATGTTCAGCCAGCAAATGGGTATTGAAGATCTGCCCCAGTCGGTCGCATTTTTCTCTGCTGTCGATATTGACCACGTTCTGCGCAAGGAGGTAGATATGGACTGTGTGACGCCAAGTCATCCCGAGAAGATTCCTCATGGCGAGAGCCTCGATATCAGCCAACTGCTTGAGGTGGGCGACAAGGCATACTTGGATCCGAACGTTGTGCCCAAGGACGGGCCGATCGACTTGGATAAGTACAAGTATACCCAGAGGAAGAGTGTCATGGAGATACTGAACGGCGACGGGGAGAGCGATGTGGCGTATGTCCGGGCGCAAATCACGTCCGACGACAAGGAGTTGAGAGATATCATAAAAGAAATGGAGAAAGAATCCTCGTCAGCGGGCGAAAAGGCAACCACAACGAAATCCGGCACGACAGGCACCAAAGGATTCGGCTCTTCAGGTTCGTGCTTGCCGCGAGGTCGTCGTCCGAAACCCAAAGTCCCCATTCCAGCTCACGCGCAACCTCAACAAGCCATGCTCATGGAGGTGGAAGACCGTTGGAGTATGGGATACAACAAGGCCTTTGGAGGGGATAAGCCGTGGTTGACGGAGAAGAAGTCCGACTGGACGAGGAAGTGGGCCAGTGACGGGTGGGAGGTGTGAGGCCTCATGTGTTCTATGATATGTGTTACTTCTCAGCATTTGCGTGGATGGGCTACTTGTATATTGCATGCTTGGTATTTGTTCTTTTAGTGCGATGGAGTCACAGTGGCATGCATGTATTATCACAGAACTGGAAGGAGGGCAGCAACGGCTGTATATACTCCGTACCTGTATGGATATCGTCGGGGTCGAAATGATGTCGGAATACTAGTGAAACGCTCCGGCTAAACCTCAATACTTTGGCATTGTCTTCTACCGTAGCCACGTCCTAGAGATCCACCGCCACATCTCCGCCTAATTATCCCATCTCGCTCATGATCCTTGCAATCTCCCTCTTTGCGAACCTCTCTCTCTCGTCTTTGCCCATCTCCTGTCCCGCGTCTCGTATGGCGATGACCCGCTCAACCAGGCCTGGAAGCCGCTCGATCTGCGTTTCTTCGCCGTCGTCACCGTGATTCTTTCCCCTAGGATCGTCCCCACTGTCATTATCATCATCATCTTCTTCCTCGCCCTCGTCGTCTCCCCCGAGCATACTCATCTTCAACTCCATCATCTCCCTTTGGAGTTCGAAGTCCAGGCCCCCGAATCCTGACATGCTGTTGGTGACTGACGCTTTGGCGCGTATATTCGGCAAGGTCTTGTTATCATCGTCATCGTCGTCTTCCTCGTCATCGAAATCAAAGTCGTCGAGGTCGTCACTGTGATCCGGCTCAGCCGACCAATCCACCGACTGCAGAACTTCAAGCACGCGCGGGAGTCCTGTCTTCTCTCCATATACGTTCCTCTCAGCTTGTTCTTGGTCTTGGCCTTGGTCCGCTTCGTTGTGCTGGACTTCTCGGCCGTCCCACGCTACGAACTCCCATCCTAGATATCCCATGGAGAGACATCGCTCTTCGAGCTGCTCGAGGAGTCCATCTCGCTCGGGAGTCGTCCTTCTCGTCGCGCTCGAAGAACAAAAAGATGATGAAGAAGGAGGGGCAGAAGCCTGCTGCAGCACGACCAGGGAAGCGATATCCCTGCCAGGGGAGTCGTCCTCGATGGCTTCGCGGAGTGTGTGTGCTGTTTGGATGAGCTTGATGAAGGGATCCCGGTCGTGGTCTTGATCCAATTCGTGTGAAGCTGAGCCTGATGCTCGCGTTGCGGATGTGACAGGGGCAGAGGTAGATGTAGAGGAAATCGGTAGGAGGAGGACGATCCCGGCTATCACCGCGCGGACTTCTCGTGCCGCGGGGGAGAGGATCTGAAGTGTCCAGTCCTGGAGGGTTGGTTCTGGGGTTATCGACTCGGTGTTTGTGTCTGTGCCTGTGCCTGAGCCTTTGCTTGTGTTGTCGCCCTGGCTGAATTGGCGTTGGCTCCCGTCCTTGCTCCGAGGATCCGATTCGAGCTGATTACTATCGCTCGGTGGGAGCGATATTTGTGCGGGAGGCGCACCTCTAGATCGTGCCGTCGGCAAAGGTAACTCGTCGCACCATATCCCCACGTCGCGGGCGTAGTATTTCGTCGTCAACCGTAATGGTGGGTGCGAAGTGTAGCCTGAAAAAGTGGTCACGTCGGCGGAGGGCCGGGACCCAGTGATTGCTTCGAGAAAGGCTGGAAACAGAGGTAGCGTAGGTATCGAGTGTGGCGCTGAACCTGGCGCTGACGCTGACTCTGACGCTGATGTTGACGGTGAAAAGCTGGGGCCAGTGCTTGGAGAGAGGATAAGCAGGCGGAGCGACGAGGGTTTTACTTGGGGCGAGGGTGTCGTAGAAGGCATGGCTTTGGTCGTGTTTGCGGTCCCTAGACGATGATCTCTGGATGAGCTTGTTTTGTGGTCTGTATATGCTTGTGTATCGCTTCGGTGTTTCTTGGGACAGTCATATGTTGTTCCATAAGAACAGGAGATCAAACCTCGAGATGTGGTCTCAAGGCAGCGGCAGTCACGGCCGGGCCCCGTCTCCCTTTGCAGGGGTTTTTCTAGTCTGTTCTATCCAGGTCTTGCGGTGTATAGTTTCTTGACGGCGAACAGTGCTTTACACTAAATAGAGTGCTAGGATGAAGATGCTGTCTCGACCCGGATTCAGATTTATATTCAGCCTTGGCCCGCGGGTCGAGGCTTTCAAATCGCTTCGTCAAGAAGGCTACAGACCCGCCCTCCACGGTCGATCGACCAGCAAATCCTCGTTAGGAAAGCTATGCAATCGGATCTTCGTGTGGCGGAGCCTCAACTGCATGTAGGCTTTTTCTCGACATGTTGAGCTCTCTGCTCCCAACATGCACCCACAGTGCTATGACAGCCGCACCTCTCCAGCATCTGTCTCCTCGGATCTGCGGCTGTGCCTGCCCGTTGCGTGCAATTCCTTCGTCTGCATTTCGCATTCTCTTCTCGTCGCGTACTGCGCAGCGCACAACCAGCGTTGAAACAAGGCCCAGTCACTTCATTCCATTCGAACATCAGATCTCCGAGCTTCTGACAACAATCTCATATTTACTGCCTTCTTCCTGCTCGTGCGCGATTGACCGTCGCCCGCCCTCTCGCTAATCCGACACCGCGTCCTCTTATCCCCCTAGATCTGAACATAGGCGCATTCCGAAGCATGTCCGGGACGATGAAGAACCGCACGTGGCTGCCTCGGATGTAGACTTGGTCGAGGTGGGAAACGCGGCCGTCGCGGGCAGTGGCGGTGATGTCTTTGAGTTGGACGTTCATGTTATCTTCCGCTGGGCACCGTCAGTCTGAGTTCGGAAAAAGCGCATCGCGCGAGGGGAGGCATAAGAGGGGCCAAAACCGACCTTCGAGAAGTTTCCCCCGGTAGACTTGACCGGATGTGAGTTCCAATGTGACAACATGGCCCTGCGCGCAAGGTTAGCCTCGCCCTGCTACCACGGGTTGTATCCTCACCTGTGCCTCGTTGAGTAGCTTGATGGGTATGCCGATTGTGGATGTGAGTTTGCCCATGGTGGGCGGGTGCTAGGCTTGCGCGGGTCGATCTCAGAATGGGACGGGCTGTGATAATACGTGTGACAGAACTACTGAGGTCAGGAAGATCTGGAATCCAGCTGTGTAGTCAGTTCGTCAATGTTTGCTTCGTACTCGCGAATTGCGGGAGGAAAATGAATGTGATCTGAAATTGAATCTTATCTTATCTCCGCATGTTTGATATTGACGTCGTCACCTTCGATCCATTTCACTCTCGCTTCAGTCTAATTCTACAAGCATCACGCGTCCATTGCTCAGGTCATTCTCTGACATGCCACTCTTTTCCAATGTCCCAGCACTGCGCCTCACTTTAGCCTACGCCCTGAGCGAGCCGTCTTCCCTACTCCCGCATAGAACCATACCTACACTCCTTCCACTCCCATTGCCAATCGGCCCGTGGCTTCCCTCCCTCAACAGCACAGGCAAGAAACCAACTATTCGCGCCCTGGTTCTTGACAAGGACAATACACTATGCCCGCCGGAGACAACCAAGCTTCATCAAGCATATATAAACAAACTTGAGAAATTAAAACAAAGCGACGAATTCTCCCACAACCCGCACAGCATCCTCATCGTCTCCAACACGGCGGGCAGTTCCTCCTCGACTGAGCATGAAGCTGAAGCGAGACTACTCGAGAAGGAGCTAGGAATCCCCGTGCTACGCCAACACCCTGAGCGCAAGAAACCGTTCTGCGGTCCGGATATTTTGACTTACTTCAAGGATCATGGCGTCACAGAAGATCCGAAAGAGATTGTGATTTTG
Source organism: Cladophialophora carrionii CBS 160.54 (assembly GCF_000365165.1). Classification (NCBI taxonomy): domain Eukaryota; kingdom Fungi; phylum Ascomycota; class Eurotiomycetes; order Chaetothyriales; family Herpotrichiellaceae; genus Cladophialophora; species Cladophialophora carrionii. Next base: position 2,745,455 of record NW_008481831.1, read on the forward strand.
GGAGACAGACTAGCGACGGATGTTCTGTTGGCTAGAGAGATGGGTAGTTGGAGTGTTTGGACGAGAGACGGTTGGCGGAATCCTGAGACGCCGGGACGCGATTATCGAGGTTTCTTTGGAAGGATGGAGAGTCGGTTTGAGAGATTCATGAGGGGCGGACTAGGCAGGACGGCGCCATTGCCGAAGACGGTTTCAACCTCGTGAGCGACCGAGAGGCGATTTGGATGCCACAATCCCGATGTAGTCCATTTGCGGGCATATCCTCCATCGATGGGAACGAAAGTCGCCTTTGCAGAGCGATGCCACTATCAAGACCCGACGACGTTGGACAACCGGGAATAGGAATGCCGACATGGTCTGCTTCACACTCCTTGCAGCCTGCGGATTATCAGCTCTCGTCGATGGGGGCGTGCTCAAGTTCTCAGAATCTTATCCCCACCATCGATCGAGCTTCCTGAAACGGTCGACGTCCCGGCTGCCGAATGAGGGTATGGCGGTAGACTCTTACTGTCAGTCATAACCAACCCCGACAATGCCGCTGGCAACTCGCTCATACCACCCGGCAGCCCGATTTGCGGCGTACTTGTTGACTGACTCATCTGCAAGCTCCCGCTTGCATTCGACATGGGACTCACTGGACCAGTATCCGAGCCCGGTTCTACCGGCTTCCGAGCCAAGATCTCTCTCTTCACCAACTGACTGTTGTCGATCGTCCACCGTCTACTCACAATTTCGATTACCGCGTCCTTCATGGAGAATTTATTCTCCTTGACGCGGACCTCGATACGGCCAGAGAAGGGTACTCGGATCCACCCGCCTTTATCCTCCACAACAGGTAACTCCAATTCCTTGTCTCTGTCGCTAGAAAACTGTACGTGACCGTTAGCTTGTAAACCAGAGTTTGTAATCAAAGCTCCTGTGTAGATTGTGAGTAAGAAAGAGCCATACCAACATAAACCTGACCCCCTCAAACAGCACCTCCTGCCTTTTTGCATCATGCTCGATACAAATGGCCCTCTTGAGATCGATCTGATGTCTCGAACATCGCTGCCGACTAGAAACGATGTTCACGATGGCTTCCTCGCGGCCGATACTTCTTTCTGATTCGTTTTCGTTGTCTGTCTGTATGATGTGGCTATTAGCATGGCTTGAGCAGTAGCAGAGCAGTAGCAGAGCAGTAGCAGAGCAGTAGCAGAGCAGTAGCAGAGCAGTAGCAGAGCAGTAGCAGAGCAGTAGCAGAGCAGTAGCATGACACCCAGCCCAGAGTAATCAAGACACACTGTGGGACGTCCCATTCAGGCGTGAAATACGAGATATGAAACATGAGATATGAAATGCGAGCTGCGAACCGCGGGATGACATACAAAATCTCGCGCCAAAAGCCCCTCGAGAGCCGCCCGACTGGGATTCCCACTGTCGTACTCGAGGAACAGCTTCTTCAGACACTGGAATCCATGCGGCGACTTGGTCGTGATGGCGTGGTAGGATGTCGTGTGTTCGTGGATTTGCACCTTTGGCATTTTCTGGACAATTGATCGCCTGATTGATTCGTAGCTCGTTCGTAGTGTGTGCGTGCGCGCGTAAATGACGACTGGACGGAGTACAGAGTACTTGTTCTTAGTTCTGGATCCCAAATTCACCGAGCGAAGGTTTGGCCAGGTCGACAACGACGACTCGGCTCTGGCTCTAACGTCAACGCGGACGTGGATGTTGCCCTTATGCGCGTGGCGAAGCTCGATCGATCGCTCGCTCGCTGTCTCAATGATGCCCCGGGATTGATTGATTGAATGATTATCCCACTGTCTACAGTACTCTGTACTCGTACAGGGCAATGTGTGCGTTTTGAGTGGTGTCGTGTCGTCCGTTCTCTGTGCTGTGCGTGCTGTGCGTGCTGTGCGTGCTGTGTTGTTCTGTTCTGTGCCGTGCGTGCTGTTCTGTGCCGTGCCCGTGCTGTTCTGTGCCGTGCCCGTGCTGTTCTGTGCGTGCTGTGCTGTGCTATAATATGCTACTCCTGCTTTAGAGTGTGGCAACTAATCACTGTCTTGTACAGATTGGTACCAGTACTCCGTACGGAGTATAAGGTATTCTCGACAAACGCCGTATACTGTAAGGTACTACTATTCGCAATAATTGCAGCTTCGTGGTCGACGGTGTCGGCGTCGTGCAGGCTGCACACTTACACAATAAAGGGTACCTGGGTACTCCGTATGGCGTACTGCACAGTACGTACGTAGTTGATTGGTTGTCTTTGTTGTTAGCGACGCGGCTGAGCTGAAACAGGCGTCCAGCTTTCGTGGAGGGACTACGGAGTAGATCTGCACGAGACGCCGTTACTCGGTACGGTGGCCCCAGTACGGAGTACTCGTAGTGCCCAGTACATACAGTGTACTTGTACCTCATCGGCTACCGGGTACAATACCTCCGGCAGATTAAATGGATGGTTGGTCGGTCTTGTCTCGTGAGAGTGCGCGTGATTTTGTCCCTACTACAATGTCATGTGGTGTCTTTGAGATCGTGGATGATTTTATGTGACTCGATACGAGCATGCCGTACATGCCCGGAGAACTGTGTGACTCTTCCTTTGGAGGCCTGATTCCAGGGGAGTCCCGTGGAGAGCCAGTGGATCAGTCCTGCACGCCCACACGCCCTCGCGGCGCTGAATATGATCGTCCCTAGCATGTACGTACGAGTACGAGTACGGACGAGAAGGATTGCTGGGCACGTTCTCGTGGATGTCGATTCTATGCTCGGATAGCCTCTCCACGACTTCTTGGTGTAGCCCCCGTTTGTACACAGGACACCCTCGAGCTCTAGGCTTCTGTCTGAGATCCTTATCATCACGCGCTTAGTGCAAGACCTCGACGATGCTCTTCCACGGCAATGCTCTTCAATGTTACTGTGTACGCCGACTTAAGCCTTCGACGGTGCTATGTCGACGATGGCCCCCGGCTTCTGCTTGCTTGTCCTCATCGAGGCACGCGTCCATCTCGACGACAAATCCCCTAAGGTGGTCGTACATGGCGCTCTCTTCAACGGCTTGCTTGCTGCAGTAGGCTTTTGTCTCCTGAAAGGCCCTGAGAACTTTCGCTTCCGTTTCGGCGCGAGACTGCTTCTCTTGCTCGTCAAGCGCCTCCGGACTCCAGCACCATCTGAAGCCACTTGAGTACTTGCCGAGCCAGATGAAGATCTTCTTTTGCAGCTCCTCCACCGTGAATGGTTGTTTGCCACCAATTATGTTCTTTCCATTCTTGGTGTGGAAATAAAGCTCGATGGGACCGGTCTCTGGGAGACTCAGGTGCACCCCAAGTACGGCGAGAACAGCTAAGGAGAGGTGTCGGGCAGGGATCAGCACTGGTGCTCCTCGCATCATCGGATCGTCCGCGGTTGGTTTGTAGGCGATAGTGATGCTCGGGGAGAAGTCGTACTGGTCCAGTTCGAAGGATGTGCTCTTGCGGCTCCATTTCCCAGCCCAGTTTTTCCGGCACCCAGAGCGTATGCACATTCCACTTTGCCATAGCGTCAAAAAACAGCTTTTGATTTCCCACAATCGCGACAAAGTCGTTCTCCTCGAAGAGTATCTCTCGCCCTTCTTCGTAGAATCGCTTGCAAGTCGACATGATACCGCTGTGGAGTGTGCAAGTGTGTTGTTGTCTCACAGCGGCCTCATGGTACTCGTTTTCGCTGTACCTCTCAGAGGCATAACACGTGCTTGGGGGTACAATCAGGGTCTTGTGGTTTGCGTCAATTGTGAGAAGTTCTTGCAGGATCTTGCGGCGCATCTCAAGAGGCATGCCCATGAGCGTGCACTCATGGCCACTTGCTGCGATGCGCACCATAATAGAGAGGATAATCGTAGTGATGCCACAGGGGGGAAAACACCACAATAGAGATCCGACATCTGCAGATAAGTGTACGAGCACAAGTCAGTAAAGTTAACACGAACCTGATAACCTACCTGTAGTTGTGGCCGCCAAGCGGATAAGGCAGTGACAGTGCAAGCAAAAGCAGCGACAAACCCCCATCGTCGTCGCTTTGTTCAACGTGAAGACAGAGCATGGCATAGGCAGTCAGCAGTGAAAGTAGTTCCATTGTGCTGGTGTCCATTCGGCGAGCAGTGACAGTAAGTGACTTGGCTCTGAGAAGGGTAGTCCAGGCACCTGGTAGAACTGCGCGACATAGACTCTTCTGGTGAACTGGCTGATGACAGGCATATTCTGTGACAGGCACGAAGGAAGGACGAAAGGAGTGACTAGTATCTTGACATTAATCATCCTTTGGGTGGCGCTCGTTCGTAGACAAGAGCAAATCAACAATGAGCACAACGTGTCTGTGCTCTCTTACCTGTGCTCCAACAGCTTACAGGATGTATTGGCTAGGAATCATCTCTGGTATCGCTTCTCAGTTTCTCCTGGCGTCTCGCTGAGTGAGATCTCGAGGCCGAGGAGAATCCTGCTACTGTTTCAAGAACCGACGTGTAATCTCTGAAGAGAATGCTGGTGTAATGATGTCGTTAGCCGGCACAGTCCTAATCAATTCAGGAGCTCCTTCGTGAGCCAGCCCAAGAGGACGGCTATCGTCATGAATCCGAGAACCGGATGAAGGCGGCATGGTTGCGTAGAGCATACTCTCCCTGACGAGCAAAGTAGAACCAAACCAAACAAACTTGGAAGCTCTCAGGCTTAGCGAGGTGTTCAAAATTCCGCTCGCTTGGCGGATATTCGATTGCATGTTGCGCAGATTTTCTGGCCTGTGTCTTCCTCGGGCTCAGCTTGGACGAGAGCAGCTTCGTGAGTCATGAGACGATCTAGTAGCTAAGATGTTGGTATTCGCCTACCCAGGTACGAGGTGCCCTCAAGCAATGATCATCGTGATTATCGTTTCCATGGATGTACGTATCCCAGCGTTATGCGCTTCAACAGATCCGAAGATCACAATCATGGGATTTCTGCTAGTAAAAAGAACTTGTGCCTTGACGCCGTCGCCATCGTTAACATCGTAATGGTATCCATATTGGTCGTTCATTGCTGGTGGTTGAAAAGGTTAGGCTTTCGCCGCATTGGATCCCGTGCAAATGCCACAAACCCCAGCGCCATGCGTGTAAAAGGCAGAAACTGAAGAGATCGCTCGGTTAGGCGAGATATCACCTAAGTCGACGAGTCTTGTGGAGACCTAGTTGTTTACCCAGCCCACCTGAATGTCCAGATCAAACCATTGAACCCCTTCTTCGGAATCAATCGCTCCCCCCAGAGCAACGCGACCACTTGCTCGACCTTGTCTGCTGTTTCGAAGAAACAGTCTCTGGGGGCACCTGGTCTAAGCTGCTGTGCCAGATCGTGCATCAATTCGGTGAACGATTCCCATTTCTTATCCCCAGCCTTGTTCTTCTGCTTGATGCCGTTGATCACGACCGTCCCGTTATTGTGAATGCGACGGATGCACCATACCGCATTGGAAAAATCATTCCGAAGCGCAAACAGTCGTAGAAGCATCGTGTCTAGACGGATATTCCACTCTGGCACTGGTGACGCACACGGCAGTCGTAGAGCAAGAAGACCGCTGGTGAGAGCGAGATCTCGGGCCAACGGCGGCTCTAATCGAGTGGTTCGGGGGAGGTTTGGGCTTTTGGGTGGACCTGGTTTAGCCGACGCCGCTTGCAAACCCTTGAGCGCTGGCCCAGGCGGCATTTCCAGGACAGCTCTAGGACTAGATTCAGGGTTGTTACTTCGCACGTCAGAACGTGACGCGATTGACGGACTGTCGTCGTTCAGGGTTGAGGCGGAATCTTCGCTATGCTCGCCAACCTCGTCCCGGCAAAGCTCCACATTCCGACATCTGTCGCATACTTCTGGGTCAGGGGATGCTTTCTCCTTTCCCTTCTCCCTCACTTGCTGTTTCTGCTGTCTTTTCAGAACAAGTTGAGCCAGAGAACCACTTCGCAGCTCGCAAAGTCTGAACGCGCTTACAGCAATCAGCTTGCAAATACGATTAATGCCGTCTTTGCTCCTGGACGAAACGTCAACGAGTGCGCTGGTTCTGGTGCGGACAAGGCTGCAAGCTTCGTAGCACACTCGCTCGAAGGAGAGCTCTCCAGAAATGAAGTTTCCTTGATCAACGCAAATCTCGCCTTGAAGCAAGATCCGCTCAAGATAGTCACAGATCGCCCTGTATATGTGCAAGTTGGGCTCCTTTTGGCTTGCTAGCAAGTGTTTGTCGAATTCGTCTTGAATGGAGCTGCGATCACACGTCGTTCCGGAAGCAAGCAATTCTCGTCCTCCTAATGGTCGATGTCCTGCGTCTGCTTGATTCTTGTCATTGTGAGGATAGAGGAACTTGATAGAATTGATGTTCGGGTGCAGCCACGGCAAGACAGCGAGCTTGACGAAACTGTCTGTCCGACCAATGTGACGAGGATGAAGTTCTGTCGATAGTGTCAAGTTCAGCCCCATCCCCCGTGCAAAAGGAGATTTGACCATAATCCACAGAGCATGCATAAAATCTGCGGCGTCCAGATGACTGCTGATGTAGAATGGAGCGTCTGGCTTGGTATTCGCACCAGTGAACAACATTAGAGGGTTGAATCTGAAGTGAGCTGGCTGAGACCCATCCCGCGGTCCGCATATCAGTCTGGTCGAAGGAAATGGGCCAAGTACTGGAACACCATAGTTCTTCAACTTCGCACCTAGACCTTTGATCCCTGACTGAATCGCGAGGACTTTGTTATCTGTGTACAGCACTGTCCGTCCTTCCCAGTAAAGTTGCTTACATGTCTTGAGTATCGCCGGGTGTAGGTGGCAGCTCTTGATGATGGGGGGGTTCCCATTTATCTCTTGGTTTCCCTTGTGCTTGAACGGCGCAGCCTCGAGAATCCGTCGCGGATTCAGATACAACAGCTCGGATATGCTGCTTTGTGGCGGGCGGCGAGTATGGGCCTTACGATTGCAGTCTAGGCATAACAGGTGCCGGAGGATTTCGAGGCGAAGCTCGACAGGTAGGCAGAGGAGAGGGGACGGCTTTTGTGACTGTTCGGATGCGGCAGCGTTTTCCTCTCCATATTCATCACATTCGAATATAAAGCGGAGGGTCAAGACCTCCCTCGACAGCAAAGGCATCCTCTATGCATCGCGCATGCGTCCCGAGGACAAGGCTGTGAAGCAGTCGTCGGGATGGTTCCGGATGCGATGTTGTCGACTTGAAACGGTGGGGGCTATGAGGGTTGACCGAGCATGCCGAGTAGCAATGACACAGTGGACGTACGAGGTGGTTCAATAGCCTTGAACTTGGTCGGTTAGTTGATCGGCCTGGCTAGCAAGACAAGTGGATCGTTCGAGGTCGGACAGCGCGGGGATCATTATCTGGGGGTGACGCGGTGAAGTGAAAGCTACAGGAAGAAGACAGGAGCAGTGAAACGGTGGAAGAGAACCCCAGGGCCGGAGGACCCGAAAGAAGATGATTATCGAAATCAGCATAAACAATGGAGAATAGTAATGGAGAGAATATGGTTGCCCAACTCGATTGTCACGCTCTGGCTGCAGAGAGCAGAAGATCTGGTGGGTGTCTGAAGTGCAATCCATCGTCTGACTAAGCAGCTCTGAGAAGACCCACGTGAGCCTGCACGCGCTCCGCTGCGACCGCGTATAGATGTTTCAATATATCAATGCTGTCCCAGAAAATGAAGACGGCCAGGTGTGGCAAGTGATCGTGTTCAGCTCAATAATGCGACTTCATGCCTGGAGCCGACATAACATTACTGGGCTAGGATCACATCCTATGTGACATTGTCCACCAGGAAATCCTCCGATCCGGACGGAGATGTCGGGTGACTAGCTGGTATCCATAGAGTCGCCGTCACTGTTTCTCTTCTTCATGAATCCCACATATTCGTCGATAGCCATGGGCCAGGCGCCATCCTCCGTCCACCAGTCGAAGGACTCACCACCCGGTTCTCTTGTCCGCGTGACCAACTCACCAACCATGTTCCACAAATCCTTATTGACCGGTCTCTTGATTTGCGACTCGTAGAACTCACACCAAAGATCCAACCACTTGGTCGAGGCTGTGTTCCACTCAATGCCCCCTTTGCCTTGTCGGAAGAACATGTTCCAGAAATCGATGGCCGAGTCCATTGGTACACTGCGTTGTCCTTCGGGTTTTGCAAGCTTGAATGCATTCCGGTAAACCTGCTTGAAGTAGTTCGAATCGGTTGACAGTCTCTTTCGGATCACGTCGATGTATTGCGCCTGTCTTGACGAGCTGTCATATGGTTTGTCGCCTGTAGAAACGCTTCGCCAACCGGAAACAAAGGGTTCACGGTCAAACTCGCCGATGGAAGGACATTGCAGGAGGTCACAAATCGCGAGGTGAGCGACTTCATCCAGCTCGACATTGAGGTCTGTGAGGTATTTCTGCGCCCCTTCTATTCCAATCTTATCCGGTGCATCTCTGGGGTTGTCTAGGTATTGTCAGCCGTTGGCGCCTCCCAGAATGGTTGAGGTCCTACCGCGGTATTGGTCGAAGAGCTTGTTGAGATTCTGTTGCAGTGGCGGGACCGTTGTCGTGCCAGATCCACTCTGGTAGAATCTATAATAGACGGCTGTGTCAGCGACTCTGGAGCAAGATCAATCAACGCTCAATCCTGCATGCCTGTGACGATGTCCTGCCCTGCCATTGTTTTTGCTGGACCTCCCTCTGACAGTCAATTTCGCTGACGAGCCGTTCATATTGGAACCTTGAGCCACCTCCCCATCCGCCTTGGTCTTCTTGCCTGAGGCTGACGACAGGGTTGATTCTGTAGATTTGCGTTTCGGCATGGCGATTCGACGCCAAATGCAGAGAGCGCAGAGGAGAAATAGCAGCAATATGATTGATGGATAACTGGATACCGGACGTTTGAGTTGGCAGGAGTGCAGATGAAGAAGGAACACCACTTTGGAGAACGAGTCAAGCGATCCCTGTAAGGACCAACCGTGTCTTTTAAGGTTCAAATGAGGCAAAAGGCATCGCAGGCAGGTGCGCCGAAGTGTAGAGGTTGTCGATCGGAGGCAGTGGGAAAATGGGATGAAGTGCATTAATGGCAGCACCATATGAAAGGAAGCCGCAGGCTCTCTTGCTCACGTGTTCATCACTTCATTCTGTGGCAGCCCAAGCGCAGCCACGGCCATTCCCGCACAACAATCAAGCCATGCAGAGGCCCATTCAATCACTAGTTGACTCACATCGACGACCGCAGCCGACGGTGCAAGTGCGAGAAGAAATGCAAATGAAAATGAAACTTACGAATCCAGTGCCCTCTCTACGTTCCAGTCATGGTTCTTGAGAAACTGTGCATCTACCTTAGTCGAGTGTCCACGGAGAGTCTGAATTGACTCACCCTCGCAGCTATGCTCTCCTTTGCCTGAGTGAAGCTGACAAACTGTGATATAGAAGCTCTTTGAGATGAGGTGAACGTCGGCATTTCGTGTCTGGCTAAGCTGACGGCGCAAGTGGCGCAGGAGAGCTTGATGTGAGAGGGGCAGTTTCTGATATTGATAAAATGGCGGAAGCACGGGACTTTGGTTGGTCAATGGCGAACAAGGAAGGTTGTATGAAGCGCGACTCTCCCAATGAATCGTAGTATCACTATCTTGGTCGCAATGAAGAGGCAGCAAATGTGAAGAGTCGGCACGTCGCAAACCGCCAGCGAGATATCGCCAAGGAAGAAACTATTTCACAGGGCAGGTCAAGCGAGCCACGCTTTGTTGTCGGCGACACCCGTTAGAGGTTAACTAAGGCTATTGCACGAGCTGTGTGGTACTCGTCATACGTAATTCGGGTTCTTTGTGCAAAGGGCTTCATCAAATGGGCCTTCATGCGAGCGTGTCCCATGACCGACGATCAGGTACGAAGTACGGAGTACAGGGTACTTCTGGAGTCCTGTGGCTTGAATGAGGCTGTGCTTCTGGGAAGCCACTTGAGGATCGGTTTGCGCCTCACGAACCCATAGCGGGGTGCTTTGTCAGTGACCTCGGGAGCCAGGCACCCTGCCAGGCTGCGGGTGAGGTATGACGTAGTGGACCTCCGATACGTGTAGATTCCTGCGCTTCACCAGACAGACACGACGGACTCTGGCCCTGTTTGCAGGAACAAGAGTTGTCCACTGCACTTCCGCGGATGTTTTGTGTTGACAGATTTTACTTCTCGCGTTGAAGGGAAGGTGCGGAGTTACTCCAGGGACAAAGAAGTAAAGCCAAATTCTGTTCACTTCTAAGGTGCATGGCCATTTCAGGAACCCCTCACCACCCTCGTCCTTTGTCTGCAGCCTACTCGTACAGTAGTCTCCATAGCTTGAACTGCACAGCCCTGCGGGACATGCCTGTGAAGCCCCTGTTCGTCATTTGGGCCGCCCAAGGATTGTTTGCTTGGTGAAGCTAATTAGAACCTTTACTTCTACAGGCCGAAAGTGACCATCAGCTGTTTCATGCCGCCATCTGTTTAGTGCTCAGGTTTCATCATTCCTTTAAAAGGCCCTGGTCCTGTCAACCCTCGAACCTCTCCCCAACCTCAAGTTCCTCTCTTTCACCTTCGACACGTTTTTCCAACAAGACTGAAGGCACTTCCCAATCATGGGTGTAAGTACTGTCCACTCAATCTGCCCTCGAGTACCCCTCGGTCTCCCCGCACAGGTTCATCGAGCAATGGCTGGATCCATCTTTGTGCCAAAATCACACCAATCTACCCGCAAGGTTATGTCAAAGCCACAGGTTTCCTGACTGATGACGCGTAATAGCTTGCTTCGAAACTTGCCGCAGCTAACGCTGCCTACCCAGGTGGCCCTCCAGCTCCTGGTGGTGCGCCTGGTGGCCCTCCTGGTGGTGGTGGATACGTAAGTCAACATTACACATGCCGCACAGCCCACTCTGTCCTGTCCATCGGTAATCTGTGGCTGAAGAAGCCTTGAGGGAATTCCAGAACACTGACCAAGTCTCTATCAACTATTTAGCCCGGCCAGCAACAGTATCAGGCATATCCAGGTGGTCCTCCTGCTTCTGGTCCTGGTGCAACTAGTCGTCCGGTAAGATTCATACCACCACCTTGTGCGTTCAGTGCTTGGGCGTGACTACTTCTGCTTCCTTTTACCTTTTTCTGCGCCGCACTAGCCCTGGTGTTGCGTCATCGCGCCTACGCCCACACCTGGCACGCGGCCTGCACACGACTTCACCCGTTTCTCCCACTTTTGGAACCGATCTCAACTTCTGGCTATCGACAGCGTCAATATACTTTTGACGAACGATGAGCAAATTTTCTCGCATAGCGCAAGCGAGTCAGCCAGGAGCGCCTGGCTTCCCAGGTGCTTCAGCGCCTCAAGCTCCATACCCAGCACAGCCGCAATATGCTCAGCAACCCCCTCAATTGCCTGGGTCACCATATAATCAGCCTCCTGTTCCACCGAGACCGAGCCCCTCACCCCAACCGTATCAACCACCACAGTGGCAGGCGCCTCAGCAGCAGCAGCAGCAGCAGCCATACGGCCAGCAATTAGGCGTTCCGCCGCAAGGAGGGGGATATCAGTCACCACAGCCGGCATATCAGTCGTACCAGTCCCAGTACCAACCACAGCAGGGTCAATACGGCCAACAGCAATATCAGCAACAGCCACCCAATAGTGGATATGGATTTGTTCGTCGCAACACATCTCACGAGCTTCCTCTTTTAATTCGCTCATGCTCTATATGAATCCTTGCACTAACATATATTCTACTGCAGGGTCAGCAACCTCCCTACCCCGGCGGCCCTCAAGGTGGTCCCCCTCCACAGCAATATGGTGGCGGTCCTCCTCCTCCCCAGCAGCAGTACGGTGGTGGTCCCCCAGGCGGCGCTCCTGCAGCCCCAGTCGGTAATGCCGCTGCATACAAACAGCTCTTGCAAGCCACCATCCAAGAGAAAGGACTCCAAAACTTTTATCCGCCGGGAAGTCCCATCCTCGACCAGATCGCCAATCGCGGTGCGCAACAAGTCGCCCAGCTGGCTGCGGCATGGCGCATCTCTCCAGAGATCGCCTCTGATATTGTCAAGCTGGCGCTTTATGATGTGATCTTGTACATCGACGACAGCGGGTCCATGCAGTTCGAAGAGAACGGAGAGCGCATTGACGATTTGAAGTTGATATTGTCCCGCGTCGCATACGCTACCAGCCTTTTCGACGAAGATGGCATCCAAGTCCGCTTCATGAACTCTCCGGACCAAGGTAACAACATCCGTAGTGAACAGCAGGTTAACGAGATGATCGCCCGCACTCGCTTCTCCGGGTTGACACCTATGGGTCGCGAGCTGCAAAACAAGATTCTTGGCCCCCTTGTCCTGGAAAACGCCCGTCGTGGGACTTTGCGCAAGCCCATCTTGGTCATCACCATCACCGACGGTCAACCAACTGGTGAAAGCTCATCTGATGTGGCCAAGATCATATCTGCAGCTTCCAGCGAATTGACCAGGAACCCTCGTTATGGCAAAGGAGCTCTGGCATTCCAATTCGCCCAGGTTGGCAATGATCTCAAGGCAAGAGAGTTCTTGAGTAAGCTTGATGAAGAACCTACTATTGGTGATATCATTGATTGCACATCAAGTAAGTCTTTATCCCAAGGTGTCGTTGCCTTGCACTGACAGCCTCTCCAGACTACGAAGTCGAAGCCGACGAAATGTCCCGCGCCAATCCGCCAGTCCAGCTCTCTCCTGAACTCTGGCTTATCAAACTCCTTCTCGGTAGTATCGACTCGAGCTACGATACCAAGGACGAAAAGGCCGGCTCACGACCACCACAGCAAGGCGGCTACGGCGCCCCTCCAGGACAGGGAGGTTATGGTGGTCCTCCAGGTGGTGGATATGGTGGTCCTCCGGGTGGTGGATACGGCGGCCCGCCAGGTGGCTATGGGGGACCACAGCCAGGACAGGGTGGTTATCCTCCTCAGCAAGGCGGGTATGGTCAGCCTCCTCCGGGCGGATATGGACAACCTCCTCACGGTGGGCCACCAGGTCAGGGCGGATATCCTCCTCAGCAAGGTGGTTATGGTGCGCCGCCTCCGCCTAGGTATTAGGCTTGGCCGCACACTTCGCAAAAGACCTTTGTTGCGATGTGAGAGCCTATCAGCAAAAGCGAGTGACAACGGCACTGCTGAATTGTTCTGGGACGGCAGTGCCGGAATAGGTGTAATGGCAGCGAACACCATACGTTATGAACAAACATCACTTCCGAGCACTTTTTCGAGTCAATGGACTTGGCACGCTGCGGTTCGAGACGGGACCAGCATGGAAAGTCACGTAAATGCGACCAACAGGCTCACGATTTCAGAAAGGCGACAAACCGGGCTTGTGGGGTAAACACCACAGGTGAAGCTCTCCAATGCAAATGAAGTTTTTATGCATAGTCTGCGCGAGCCTATTTCCCTAACGCTTGACCGAGGACTGCTGTAAGCCGACTCGTTCTTGACTTGAACTTGAAAAAGGTAGTAGTATTTGTGTGGAAAGATGTCAGCTCGCTTTTCACTATCTAGCGACAGCCCGGGGCTTGGGCACATCCAACTAAACGTGCTCGGGGCGTTGGTAGGTTTAGCTAAGCAACAAAGAGGCACCTGGCTGCCTGGCTGTCTGGCCTCCGCTGATAGACTTAAATACGTAGTCATTGTGGCCGTACCATAGAATACATTTTCTTCTCGAGACTCGTGTCCGGTCAACTCCAATCAAATCAAATGAAGCGCACTCTCCCGACAGTCGACTCGACTCATCGTATCATTTGTAGAGTGTATGCCATGTTGTTACACTTGGCCGAGCTCGAGCTCGCCCACAACATTCCTCTCTCCTTATCACCGTACTTGCATTTGACCCAACTCGAGCTCGCCCACAACATCCCTCTCTCCATTCACCGTACCTGCGTTTAGCTACTCGTACAAGATTGAAGCACGACATTTCGTTTGATCATAGGGAGGAAATGAAGGGCGGAAGAGCCTCACCGGCTGGTTCGGGACGTGCATGGACGTGCTGCGTGGTGGAACCATCGTACTTGATTTTTTCCTGGTCAGTTTGTTCGGCACTCTCTTGGTGTGCTCTCTGTCCGGGGCTGTGTTCATCTTGCTTCGTGCATGTTCCTGTTCCTGTGCCTGTGCTTGTGCATGGCCCTGGCTGCCGGCCGTTTTGTTGGTTCTCGGGGAACACAGCAGACGAATTTCAATCTCGTCTGCGTCCCCGAATGATGACGGGGTTGAGACATGCAGCATTACATTCTTGTTCGGAGTCTCCGATCGTGTTTTGTGTTTCATGTCCATGTGCATGTGCATGTCGTTTGGATTGCCGATGGGTGTGTATTGGTGAGGATTGTAGGTCGTTGCGCCGTTCCTTGCAGGGGAAAAAAGGTGTCAACACTCGACTTACACGACATACCGACTGTGGGAAATACGGCGCCAGGTCTGAGGTACAGTTATGACGGATGACGTGCAGGCTGGCAGTCAGTGAGTGGGCGAGTGGGTGAGTGACATCGGGAACTACTTCCACTTCTTTGGTGACAAGGCAGACCGCTCCTTGTAATCAGCCTGTGTGTCGTGCTTTACGGTGACAGATCGTTGGGGGCCCGCTCTCAGACGTCGCGCCGGCGCAACGTCACGTCACGTCGGAGGTTCATACCGTGTCGTGCAAGCTGGGAGTCATGATCCCGTGTGGTACCTAGCCTCGGGGAATGATGTGCATGGGCATGCCCGATCCAGGAGCAAGGAATAGGAATGGTACTGCCGTGAGGGCGACAATTGCAACGTGATCGTGGAACAAGCTGCAATGTCGCAGTCAACCTTGAAGGAAGTTGTTGGTGAGGGTTTCATGTCTCGCGCCTGGCCAATATGTCTGGGTGAGGGATATTGAGGCCGGAGTAATGAGTCAAAAGGCTTCAGTTCTGTTTTTTCTCCACGAAGACAATGAAGAATGGTGTCCCTTGCGATGGGGACCGACAGGGTCAAACCACAATACCGAGATGTCTCTCTTGGCGAGAGCAGCTTTCAAGGTTTGGAGGGGACTTGTTGAGATCCAACCCGCAGTCGATAACACGGTCTGTCCTTCTGTATCGGAAAGTGGAGGTGAATGCGAATGCGAATGCGCGCGGTCTGTACATGCTCAGCTCTGAATGTTGTGATTGCTTGACCGCCTCAAGGCCGAAACATCTCGGTTAGGAGGTTGGTCGTATTACAAGGGACATTCTACCACATCAACAATGAAGCCTTGAACAACAGCGGCCCAGGGTGTGGCCACGGCCTGTGTGCCAGCGCTGAATGGAAACGAGAACGTAGGATACGACTACGGGATTGCTGTTCTTGTTCTGGGATAGTGAGTCAAAGGGTTGATGAGGTCGTATGGACTTCATGTCCAGCTATTGAGTCACAGGCCTGAGGTTGCAGCCACGCTAATTAAGTCAAAGGTGAAATGAAAGGTCTGAGCCGTGTATACGGTGTCAAATCGGGTTTCAAGGCTGGGAGAGGACGGCCAGGGTAATTAGGGCTGAGCGCGGCAGAGACAACCTCTAAGCATAGTTACGGAGTACAGAAGCGAGACAGGCACGAGACAGACAGTAACCTCAGGATCCGACATTTAGCCCTGATCCAGGAACGGCTGGAGAGTTGGGCGGAGTCACACCAAGTCCGCGGAGGTGCGAAGAAGCAGCAAGTTGATACAAACTGGCTACCGCGTTGAGAAGCTGAATAAAAGCAGCAGGGTTGCAACAAGCGAACACGAGCGAATCCGGGGAAAGCGTCTCTTGTAACTCGTAGATGTAGATACGAATAGGGCTATCGAGAAGTCAGGGCTGCCTCGCTTCCAGGGCCTAGGCGGTACGGAGTACAGTAGAGCGTCACCTGAACGACGGTGTCTCTTGGGACACGGGACTGAGAGCAAGCTGTTACGGGCGTTGGACAGCCAGCCACGCTGCTTCAGACAATGAGATGCGGGTGCAGATATGGTATCTTTGGTCTGTTGACTTTGGATGATTCATGCATGCAGTCGCGACTGAAATCGTAAGACTCACTTGCAGCGTCGGGCATGAAGACATGATGACCGAGTGACGGCATTGCGAGGGAAGAATGAATTGGCGCCCGTTGATGAGCTGGAACCCTAACTACATCCCTACCTAACGAAGAGCCGGTGACTAACCAAGCCCCGGGAGGGCCTGCCACCTAGCCTGCGTAGCGAGTTACTGTAGGGCGCCCGCGACAGCTACAGGGAGGATTAATTAGGCTCACCGCTTACAGCACTTCTGCCTCTTCTGTGCAGGCAAGTTGCTCTCGTTCATTCAAGTCTCCCTCCCTTGTCGACGCAAGTCATCAAGTCGCATGGGTTTCGGGCGCTGAGACCAATGGTGTGGCTGACCGACACCGGCAGGGCTGGTCACCTTCCCTTCACGGCATGATCTTGGTGGTCGCTGCTTGGAGCTTTCCGAATGTTACCCCCCCATGATCGCTTACCAAAGGGCCAAAGGGCGGCTTCACTGCGCAAAAGTACGCTCGCAGCGCGTCTCTTGCCAACACCCTTGCAAGGGCCTGAGCAACACTTTGCCCACCCTTGGGAATCCACGTGGTAGACACCGCAACAATGGCTGCTGATTCGCTTGGCCCTCCCAGCAGGTGTTCGCCCTCCCTTGTCAAGGGTCCACCGGCTGTGACAGGGTTTCATAGCTTCAACGGTGAGTGAGGCCGGTGTGAGCACCTGCAGTCACCTGCTTACACACATGATCCGAATCTATCCAAACACTAAACTAGGTCCTCATTCACCATGTCCGCGTCAGATTTGATATATCTTGATCTTCCGCTCTCACCAACCTCTAGATCGACAATCACCCAAGTTCAACCGACAAGACCGTCCGTGCTTCGGGATCCGAAATCCAATTAAACGTCAAATCTCACGAATTCCAACCCCTCGATACAATATATCAACCACGCCCAACCCACCACAGCTCGAACAATCCCATTGTCTCCAAACGTCCACAATGCCTTCGACTTGCAGGGCAAAGCCCGCCCTCTTCAGGGGTCTAAAGCCTGTCTTTACCACACCACAACAAGCCTCGGCAACCCAGAAGATCATCTCATCGGCTTGCTCGAGATCATGCATATACTGCGACATTTGGAAACTTGCCGCTCTGATTGCGTCTCACTCACCCCTCTCTGCTCGCTACAACCTTTCGACTGGCACACCTACCAACTCGCCCATCTCTTCGGCCGCCTCTAGCCCCGTCTCAACATCACCCATCTCGCAATCACCCACGCCCTACGGCTCAATCATCAAGGCGTCCAAGAGAATCGAAGCCCATTTCCAGACTCAGCGATCACAGCTTAACTCGATCCTGAGCATCTGTGCCGTTGCCGGAGCCGATGCTGAGGAAGGTCTTCGAATGGCTCATGATAGATGTGCATCAGCAGTTGAAGACCTGCTCGACCAGGAAGAGGATCTCGAAGAAGAACTGCTCAAAGATCTCGAGGACCAGCACTACGGCTGCTATTACTACAGCTACACTTCCCAGTACAGCTATCCCACATCCTCATACTCTCATGAGCGAAGACCGAGCATGGTGCGTGTGTCACACTAGCCAGTACTCTTCCGCTCCTCTACCTTGTACGATTATTACTCGACCATTCAAAAAGTTCTACGGCAAGCGATACATGAGCAGCTTATTTATTTTTTAAGAAGGGGAAAGGATAGCAAGCCGTCAGAATCCAGACTGAGGAAGGGGAGACTTAAGCAGCAGCCTGCTTCAGATGCCAGAGCCATGATTCAGAATGATACCCACGGGACATGTACACTAGATAGTACTCCGCGATCAATGAAAAACAGATTGATCTACCAGTAACTGCTAAGGATCCTTTCGTCATGCATTTTTGGCTCCCCGGGCCATATCTCGATTGTGCCTCTCTGTCACACTACATCACCTCCATTACTCATGGTCGATGTGATTTGTGGCCTGGCTGAAAATTTCTGCCCAAACTATTCATGACAGCGAACAACGAGGCCAATCTCCCCTCCATCATGTGACAGTAACGTATACTCGCAAGACATCGATTTCTGCATTCAGACATATTGCCCAAAAATAAGAGTCACACGTCACTGCGGTGTATCTCTGAGTGACATCTCGCAACGACGCGACCTGTATCCACAGCGACGGCACCAGCTCGCAGTTCGTGCATGTACTTTCCGCATCAGGCCGACCATCAAACTCCACCATTGCGCAATTCGTGACCCGTCCAGGCCCGTCTTACCCTTTTCATCACATCCCGGCCCGCGAACAACCCTCACAAGCTCGCCACGCTAGGTGGAATCGAGTAGAGGGTGCCACTTGGGTGCGTCCTCAGCGCCGGAAACGTTCCGCCACCCACGCGGTGAGTTGTGTTGCTTGCTCTGGCTGCAGAAAAATTGATGCGCAGTGCATGCAATATGGAGCCGGGGTACGGCGCAACTACCAAAGGTCTTTTGGCCCCGTGCGCAACACCTAATACGGAACTCCGACTGCTTTGCTGACGTTCATGCGATCGTCCGGTCTAGACTGCGGTACTGTTTAGCAGACACACATTTTGGGATATTGTGAAGCTTCAATGTGTGAGGGAATCGCAAGAGGCAGGACGTGGGTTCCAACTATGGATTGTTCGCTCAGGCTCAACAATCACGCCCCGCGCAGTCGGATAGGCTAGGATGCGATAAATCGTCATGATGTCCCTGGACAGCAGGCACCAGTCCAACCGCTCGCACAGTACTCCGTACTGGGTAAGGGTCCGACCCTCAAACCGTACTGTGTAAATTCACAGAGACTTAATCCGCCAACTGCCTCTCTCCTCGCAGATACTGGCGAGGACTCACGCGCTTCACTCTGTCGGGCATGCATGCGTTCATCCTATTGCTTACACTGCTTCTCGAGCGTCTCATGACGACTCGGCATCCGAAACTGCCGCCTAACAAGTCGGACTCTCGCCTCACCTACACCAACGTCCAACTATGCCTATGGCACCACGTCCTGTCTACAAAGTCATTCGACAGTCGACGAGTGATCCAGTAGATTGGGCGATAACACCAACAAAAATCACCCGGGAGCGACAGGATCCACGCACATCATGTCAGATACCTATTGCCTGCCTCTCTAGCTTCCTACCGTGTACATGTTTTCCTCTCCCCGAGACTGGAAAATATAAAGTTTCTGGTCAAGCGCGACCGCGAGTGTGAGTGATCCTTCCACTGTAAGCCCCGGGAGGTGTAATGTGTATGGAGTAAGGGTGAGCACTACCAGCACAGGCGTGGCAGATACCGATTCCCTCTTCCAGGCAGACTAGAGGCGCTAGGGATTCGGGCATGCTGATACGCTTCGAGGCCCAACGGCCGTAGGAGTTGCGTGCACCGGACAATCGACACCCCGACACTGGAGACACTGCCCACACGGGCTTAACAGGTTTAGTGAAGCTTGGGCATCCGGATCGCTGGGACTCTAGGCGGCCGCGGCCCGCAGGTACGGGACCCTGGATGGCAGCCACAGAACGGAGTACCTACGAGTTACTCCGTACTGTGGTAGAGTGGTACGTTTCTTAGTACGTACGTACGAGGAGAGGTGGGCAACTCCAGTGGCCCCTCATCACATTCGCCTTGGTCCTCAGCTAGTCGTGCCCCACTAGAACAAGTACTGTGTACCTAGGTAACAAGTCCTCGCATCGAGTATTCACATTACTTAGACTCCGGACGTACCGGTTGGCAGCATAAACTGTAATTAAGAAATGTAAGTACTACGTATGCCACATGAAGGCTCTCTTCGCCATGCTGTCCTGTGCGCTCCTTTGAACACGACGTACGGAATACAAGGAGCAGGATTGAACACGCATGGCGACGCTCACTCCCATCTTACGCTCTAGACGCATCGCATCGGGGGCCGATATCAGCATGGGCTCCTTCGTCGTGAACCGCGCATCGAAATCGGGAACTAGACTAGGTAAATGCCACCGTTGTACGGAGTACTATCACAGCCATGAACACGGTGTATTCAGGACTCACACCATGTGGGAATGTGTCCGCGCTCAGCGTGTCGGATTATGTCCCACAGCACTCGTACTGTGCATTTGCCCTTTGCCCATCGCATGGGGCCAAGGATCGACGAGCTGGTCCAGTCCAGTCCAGTCCATCGCTTCCCTCACCTCACCTTCGCTCACCTCACCTCAGTCTATCGCGTTTTACTCTACGGAGTACTCCGTACTAGGTATACAGGACAAGTTACTGATGCACAAGCTCGAAGAGACGGTCTTGAGTACGACATGTAGATGCACAAGCGCGAAGAGACGGTCTTGAGTACGACATGTACGTACTCTGTACATCACGTCCTGTGCAAATGCAAGGCACCGACACACCAGCGGAGAGATCCGCTGGACAAACCCGTCAGCTGAAGTGATACGGGGTGAATACCTAGGTCCTTACTTTGATTCCTTTCCGTTGGCCAAAGCTTCTTGGACCTCGTCCCCTCGTTGGCCCTCGAGGAGAACCGCGGCTCTTGCCCTGGTATCTAGGACGATCCCAGGATGCGCGTTGTTTTGATACTCGTACATGCCTAGACACGACAGTTATGCTCTCGCCTGTTGTGCTCTGGGATGGACCATGCTACAGTATAGGATGTACGGACTACATCTTACTGTGTTGAGCGAATCAGAACGTCACTCGCAGTAGCCCGAATAGGACGGAGTACTCCTGGACTCTCACCGTGCACTCGGTCATGTCTATTGCAGAGGTCCCGATACCGCTAAGTCAGTCGGTGGTGGGACCTCCTCTCCACGCTCAAGGTTAAGGTCTCGGTCAAGCTCGTGTCGATCATCGTATCGTCTGGTGTGGAGGACGACCCAGATTTCAGCCGTCGTGCGTCCGAGACGGAAGATCATCCATACAGAAGTCACGGATCCTCATGCGAACACCCCAGCTGGGGGGCTGATGTGGCTTGCGCCCATTATTACCTCGTACCGAGCTCTAGCGCGTGGCAGCAAAGACCGTTGTGAGAACTGCTCGCTGCTCGCAGCTCGTGGGCCACTCATCTTAACCGCGCCGCTTTTGTCGTCACGTACCTCGCCTTTCACCCTCCTCTTACTTTTCACTCACCTTTCACTCACCTTTCACTCCCTCTTGACTCAACCTCGGCGTCGTGGTCCCGTTCTCCCTGCAGCTCCGTCGTGTACGCCCGCGTCTTCGCCCAGGATCCGAAATCGGCGTCGGTCGACATTGCGTATCCCCATCGCGAGAACCCCGTTACCCGAGTTATATGTACGGTGCTTCGCGGGTCAAGAAATGGTCCCTCTGTCGGGTTCGAACAAGATGCCTTGTACCTGAACCATAATAATTCTCCAATGCCTGAATGATCGGTATGGATTGTGGAAGTCATGGTGCTGCCGAGGAACGTCGAGATTTCACCACGACTCCGCCTGGTACGAGTACCCATAGCAACTAGGAGCACTGTGACCGGTAGTACTTATTCTCTCCTCTGTGTCGTCCCTGTCTGTCACAACGGCCGCTGCAGTCATCTCGTTGTTGGACTGTAGATATATGTCGTGGGGTGATCTGTCCCATACGGTTGAACATGGGAGTGAGTGACTCTCACGTTCTGTTTTGTGACCGGTCCGTACTTTCTTGTGAGGTGAAAGGATCAAGATCGTTTCTGCTGGCCATTTTCCAGGACCGGTGGCGGCGGTCTCCTAGATGGTGCCAGAAGAGTCAACACGCTTGCCTCTGAGATCCACCGCGTCCCGGTTTTTTGCTCTGTTTCGCGTCTCTCTCTTCGTCTATATCGAGTGGTGCGTATGTCGTTACAAGTCTTTCCTCCCAATTTTGCATGGCCGAGTGTGACAACTGAAAAGGATTCGCCAGGGTTTGTACGGTTCGGACATTCCCCCTGGTCCGCACTGTCGGCCCCTCTTTCAATCGAAGTGATACTCCCAGCGGTGGCTAGGTTGTCAGTCACCGGTAGACGAAGAAGGGGGTGGTCGTGGCATTGCTGTGAAGTGGGAGTTCACGCCCCTTCGCTATTCACGCAATTCTGTGACGGGACGGTGCGGCTTGGGGACGTCCGTCGTCGATCCAATGACCAGATCACACTTTGGGCACAAATCTGGATCCAATCTCTCGGAAGGGCGATAAGTGATCAGTAAGGCTGGAGTCCTTGAGGCCCTGCCCCCGATCAAGGCGACGTTTCGCCTGAAAGCGTGTGACACTGTAGTATTGCTACGGTTGATTGCCGCCAAGCGAACATCTTGTTCAGCGATCCCAAGTGACGGTGAGCGGAATGCCAGGTTTTTGCTCGTCTCCAGGAGGGAGTAGCGGATGATCCTGAATTCCCCTTTTGGATGCTCCTCTCAGTATTTGAGATGTTTTGACCCAGATACTTACAACGACTGTCTAAAACAGTCTCCGACGGAGCTTGCAATCTGGGTTTCTAGGATCTGGCTCTCGATGTAGGCCTATTTGAAAGGCCAACCCTACAGCCAGTTTGAGCCAGGAGGGAGTAAACAAATTCAGGACCTTCGGATTGTACCACTGGGGGCAGACAAAGTGCACGGATGACGGTGAGTGCATCGAGCCCGTGTTCAGCAAAATAGAGTGCTCTGGCTCGGTTGTTGAATTGGCTGCAGCTGTTGAACGAGAAGCGGGAGGATTGAACACGGCTTCCCGCCACAGAATGAAATAATGCTAGAGTCAGCAGGGATGGGGACGGTGTATTTCCCCTTTTCTCCTGTGACGGCTCTCGATCCCATACTCTTTGAGCTCCTCCGGCTCGATCACGGGTATCCAAGGAATGCAATACACTTTGAAGCTGCTCATGAGGCTATATCTCATGGCACGAGTCGGGAGATCGAAGGCCCCGTAGAGGCGTAGAAAAGCGAGGTCAACTTCTGCCCTCGAGGCTGTCGGAGGTGACGTTGGCGCTGGGGACTCCATCGGCTCTCTGTTTCCCTTTCAAAGGGACTCGACCTCGTTCTCCAGGTATATCGGTCGGCCTAAAACTTCCTCCTTTGGGTGTGAGCAAAGGCTGAGGAGTTGATGTAGCGGTGGCGATCGAAGTGGTAGGCTTGCGCCCTGCTATGTGAGGCTATGCCGTCGTATTGGACAAGCTTAGAATGGCCTGTTCGTGAGGATTGCATATAAGGGGGTCAATGGTTCAGCATTTGCATTGTCAACTTCATTCTGAACTTCAGTCTCTCCAGGCTACCCAGGTTGCGAACGTCTTGAGAGCCTAGGCATTCGTATCGATATCACCATCCTCCAGGCAGTTTGAGTGGTCGTATGCCTGCGTATGAGTTGGAGAAGGTCGGCTGGTGTTGACTTGGGCGGCAGGTCTATCGAATATGTATCCTTGGACACTGTGCGCCATGCCCTTTGTTGATGCGGTCTCCCCCTAAATTACTCCTTGCCGCCGACTGAATGCGGGACGATGCCGAAGGGTGACGAGACACATCAGCGACTCTTCCGATCGACGCTGATTCCTTGATATGGGCCAGTCCAGATCGTGGCGGCATCGATCGAATCAAAGAGGAGAGACAAGTCGTTGAACCACAAGACCTGTCATGATTCGCGCAGAGAGTTGTCCAATGTGCCGCCGTGCAGGACAGACTGGCAACGGCAAGGCTACGACTCCTTGAGAGGCACAAAGTTGTCTCTCTGTCCCCTTCACCCGCCACTACATACCCCGGGAAATGGCCGGGATCCATCAAAATAGGCTCAGCGACGAAATATATACCCAAGGGATTCTGTCGGCATCGCTGTGCCGGACTGGACCAGTTACTGTACTGTAACCATGTCCGGTTCTCCCGAAACCGGTGGCCAAGGAGCAACTTTCGGGACTTCAGCCGAGATCCCGTGGAACAAAAAGCTCCCTGGGTGGGGGCGATTGACTTGAATTTGGTTCATGTGATGATGAATGTGGAGGAAGACAACCCTGCTTGTACCGAGCCCATGCTACTACCAAGGCCGTGCTACTACCAAGCCCATGCTCCCCTATTGCAAAGCAATGAAAACTCAAGGACGTCCTTGAGCATGGCGCTGGATGGATCAGAGCTCGTACACCGATATACTTCTTATAAGAGGTCAAGATCATCGAGTATTAATTAGACTCGTATCGCGAGACGTCTAGACGGAGGACCAGACAATTATCCTGACGTGCTACCTCGTTTGTCATTGCGTTTATGTTCTATTTACACCTTCAGTACTACCAAAATATGGCGTTTGTTTATCTCCTGCCCTACCACTGCAGCTTGACAGTTTGGAATGACGACGTCATTTGTGCCCGACAACACCAGCGACGATGACGATACACCACAGGCTTACGGTCTATTAACGGTCTATTATCGCATGTATTGCTGGGGTGGCTGAGGCCATTCGTCCAAGACGACCTCGTCGCCAGTCAGAGTGAAATTGAGAATTGCCTGCCCCGATTAGTTAGCGTTGATTCTGTAGTTATGCTTGCGGCCAGGCAGGGGTAAGACTCACCTGTGTCGGCTGGTCTACTAGCAGAGCGTAGTCGCCTGGGTAGAGGACGGTGTTTCCTAGCTCGTCGACCCGCGCCAAAGAGCCCAACGTAAGGTTCAGCATGGTAATCCGCGAACTTCCACGCTGGACATCATGCAGTCGGTCGTATGCGACCAGCGTCTTGATCGGGTATGGCTCCGGGCCGAACTGTCCTGACAGGAACCCCAGAGTGATAAAGTCGGACGTGGTGCTACCGGTATTTGTGACGTTGACGGGGAATGCTTGGAAGGGGCAGCGGTCGGGATAGATATCCGTGCAGTTGCCCATGAGAGAGGCGATGGAGTAGGTCGACGACGGACTCGACATAAAAGACGCCGAGAAGTTGGTGTAGTGAAGTCCGAACCCGAACGGGACGACGGCATCCTTGTACCATCTGTACGTCCGTCCCGGGTTGTTGGGCCCCGGCCTGAGCGACATGTCTGTCATGGGAACGTCATTGACATAGCCCGCCGGATACTGGGTTACAGGCAGTCGACCCGCCGGTGCGACCGTGCCGGTGATGATATCCATTATCGCCGTCCCTCCATCCTGTCCTGGGTATCCAGCCCAGAGCAGGGCGCTGATATTGGGGTTGGCGAGAAATTGAGACGAATCCAGCATCATGCCCATCTGAACGAGAATGCACGGCTTTCCCAACGCGGCCACTTGCGAGATCAGGTCTCTCTGAGTTTGGGTCCAATCTATCCAGTACCTGAAATGGTCATGTTAGCCTTCCAAAGCAACCAAGGGCAAGACATGGGTCCCTACCGATCGTCGCCTTCGTCGGCATCTTCTTGATCCATGCCGCCAATGTAGATGACGACATCTGAGCGATTGGCTGCGCGGACGGCAGCTGGAATAAAGTCTGTCAACGGATTGCTTTGTCCCGGCCCGGTTGCGTAGTTGACGGTCACATTGAGCTGTTGAAGGGCGTACAAGGGGCTATGGAGGTAGGGTGCGGTGCCTGCATAGTTCCCCTGCATCGAGACGGTTGCATTGGCCCATTCTCCTATCACCGCAACCGAGGTCGAGGGCGTGATGGCGTAGGGGAGTGTGCCGTCGTTCTTGAGCAGGACGATGCTCTCCGCCGCAGCGTTGTAGGCCAACCTCTCCGATGCAGGCGTGGACACATCTGACCAACCCAGGGAACGGTAGGGATGTGAAGAATTGGAGTCGAAGTAGCCCAGTCGGACAAGAGCAGAATAGAGGCGAATCAACGATTGGTCCAGCACGGACTCTTCGACCAACCCTTGAGCAATGGCGCCGCCGAGATAGTTTGGATAGTACGTGCCACAGTTGAGGTCCGTACCTGCGGCGAGGGTGTCGGCCACAGTCTGCTCCCGAGTCGCTGCATATGCGTGGTCGTGTGCGCCCGAGCTGAACACTTGCTGGACTGCATCGCAATCCGACACGACCCAGTGATCACTGGCATTCCAACCCCAGTGCTCACGCAAAATCGTCTGCATCAGGTATTCGTTTGCACATGCTGGGACACCATTGAGAGAGTTGTAGGAGCACCTTGGGGCGACTACGTTAGACTTTCTTTGGTTCTGGGTCGTGGCTTGATCACGGTCCTTGGACTTACATGAAAGCACCAACCTTGGCATCTCGTGCACAGGTTTGGAACGGAGGCATGTAATACTCCTTTAAATCTTGGGCACTGACTTGAGCATCAAAATCATATCGGCGGATTCCGTTCCAGTTCTCTAGATCGTACGCCGCGAAGTGCTGTCACCGTGTTAGCATATCTGAAGGGGAGATTCCCATATTGAACCTTCGTCAAGCTTAACAAAAAGGGGCTCTGCGCAAGGGCGTGAGGCCTTCGCCGCCGCTGGGTCTGCTCTCACCTTGCAAGTTGCCACGACGCGATACACGTCTGGATCAATACCACCCTGTAAACCGGTAATCAAGGCCTTGACGTATGACTGTAGGTGAAACGGATCTTCTCCAGGAACCTCTGCCGCAATTCACTTGTCAGCCTCAACATGCCTTTCCACGGAGGTCACGACCTTACCCTGCCCACGTCCCCACCGCGGATCGCGAAACGGATTGATATTAGGGGTCCATAGATCTAGGCCCAGGCGGTTCGCATTGCTAAATGCTCTGGCTTCGGTGCTGATGACAGTGGCAACATCGAATATCAAGTCGTCATCAAATGCGGCTCCCATGAGAAGCGGCTGCGGAAACGAGGTGGCGTGACTATAGTCACCTTCGGGGGTGTAGTTGGCACCGTGTCGAGTAGCGACCCCGTGTCTACCCTGGTATGAGACGATGACCTCTTTGGGATGGAATGACATACAATGCTTCTTGCCACCACTATAGCACTACTTAGCCGTTGAATGAGACAGAAGGAACAGGGGAAACAAACATCATAGGCGGGCAAACCCAAACGAGGGACTCCAGGATTCACATTGCCACTGCTATTCAGCTTCTCTGCCAGAGTCATTTCGTTGACGAGAGCTCTCGCACGGTCCACAGATGACCTGGACGTGTCACAGACAGCATTCGACTTGAGCGGTCCATTGTTGCAATCGGGGAAGAGATATTGGCCGCCAACAGGTGCGAGAATGGCGAGAACGAATGTTGCTGTAGCGAGAGAAGACATCCTGTAACGAGCTGACAAAGTACCTCTAGCACGGGCCACGCCTTGCCTCTGAATCCTGAACACCAGAACGACCCGCCATCTTTATACTTTCGTCGACCGAAGCACGGCATTCGAGCACTGCACAATTGTTGGCAGTAGCTTCTCGGAAGAATGCGAAGTCCATTTCGTCAAGGCTAAAGTCACGTTTGAGTGTATTTCGAGCGGCTTCGGCCAGGTACCCCGAGCTCGATGTCCCCAGTCGGCATCAGAGGCGCGGATCGTGCAGATCACCTTCCAGGAACCAAGAATGCGGAGACGCCCAGTCGGAGAAAGCTTGACATTGTGGGCTTTCTGTTGTACTCGGTACAAGAGTCGAAGCCGGCAGATGTAGGGACTGTGGTTCATGGAGTGACGACGGTGGGACGTTAGAGTCGGCTGCTCGGAATACCGCGTGTACCTAGGAATATGACCGGCAGCTAGCCATGCATAGAACCCTCACAATATCGGAGAGAACACAGCACTCAGCCTTGGCACGCTCGTCAAGCGAGTAAGAAGCACAGTCTCCTGTGGACGATGTTGGTGAGGTGGAGAGGCACTCCCAGCCTGCGATGAGCAGATCTTGCCGGGAGGAGTCTGAGACTGGCGCCGTCCGGTTAAATTGGATGAATACAATCCGGAGCGTCACCGACCATCGATGCCTCGCCTAAATCCTTTAGACAGACACTTCAGCCGTCGTGCTTGACCGCACCTAGTAATCGTAGCACCATGAGCGGGCCATCCTCCCATGCGCGCACCCCAGCTTTCATCACTTCGTGGACCAATTTATCCGGCTGGCAGCGGTGAGAAGCGTTCTGGCAGTAAATGTCGAACCAAACGAGCCTCCCTCTCGAAACGACCGGGGAAAATCCGCTTCCACCTCCATATGTCGTGTCTTAGCACGCTCAAGAGGAGTTCCATCGACGCCCAGCTCACCTCGCGCCTCACCTGACCGGCGCCGCTTTTAAACACCACTCACCCCCCCCCCCCCGGGGTCACCTGCCCTCACCTTTTACTTATCTTCACTCACCTACACTTACCCGCGACCCTCGCTCTATCCCCTTGATGACTATTTCGGTCCCTCGCGCTACATATGGATCTCCGTCTGTAGCCGTCTAGAGTTAGTAATCTCGGAGTTTAGTACGCGGGTCTATAGACGCCTTCTCACTAATATATCGTCGACCTTATTTTCGACCTAGAAATGGTCCTGTTAAAAACCTCGTGCACTCCCTGGATCGCAGGAGGCCTGGAGGCCTACCCTGTATCGTTTCTACGACTCGCAAGTCATCCGAGATTGAAAGCGAACAATAGCCAGCATTGATTTCATTATGATAGAGGTTGGGAAAGACACTTCTGGCGGTGGTCGCGACAATGGGCGACGACCGTCTATAGACATAGAGCCAGAGCTCGAGCTCGAAAGAGTGGAGGCAGGGCGGCGACTACGAGAAAAGCACCGTTGAGCACTCAGAAGGACGCCCGGGCGCACTGGGCTGTGACATATCGGAGGTGTCCAGAGGATACTATATGAGCCCTCGCTTTATCGGTAGCTACCTCGTAAGGCACCCTCCCAAGCGAGACGTATTAGTCCGCTTGCGGAAATGACCCTGTTCAGGCTGTGGCTACCGGCTTCCTTGGTGACGTGGGCGGGTTCGCTTGATTGCGCCCATAACTCCCGACATCAACAACGACATTGTATGCTTTTCACGCTCCATACCCACCACGGGCATGTATGTTGTATCAGTGCCTGGAGTATGACCCCTCGCCGTCATCATTGTTTGCACCTCACAGCATACGCTCAGATGGGCAAGGAGCAGGGCAAGGACGAGATCATCAACCCCAACGAGCTGGAGAAATCCGATCCCTTCAAGTGGACCGCAGTCTGGAAGGGACACGCTATGCGGACACGCTGGCGACTTTTCCTCGCTTGGTTTTTGTATTGTTTTACCAATGAAGCGCGTACAATTCCACCTCTCCTCTTTGAGAGGGAGTAGGTGCCCAGAGCTTGAAGTTGCTGATCTGTGATGAAAGGGTGGACCGGGGCAAATGCGATTGTTTTCTATGTGCCCACTCTCATGGAACAGAACGGTCGATCTCTCCCATTTCTCAGCCCTCATCGCCCGCGGCTGCGTCAACATGGGCAATATGCTGGGAGCCTTCTTCAGCTGCCTGATTTTCGGATCGAATCGGCCGGAAAGGCCGCTCCTCATCGGGTTGTCCAGACAATCTGTACTTATGATGCTGTTCGGGTGTGATGATCAAATATAGCCATGTTGGGCCCGCAACAGGTAGAGCTGCAATTGCATTCCTGCCATGCGCAAGTTCCAGACCCTTCGACGAGTCAGCCCTCGTAGGGCTTGATTGATACCTTTCCCGATCAGCATGAGATATGCCTTGGAGCCAGCAGCTCGTCCATTCCCTGACTTAATCGCGCCGAAGCCCTCCCACTACGTGTCAGGGCTTAGGGAACCTCGCTTGCCATCTTCACCAACTGCATGTGGGTGTACGTTTGGGGTAGCAGAAGCCTCTGGAAAAGCAGTCCGCTGGTGCATTTCAGCAATTCACCATTGCCATGTGCCACCTCAACCATGATCCGCAGTCTCGGAGTCATTCTTTGACACGTCTGAGAGCGATGTCTGCAATTCTCGGTAGAAGAGTAGTACGATTCGCGCTGAACTGACTATTTAAGAATTAGAGTGGTTCAACCTGATCACGCATCGCTAGCTGGTGCGAGATTTATTTCGCTTGATTCCTCTCCTCGACTTCAGCGTCTATCACAACCAAGCTCTGCAGCCCTTCGTCGTCGACCTTCTGTTTACTCACCACAAACACGGCAATGACTTCGGCCTCCTCGTCTCCGACGTTTTCTGATCGCACGTGGTGACAGCCCGGTGGCTCATACCAACTTTCTCCCACAGAATAGATCTTCGGACCGGTGCCTTGCGAGTCAGGGTCGTGGTGTGGACAGACCATTTGGTTCAACACCTTGCCCTTTGTCATCGTGGCCACGATTGCCGCGCCGCCATGGGTATGGGGTGGTGTTGCGGCGTTGACCGGCGCCGTCACCTTCAGGCCGAGGTAATAGTGATCTGGGATGTTGGACGGCGACTCTTGGAAAGCGACAGCAACGGCGGGCCTTGGTCTCCTAGATGATGATAAGCTCGGACTGGGTGCAGGAGTTGGACACAATATAGAGCGAACCCTGCAACAGTCCACATGCCGTCCTTTTTGACCACTTCAAGATCTTGCCACCGCACGTTCATGTCAACGGACATCTTGTCCTTCTCAAAATCGATGTTGCTTCAGTGTGATATTAGCAGGATGGGGGAGTAAAAGGTCCTGTTGTGAGATTTTGAAATGTTTTTATAATCGCTCATACTCTGCTTCCGGAGGTTACCAGCGTTTCTGTGAGCCGCATGGATGAGGAACTCGTACTGCTGACTTGTATTCAAGGAGGAGCTTATGTAACTCTATTACAGATATCCAAGTTCGAAACCCAATCAGCAGGCGTCATGGGTCACCGAATACCCGTGGTTGTAGATACCTCATTGGCCACCACGGAGAAAGGGTATCAGAGCTCAGTTGATCTTGTCTGGCGTACCGAGCTGATTGCACTACCATGTGGATCGTCCAAGGGCTCAAAGGCTGCTTTTTCCGCCCGGGCAAGTCATGGGCTATTGCGGATGTCGTAACTTGATCAAGAAAACAAAATCAACCAAGGAGGCGGCTCATCTGCGATCGTCCGCGACGCTGAAATGGTCACTCGTTTGTAACACGGATATATTCTCCCACAGAATGCCGGAATTGTCGCCGCGTGGCTTCTATTCATAAAGGAAGACTACGGAGGCGGCGCAATGTCGAAACGTTGATCACGACGAAACGTGGCGAAACGGATGCTATCCGCTTACACCCAAACGATGGTGATCCATCTTCACCCTACTCTGAAGCCAATCCTACTCCCGCCACAGCCCTGGTCTTCGATCATGAAGTTCCAGTCTCTCGACCGCAACGACCGGGGGAGATGTTGGTGCGCGTCGAAGCGACGACCGTCGTTTCGAGATGCTCTGACTTGGCCAGAGACCTATTGCAGAAAATACAGCATTTTGGGCAACGACATCTCCGGAACAGTGGTCTCCATCAGCGAGGACTCTCAAAGTTCTCTGTTCAAGCCGGGAGACGAGGTTTGTGGCATGACAGCGGCATCGCGAGCTGGAACCTGGGCCGAATATGCGGTGGTGTCGGCAGAGGAAGCGTGGTCCAAGCCCCGGTCTCTCTCGTGGGCGGAAGCCGCAGCTGTACCTTTGAGTGCCTTGACTGCATATCAAGCACTCTTTGACAAAGCTGGCATGGTGCCACCCGACTTCAGCAACACTCATGGAGCGATCCGGTCTCGTCCCGGAAGCGGTAGAGAAAAGAAGGGTCGTCTGCTGATGAGCGGAGGTGCAGGTTGTGTCGGGATCTATGCAGTGCAATTGGCCAGCTTGGCCGGCTTGTATGTCGTCGCAGCGACAAGGTCAAGAAGACGGGATGAAGAATTTCTGAAAGGACTCGGTGCAGACAAGGTAATTGAGTATGGCGATCTGATTAAAAGTTCATGGACATATGAGACTATCATTGACACGGTCGGCGGAAAGGGTCTTGAAACCTGCTGGAGCCTGGTCACCGAGTGCGGCACCTTGATATCTATCGACAGCGCAAGCTACGATTTTGTGCGGCGCCACCGCGAGTCCGGACTGGCCAGTGGGAAGGTAGCCGTCAAGGCTCTCTTTTTCATTGTGGATCCTTCGAGAACTGGTCTGGAACAATTGGCAAAGGCCCTGGACTCGGCCCTTCTGAAGTCCTTTGTGGCGCGCGTGATGCCCTTGGCGGATGCAAGGCAGGCTTACATGTATTCCTCGAATGCACCTAGAGAGCGAGGGAAAATTGTTCTGGTGCCTCAACATAGCAGACAAATCCACACATAGTCTCGAAGAGCTTCACAGCCTGCGATCAGCTTTCTAGCTAGGTGAACTCCGATAATGATGGAGTTGGCGTTGCCTCAATAACTGGAACATGGATTGACCCAGAGGCTCAGGATTCGTGGTTATCAGCCAAGACCCACGTCGGATCGGCTGGTATGTCACCTAGATAAAATTCAGTATCGAAACCCTCCAAGAAGGGCATAGCTAGGCCGTAACCACTCGAGGTTTGAGAGACGTCAACCCCTGCATTGAGGGACGGTTGTATGCTGCAATCGGGAGGGATTGTGTCCAAACACCGAATACGCGGGTGATCCTGGGAGGACTTCTCCAGTACTTCTGGTGCAATGGTTAGGATCTCTTGCACCGTCGTCTGTGCCTGCGGCCAGACCGTTGAAAGCGATTTGATATACCCAAGGCTCACTTTGATCTGATGTCGTGCGACTGCCAACTTCTGACGGGTCAAACAGAACTTGCAGGCCGACAGAAGTGAGATTGTGCCAGTGGCAAGCATACAGACGACGAAGGGTGTATGAGCGTACGGTCGTATTGGTAGGGCTAACAATCGGATCTGGCCCTCGATCGATTGGAGGCAACGTGCCGTGTGTATTGTCTCGTAGTCATCAGTGGAACAGACACAGTTGTCTGGAGTATTTGCCAAACAGCTTGATATCCGCTCGACTGGATTGAGTACAAGCGCCAAGAATTGTCTATGGTTTGACACTGTCAACCTAGGAAAAGGTAAGTTTGGATATACCCAAAAGCACAATCAAATAGTATGATAGCAAGATAGTGCATTCAGGAAAGACTGTTGCAGATGAGTTGCTAGATGAGTAGACTTACGCATGGATTGCTATATTGGCCTGGAACATCAATTCATCGAATTCGCCATTCCTAGAGAGGATTTGACGTTTTGACTCCGGAAGAAGGAGCAACCATCCTTCAATCACAACATCCATCATCTCAACAACATTGGATGGGGAGTCTTTCGAGGTGTCCCCCCCGAGACCCGGCATTACTGTGTGAAGGCCGTGAGTAATGCCGACCAGATAGGCAAATGACGAGTAGACTTGGTTCTTGGCTGAAAATTCTCGAGAATCGAATTGGTCGAGTGTCTTTGGAGGAGGTATTGACTATAAATGGTTGCACCGTCAGCTGATACCAATGGCCTGGAAAATGGTGAATAAGTACCCCAGACTCATATTCTTTTTCTTCGCAGGGCAGCTCGGTAGTAACATCCACGCAATACGTTGGGCAAATTCGTACGTGCTTTATGGCTGCAAACCACGAATCCACAATGTATAGCTGCCACCACGTTCTTCTCCAGCTTTCCTCCAGCAGCGAATCACCGCGTCCATGCTGAGTTGCAAAACTCCGACGATGCATTTCGAGCTCCAGTGCTAGCTCTATCGCTCGATCCATCTCTTCCCGGGAACGAACAGGTTCGCCGCACCAGTAAAGTGTGACAGAGTAGATGAGACGATATTGCACGGTGAAAGGACCCCGCGAACATTGTTCCGTGGGCACGTAAACGTCGATAGCATCCTCGACCAGTGGTCTTCCGTGTTCTAATCGAGCGTACAACGAGCCAACGAACCGCATAACCGAAATTAGAGGCTTCAGGCTGATCTGCCTGGAAGGGTCCTCTAACAGTCTCTCTAGCTGTGCCTGTGGGAGAACGCACGGATGCTGTCGATGAAAATGCTTGTAATAGAGATTAATGTATGGATCTCCCCGGATGTTTAGAGACTCGGCCGGCACGAAGTGCGGGATAGCTTTGGCAGCACAAGGCCTTGCGCCGCGGGGAGAGGACGGACTCGTCTGTATTTGTGACATGCTGTTCGTGTCGAGTGGCAGGAGATTGTGTTCTCCCTCTTGCGGAGGCCGCTCTCGGTGTGGAAACGGAAATGTGGATGCAAAAATACG
Organism: Cladophialophora carrionii CBS 160.54; assembly: GCF_000365165.1. Taxonomy (NCBI): domain Eukaryota; kingdom Fungi; phylum Ascomycota; class Eurotiomycetes; order Chaetothyriales; family Herpotrichiellaceae; genus Cladophialophora; species Cladophialophora carrionii. Next base: position 2,779,457 of record NW_008481831.1, read on the forward strand.
TTCAAGGCTGGCTATTCGCGACTCAGTTGTTGCAAGGCTACGTCGTGCAGCTTTGGCAGTCCGGTTAAGACCACCTCTCCAGGATCACGCATATTGACACACTGTTGACGTCGGGATGTGCAGCGCCCACACTGTGGTTTTCCGGCGTCACATCTGACATGTCGAGTCCGACACCGAATGCAAGCAAGGGAGACTCGAACGGCTCCACCGTGGAGAGACGATGCTGGGAATTGCGCATTACCCATCCTGATAGAAGCCGGCTTGAAGGTCTCAGGCTTGAAGACTAGAAAACTAATGCGGTATTATGTCCCTCTGCACCAACCTTGGCATTCCGATGTCTTCCTTCCCGCAATTCCACAACGTGGCCGGCAATCCGGGGACTCGGGTGAGTCAGACAAGCGGAATGCCGCCTGCCGGCCAAGCTTCTCCGCGGGAACTAGACCGAAACAGGAAATATATCTCGATCCGGCAATCGGGGATTGGGCCCGTGGCAGGAGGCACAGCACAACACACGTCCTTATGCTTTATCTCCTCAACGATTAAGTCGTCCATCAAGTCTGCCAATTCTGGTTGAGACAGTCGTGCGCATCACCTTGACGACTGAAGCTGATGCGACATCGCAGTGCACGATTCCAGGAAGCATGCGACCTCGATTGAGAGTCTTTCGACTTTCCCCGAATACCCGCCAGCTGGAGCGAGTTTGTTACACAAAGGGATACTCTTGCTCATGCGGACCTTAACTGCATTGGCATCACTTCCTGCAGCAGCCACGATAACAAGATATGCGGACTGGAATATGCTGTCCATGATGGAGAGTTGTTGTACCTTCTCAGGGTGATCGTCTTGAATGATGCAAAGAGTGTCGACCCAAAGGAAACGCACCCCCACTTCTCTAAGAAGCTGCATCGCGTCTGATATGGACCGGGGGATCGAGCACTGCTTTAGGCCGTAGAACGATGTGTACAGCATCAGGGTGTCTCGTGTCAGCATCGGGGCTGTGGTCGGTCCCCACACGTAAGACAATGCTGCATATCGTTCGGTCTGAGAAGCATCTATGACCCTCAGTTCTTGGATATCGATAAGGCGGATATTGTTGCTTTTCGATATTGTTGGGTTCTCCAACGGGCATGCAGTATGTTCCGTATGGCACAGCTCAATCCAATGCTTGACCAGACTGATGCTAACAGTTGGTGGCACTACTCGACCTCGATATCTTATAGCTGGCTCTTCCGGCTCGTTTGCTGAGGGGAACGCATCATCAGTTGGAGGGCATTCTGATCTGATGATTGGCCCAGTCACTGTGGTCCTGGGCCGGTCCAAAATTCGCAGCCTCACTTCGATAAGACTTTGCATGTGGATCTCGCTGTAATGTATAAGGTATTCCATTTCATCGTTTCCCGCGACTGGCTGGGTCCCATTTGGTGCTAGGAATCTCGCGCGAATGAATCTTCTCTCGATCATAAGTTCCTGCCGGTCGACGTCCACGTTATTCTGGGTAATCGAACCGACCGTAGCAAGTATGAGACGACAACCTGGGCAGGCCCGCTTCGCAAGGAGATGTTTTATGGAACCAAGGCGAAAGTGACGACCATCTGCGACTACCGCAAGATAAGGCTGAGCGTTGCTGCCTAGAACGCCTCGTGTGTGTTTGTGGGGAGGGAACTCATGCCATAGGTCAGAGGATACTGCTCCATTTTTGCTGCAATAAGAGAATGCTGGTGATATCATGATACTGAGGCTGGTGATTCTTCTGCTTCTGTACGATCAATGTGCTGGTGATCGGGCCAGTGAGGCGGCCGTAAGTCCCCTGTAGAGACTGGGAAGCCCATCCTCTGTTGGCTGTGGCGTTTTAGGCATCAAGAGTATGCCAGGGCATTTGGTCGTCAATTGGTCGTGTACGCGAGGGCATTTGGCCGTCGAAGTGTTGCACGTATAGGATTTTATGTGCCCGACTTCAAAGGTGATGGAACATGCGCAGTCTATTTGGGGACTACGCCTTTCCCTCGACTCTGGGTGCGGCATTGCTCGACGCCGGGCACAAGGCCACGGATGACAATGGTGCTTGCAAAGAGACAAACGCCACACGGCGTCCCCACTATGTACTGGGGTAGTCGTTGCCGCCACGTCGACACCTTCGTGCTAAGCTTTGTAGAGCCTAGTGCGAGTTATGTAATCAGCCCTTCTAGCCGAGGCATCTCCACCATGGACCTTTCCAACAACAACCAACGAACAAAGCGGGGTGAGGCGCGAGCAGTTTCCCCACTCTTGGCATGCAGCTGCAGCTCGCATCAGCCTTAGCAAGGCTCGCAAGGGAAGCCACATCAACGGTGAACTGAAGATGAACGTCCAAAGCTACGGTACCAAAGGTCTAATGGGCCGTGAATGCAGCATCGTCATGCATGCAGGGTTTTGAACACTCGTCATGTGATGGACTGAGTTCCAGACCAGCCTGCGCCATCAGACGCGGTGGCGGCGTGCGGGAACAGAACCGAGCATGGTCTGCAGGATGCGGCAGCTGTGAAATGCTGCGCTGGACACAGGGGACTATCTAGTGGACTGTGCACTCCGTATGCGCTGCCACTGCCACTTCCCTTGTCACAGCCTCACTGGGCCTGACCCGCCAATTAGATGAGCCATGCTGACTTTTGCCTGCACCATGACAGTGTTCCGAACATCTTGCCTACATCTTGTATGCTACTCCGTATATCAAGGCGTAATGATTATTGGTTCACAGTCTTCGCCGGCCATGGCTACGTCACGTCTGGAAACGGCATCAGGCGTCGAATTCCAAGAGAGATGCGCTGTGTAACCTGTTTGTTCAATTCTGGTCTTCTTCTACCCGTGCGGCCAGGGATCATTCGTCCCCTCGACCATCCGATACACGTCCCTCGATCGAGGCCACGCTCGATCTGGCACCTGACATGTCCCTGCAAGGCATGGTGGCTGGCAAGGCTCCTTGTCAATCAATATGGAGCAGCAGCGGTACGAATGTCATCGATATCATCACTTACCTCGCGCTGCGACATCAGTAAGTGCCAGTTGACATGTCCCTTGGGAGGAACACAGAGAGCAGAGGTGCAGAACACAAACAAAGTTCAAGACAGTGGTTGTTTACTCTTCCCTGCTATGAGCATTTTGTACGCCATGTTCTCCTAGTGACCCGAACAGAGAGTCCCATCCCATCTGTGCGAGAGTAAAGACTCGTACGGGCCGCAGCATCGGAAGTCCACAGGAAGGGGTGTAGGTACTGTACAGGTAGAGGTTCAAGTTCAATTTGAGTTTGAGGATGGATGCTTCATCTCTAGCTTCTCCTACAATTCTTGTACTCGTCCGGATGGATTCCTTTCTGTGGCTATTTGCTTGGCCGTTCGCCTTCGCATTCTGGTAGGATCTCTGGCTCTGTGGCTCTTCATGGCTCTTCACGATTCAATCGTCCTTCTGTTGGCCAAGCACAGCTGGAAGCATCGGAGCTTGAATCTGCGTCGTCGGTATAATTTACTTGACCAGTAATGGCATCAGTCGCAGCTACCTATTGGATCGAGGAAAGCAACATGCCCCAGCAATGGATTGCCCAGTCGTTCCGCATGCGGCACGTTTATTTCCACTTTCAATCATAAATCATTGTTCCTGGATACATGTACAGGTCATCATATGCAAATCACCTAGCAGCGGCAGTGGCATTCGACTCGGCTGCAGCCGTACCCGCGTCCTAGGCGAACATCGCAGCTTCGCGAAAGATGCTGCAAAGAGTGGAGTTGCAGTGGACGAGGCAAACACCTGACACGTCAACAACACCACCAAATGCCCCACGACTGCGTGATGGCCTGGATTCAGCTCCTGAGAGTCGATTCGGCGTGCGCGTCATGTAGACCGGAGACCTCGCCCGTGCAGCGATCTTGAATTGCCCTCAACAAATTCTAGTTTTGTATCGGGCGAAAGTCCTTATCAAAGAGCAGTTTAAACACCCACCCGTGACGGCCTCGTAGCGCGGGTATCATCTCATAGCTGAATTGGACGGAAAGGCCCGTCCTTTCCAGCAGGGAGTTTCGCTGTTTCGAAAGCCGCCTGTCCGTGCCGGTAAAGTAACACATTTCAGACTCGGGCTTCAAGCCGTCGAAGGTCACGCCGGGGAACTCCGCCGAAGATACGCCGATAGAGCCATCCTCTTGGGCGACGCCACCTACCCAGCGCGAATCGAGGAACTTGTCCAATTCTTGAGGTGATTGCGGTTCTTCGGCCACAAGGGTCTCGAGCGGGCGATAGTCGACCGTCTTCGGCGGCGGGAAGTGGTACCAGATCAGGCAGACGGGGCGGAATTCAACGTCGAATCCAAGTTTGACGGCGACGCAGGGGTTGCGTGATCGCGCGGGGTGCCGAAAGACGACCACGCCGGCCGTGCCGTACGAGCCATCCGGCAGCTCCATGGTCGTGGTCCGGGGATCCCACCTGCGGGCGTAGACGGTCAACTGTTCAGAGCTCTCGAGTTCACGGGGCCACGCGTAACAGGCGCCCAGGTGGAAGCCGTAAAGGCTGCCGGTCCAGTGCCATCCAATCTGTCGGATCAGGAGTTTGCCCGAATGCGGTGATGCTCTGAGAAGTTCCTCTTGCCGCACGTGGGTAGGGACGTTGGTGCCGTAGGTGAGCTGCGCAGATTGTCGTAGCTCAAGTTCGATGAATCGCTCTGGCCTGATGTACTGGATCGAGGCTTTGTCGAGGAAGATTCGTGCGTGTTGTCCTGGACCGGCGTTGACGCCGAGGAAGATACCGACGTGATGCTTGGTGGTCTGATCGTGGCAGAGCAGCAGCGCAAGGTATGTGTTCAACGACCAGATGATGTGCGGGATTTGGATCTCTAACCCCATGTTGGTAAGCGAGTAGGGGCTTGGCCTGTGGTGAGGAATGGGACATGGCACGATATCCCGGCAGTTTCGGAACGCCCAGGGCGATTCGGCTAGAAGCTGCGGTTGCTCAGTCGAGGCTTCCCATGCAAAGATCGACTGATCGTCGGACCGCTTGATGATCTCCTCCTGCAGTCGTACAAAGGCTTTCATGCCTTCGCCGTAGAGCATTGGCATGTTGACGTCAAATATCCCCAGCAGGCTGTAAGCAATGTCCTCTCTCCGCGTAGACTTTCTCCTTGAAGCCCATGACATCCTTTGCGCAATTGAGAAGTCGTGGGGCCTCCTTTCAAGCAACGCGTTCTTGTGGATGCCTGTCGTCTTACTGATCCGCTCCAATAAGGTCGACCTAGTTCCGATGTGTCGCCAGGAGTGTTCGAAGAAGTCGATTTGGCCAGGCGCAATCAATTCCTGGAGAGTCCATGCGCGTTCCCACCACACGCTGCGCTCGAAGTCGTCCCCAACCACGCTTTCACCTGCTGGTAGCTGCACATCTGACAGAAAGGCGTAGCACCTTTCTGAATTCTGGTACCACGCGTACATAGAGTTGATCGCCTCCGATAGCTCCGAGCTGCTATCCTTGTTGATGCAGCAGGTGTCGATCCATATGTATTGGCAGTTATCTTGCCGAGCTTGCTCACAGGCGTTTTGAAGCTTCACATAGCCTTTCATCCGTGGGGCGTTACCACTCCGCATGTCTTCGTACAGCACCTCTTCATCTTCCCATCTGTGCGATAGAATCGCATATTTGGGAATCTTGTCATCATCAAACCACTGCAAATGCCGCGTGATGGCATCGATGAGACGCATGTCGAATGCAGTGACGGCGAATGAATTGGATTCTTGCCCCACGCCGTTCTCCCGAATGCGCTGGACTTCTATCGCTCATTGTGCATTCGACTCAGCTTTAGTGCTACTATCGCATGCCTGCTCGTAGGACACCGGAAAGACCAGCTGAACAGAGTTAGGGTTCTCGGGCTGGAAACTGCTGTTACTTTTGATAAGGTCGAAAGTCAACAGTCAACAGCTGCAAAAGGCAGTTAATCTTTCCACGGCTGTCCAATCAGCGTGCACCAAGTGTACTCGATCGAACCCTTCTCTAGGCAGGCTACCGCGCGCGTGACCTGTGCCTGAAGCTGGGCTGTGAAGGCCAGATCGGGCATTGATAGCGAAAGGTCTAGACGGTACGACTGTTTCCGCGATTGGGGACTCTGTTGACTTCTGGAGGCTCTTCAGCGTGCTGCGAATACAGCTGGAGACTCATTGGCCCAACATTGTTCTAGGTCGCTAGCAATGCTGACTAGACGAGAACCTATATTGGCCGACACTATCCTGGTTGAGTCATCTGAGGGATCGTAGCGCTGAAACGCGCACAAGCGTCGAGTATGGATCTGAAATGCAGGATCTGGAAAGCTGAAGGCAATAATGAAAGTGGATGCTCTCGCTTGGGTTGATAAAGTTACTCCAAAAAACTGATTGTCAATGGAAATGCTGAACTCATAAAAGGGTATATGGGGGGGAAGTTGGCAAAACAGGACGGGAAGAGTTGACAATAGTAGAAGATGAAATTCTTTATTGGTGACCACATAGTCCCGTCTTGCTTAAAGCAGAGTCCGAAATAGATTGTTGATGAGTCAGGCGTCGTTTCTTCGTCATCAAAGTCCAGCGTCGGATCGGTAGAGATACCTGCTGACTGAGCGGTAGCTGGTGCGCAGCAAGATCTGCAAATGACAATGCTTGCTTAGCAGCCTCGCAGGGCGATTATCTCCGTGTTCTCACGGACGCTAGATGCTAACAGCTTGCGAACAAAGAGCTGCTCCCATCCGTGTCCTTGAATCGCAGGTGTTGAATTTGCCAATCCGACTCTCGCATCCGCGACGGGTCAGGTTCATGCGTGGAGGACAGTAATTCGAAGGCTGATGATATAACCGGCCTCGAGCCAGACTAGCCCTGCTTCTCGCTGGCAGGAGTGCAGGTCATGGCGCTCTGCTTGTTGCTGTTAAGCGATACTCCTTATGGCTGACAACAAGGTCGACGCTCTTCCAACGTTGGAGGGTATGACCTGAGTAAAGGTGCAGCTGGCTCTTATTGCGATATCTCGTGCATGCTGACCTAGATTCTTCAAGGGAAGAAGAGAGGAGCAACCGGAGATGAGAGACGGAGCAAAGCAGGCTCACGAGAAATCCCCGTCATCAACCTCCATGGCTCCTATTTGCCGCACACTTGAGGTGTTCTTGTCGAAGACAGCTCTCAAGCCAATCCTGAATTCGGACATGCGCACACCCAAAATCTTCAAGATCGAGGTTTGTCTCGAGTCAAGGGTGTCTCCCTCCTTGCAAACAAGATAACCCTCCTCATCGTCCATTGACTCTTCTGGCCGCTCCTCCAAAGCGACTTTACCCTTGACGAGCCGCGTCGGTACGCCTAGTTTCCGCAGTGTTGGTTCGATCTGGACGGGGAGCGGATCGTCCTCGCCTCCCTCGACATCATACTGTGTATGAATTTCCCCTGGTGGTATTCTGACCTCGCGGGTCGCGGTGCTGCCGCTCCGAGCAAAGTCCAGATTCAGCCAGTCCGCAAAGTATTCCTCCACCTCGGATGGCTCCCGGTCCGTGAAGAGCAGCCCGACTTCACCTTTCACATATGGTCCCAAAGCACTGACACCCGGTACGACTTCCGTCTCTTGTGTCTGTCCCAGTCCAACCATGAGGACTTTATTCTTGCCCATCATTATCCTGGAATCACTGAAGTCTGTTCTGACCTGTTTCAGGAAGTTGTTGCGGGCGTTTTCGACGTCAAAGACCCAAATGTACGAGTATTTCTCGGCGGCATCCTGTGCATTGGCCGCAAGTCGGCGGACGAGCTCTTTGTGGTTTTTGCGGACTTTGGAGGTGGGGACGATGCGATTTCGCTTGGAAGGAGGCATGATTCAAAGCTGAGAGCGTACGCAAGGAAGAAAACAGGGTGACTGCAAAGATACTGGAAGCAGCGGCCGAGTTCGTCAACGCTCAAAAATTATTATTTAGAGTTTTGAGCCACAAGACGTGATTCGACGGCCCAGTTCCCCACCGGATGCCCCTCTTTAACACCGAGATGACGCCGCCTTAGCATCTCAGTCGCGCTTAACCTAAGTTGGAATGCTGCCATTTGTTGTTGATCACCACGACTTTCGTGTCATTCAGATAAATTTCTTACTTTCTGGAGCTATCCTCGTTGTTTACAGGGATAGTGTAGATTATCCCCTGGGGTCTTTTGTGTGTAAGTGCACATTCCATTTCTCCCTCCGGCCCATCTCGTACGAACTTTCCATCCGTAGACAACTTACCCTGTCTATGCGGTCACCATCAGCTACCAGAATACCAACTTCCGATCCGACCGCGCAGAAGCGGAGTTGACGCACTTGTACGTATGTGGTACTGTGAGGGCCAGCGTTTGGTGTCGGAGACAGCTCAAGGTCCACCCAGGACTTAAATCAATGTTTGCATTCCTTCTGTCAGTTTCTGATCGTGCTTCCAACGCCAACCCTGTATCGTGGTCTCTTAGACCGGGAAGCCCGAGTAATACTCCGATATCTCGTCAGCTTCGTGCTTCTTTGACTCGAGGAATCTTGTACTAGGCTCTGACCTTGAAGAGAAGATTTTGATGAACGTCATCGACTCTGAAATTGCGGCGCAAGCGCCATATCTGAAGCTGCGTCATGGACAACCCCCGACGACTGCCGACTCGCCGTATTCTGCACCTTGGCAGGTTAGGCACATCGCCATGGAATCTCCCTCTTGACAAGATTTGATGGAGTCAGCATCACTGTCGCTGCTGGAACTTTACTTGGGACTCGTAGGGCGGGGATATAGTGGATGGTAGATGAGTGAGTTGACAACTGCTGGCCTGTGGATCTTCACAAATTTCTGACCACTTATTTCCAGAGTCTCTCAGACTCCATCCCTCGGGAATCGGTCCTTCGGATTCGGTACGCTGAGCCTCTCATCACCATTGCAGCTCAACCTCTGCGCTGGCGATTTCCCTTTGATTATGATCTTGGGAGTCCAAACGGATCACCGTTTCAGACTGTGAATGTTCCCTGTATGAGGAGGTTTCCGTATCAACCTGATTTTGCCGAGACAACTGAAGCTGTTTCCTGCGCTCTCTAAGTTCCGCTGGTATGTTTGCTCTGTCCTCTTGGCCTTCTGCATCTGTTTGTGGTGGGTTGCAAGCAACGCCCTTTGTTGTGAAGTCGGTAAATGTAAAAGGCTTCTCCGATCACCGGCACGAAGCTGTGATAGTTGGTTGTTGAGGATGTGTTCTTGTTTCACTGCTCTTGTGCTCAGTTGACCGCGGGTATGAGAAGGTGTCTCGGCGACATTCGAGCTTGGCTCGGCATCTGAGTGTGACAAGGGAGTCGCACTCGGGGTAGGTAGTGCTTGGCCCAGTGGAGAAGCTGTGTTGGCCCCGTGTCGGTCTGAACGCTTCGGTGGTCGTGGTTTCCTCAATCTGGCTTGTGATGGAAGATGGCGCTCGTCTGAGAAGCGCATGGCAGAGAGATTTTGGTGTAGATCCTCTTTTGCATCCGACGAAGGGAGTTCGTAATAGTCTCGGAGCTCAGAATCCTCGTCGGTAATGTCATATTTGCAATGCCCCTTCGCCATCATGTGCTGCTGCACCGCTTCGCGAGTACTCCGCTGCGTCCCACAGTAGAGACACTCATACCGGCCGGATATTATGAGGTGGAAATAGGCGAGGAGGGCCCCGACGTCCACCAAGAGATTTGCCGGATCTACATATAACCCATGAGCCCTTGACATGTGGACCAAATTCTGGTCCAGGTCTGGGCTCATCTGGTTGCAGCATAAACATTGCGACTCATCGAAGTCATAGTCATTGTCGGATTGGTAGTCGCTGCTGGGAGGCGACGGATTGGTGACGTCGTCCTCAAGGTTATCGAGTGGCTGTTCTTGAATTGATGCAGCGGCGAAGTTGCTTCGACCCGATACGGGTTCCATAACGGTGAAAGTAGTAATTGTGGTAGTGTTGCCACAAGCAAGCAGCATCAAGGATGGAAATTCGTAGGGTACGAAGACTCAGATTCTGGGAGTAACGGCAGTTGCGTAGGGACGGGAGAGATTCTTCTGGTAGTGAAAGCGAACTGGTGTTGATGGTGGTCTATCCGCTGGGGATATACTGGGTAGGTGGTTTCTGAAGAAGCATCAAAGGCACGCCGTGCGCCCAGAAGGCTAGAATGGCCCATGTGCATTGTACCCCAGTACAAGACTCATAGCGTGAATCAATACCAAATCGGTATCGCTAATAATGTTCCAGTTTCCTAAAACGGCTGGTCACTTTCACTTCGGCATCACTTCCGCTATCAAGTGAACTCGGCCGAACTTTCGACCATCCATTGTGCCCACGAGAGCTGATCTCATACCGTCACTCACCATATTATTCAGGAAGTCGGGGTGGACAATGATACTAGAGTCACGATCAGCATCATACACTTTAAGTCAATATTCTGTCGACCTCTTTCGTCCGCGCTGGTCCTGGATCGATCTGGACCCCATGAGGGCGATCGTCGCTCCGAAAGTACAGCTCGCAATCATGGGGTAGATCTAGTCTACATAGTGCACAGTACTCGTACGAGTACAAGCTACGTAAAAGCGGCCAGGTGGCGTGGTAGCCGCGGTCGTGTTAATATGGCTCTCCTCCTGACTGGTCACTCTGGGCAACTCCGTGCGCCAAGACTTGGGAGGCTAGTCCCAACTGGGAGTACGATTTGTGCGCGTTCCTCACCCTCAAAACAACGCGTTCTCCCACTGCATTCGCTTGTGAAGCTTAGGCCCGAGCCGATTACTCCGTACCATAGCGCTTCCTACCAACCAGGGCAAGCGCCGTGCCTCTTTTATCTCCCTTTACAGTCAGCAGCCTCCGTCATGGAGAACCAGACTCCTCGTCGAGCAGCCTCGCCTACGCAGAATTACCTGATAGCATACAATGCGGTCTGCCTGGCTCTATGGTCGATCGTCACGCTGCGGGCATTCTTTCTCATCCCGACACTATTCGCCCTTGGAAAGCCACATCAGCTCCTCGAAGCCCTCTTTTCCTTCCTCAAATGGACGCAGACGATAGCCCTTCTCGAGATCGTCCACACAGCCGTGGGCCTCGTCCGAGCTAGCCCTGTCACGACGGCCATGCAAGTCGCTTCCCGCATATTGGTCGTGTGGGTGGTTTTGGACATGTTCCCACAAATCGTGTCGGTCACAAACAGCTTGGGCAGATCGGTGCCAGGATCGACCCTAGGTCCAGTTGCCTTTGCGGGAATATTGACAGCTTGGGGAACTACAGAAGTCATCCGCTATGGATTCTTTGTGTGGAAAGCAGCCATCAGTGAGAAAGTCCCCGCTGCTCTCACGTGGCTGCGGTACAACACATTCTTCGTCCTCTATCCCATCGGCATCTCCAGCGAATGTATGCTCATGTACCTGGCGCTTGGACCTGCAGCAAAGCAAGGAAAGCAAGTCGATCTGCTGCTCAAGATCGTTCTTCTCATCTACGTTCCCGGGAGCTACATTCTGTACACGCACATGATGGCCCAGCGACGGAAGGTCTTGAAGGGCAAGGGGAAATCCGCGTAGGACGCGGAAGAAGGTCCTGCAAAGATCAGACTCTCACCACGCAGGCTCCCCTGCCTTAGATGTGCCCAACCAGGACCGCGACTTGACGAGAGTGGTTCAAGTATTACCGCTGAGTTTATGCATTCACTCGGAGCTGTCGGCAATTTGGAAGATTGCGCATCATTTGTCGGGAGGGTTGAGGGCTCGAAGGGATCGCAACCACATGTACATGCAGTTCCAATTCCCGTGGACGCGAGACTTGGAACACGCAAAGTGCTGAATAAGCGGTTCATGGCATCACGACTGGATGTGGACATGCGGGTCCAGATCTCCTCCTGAAAAGAGAGTCTGCAAATCACTCGAATCGATCCTAGGCAGGGTTATTCTGCCACTAGAGACGATCATGCACCGGAGCAATTTCGTCGCTCAGCCCCTGTATAATTAGCATATTGCAGAGACCAAGCAGTGCAACTCACATTGCATCCCAAGACATGCACTGCTCAAATGTGGCGTTTAGTCCATTTAAATCCCAAGCCAAGGCATATACTGTATAACTATTATATTGACCGGAAACTTCGATACCAAGCCAGAGTAATCGAGGTTACCGGGCGGGAAGAGTGCCTCTTGTATATACCGTCCACCACTGTATTGCACTCGTTTATAAAGGATACAGTTTCCGGCCTCGAAGATTCACATCCGCCCCCTTGTCTTATACTAATCGATGATTCTCTCGCGTGTAGGCAGAGTATCTCTATCTCTTGGAGATATCCTCCCTCTTCGCAGATATCCTCTATCTTTCTATTCCTTCTACCATCGAAATCAATCAACCCTTGATACTTACTACAAGTGAACTGAGCAGCCAAAGTCAGGACAACTGACTCTTGACACAGGGGGGAGCCTTCTCTAAGGGAGTTTGCGACTGCTATTGGTTTGGGAGAGCAGAAGAACCGGCGTAGATAGATAAATAAATAGAAAGGAAGGTAGGTAGGCGGGTAGATAGATAGGACGGTCGGTAGGCAGGTAGATAGATAGGACGGTAGGTAGGCGCGTAGATAGATAGAAAGGTAGGCTGGGAAGTGGACCGCGGGCATTCGTGAATCTCATTTCAAAATCCTTGTCTCTATCGGTCGCTTCCTTCTGTCACGTTTAATTCGTCTTCAATGTCTTCTGTTTCTCTGCATCGCGACCACCTCGGGGCCCTTTGACCAGCAAACCCTTCCGCCTCCTGACTCCGTCGACGTATCTCTTCGCCACGTTCTCCCTTTCGCCGTGCACGCCGAGATCCTCCAACTCCTCCTCAGTCTTGGGCACCCAGAAGGGGTCGACGTCATCGAGCATCTCGAAGCCCGTGAATTTGAGCATCGGTTGCGCCAGCCCGCTTGTGCGTTTGCGGATCTCCTCGCTGAAGCCGAACGATTCGGCCACGGGGAGCGTCGCGCTGATGGTGAAGTACGGGGTGCCTTCGAGCAGGGCTTCCGAGAGGATGGAGCCCCGTCGCCGCGTGAGCACCGAATAGACCCGGCCCAGGACTTCGGGCGTGGCTTGGATGGTGCAGCTGTACATGGCGAGCAGGATGCGCGGGGACCAGTCGAGGAAGGCGGAGCGGATGGTCTCCCGCACCGAGGTGATGAGTTCGCCTGTCAGACGACCCGTCTCGGTTGCCGCGGACGAGTCGGCAGATTCTTGGGCCTGGGACTGTTGGGCGATGTCTTCGAGGAAAACAGCCACGCCTTGCATGGGTTCACGGCAGAGGGGGCCTTGAGATGTCGCGAGCTGGAAGGCGTATGCGATGGTGTCGGAGAAGTCTTGTGCCGCGGCGGTGGTGCCGTCCGATTCTGCGCCTTGAGTGCCGCTCTGCGCCCCATTCTCCTTGATCTCATGCTGCTCGAACAAGAACCGCTTGCAGGTATGTTGTCCGGTGGCGTCGATGAACAGATTCGGCCCTACACGTCGAGGGCCGAAGCCGCAGATCCTGGCCACGACTTTCGCCCAGACATCCTTGTCCTCGGTCACTTCGTCGAAGACTTCCTGGAGTTGCTGTCGGAACTGCAGGAGTGAGAGGTTGCTTCTGTGGTCTCCTCCGGTGTCATTGCCTAGGTCAGCCGCCTCGTCTGTCTCCACACCGTCGGCGTCGTTGAGGGTTCCTGATTCGTTCTCTTCCTGGGCCTGCTTTTCAGCATAGAGGCGTCTGATTGACGGGCCATTCTTTATCAGGAACTCCGTCACATTCTGTGGCAGCGGGCGAACTCTTAGCCGCACAGACACCAATTTTGACGCTGTTACGGCAAGCGCGGTACCTCTTGGGAGGTCCTTGTTCTTTGGCGGCTCCATTTCTTCCGCCTTGACGATCGTCTCCCGGTACGGCACAATCGGTTCGCCAGGTTGGATGTCGCATTTTGCATACCGTTCACGCAGATCTTTCAGACATCTTTCAAGGTGCAGTTCTCCAGCAGTCAAGATGACATGTTCACCGCTTTCCATTTGCTCGTAGACAGCGCACGGGTCGCTCTGCTCCAGTAACTTCAAGCCCTTGATCATTTTGTTCAGATCCAGCGGGTTCGTGGGTTCCAGCGCGACTCTCACGATCGGTTGGCTGAGTGATGATATACCGGCCAAGTTGATTGCTCCCTCTACTTGTGAGCATAACGTGCCAGTCTTAAGGATGTGTCCCTCGAGACCCTCAATACCAAACACTACCCCGGCAGGCACTTTTTCGAGCGGTTCCAATGACCGACCCATCAAGAGATAGAGAGCAGTGATCGGCACCTTCTTCGGTTTAGGGGAGGCATGCGGGAACGCCGGATTGAACTTCGGCGGTAGGACGTACACTTCGTCGCCTGCAGAGAGGGTGCCTGAATATAGTCTGGCAAACCCGATCAGGTGCTCCGGGTCTTCTGGCTGTTCTGGTGCGATGCCCTCTTCCGTCTCTTCCCCTATCCTCGTGGTGCTTAACCCATTGGTGACGCTATCCATATCGGCTGTTCCATTTGCTTCGGCCTGTGCTTTTGCTATTTCTGCCCGCTTTTTCCTGGCCAAGTCCCTGGCTTCGTCCGCCGTCAAGGTTGTCCCGAGTTTCCTTCTCTTCGAGGGCAACTCGCTTTCTGGTATGGCTACCATTTTGCTGACGTAGGCAACAACTGGTGCCAAAGGAGATGTATTGAAGTTGATAATTGAGTCTTTGAGGGAATGGTCAATGTTCTTTGAGCTGACCAGATCTTGGATCATCTCGGGAAACCGAGCGGCTTGGGCATTGGGCGGGCTGGGTAAGTATTCGATGACAGAGACGAGCAGAGCGGTGGAGAGTGGCAGCCATGAAGACATGACAGCCTGCAATATAACTTTCGTGTCCCTAGATCTGGTGATGTGAGCGGGAATATTGATAGACAATGACTTTGTTATCTTCTCCAATAATGCAGGGTCGCCACGGTCGCCGTTGATACCCACCGTGGCATCGTAGGCTTGCCAGATGGGTTCCAATACAAGCTGAACGAAGATAGGCTTGAGGTTCCGTCCCTTCAGGTGCTTCTGACCCAGTACCTTCTTGGTCTTGGGATCCAGGTAGAAGTCACCCCAGAGAACGTTCTCAAGCACCGACTTCCGGATACCTAGCTTCTTTTCATATATGCCGGCGAATTGGCGCACAGTGAAAGCCCAGCCGTCTATTGCACTTCCGAAGATGACGTTGTTCTTCTCCGGGGCGAAGTACAGATGTTCATCATCTCGTTCTTCGTACGACTGGTCTATATCCGCCTCAGTCGCAGATTCATTCAAGGCGTCCTGCTTTTGCTGTTCGCGCGCCGCTCTTCTCTGGTCCAGCCTTTCCCTCCACTCGAGATCTTCCTGTGCGCGCTCACCCTGGAAGAAGCCGCCAATGACGGCATTCACACCTTCGAGGACCCTCCCGAGGTGTGAATATGCCTCGGCCGGGGTCATTTTCAGTTCGGTCACGAGCCTGTCGATTTTGTTGATGACGAGTAGTGGTTTCAGTTTTTCTATCCATACCTGCCGTAGCACTGTGACGGTCTGTGAGCACACGCCTTCGACGGCATCCACGAGGACGACTGCAGCATCGCACAGTCTTGAAGCAGTGCTCACTTCTGACGAGAAATCGATGTGGCCTGGGCTGTCGATCAGGTTTATCAAGTATTCCTCCTGTTTCGGCTCTTCGCCGTCCTTTTGCCTTCTCATCATGCTGAAGTACAGGCTTATGGCGCTGCTCTCCATGGTGATTCCTCGTAACTGTTCGTCCGGTCTCGAGTCCAGGTAGCGGATCTTACCCGCCATTTTGGGGGCGATGATGCCGTTCGTGGCAATAAGTGAGTCTGATAACGACGTTTTTCCATGGTCAACATGCGCCAGAATGCAAATGTTGCGGATGTTTTCTGCCTTGGATTGCAGCGCAACCAAGCGCGACGGGGGAATTGCGGGCATGTTTGTGCAACTTCACTCAGTAGGACCGGGAAGAAAAATCACCAGCCTCCGCCGTCGCTTCGTGGAGGTGCGAGAGGACTTCTAGCAGGGCGCAGCCAGATCTAGACGAGCTCACAAGGCTTATATTCAGGACCGTGGGGTCGAAGTAACAAAAATTCGGGGTGACTCGAATGACGCAGCGACGCAGCCTTGTCCTAGTACAGCCTTGCAGCCTCGCAGCCTTGCGTAGGAAGGGGCTGTTGCTTAGTACAGACCAGCAGCACTATCTCGTCCTAAATATTCGTGGCAAGAAGTAATCGGTGTGGCCCGCAACATGTGATCGATTAGACTGCATCAAGTATGCTGCTCACAGGATGAGCCATTAATAGACTCCCCTCAATAGCTTTATTATCTAAGGGCGTCCATATATGCATGCCGGTAAACATGAGACTGCGTCCTCGGCTGCGACTCCGGCTGGATCCCAAGGCAGATGCTTTCTAGCCATGTCTGCAAGGCGATCCTGGCTGTCTCAAGACTATAATACCTCGGCCTTCAAAATCATCTCCTTCTTCAAGTTACTCCTAACCTTGAATCTGACGGGAAAGGGCCTCGGCCCGAAAAGCCTGATCGGGGCATAATTCCATAGATCATACTTAACCTCCTGCCCGGTGCTCGCGTCAACGGCGGGGTGTACGTCAAATGCCCAGAGGAGTCGCGCGGTTAGGATGAGAAGGGAGTTCTCTGCGAGATTGTAGCCTGCGCACACGCGCCTTCCGGCACCAAAAGACCAATGGTCTCGAAGACGAAGGTCACTGGTGTGTATGCATTCACCGGCCGTCAAGTCATTAGAAGGGTGGTTAAGATAACGGTCGGGGTTGAACCGATGCGGGTCTGGGAACAGATTCGGGTCGTAATGTAATGCCCTGCTGGTTGTCAGTACCTCATTTCTCGGCAAAGGCTGTGTCGCTCCTTGGCGATGAGAATAGGGGATCCTTGACTCACCATTGATTTATGACCACAGTCGAACCCGCGGGGATAAAGTAGTCCTTGTACACGACATCGCCCTGGGCAGAGTCAGATGGCAGAGTGAAGAAGCGAGCTGACGAATATTACCGTGGTATCATGACGGATATGGTCGTTTGAGACACTCCGCCATCGAAGGACTTCCTTGACCATGGCTCGAATGTATGGCAGATTCGGAATATCTGCGAATTGTGGCATTCTGTCGCCGACAACAGCGTCCAGTTCTTTGTGGGCTTTCGTCACCACCTCCGGGAAAGCCACTAGACCTAAGATGAGACTGTTCATCGAGAGCTGGGTGGTGTCTGCAATATGCGCCGCAGTCAGTGAAACACCTGTAAAAAGATGGCAAAAGTCACCTACCGCTGCCGGCTTCGATCATACTGCCCGCAACATATGCGGCCTGCAGCTCGGAGATTCCCATTGCTAGATAGTCTTCTTCCATGAACTTCTCGGCGAAGCAACCAGTGCGGACGCCGGCGTCGAGCCGTTTCTTGAGGTCCTTCCACAGCCCCATCCAAAGATTCGCTTCGAATTGGTGGCACGGTTCGTACTTTCTGCGCCACCACTGGAGTGACTTTGGCAGTTTGGCCAATATAGGATACTGATCGACCAGAAACCTGCTGCCGACCACCTTCCCAAACACGCTGGTCTCTTGGTAGATCGCTTTCAAGACAGGGTCGTCAAGGTTCAGGACACGGCGTCCGTAGATCGAGTACATGATGACACTAGAGGTGTATCGTTTCACATGGTCGAGAAAGTTGTCCGGGTCGTTGAGGATGTCGTATAGGTAGTGATGAGACTCCAGACTCTGTGACGGTTTCATCACGTCCGCGGCCTTGACGCTTAGGCAGCGGTGGGCTATGGCTCGGATGGAACGCCACTGTTTACCATATGGCTGTGACGGTAGTTAGCGGTTATTCCAGTTACGAGGTGAAGTCGGGGTGGTCATGCCATAAAGAGCATGCGGTAACCACCAGAAAGGACATCCATGGCCACTCGCATACGGGGTCTGCTCGAGGTGAGGGCGCCATTTCTGTCAAAGACTTCCTGCATGAAGAAGGGAGACAGGGTCAGCAAGCTAGACGGACAAGTGCTCTCTGCGGCAAAACAACCCACTTTCACGGCTTCTGGCGAGCTGAGGACAACCCAGCGCTCGACACCGAGCCTGATCTCATAGATTTCGCCATACTCTTGTGCCCATTTGACAAGCTGACTCTGACTCGGATTACTCGTGGCATTTCCGGACCATATATGGCTGTGGCCACTGAATAGCCGCGATCCTGGCGGCGACGGTGGGCGGCGGAGGCCTTTTGGTACGGAGGGTCCCCGGACTGAGAGGACAGTCCATATCACCAAAAACAGTGCTGTCAATGAAGCTGTGGCTAACAGAAACGCATAGCCTGGGAAGGCCGCAATGTCTACAGTGACGCTCATTGCATTCTGTGACGATCTATTTTGTCCTTAGCGGATGTCCTTTTTGTTTCGAGTCAGCCAAAGGCAGGTGGCTTCCCGGTGGAGAGGGAGTGGTAATTCCGTAGACGGAGACGAGCAGTGTCATCAGTCATATCTGGTACTTAGAGCACTTTGATCGGAGTCTGCTTCTGTCAGCCACCCAGCCTTCCCCAACCCATACTCGTATGCGATGCTGGCTTCCCCGCGTGCCTCGGACTCTCCCACCCACCCCACATTTCGGCTGTCTTTATGATGGGGTCTTTGGAAGGAACCTTATTGTATGTGGAGTAAGGCATGGAGACGAAGTCACGGTGCTGACCGATGGGGACCATGTCAAGGTCAACCGTACGGCAGGCTACGTTGAAAAGAGGCACTACCTTCAAGGTTTGAATACACCGAAGTGCTCTAGTCGAGTGTGCGCATGTGAATCCCATCATCTCGCCACTCTTGTGCCTCACTTGAGACCAAGCCAGCGATGCTCCACGATCGCATCTGCAGGCTGTGCCACAGCTCTTGACAAACAAGGGGATGTCTCTAGGCGGCAACTGACCGTGTCTTGTGCCAACCGCGCGGTGTTCCTGCTCGGGGTCGGCATCATGGCATGGTCATAACTGACAGGCCCAAATGGCGTCTTACGGTGTTCGAAGGCAGCGCCAATACTGGATACGTGGAGAAGGATGCAGCTTGTCGAAGCGCACGAGCGAAAGTGTTTGAGAATCTAATGAGAAGCAACCCAAACAGGTTAGCGTCAGATTAGTCACCTCGGCCGATAGATTATCCTGTCCCGGGCCCGACGAGGCCCTCAAGATTGCTTCAGTCATCCGTTGACAAGGCCGCGTGTAGCTCAGCAAGAGAATTGGTCGCTTCGAATGGAAGTCGTCATCAGGCCTAACACTGCAGCAACTACACGCATGCATACACATTAGCCAGTATGCATTATGCATGTACGATAACGCCGGACCGAGCAGACCCATGGTTTGGCGTCTGCCTGCAGTAGCCAGGCCCCCAAGCGTCGATCTCTCCCCCAAAAGCTACAGAATCACCGCCTCATCAGGCCCGTATGGAACAGTATACACTTTCTAGAAGCCTTCGCCCTTCGGGGCTATGCACTTTGCATGCTCGGCTCTCGCTGATATTGGGTCCGCGCTAACCCGCTAATGTGGTATGTTGCGATATGCTTTCCTGTTCGGAACCATCGGCGGTCAGGAGCAGTGTTCTTTGTCCTGATAGTAGCTGGTCAGCCAACGCTGGATGTCGCGATACTCAAGATGAGTATAAAACTGCGATACCTCCCAGCACTTTGCAGATTCCCGGATAACGGATCTGAAGCCACATACACAGAAGAACGTGCTCCAAACCTGCCGAAAGCCCTGACTAGTCCAAACACCTTCGACTGTCGCGCGCCAATTGTTACATCCTGTACATACCTTCCCTCTCCCGATTCTGCACCATGGGCCTCATTAAACTCGCAATGCTTGCCGGAGCCGGAATGTACGCAGTAGACAAGTACACGCAATCCCGACGTAAAAGGCATCTCCCTCAAGATTCCAACCACCATACTCGCAACCCACAGCAATACATCGACAATGGCGTCCCCAACCAACATCACTATTATACTGAAGCCAAGCTGGGCGGCCAACAGCAGCAGCAGCAGCAGAAGGTCATTCCTCTGGAGTTCACGCATCGCCGCAACCAGCAACCGCATCGGCAGCAGGGTGCTCAACCTCAATATCTACTGACAAATGATTCCAACGTGCCGGTGCCGGTGCCGTCGTACAGATATGATCTCAATGACGGTTCGTGAGACCGAACCTCGCCGAGAGTCCATACCGGCGCCGCAGACGGCGTTCGCTAAGTCTCAGGGCTCACCACTTCCTCAATCCCATAACTATGGTCAAGGGGCGAGCACAAGGCTTTGTTGAGGCAGATGAGATTGTCTCGGAGTCCGAGCTTGGCGGCACCAAGAACAGGCGCGGCGCAAGTGGAAGTGGAAGCACGGCGTTCTTGGACACGTTGGTGCAAAATTGTGGGTAGTCTGAAGGATGGGAAAGGAAGGGACATGGTGAACAAGTTTTTGAAGTGAAAGGATTGCCGCATCGAATGGGATTGAACAGAATACTCGCATGTGCATTGCAGGCGTTTGCTTCAGACAGTTCCCGTAGCAATTGTTAGATCGCTCCCTGGTTCAGCGGCCCTTCGTTTGAGCAAATATCAATGGAAGAACGTATAAGGCGGTTGGGATTGTGTAGCTTCTACTTCATGCCCCAGATACCCAACGGATCCTCGTTCGTTCCGTGCTCGCCACCCTGATTTCTCTCATGATGGAGCCTCTTGACTCTCCTTGCAAGGAAACCTAGGGATAAAGGTCCAACAATAGTGCATAGAAGAATCGCCCACGTGACGATCAGGTATAACTCAGAAGTCAAGTCGCTGCCGTCTTCTCCATGTGTAGTCGAATCATGGCTTGTGAAGATACCGTTGGTCGCTGCGAGCGCGGAGATGAGGAAGCCTATTTCGCCTCGAGCCACCATTGCGCAGCCGAGGATAGATGCTGGATAAAGAGATCTTGGTTGTGGGAGGGGTCTGTGCAGAAGAGTCTTCTTCTGCTTGGACTTCGGGGCCATGGGTCCTGACGGAGAGGCCACGGCGCGTGGGCCAGTTTTCGGTGATCCAGACGAAAGTGTCGTGAAGCGTACGAGCCATAGTCCGCAACAGAGCTTGCCAATAGCCATCAGTCCTGCGTAAACTAACCCTCGCCAGATTATGGGACCTTGAAACATCTTCGATATTGGAATAGAGAAGCCGATTGAAGCGAAGAAGAAAGGCTTCAATACGCGATCGACGGCTGGAGCATAGTATGTCTTATACATTTCCATGGTGCGACTCTCTGTGTCCAGGTTCCTGCGCAAATCAGCTGGCACGGTCGTGGACTGCGCTTGGTTGTTGGGAGGTGGCCTGAGCCCGCAAGACGACTTGGAGGGCTGTTGCGGCAGCGTTGGGTCTATCTGTGCCGTCGTGTCATCAAACAGCCCTGGGTTGTGACTCGCTGCCTGAGCTGGGGTGGTGGCTCCTTCTCCAGTGCCAGTGGTAATGGTTGTTTTCCCTTCTCTGCCTTCTGCTTCAGTGTGAGCGATGTCACCGGAATGAGAGGCACAGGCCTGAGCGCGAACCTCGTCCACCCACGAAGACATAGCTCCTGCCAGATACGCTGCGAACAAGTTTGATGCGCCCGCATAGCTCGCTGAGGTAACTAAAGCCAACAGAAGGGCTGTCGAGAAAATGAAACGGAGCTGCAATGAGAAGCCTAAGCTGTCAAATCTAGATCTCGTGGCGGCCTGACTTAATGCGGTGGAAGACCGAAGTATCACTGGCTTCAAAAGGACCCTGCAACCGACTGGTAAGACGATGGCAAATGCAAGAGACACAAGAACCGGCCGTATGACTGTTGTGGCAGCAAGGGAAGCGCGGCCGGTCCCTAGACTCGAAATGACCTCAACGAGAGCCAGTCCGACAACATCATCCAGCATAGCAGCACTGGTCAAGACAGTGCCCAACCGGCTAGTGGTGAGACCAGTCGTCTTGAGCAGGCTGAAGGTGGTGCCGAGACTTGTTGAACAAAGAGCAGCACCAGCCGCGAAACTTTGCAGTCTTGTAGCTTTCGAGATGCCCATTAGAGAAAACGACAGTGCCATTGGTACTGCGATGCCGGTCAGCGCCACAGAAATTGACAGCAGCACGGACCTCCCAAGGGATCTGGCCGAGGCTGCAAGACCTCCCTCGAAGACGATCATAATGAGACCCAGGTATCCCAATTGAGTCACTGTTTCTTGGAACGGCTGTGGTAAAATCTTCGCGCCGGGCGCACCCCAGGCCATACCTATGAGAACTTGTCCTACAAGTCCACAATAGAAAACATGGTCGAGGATGAAACCCAGAATGTTCAGGACCAGCAGAAAGGATGACTGTTTCAGGATCGTGACAATATCGGGCTCATGGTATGCCAGAGCGGCATCTGACATGATCGGCGGACAGCAACCTGCTGGGTCACTGACAAACAAGGAGCTCCATGTAGATCAAAGGACAAACGTGAGGGCCAAGTATGATCTGTCTGGCCATGTTAGTGATCTTGTAAGATGCCAGGCCATTGAGGTCTGTTTGTTTGCGTAGCTTGAATGGCAGAGGAAGAGTGATACGCAGCGAGGGAAGGTCAGCCGAGGCCAGCGATGTTATTGGCTCAGTTCCAAAATCGCCAGTCGCAGGCAGAGCAATGAATTTTTGAAAGCGACTCTTTGTACGGCCGTGTGTTTCACGGACATTGTTAGAAGCCGGCATTTACTCCCGTCGTTTCTCTGAAAGGCGGAGGACTCAAGTTGATCGGTGGGGAAGCTCTGCGACGATGTTGTGCGCAAGTGAGTACTATGGCTCAATACGCATGTTCAGAAGAGGACTGACCGTGTACCAGTTTCGGGCGAGGCACCGCAAGTGCCAGTGGCCTCGCGTAAGAGTGGTGCGTGCAGGCCTGAAGATGACACATTCATGGGTTCTCATTGTTTGCAGGGAATATCTATGAAAAGCGGCTCATCGAGGCATATATCAGCGAGAACGGCACAGAACCCACGACCGGAGAGACACTTTCCGTCGAGGACTTGATCGACCTCAAGAGCCCTCATGTCGTTTACCCACGTCCTCCACAGATGACTTCGATACCGGCTATGCTATCATTCTTCCAGAACGAATGGGACGCGCTCGCTCTCCAGACGTACACCCTCCAGCAGAATCTCCATCAAGCCCGTCAAGAGCTTAGTACTGCACTCTACGAGAATGACGCGGCGGTTCGAGTCATTGCTCAACTCACTAAGGAAAGAGATGAAGCTCGAGCTGCATTGGCACAGATTGACATTGGGAGAGGAGCGTCTGCGGCGACGAACGGAGATGCTATGCAAGTGGACAGCGCACCCTTACCGCAACCTATTATCGAGAAGATTGAAACTACACAAGCCAGTTTATCTAAGACTCGACGGAAGCGACCGGTACCGGAGGAATGGGCAACCGCGGATTCCGTTTCGACGTATTCTCCGAAGTCGACGTCAGAACCATTCTTCCCTGGTGGAACTGTGCTTGCTGTACACGAGTCAGGAGACACGGCGCTTGTGGCAGGCGGCAACGGTGCTGGAGGTATTGTTTCGCTTTCAGAAAACAGACTCGTTCACTCTCTCAACCTCGGGAAAGGGTCCGCAACTAGCGGGCTTTGGGCCCGCGACAGAGCAGTTGTCGCAACGTCCACTGGGTTCGTCAAAGTGTTCGAGAAGGATCAAGAACTATCGTCGTTTTCGGCCCATACAGGAAGTGTCACGGCAGTTGCTCTCCACCCAAGTGGTACCATCTTAGCCTCCGTTGGCGAAGACCGATCATATGCTCTTTATGATCTCGAATCCGACAAACAGCTTACCCATGTTCACAGCAATTCAGGTATGTCGAGGCGCGTGTTTTTGGTATCAGTCCGCTTGCTTACACTGTTTAGCCTTGAAATGCGCCCAATTCCACCCAGACGGTCACTTGCTAGCTGCTGGCGGTGTGGATGGCCAGATTAAAATCTTTGAACTCAAATCTGGCGCAGAAGCGGCTACTTTCGAGTTGGGAGGTCCCGTGGAGAGCATTTTCTTCTCCGAGAACGGTATCTGGGTCGCAGGCGTCGTAAAGGGGTCATCGGCGATATCGATATGGGACTTGAGGAAGGCAACCGAAATCGCAGCCATCGATACCGGAAGCACCATCAACGCAATCAGCTGGGACTATACCGGGCAATTTTTGGCTGCCGCCGGCGAGCAGGGAATCACCGTCCAGCATTACGCCAAAGCATCAAAAGAGTGGTCGGAGATCCTGAAGCGAGCGACACCTGCAAACCGGATTGCGTGGGGCAAGGATGCGCAGAGCCTCGTCACTGTCAATGGAGATGGAGTTATCACCACTCTGACTGCAGGCTAGGCGGGACAGGCCAGCAGGATGTATTCAAGCTGTACAATACATTACGAGTTGGTCGTATGGATGGGAAAAGTGGCAGTTTGATACCCCACAGTTGAGTTCGGGCCGGCATCCTGGATTTCTCAGCGGTACTGTAGCTCAAGTGAAATGAGAATGAGGATCGCGTCAGGTGTCTTTGTTTCGTGCCATAGTGAGCGAACAAACAACGGAGTCCATGCCATCAACCAGGTTTTGATATCGTCTGTGGTTTCGTGTTTGTTTACTCCCGACTGTGTGCTCTGTCTTCCGTCGTTCTCGCAGGGGTCCGTCACCTGTCACTCGTGGTTGGGCCGATTTGTCGCCAGGGCCCTAAACGAGCCGACGTGCGATTGGCATTTCAAGTGGCGATGGGCAAGGAATTGAGCGTGCACTGGCCAGTCCGAGAACGTCGCCGCACAACATCATCCCAGCCGAACGGGTGAGCGAGTGGCCATTTTCAGGTGGCTTCTGCCCATTTGCCTTTTTGCCGTCTTGCTCAGCGGGAATCCATCCGCTTCCACTTCCTCTGGCGGTTGATGCCCACTCCTGGCGTGGGTTGTGGTTTGCTAGACGACATCACCA
This sequence comes from Cladophialophora carrionii CBS 160.54, assembly GCF_000365165.1. Taxonomy (NCBI): domain Eukaryota; kingdom Fungi; phylum Ascomycota; class Eurotiomycetes; order Chaetothyriales; family Herpotrichiellaceae; genus Cladophialophora; species Cladophialophora carrionii. Next base: position 2,804,424 of record NW_008481831.1, read on the forward strand.
ACTGCGCTTGAACTCGACTTCCCACAACTTCACTCCATCTCTTTGTCACCATCCGCGACGCTCTCGCCTCATGAGATCTATCACGACGTTCTGTTAATCTGCCCGCGTCGGCTTCTTGATCATGCCTCAGGCAGGCACTCTTGCCCTGAGCAGCTTCCTCAACTCGGCGGCGGGCTCTTCCAGCAGAAAGGTGTGTTTCTTCATCCTCTCAGCTGATCATTCACCCTCGTCTGTGAAGTCTGTCTCTGGCAATTTCCTAACATTTTTACAGAGATCTCACGCCGAAATCACCCGTTCGCAGAGCCGAAGCCTTAGTCCCGACCACGTCCCCTCCAAGCGCCGCTGCATCGGCCCTCCCACGGTCTTCGACTCTAACCCCAGTCCTCCTGCTTCACGACAGACCTCGCCTAACCACTTCGAACCAAGAGTACGATACGAGGGAGACGGCTACGATTATCGAAGGCCCGCCATGACCACGCGAAGTGGACGGACGACGGTAACGCCGGCCCCGAATGATTTCGTTGACCTTACCGCCGAGGACAGCGATGATGTCTCTATAGTCTCAGAAGATTCGCCATCCCCCGAAATTTTGGGACCACCGTCGATACAACAGTCGAGGCCAGAGCTGCTGGCGATGTGGCGGCAGGCAGCACAGCAACAATCACGAAGGCAGGCCACAGAGCAGTCAGACGGAGGAACGCAGGCTGCAGATAGAGCACACCGACAAGCACAGGCGCGAACAGCCCATTCTCAGCAGCAGACTACACAGCAACAGCCGGACCAACTGCCCCGTGCCCCGCCGTTTGGTCACAGAGGACCAGAACGGACCGTGATAGTTCTTTCAGACGGCGAGGATTCCGACTTAGACTCCGGCACTGACGACTTTACTCCTGAGGAATTCTTTCGAGGCGAGACCGATGGATATGATTCGGAGACGCTTGCGTCAGCTGCTTCACCTCCTTCGATGGCCAGTCCGGAAGTTCAATTTCTCGAGGAGAGACGTGTTCCACAGCCCCAGAGACCGCACCCGCCAGCTGCTGGCCACACCACGTTTGGTCTTCCTCTGGATTTTCTGAGGCGGGGCACAGCACTCATGCTTGGGAACATGCAGAATGTCGTGCGAGGCTACAACGAAGGCTTTTTGGATCGATTAGATGGAGTGCCGCGAAGAAACCAACCAGTCGAAGGAGGTACCCTCAACATCACTATGGATTATGCTCGGCCTGGATTTGCCATGTTTGATCCCTTCGATCGCGGCTCCGAGACACCCCAGGTCGTTCAGGAGCCTTACAAGGCACCTCCAATGGCGAAAGAGGGATTCACAAGGACGTACAAAGAGGAGGACGTCATCCTATGTCCAATGTGTGGTGATGAGCTGGCGATCGGCAAGGGGGATGTCAAACAGCAAGTGTGGGTGGTGAAAGGGTGCGGACATGTGAGTTTTCTCCCTTTGACCTGTAGATTGTGCTCTAACCCAGCTTAGGTCTATTGCGGTGAATGTGCCACCAATCGATCGAAGTCCAAACCGACAAAGAAGGGCAAAGGCAAGGAGAACGAGAAGAAGCTGGAGTCGACGAGATCACAGCCATTCTCGGTCTGCCAGGCCGACAAATGCACCACGAAGGTCGTCAGCAAGACAGCCATGTTTCCCATCTACTTATGATACGGCCATTTGCCCTGAAGTCGAAAGGCCTGGCGTTCGAGTTGTACAGCCTCTCGAATCTGCAACTACGGGATAGACGGTAGGGAATATCAGTAATGAGCATTGACGAACCCAAGGTTACGGCTGAATGCACCTCGCATAGCGTTTGAGATGGACATCGGGAATTGATGCTGGAATCCTCATCTTTGGTTGCTTTCTGTTACATATTATTGTACATAGTTGGGGAGACCCAGAAGGCGAGCAGCATCATTCGTCTCCTGCTCTTCTGTCCCGCTCATTGACTATGAGATCAAGCTTCTAGACGGCTTTAGCTCACTCGACAGACTTTTTCGGGCTTCTTCGGCTCTTCCCAGTCCTTCCCGAACATCACCATAGAGGTCGGTCTTTTGGTTTGTTGGCTGGCTGTGTGACTTGCTGTCTGAATCCACGTGAGATCCCGCTGCCTTCAACCATTGCCTGTCGATGGATCGCCCTCGTTCGACCTGGGCGTGCTCTGAATAGATCTTCTATCGGCCTTCGAGGAGTGCTGATTCCAGGTCTGAGGCCCGGAGAACTGATCGCTTACAAGCCCCGCTCGCTGCTCCATCCAAGCAGAATCTATACCGGCCGTTTCTCCCTCATTGCACCAGATGGACACAGGTAGCCCCTGGATCTCAGATGCAGGCCTTCTCCCCTCCTTTTTTGTGCCTCCCCAGAAGCCGAAGCGGTTAAGACAGCCGCTCTCTCCCTCCCTCCAGTGTATTTGACAGTCAGCTCAGCCACGCCGATTTGTGAAACGGGGTGACGACTTTCAGATCTTCTTGATCCCCCCATGCATAGGACTCCACACGCCGCGAACACTTTCATTCTGCGACACGACCTTCTTGCCCCCGACCCTGACATTCTTCTGGCCCGAGTTGCCGAGCAAAAACTCCATCTTCTCGGCCACCTGTTCTTTGGACAGATTCTTGACGCAAATGGCCTTACTCCGGCCGTTGACGTATTGCGCTTTCAGGACGGGATGGCGGTTGGGGATCGGCGAGATGCGAAACTCCACGCTGGGGTAGCGGTGCGTGAGCGAGGGGAATAACGGCGAGCGAAGCAGAGAGAGAAGCCCCGTCGAGGAGACCCAGTGGTCGCTGTACGTCAGGGAGAGGCGCGTGCACTGGAGGATGTAGGCGCCCAAGCCGTTCTAGATGATGATAGTTCTTGTTAGAGTCTGGGAGTCTCAGATGTTTGCCAACGCGGAAAATGGACTGACCCGTGCGGTAGAGACGGTTTTAACGCCCTGCACACCCATGTTTGGGACGCTGGCAAGGACTTTGATCGTACCGCGGAAGCAGCAGCAGCAATCCGTGACGCGCGTGGTGTGGTATGGTGCAGAGCAGCTGTCTTTAACCGTTCGAACTCGAGATACACAGTACGGAGTTACTCGTATGGTGAAATCGACAAACTTAACGCAAGGCAAGACCAGAGCGTGCAAGGCTCAGACTAACGGATTTGGGCCGGATAGTCACGTGCGTCCTAGACCCAGGGGGACCAATCAGGCCCTAGTACTAGGTTGTGGATCAATTCCTTGGCAACATCGCAATCTCTCGCAAGGCTCAAAAGCGTCTCTCTCTGTCTTTGCTACATCTCTTCTTCCTTTTCTTTTCTCTATTCTAGGTTCGTTCTCTCTCCACGCACATACTGCTCGACGGCGATGCCAGCACAGGGTACTAATTGTCTCTCTGTCAACAGTGCACGGGCTTTATCTGCGCGCGTGAGGCTACAGCCGATGCCAGATTTTTGCTAGTGTAAGTACAGACCGAGACTCGTTCTAGCCAAGTTCAGTTGTTCTTTCGCTGCGTGAACATTCCCCAAAGCTCTGCTCTGATCACACTGCGTACTGGCTGCCTGATTGCCTGACTGGCTGACTGACTTGACTGCTACAGTGAAAACTATACAACTGACCACTCCTTGTGGACTACGGTTCGCTTGGGAATCTTTGGATACCACACATGCGGCGTTTGCTTTTTCATCATCTTCTGCGCTTTAGGCGGAGAGTTGGAGAAGAGGTTTGATCTGCTGGATCATGGTCGTGTGGAGTGCCTACCTAGGTACTGTAGGTATGCTTGTTCTCGACTCAGATGAGTATGTAAGGTTCTATGTGTCATGAGGAACGACTTGAAGTGAGATGAATATGAGCCACGGAGTCCAATGGTCAAAAATGAGTCAAGTATAATCAAGTGAGCGCAGGCTGAGGTCTGCCCGAGGGTGAGACCGTTTAAGTGGACATGCATGTTGGTGGCTATCTAGGATCGTCGACAACTACAGGTACCTGCCTGAGTGGCACGAAACACGAAACACGATGCACGTATACAGTCTCGCTCGCTCCTCGCTCATTTACTGGGCTGTTCGAGTTCGTCAGTAGATCACTTGCTCAGCTGCACGCACGAGACTCTCGTCTCCACGTCTTCCATCCGTCCTGTGTAGTCAGTGTTCCCACCAACGAAGGGGATGGAGAGAACAGATACGAGTCCGACCAGTCAGTCAATCTTCGCACTTGAAGCTGGTTGAGTTGAGTTGAGTTGAGGTCCTCTCGCTTAGGCCCCTTCGGGTCCCGCGATTGCACGTACAGACGACCTCGAAGATCTGACGGAGCAGTGAGGACGGAGCAGTGAGGACGGAGCAGTGAGGACGGAGCAGTGAGGACGAGTGGCAATTCGTGCGTCTGGCAATTTCTCGCCTCTTCTACTGCAGTCGACGTGATCTATGTACTGTATGTACTCTCACTGGCGTAGGACATTACAGTTCACACGACGGGAAACAGATGGCTCAGAGGTTCGGTCCAGAAGACGTTGAGATATACGACAATGACCGTGCTTGTATGAAGCGTGGTTGCAATGTGACCGGAGACGCTCGACATCAATGAGCGTCCTATGGACAGTGGAATTTTCTTCTTTTCGGCGCAAGCACTCCCAGTTCATTATCGTTGATCGTTCGGCATCAACCATACATGCCGAACATAGTGCGGAATTTTTGCTGATTCTCTGACAAGACACCAAGATCAACACAGCCCATCCTCGGGGGAAATTTGCTCATCGTCAAGTCAAGTCTCAAGCCATCGTTCTGCAAATCCGCCCCGGACTCTGCCCAATAGCGCCCTCTATCCCGACGTCGCTCTTCACCTCCCATCCATCCCCATGTCCTACGCACGGCACACACCAAAACACGCCCTCCGGGTCCCATTCCCGCTTCAAGCTCAACAGCCTGGGATAATTCTCGCCCCAGAAGGTCTCCTGCCAGTTCGGTTCCGTGGGGTCTGCTTCGTTGATATACGCCCCCGTATCGGGCGCGAGGTCGCTCAGTGCTTGTGTTTCAACCTCGCGGAGGTGCGTCGTGGTCTCGTGTTTGGCCGTCTCGTTGAGATACGGCCACGTCCGAGGCAGGACGATGTGCGTGTAGACATCCTTCCGCCAGGCCGGGAGGACGGCATTGCCACCACCTGGGATGCCGTTCTTGACGTCCTTGACGCTCTGCCCAGCGATCAGGTGGCCGAGGATGACGGACTGCGGGTTGGTGTTTGCTTGCTTGAACAGCCTTTTCACCTTGGCCGGGTCAGATTTTAGGGCTTTGCGGTCAAGGAGACGAGAACCAAGGCGGACTTCCGTGCCAACGTCCTGGGGCGTGCTAATTAGAAGCCACGCTTTGGTATAGTCCGGGAGCGTGAGAGTCTCGTTCATCATCCATACTGGGTCATCCCAGCCGAGGGTGTTGTTCCTGAATGTGTTTTCCAACGGTGTGAAAATCCGGTTGGTCTGCTGGACGGTCTTGTTGGGCAGGATCCACCCGCCGGCGAGCATGCCCTGCCGCGCCGGGTCAGGTTGCCCGAGGCTGTTGTTTGGTGTCATGTAGTAGTAACCCATGGCGCCGGCGTCGGAGAGCTCGGGCAGCTGGCTGTGGAAGTACGCAAGCAACGACCAGAATGTATCGGTGTTGGCGGTCGTGTTGTAGCTGAAGCTGTACACTGTGATTGGGAATGTGGGATATGCGCGGAATGTGACGCTCAGGAGAACCGCAAAGGTAGAGCCACCACCCTAGATGTCAATAAGTGACTTGTTCGGAAAAAGCAGGCCGGGGCGCACTCACGCCTCTCATGGCCCAGAATAAGCCCGGGTATGAATCCTCGTTGATGGTCAGGCGCGTTCCATTGGCGGTCACGACATCCATCTCGAGGACTTGGTCGGCTCCCAGACCGTACACGCTGCTGATGGGAGAATGGCCACCAGCCGTGACCCAACCGCCGATGCCGACATTTGGATCGGCGCCTCCCACGATCGATAGGTTATATGCCGATACAGCTTGATAGATTTCGCCGAAGCGCATACCGGCGGCGATCTTGACGGAGGCCACTCCGCCGTAACGTTTCGCTAGGGAGTCGCCCATGGTAACGTTAACACCGCGCAGGCTGTGTGTCCAGATCGAGAGAGCACCTGGGCCGGAAGAGCTACCACGTTGGTTCAGCGATGTGGCTTTGGGAGTGGAAGGTCTGTGCTCACCGTCCTAGGAAGTCATGACCCGTTCCCTTGATAATCAGCCTCACACCAGTCCTGTGAGCAAACCTCACAGCAGCTTGAACGTCCGCTGCAACGGTGGCATTCACGACATACGCAGGCAGAGATGCTGAAGAGCACGGTGCTCTCGGATCAGGCAGGCATGAATCGTCGTTGTAATCAGCAGTGAAGGGGTCGTTTGCGTGGAACGATGAGTTGCCCCATTGACCCAAGAGCTCTGTGCATGCTGCGGTGCTGTGTACTGAACTGTTGGTTTGGCATACTAAGCCCGGTGGAACGGGTGCGATGAGACGACCTGAGACGGAGCTGTTCAAGGCCTCCCAGTCTGAAATAGAGGGCCAGTCTGCAGAGCCAGGGATGGGCTTGCAGTATTGCTGGGGAGCGGCGTATATAAGTCCTAAGAATGAAAAGGTAAAACAAAGACCAGTGAGGCCAACGTTGCAAAGCATGATGCGAGATTACGAGTAGCGGCGACTTACTTTGGTCAGTAACTGGGGTCAGCGAACACCGGGCTTGAGCAACGACGAGCGTCAGTGGGATATATAGTATCCCAGGCGGTCGCATTCTTGAGAGCTCAAAGACGTGGTATGAGAGGCATCAATACTCCAGAAATAGATGATGACAGTAATTGGCCGCTGTCTTTCGCTTCGATCGTATCTTCCTATCGAGCCATTCCCAATCAGGGGTATTCTGCGGAGAGTGATATACAAGAGCTTCAATGCTGATCCGGAAAGATGCCATGTCTGCCGAGGATGACAAGGCATTCACAAGGCTGTTTCCAAGTCTCGCGGCAGATGAGAGGGCCAGTGTGAGTTGCGGAAATACGAATACGCCACCTTGGGGAAATCGGAGATGGCGAATCATCCCAAAACGCTGGAGCCTGTGATGATCTCTTCGCAGTCGGCGGTGTATGGTGTCATCATGCTGCGTTCGTTTTGTCGATAGAAGCTGATGAATACTGCGATTGACATAGTTCGAGTATCGGCATGGCGACGTGATTTTGGTTCAGTATCAGCCTTACAAGGCACCATTCTCGAGCCGGAGATGCTCCGATGAGAGACCAGTGGCATGCTTGCTAGGCCGATGACCAACTAGGCCTCAAAAAGTGCTTATTGCTTGCTTCCTGGCCTCCAAGAAAGCTCCCCTTGTTTGCTGTGGATAGAAGACCACCGGCTCAAGCTGCTTTAACCCGATCGTCTGCTGCATGCTCGTCTAGGTTCGGTACCAACACCAAGCTACTCTGACTGGTTCATACACGAAGAGCTCATGGCGAATCAGCGACGGAGTCCTCGGTGCCTCATGTAAAGACAGAAACAAGGTCGGCTCAAAGCCGCGGGTATGGGGACATTATCGAGACAGGTTCAGCTTCGGGCGTTCGAAGGAGAATCTTGCTGCTCTTGTTGAAATTCCCGTGGAGCTCCTGTTTCTGAACGAATATCGAACTTCAGGTGTACTTCAAGCATGTTGAATGGGGTACAAATCGAGACACCGCAACATTTACTCAACCCCGGGTAGGGTGACATGCTCCTCCAGCAACTTTATGTAGACCGGATGACCAACGCATCGCATTGTGCCACGATGATGGTAAATGCGACGTGTCCCCTCGGTGGGTATGGTAGCCCAAGCTTTGCGCAGCAACGGCGTCGTTCAGCTCTTTGAAGAGTGAGAGTATTGTTCATCGTCCAGAGCAAAGACGACTTTTGGGTCCTGTACCTCATCGCCTACCGTATGTGTCAGGGAGTATCTAGATGTCAACATTCCGCACGCTGGACGCTGAGTCTCACATCGTCGAATAACCAGGCCTGTAATGGCGTCCTGTGATATCAGCTGCTCAGGTTCAGCCACTCCGTGGTGCCTGGTTGTTAGCCGTGGTGACGATCAGGGCTCACTTTGAGTTATCAGCCATTCGAATTCTGCCACAATGGATCTACCTGTACCACTATTACCCTGATCAAAACACGTTTTGGGTAATACGTATTCGGCGAGGTATGCATGCCGAGAATATCGGGCTACCGTCAACTTAATGGCGATTTCTCAGACGCGTTCGAGTTGGGACAGTCTCACTAGGCGGCGGTGTGCTCGAGATTCCTTTGTGCCTTGCTGAGCCTGTACTCGTTAGAGAACGGGAGAAAGCACGCTGGCTGTTCCTCATCGAGAGTTCTGGTTCGAGAGTCCTTTGACTCAGAGATCTCGCTGCCTGCCAGTGAACGCAGCAAGCATTGCATCGGTCACAGCCTGGTGAAAATGATTTGATCGCTGCGTGACGGACGGCACTAAACTGCTTTTGGTCTTCGGTGAAGCAGTCGAGCAGCTTAGGGAGAAGTTCAGCGCATTCCCAAAACCATGCCAGGCAGTTCGTCCATCGCTCCCACAGGCAACGCGCAGTGACCCTCGAGTCAGTCTCGTCGTTGAAATCTCTTAGCTTCTGTACTTTTATCCTTTCGTTTCCACTTGTACGTTGATGACCATTGTACACCTGATCGAAGGAGCCCGCCTCAGCATCGCGTCAAGATGACTGACAAACTCCCCCCGAATCTCCTTGCCCTGTTCCAGCCTCGACCGCCTCTGCGCTACATCCCTCCGCAGGATTCCGCTCCAGAAGAAAGAGCTGTCAAGAAGTCGCAGCTTTCCGGAATCGCAGCCTTCCTGCCTCAGCTCGACGACTACAAGGAGAACGATGTCTACAAGCCCACCGAGTCCTGGCTGCAAAAGCGTGATCGCAAAAGATATGAGAAGAAACTGCGCCAGGCAGAGATAGAAAAGCCAGATTTTCAGGCCTACAGACCAAATGAAGACCCCAAAATCAAAGGTGACGCTGTTAAGACTCTGTTCGTCAGCCGCCTCAGCTACGAGGTCAAAGAAGCCGATCTCGAACGTGAATTTGGCAGATTTGGTCCCATGGAGCGAATCAGAATCGTCAAGGATGAGACGACTCCCAAACCCAAGAAGCCGCACAAAGGCTATGCCTTCATCGTCTATGAACGAGAAAAGGATATGCGAGGTACTTTCTTCTACGCAAGCCCTTCTGCCCTTGACCCCTTCACCCATCACCCTGACGACATGGTAAGACGCAATGAGACTGACCCGGGATATCCTTATCTCTCTACAGCCGCATACAAAGAAACAGATGGCCTGCGCATCAAGGACCGAAAAGTCGTCGTGGATGTGGAACGTGGTCGCATGGTCCCTGGATGGCGACCTAAAAGATTCGGCGGCGGCCTGGGTGGAAGAGGATATACCAAGCAAGCTCCTGCAAGACCTACGTATGGCGCACCCCAAGGTGGATATGGGGATGGCTTCAGAGGTGGCTTCGGAGGTCGTGGTGGGTTCCGCGGCGGATTCCGTGGCGACTTCCGTGGCGACCGTGGAGGTTTTGGTGGCAGAGGTGGTGTGGGCTATCAAGGAAGAGGTGGTTTCGGTGGACGCGGCGGATATCAAAGCGGACCTCCACCGCCCAACGCACCCAGCGGCCCCGGTGGAAGAAGCGGCTATGGCGGAGGCTATGAGGACCGACGAAACGGATACGGAGGCCGAGGGGCCACTGGAAGTAACAACGACCCTCTCGGCAGCCGCGACAGAGGATATGAAAACCGAGACCGAGACCGAGATCGAGATCGAGATCGAGACCAGAACCGTGACCGATATGGTGGCGGCAGGCGCGATGATGACTATGGCTCCAGAAAACGGCACCACGAGAACGACGGGTACGATGACCCCAGACAACGCCGGAGGTATTAAACACGCTCACTCCATCTCGTGTGTCACGCCCGGCATCTTCTTCAACTCACGGTTGGTTGGGTGGGTATCCTGTTCACTGTACCATAAGTTTCTCGACTTTGCGACATGCCTCCTATTCTCCACGCCCGATGGCATGGTAAGAAGCCACTGATTGCTCGACTTTGCTCAAGTCCAAAAGTGATTGCGAAAGACCAAAGGTTTGAGCCTCAGCGGAGATTGATTTTTCGATCCGCGACCGCCATTGATGAAGTATTCGGACAGTCTCCCGCCTACGCTGCCATATGGGTCTCAATATGTTGGGATCCGAAAAACCTGGGGCACGCCGCGTCTCCGATTGAGACCGCAAAGGCTCGACAAAGTTCATGTGCCCATTGAAGTCGGGCGCTGCGTTGCGGTCGTTTCTCGAATTGTCTTATTAAAACAGCTCCTGGCTGCGGTGAGGCCCGGTAAGAAAAGACCTTGATGTATCATAATTCCCATAAATGCATTAGCAGTCGTGCAGTTTCGAATTTGGGTTTCGCTCTGCCTCCATGGCATTCCAAGTCGCTCAAAAGGGTTCTGTCTCGGGTCCACGTACATCGAGCCTCACAGGTGATCCACGCAGTGACAACTGGGACACGGCATCCAAGGCTCAAATGGACACTATTTGGGGTCACGAAATGCGACGGCCAGATGAACCCGCCGATAACCGCATCACCTTGCGATGGGACAGACGATGGCGCTGGTCTTGGCACCTTGAGTAATTGAGGCTGAACGTGTGAGTACGTGGTGAAGGAAGGCGCAACAACTGACGTCAGCGATGCTCACCGCGTTGGGGCGTCGTGTGAGAGGCCGTTCTCCACGCACTCTGACTGGCCCACAGCCACTTAACCCCTAAGTGCTTAGTTAAGCAAATTTTCGCGGCAGAAATTTCAGGCCTGTGAGTGGCCACGGCGCTGATGACAAACAGAAACCCGCTAAGAGCAGCTCTTAACGCGCCCTTGATGTCGATTGACACATGGCTTCCGTTAACGACAACCGTACACGCCTTGTTGCATTCTCCTGCCTAAGGGCGCGCTCAACGCCTGGGCTGATTGGTGAGCGCGGTTGTTGTGGTTTTTCAGTTCCTAGACTTTTGTTGTCATCCAGGAGGCATGGCGTAAAATCATGCGATCCTAAGGGCGTGGCCATGACTGGTGTCTTCCCAGGGTTTCTTATGGGACAATGTTGAGAAATTTTATATTGCTGACCACATGGAGAGGTGGGTATATAAACAGGTGAACCCGTTGCCCCGCGATCAGGTTTTCGTTCAGCATCGAGACAGAAAAAGACTACAAGAAGCATTCGATACTTACATCGAACAAAGACAACACCAATCCCACAATTCGTGCTCTCTCACTCACCAATAACCAACAACCAACAACCAACAACCAAAAAACCACATATACCTTCGCCAAAATGCTCTACGCCGGCTACTATAACCTCTCTCGGGCTGACAACTCAGCACCATCGTCTCGCCGGGTATCCCAAGAATCCACCTCCAGCGAGAAGTCGACCTCGTCCTCATCGTCACAAAAGATCAAGGCCGGTCTCAAGAAGATACTGGAAGAACTCCGACCAACGACAGAGCCCCTGACGCCCGCCGGCATCTATTCGCCCATCATCAAGCAAGAGCAGCTGTCCAGCCGCAAGCAGAGCACTGCCAGCGGCACCTCCTCCCACGTCGAGTTGACGAAAGCATAAGCTACCGGCGGTGGGACAGGTACGAATCTCATAACTTGCATCCAGCCAGCGGTATCACTGTCATTATTGGAGTTTGGGACCTGTTTCTTGCGAGGACATCCTGATTGCACCGGAAGCGATTCATGTTTTGGGGTTTGGACTTGAGATAGGAATATACCTTTGACGACACATACGGGTAATATGAGTAGAGTATGCAGACCTAATCCATCAATGGACTTCTCGTAATTTCCAACGAACTTATCCCATCTTTGTGAGTGATGACGTCGAATGCATGTGAAAATCGGGGTCCTGCGCCTCTGAACCTCGTAAGAGTACAGTCCCTCTACAACGCGCAGGTAAACAATGACATGGGGGCAGCTACAAGTCTCTAAATCCATATGTTCGGCGTTGCATTTCCCCATACTAGCTGAATTACTGGCGAAACAGACGTTGTTGGTTCCACGTAAAGAAGGTCGGCTGAAGCGGCAGCGTCGGCGTTGTAGCAGGGCAGCAAAAGATATCGCGGGCAACCCCCGTCAACGGTTACAGCCTAACAAGCATCCGCAGGCGAGCCCAATTAACAGGCGGTAACAGGCGGCACTAGCCACAAGCACTCGGTGCTTCTGCAGCTTCACCACCTCAAGACACACCACACCATCCACATCTCAACCTCGACGTCTTTTCACACCACCATTATCGCTGCAACCTTCCTGCCGCCACCCGTGACCACGGTACTATAGTCACAAGGCACGCCCCTCTCCCTGCCTCTTCCACCCTTCTTCGTCGTTCTTGCCTCGTCGAGTGCACGGTGCTTTCCGGCGGGCCAAGTCGACGTGCTCGTGGTCGTGCCTGCGGTCTGAGCCTGCTCCGAGTCTGTGTCTGAGCGACGCAATACCACGCGACCTCGAGCTCTCCATCTCTGAGCACAGCGCATCAGAGCTTGGTTTGCATTCTCAGAACTGCATTACAGTCGGCATCAGCATGACCCTCCGATGAGCTCGTCACCTTAATCACGCTTGTCGTTACTGGCTACACCCTCCGCCACAAATACCTGCCCAACGCGGTTCTTTCCAATCAACAGAACCAACACTCACCACTTTTCTCCTCTGGGGCTTGCGGCTCGAGATGGGCAACGTACTCTCAGCATGCTGCAAGAGCTGTGCAGGTTCGTCATGGGAAGACCGCCCATCCCTCGGAACATTTGCTAACTCCGATGCTGCTAGGTCGGTCGAAGGATAACCTCTACGAGCCGGCGCTCGCAGACAGCGAGCGAGAAGCTGTCGCCGATCTTCTACAATACCTCGAGAACGTGCGTGTCGGACGTGCCATGGCTGTGAGGACTGATTCTGACGTGATCACAGCGAGGTGAAACAGATTTCTTTTCGGGCGAACCTCTACGAGCGTTGAGCACACTGGTCTACTCGGACAACGTCGATCTACAACGGAGTGCTAGCCTAACATTTGCCGAAATCACCGAGCGAGGTATGCAAGAAAGAAGTCATGTCGGAATTGGAGGGGCTGACGCGGCCGATAGATGTGAGAGAAGTGGACAGAGACACCCTTGAACCTATCCTCTTTCTCCTCCAGAACCCAGACATTGAGGTGCAACGAGCTGCAAGTGCGGCTTTGGGCAACCTGGCAGTCAATGGTACGTTGGAAACACTGTCATCAGGCGCACGCTGACAGTTTGCAGCGGAGAACAAGGTCGCTATCGTCCAACTCGGCGGACTACCTCCCCTCATCCGGCAGATGATGTCCCCGAACGTCGAGGTCCAATGCAATGCTGTCGGCTGCATTACCAATCTCGCCACACATGAAGACAACAAGGCTAAGATTGCAAGATCGGGAGCGTTGGGACCGCTGACCAGACTGGCCAAGTCCAAGGACATGCGAGTCCAGAGAAATGCCACGGGCGCATTGCTCAACATGACACATTCTGGTAGGAACAGCATCTCGAACGACTGGACCATGTCTGACATTTCCCAGATGATAACAGACAGCAACTTGTCAATGCCGGAGCAATTCCCGTCCTTGTTCAACTTCTTCAGTCGCCAGATATGGACGTTCAATACTACTGCACGACGGCCTTGAGCAACATCGCCGTTGATGCATCCAACAGGAAAAAGCTTGCTCAGACAGAGTCACGGCTTGTCCAGTCTCTGGTGCAACTGATGGATTCTGGTACCCCGAAGGTTCAGTGCCAAGCCGCCCTGGCTCTTCGCAACCTCGCCTCCGACGAGAAATATCAACTGGAGATTGTTCGAGCTAGAGGCTTGCAACCACTTCTTCGCCTCCTGCAATCTTCTTACCTCCCCTTGATACTGTCCGCGGTCGCCTGTATCCGCAACATCTCGATCCATCCACTAAACGAATCACCCATCATCGATGCGGGCTTCCTGAAACCACTGGTCGACCTCCTCGGGTCCACGGAGAATGAGGAGATCCAGTGTCACGCAATCTCGACGTTACGGAATCTCGCCGCCAGTTCGGACCGTAACAAGCAACTTGTCTTGGAGGCCGGAGCTGTGCAGAAATGCAAGGAGCTTGTTCTGCATGTGCCACTCAGCGTACAGTCCGAGATGACAGCCTGCATCGCCGTGCTAGCCCTAAGTGATGAGCTCAAGACGCACCTGCTCAATCTTGGAGTGTTCGATGTTCTGATACCTCTTACGGACTCAGAAAGCATCGAGGTCCAAGGCAACAGCGCCGCCGCGTTAGGCAACCTGTCTTCGAAGGTCGGCGACTATTCCATCTTCGTTCGGGATTGGACGGAACCCAATGGCGGCATCCATGGTTATTTAAAGCGTTTCCTGCAAAGTGGAGACCCCACGTTCCAGCACATTGCAATCTGGACTTTACTTCAGTTGTTGGAGTCTGACGATAAGAAGCTTGTTTCTCTGGTCGCGAAATCCGAGGACATCATCCAGATGGTCAAGACCATCGCGGACAAGCACGTCGAGTCGGATGACGAAGATGGGGAAGACGGTGAAGGTGAGGTCATCGCCCTGGCTCAAAGATCTTTGGAACTGCTTGGAAAAGGTCCCAAGCAAACTTTGGTGGAAGGGTGAAGGAGGAAGACTGATTCTGTTGTACGGTTTGAAATTATCATATACCCCAACTTGCACACACCTTGCAACGAGGCACTGACACGGGCATATGCACATCGGAGGGTCGCATATCACGGTGGGCAGTGGGCATAGCGAGGCGTTTGGGAGCAGGCGCGCGTGCTCGCCCGTGGAAAGCGAGGCACGGGATTAGGCGAATGTTGCGACGGGTGCAACCTGTTCAAGCTATTGTTTGAGAAGCAATTTGGCATGGGGCCTCTTTGTGTCTGCTCTGATAGAAGCAAGCCCAAAAGTAAGCGGGCGGGTTTACGGCCATTTCATTCTAGCCTCGATATGCATTAATGCTACAACTTTGGGAACATTCTTCTATGCATTGTATCTCCTCGGTTGAAAATTCTTTCCGACAGCGCACTGGCGACGCGGGTGCCGGACCTGGATCGAGGGAGTTCCACCTGACACTCTGCCCAAGTGAATGTGCAGAGCGCCAAGTGGAAAGGTCGAGTTAATCTCCCTCCCGTGACGAACACAGCCGGACATTGAACGGTCTTGACCATGGATACTGGAGAGGGTTGGAGTTGTTTGTCGGGGATGGGAGCGAGACTGGGATTAGGGGGGGTTGGGTAGGAGGATGGCCGCCTGTAGCTGGTTATATGAAAAAAAAGGGCATGAAAGTAGGGAAAGTAGGGAAAGTACATAGGTGTGATTAGAATCCAGGGTCCTCAATAGTCACAGGACGTCTCGGTGTCGAGATATTCTCGGTGCCCGTGGGGTTTAACTACCTACGGTAAGTCTGCTGAGTTGGAGGATTCATCCTCGAGTTCTGTGCTTGTGCCTGTGCCATGGTCTGTCCGTGCCTGTGCCATCCATGGTCTGTCTGGTCACTGGCGGATGAAGGGCACGCTGCGGGAGTAGTTTTCAGAGCCGTGCACATGGAATTGTGACTGTGAGTGAGTGGGTTGTATGTTGGGCATGCAGGAGTGCAGAGTGCAGAGTGCAGTGCAATGCCGTGACATGTCTCGGTTGGAGGAGTCCAGATTGATATATCTGACTGTCCGTCCTGGAGATCATACAAGGCTCGCCATGTGAATGGCTGTGGCGGCCCTGACTGCGGCTTCAACTTTGGTCTCTGCCGTTCTGGTCGAAGAAGTCTTGGGCTGGTCGGTTTGATGCCGCAGAAATGAATACGCCCAGATGTATATGGAGCTGGAGTTGTAAACAGCGATAATCGAGGATGAGAATTTCCCGACTGGCGTCCTCTTCTCCGCCTCTCATCCTCGCGGATCTGGTGTCGTGTGATTGTATTGGGCGAGGATTCAGTGGATTCGGCCACCACTTTTGGGCATTGAAAGCATAATAGCCTTCTCAACTTGGCTTCGCCACTTTCCTCGACTCTCCCTTGCCAGTCACAACGTCCCTCATCTCCTTCCAGCTCATCGGCACCATGGCATTCCGGCCTTCACTCGTCGCAACCACAACGCCGAACTCGTTCCCGGCCGTGCTGATGTAATAATTCCGCTCATCGCCCAGGGAAATCACGCTCGCAAGGATGATATCTCCCACGCGGTAGGATGAGGCAACAGTCGTGGTCGCGTCGGAATGCGTGCGGATGTCTTCGCGTCGGAGAATGGCTTGGAACTGCAAGTCGTCGGTAGTGAGTTGAGTGTAAGGGATTATCTCTGTGCTGGTCGTGGAAGAGGAGATGACGGTGAGGATTGAGGCGTTGAGCTCTCGCTGTCGGATGCGGGTTACGCGGCAGAGCACCGTGGAGCCAACTTTGGGTAAGACAACATTGTCCATCGACGTGACTGTGGATGTAGATTGGCGAGGCACTGAGATGGTGGGTTTGCTCTTCTTGTCTGGTGACGACGTTATGAACGTATGACCGAGGATAGAGGCAAGGATGTTGGTTTCGTAGACGTGAGTGCCGGGGCCCGGGACGTGGGTTGATGTATTGGACAAGATCTGGCCAGGGACACATGCCACGGAAGTCATGATGATGTATGGCGTTCACGGCGCGCACCAACTTTCAGACACCAGAATTGTTGTCGTCGAGGCCGTGACCAACTGACCATGTGATCGGAGACACTGGATCGCAGACGGAGGGAGGGTTCCCCTAGCGATAGAACAAGATCCGCAGGGGCAAGACGGTGAAGGATGCAGAAGGTCGAGATACAAGCTTGATGTGGTGGATAGAGGATCACTTCACCTGATCATCTGTTGTGTGTGCACCCAAGTAGCGCCCAGCCGCAAGGAGACGAGGGAGCTACATGTACCAAGAGCATGAGTCTCATACATCGGAGTCTCGGTGCAGGCAGACAAAGTGTGTAGACTCTGGTCAAAGAGGAGTGAATGGAGGTCGAGGTGAGAAATCTCTGTTGACGGGCGCCAACCAATCAGGACGAGGCCTCGCATCGCATTTGCTTTGTCATCCACCACAGCTTCAAACTCCCACAAACAAACACGGCGCATCTTGGACAGACTTGGAAACACCAACCACGAGGCATGAAGAACGCCACATGGCTCTATTCCTGTGTGGTCGAGCACGCCTGTTCCGTTGCAAAATGGGCGGTGTTGCAGCTCATGGCCTCGGCACGCCCACGGTTGCGAACATGCTTGAGACTTCCTCGTATCTCTTTGGCCGCCCGACCAGCAACCCGTTTGAGTACATGGTGATTCTCCTTCCAAACAGTCCACGAATCTGTGTAAGTGGATGCCATGGCGCAGAACAAGCCTGACAAGAAGTTCCTGTGGGTGAACAAAAGTGCGGACGCGGTGTCGCTGTCCTCAAGTGACCGTGCAGAGAAGCTGCGCATATTCCAATTCGTTCAGCAACAGCGTCCACGACCAGTCACCGAGAAGAAAGAGAACAACAGGCGCAAGCGACGTGGTCTGGCACGAATCACTATCCATCCTGGGCCTGCCACTTCTTCAAATCCGGCTGGGATTCGGCGATATCGGCCACTCAGCATCAGGTGAGCTTACGTTCCTGGCTTCTTCGAGTAATGGCCTGCCCCGGAGTTCGCGTGTGGCCGGACAGAGCAGGGATACCGGTGCGCATCCAGCCACGATGCAGGTACTGCGCCCTCTCCGAAGAGCGGTACTGAGTAGGGGAACGGGTCGAGATCGCCATTGCCACCGCTAGACCGAGAAATGATGGTCCTGAGAACGGAAAGCTGTCTGTCGCAGCAAACTGACAGCTTCGTGACTAGGCCAGCTAATGCCACTCACCCGTCGGACTCGAGCCCATCGCAGTCTTCGACTGGCAGTCATCCGCCGCAGCCTACCAACGATGCAGCAGGAGCCGCATCTCGTCGATCCCCCCGTCCGACTGCAGTCGACTGCTCTGCTTGGCTTCGGTGGCGAGGCCAGGGCATCCTCAATACCAACTATATTCCAGGCTCCGGCGTAGATCCATTTGCGGCAGCTCCAATGCCCATGACTAAGAACATCCAAGTTCTCATCAACTACTACTGCGTGATGGTCCTGACCGGGACACATGTCGATAAGACGGAAGTCCTACCGCCTCACCTGCAACCCGCACGCCGGTATGCCAATCTGCGCGACATCGCGCTTGGAGCCATCATGCAGGACAAGGTCGAGTTCACCTCTTTAATGGTCATCATGTCGTCTCGCATGGTCCATTTATCCCGCATAGCACTGACAGGCTTGGCACGACCGGAGTATTACATGCACCTGGCCCTCGCTGCCGTCAGAGAGAGAATGCTGGATTTCCAAGCCAGAGGCGTACCAGGCGATAACATCCTCGTTCACGGCATGCACAGTCTTGCCTTGTCGGACTGGATCTGCCAACGCTTCGAAGCCGCATCGACGCATGTCCGAGCCGTCAAGGTTCTCCTCCCTCTGCTGAACCTGAACGATCCTCTAGACATGCACATCGCGCAAGGCATCTTCAACATCGACCAGATGATCGCCATCGAGACCGGCTGGCTGCCGGAATTTCCACTCACGACTGACCCGGGCCCCTTGGACGAGGCACGCATGTCGCTCATCCGCGAAGACCTCGAGGCCTTCAAGTCCGGTCGACGGGAGCCGGTCATCTATCCGCACAGCCCCGTCCCGAATGCCAGCAGACTGAGCAACGCGATGATGAGCCACCAAGTCGACTTCCTGGCCGACGCGTCCACCAGCATGGACTTCAGCTTGGGATCTGGCTTCGAGCGCGCCCTCGAGGCCGATGTCATTCACCCGGAACTTGCATCCATCCTTTTCGACCTCCTCGACGTGCTCAGCGTGGCCAAATTGGTCTGGCGCACGCCCACCGCGACCCGCGACGACGCAGATTGGATGTGCAAGCGTGCCCGAGCCATCTGCCACCGCCTGCTCGCCGTGCCCATACTGCTTCCATTCCCAGAGACGTCAGCCCACGCAGCCAAGACCGAGGCACTGCGACTTGCGCTCTTACTGATGGTGCTACGCTGCACGAACCGCATGTCATTCCGCGCCGCCCAGCCAAACATGCGTCGCTTACAGCGTGCGTTGTCTCTGCACGGGATTGGGACGAACTGGTCGGCGTCAGCACGGGCACCAGCATCGACGTCGGCGCCATCTGCAGAACACCCAGAGCGACCTCGCAGTTCAGGCCCAGACACAGACACAGACACCGATACATACACGGATACAAATAAAGGGGCAGACCCGTACGACGGGAACGCGCTCCTCCTCTGGATCCTCATGACCGGCCACTTCAGCGCCCAAGGTGAGCCCGAAGAAGAACTCTGGTTCCTCATGCGAGCCGCGTACGTGGCAGAGCGGCACCTTGGCATCAGCGACCTGGACGGACTGAGGAGCGTGATGGGCGAGTACTTGTATTCCAGGACACAGCAGGAGAGAAGTCTCATTGTTGTGAGCTTGCATTTGTCGGGTTCGGGTTCGGGGTCGAGGTCGACTAGAGCACGCGAGTGTATGAGTGTATGAGTGTATGAGTGGAGGTGGGAGTGGGAGTGGTCGTAGTGCGACGGACGATTACTTGCGAGGACGACTAATTAACTACGTACAGTATTTGGGAGAGAGGGCAGCACAAGTCGGATCCGGGTTCTGTGCGGCTACAGTAGCTAAGCTGTTTGTCTGTCTGGCTGGCTGGCTGGCCTTTGTACCGTTTTTGCATATTGTCCATCGTATATTGCACATTGCATATTGTCCATCGTACATTAGTATATCGTCCAGTTTCCTGAATACGCTATCAACCGCAGAGCCAGATCCCAAGGGTCTATTTCTATGTACTGTACACAAGCTCATGCTACTGGACTCCGTAGGCAGGCCGTACCTCGTACACTGAACGGACGGACCGGACCGGACGTACGCAGGGAGGTGTAGCACGAGAAAAACCACCACGGATCAACTGTACTTGACCCACTGTACCTACTGTACCTACAATCTACTTGCTGTACCTACAATCTACTGTACCTCCTCCGCCCCCTCTCCGCCACATCGATTTCCGCTCTGGGCCAACATCTCATCTTGTTGCGGTGGGGGCTCATCACACACGTTAATCTTGCAGCAAATTGCGAAACGCAGTCAGTCAGTAGCAAACGTCTAAAGGTATGTCTGCTGGGACGGTGCCAAAGGCAGGGATTCGATAATTTGAAACAACATAAAGTAGATGCGAAATTTCCCCATATGATAATATGGGCACAGTTCACGCGCTGCATGCTGGGAATATAACTAATTCCTCCGCCGCCTCTCCCTCGCCTTCCTCCTCCTGCTCGGTTTGTCAGTGCTACCTCACTCCTGTCCCAGTCTCACTCTCAAGTGGCCGCGTATGCTCGCTAGGTCCCGCCACAGCTATTCGTTTCTAGATCTTCAGAATAGATCTCCGACCAACGCCATGTCTCCAATCCAGACCTTCACCTTCACCCCTCCAAAAAGTGAGGAACAAGTGATGAACGCATAAGCCCATGGCTTCCAGTCTCTGCCAAATACCTGTCTCTTGGATGCCTTGACACCCTGAAATGTGGGTTGCGTCGGTGTTGAGGGATTATTCACCATTCTCTCTGCAAAAGCCGGCTTTGGTGGATGGGGGTTCATCTCTTGCAAGCGCAGAGACCGGTTCTGCGCCATCCAGCACACCTGGAGCTGTCTCCATCTCGCATTATCCACAAGCCAAGGTCTATGATCCCAGGCTTATCGAGATCTCGCCTTCTCCACCGGGCCATACCATCTGATTCCTTTTGACCCCGACAGAAATGACCCCAACCGCAAATCAAAGGAAAAATTCCCTGGTCCAGATACCCAAAACGAAAGAAGCGCTGAAAGTCGTTGCTGATACATAGCCGCGTCACTAGACAATTTTCGAAGAAGCAGAGAAGAGCTGAATAATGAGAACAGATGATAGCAATCCAGACTATCAGACAGCAAGCAGCACCAATGGCCGCGCACAGACTAACAAGATATATGCATATGTAAGTGGTTCAAGGGTTGATTGGCGCCGTCCGGACAGTGCTGAGGAATATTGTCCAATTTGTGCGACACGGGGAGTGCTAAGAGTATATGGAAGGCATCAAGGTCGTTTCAAACTGATACGGGAAGGTCATTCGGCTTTTAGTGATGTAGGCCAGCTTGCAGGGCATGAGGATCCACGGTGCCGAACGGTGTCATCGGCATGTCCATGTGTTCTCGAGCGTTGTGGAACTCAGACATGTCGTGCATCATCAGCATACCGTTCTCGTCTATACCGGGACTAGGCATGGGTATGTTGAGATTTTGTTTCGAGTACATCTCGCCTAGCATCAGGGTCTCGTCCATCATCCCATGATGACTGAACATATCGGCTGACGCGCTTCTATGCAGTGCTGAGAGAGGGGGAGACTGATCGGCGATGATAGGATCGGCATGGCCCATGTGCGGCATCGGAGACATTGATGTGGGAATCATGTTGGGATCAACCATCGGAGATGGGGACAGGAACGGTCCGTTGAAGGGCTGTGGAGTGCCAAATTCCGAGGCTGGCATCGGAGGCTGAGCCGGATTGGAGGGAAAGAATCCTGGGCTCGCGAATTCCGAGGGCGACGTGGCTGTAGCCGACATGGGCATCTGACGGAAGTCCATGCCATACCCAGCCGAGGTGTCTATTTGCAAGCTTGGTCCCAGGGGATTCTGTACCGGGTGCTGTGGCATGGGCTGATAGAGGTTGTGGTGGTCGGGGGCGAGTTGAGGGGATGGCTGCTGGATATGGAAAGTCGGCATGGGCCCGTGGAGCATTGAGAAGTCAATCGCAATCGGGACAGATCGACTTCTCTGTCGCTTGTGACCAGGATGCATCCGGCCGGGGTGAAGATGGTGGTTGACGCCAAATTGTTCCTGGAACATGCCCACGTGTGGGGGATGAGGCCTGGCGAACTGAGCGTTGGGTTGAGACGCGGGACGAACAATGCCCATGGTCGGCGACACGGGTGCTGAGGCAGGCATCGCGTGGATGTCGAACGGGTTCATTCGGTTCTGGAACGAGTCGAGGGAGACAAGTTTCGCAAGCTGACCGCTCAGCACCTTGGGGTGGCCGCCGAGATGGTGTACCAAGATTTGAGAGGCTTGTTGATCTTCCGTGAAGTCGCCGCATTGGTAGAAGCCACCAGAGTTTGAAGAGTCCATAAAGAAATTTGGCGGTCTGGTCAGCTCAATGACAAGCCCGCCAGGACGCGGTGGAGCTCCCGTTGCCGTCGGGTTCGTGTCGCCGGGCTCCAACTGGATACTCTTGATAAAGGCAAAGGGAAATTCGATCTTGTAGCCTGCAGAATCATTGTTGATGTAGTAGGTGATACACGCCTTGTCAGGGGAATAGAAGATGACCAGATCCATGGCATTCTGGCCTACGCGTCGCCAGGAACCAATGCTCAATGATCGGCAGGTGAAGTGGTGAATGACTGCGAATTGGTTAGAGCCATGTTCATCGCCGGGAATGCGATTGTAACCTACCGACTTTGCCCTGGGCGGTCGGATCCCCGTTCATGAGCATGCCGCCGCTTCCGTACTGTGCCACGGGGCCACCAGGACGAAGTAATTGATGGGGAAATGGTCTGCCAGATTCCATGGCCTGCATGGCCAGCAGCTGCCTCAGGGTTTCGGGGATGTTGTCCAAATCCTCGCCTGTCTCCAGGCTTTTCTTCGCAATCATCTTGATCTTAGCTCGGCGACGGCTACGCACAATGTCAGTCTCCTGCCGTTTGACGATCGGAGCACGTCCTGTCCCTACCTGTTTTGGAACCAGATCTGGACGGACCGTTCGGTCATATTGATCTCCTGCGCGATACGTTCCCGGGTGGCAGCAGTGGGAGTGGGGTTCTTGTTGAACTCCATTTCCAGCGTCACCAGCTGATCTTGCGTCGCCCGCTGTCTCTTCTGGTTCCTCTGTTGTTGCGTCAGGGTGCTCTTTCGAGGTGGACGGCGCGGGGCCGAGCTGGGACCTTGTGTGGAAGAACTCGAGGTCGCCGGCGTGGTCTGGGTGGGTTGGCTGGCGTTTGGTGAAGGAGTGGACTGGACCGAGTCATCGATGTCGAAGTCGTTCGGGTCCGATGACATGGTGTCCGCCGGGTCGTGTTTGATGTCCGGACTATCCATCGTGGGATGTCGTGTCTGTCTGTGGTTTGTAGTATGGAAAGGAGTGGAACGCTCGTTGGCGGTGGGCAAGAATGCGAGGTCTATTCGATGGCTGGACCGTGCAGCGAAATGGAAAAAAGACCTCGTGGCCTGGCGAGTTGGACGTCTCTTGGGATGTTCTACCGTTGAAAGGGGTAAAGACCGTATGGGGTGAATGGAAAGGGCAAACAGCTTAATGAATGTGGTTCGAGGGCCTTGAAGGAGTGAAAGGCACAACTCGAGGGTTGATGCGTGAACAACGAGAAGAAAAGAACGTGATACAGACTGAGAGAAGGATGAGGAGGAACGGCAAAGCGACGGTGAGGATGGAGGAGAATCAGAAGGAAAGAGGAGACGAGCAGGGCAATTAAGGGAGGTAGGCCACGACAAGAGACCCGCGGCGAGGCGGCAAGGTGCTGCGAGAGCGTCAGGAACCACCCAGCGGCGGCTGCTGAGTGGCCCCTCGGGGGCTTTCTGGGCCTCTCGGAGCGAGGAACCACCCAAACCCTCTGGCCTCCACCGATGCAGGTACCGCGAGTCCAGAAAGTCAAAGTTGCGCACAAGCTCCGGCGGTGTTTGGGTGGGCTCGGTGGGCCGCTTCCTCGATCAGCTTAGCGGCCTCACTAAGCCCGAGAGGGCGGCCTCGGCTGCTGGCTGCCCCTATCGCGAACCCCCCAGGCGCGGGAAACAGCTCAGCAGCTATGCCACGGTCAGGCTAGCACTGCTGCCGGAGCCCCAATGATCAACCTTGTTTGCACCGTCGGTCCAGCTGTTGCAAGGCCGGTCCCCTGGAGGAGCCCTGCGACCTAACCCAAACCGTGTCTGACGCGCCCAAACGCCCAGGGATGCACCAGAGGATCAGGTCAAACAACCCATGTCACAACATGGATTCAAGGTGTCGTCTCACCCACCACGCGGGTGCTATTGAAAACTGCGTCAGAGATGCTGATTGGCTTGCAATGGCCATGCTCCCGAGTTTGGGAGGTCACAGAGGAGTTACACACCAAGCAGCCGGCTTCTGTTTGGGAAACTTCCCATGTCGAAGGCGCTCGTGTGTATCGTCCAATGCGGGCACGACTTCAAAGAAAGATAGGCCGTAGCGAAAAAAGAATAGCGCTCCTCGCCAGCCCTCCGCCACATCGGCGTCGTTGCCGCTCTGACTCGTCGCGCGCAATTGTAACCCTGCTGGCGCGCGTCCGAGACACCATGTCAAGCTTACTTGCCATCGACTACTCGTGTGCATGCTTCAGTAGTACACGGAGCATCGGGATGGGCATCATGTTCATGCTGCGGAGCAATGGAAACCTTGCGCCTACGGTGCCCAGTCGAACATCGAGGCTGCTGGGCGGCTAGTTAGTGGCTTCGTGTTGCCCTCGTACAGTACGAGTAGGCAAGGCCGTGAACATGATCTGCTGCATCGACCAGTTCACGAAGATGATCAGAGTTTTCTCGAAACCTCCCTTTGCGGACCTCGTCGGACGTTCCTACATTCGCCGCAGCCTTTAATTCATGAGTCAGTGCACCGTTACGACGGCACCAATGATGCTGCCATCCGAATGCTGTCGATCTTGGAGCTGTCTCGTCCGGAGCGTCCTGAGGTCGGCCATTGGCCCGCTGCAGGGAATCGGTCATCTCTCGAGGTCAGCGTGAGGCGGTTAGTTATTCGCCACAGAATATTCGGCCAAGCTTCTATGCTGATGGTTCGTGGCCGTGTATTGCCATCAAGCAGGGTGCGACGAGCTTTGACCAGTGCTGGCAGGCCGAGCGGTGAAGGGCACTCACTCATGCTCGACGCCGCGAGGATGGGAAGCTCATCTTCTCGCCCGTCGACGACACGCCAGTTGTCTCAGCTTCGGCATTGGAGAGCTTGCTTGGTGCGCCTCAACGTCACCGCCCAGCCAGTCAGACGGCACAGCAGAAGAAAATCGCCGCACCCATCAAATGTCTCACAATCGTGCATGAGAGCATTGCTTTCTGCCCGCGGACCCTCTCAAGTCCCAGTCAGGTATCTTGCGAGTTACTCGGGCCCTGCTGCGACCGGCCAGGAGTCTCGGGAGGGTACATGGTTTGTCGCACATTGCACATGCTGGGCGTGTACTCCGTACAGAACTGTATGAGCCACTTCTCCTGAAGATCCCATCGACCCGGCCATCGGCGATGCCTGCACGACGTGTGAGGAACTACCGTAACTACTGCTGAAACTACGAACTCGGCTCCAGCAGCCGAGTTTGCCACTCCCGTGCTGGCAGCTCTCGTACTCGGAGAATTGGTCCTGTCAAATTTGAACAGATCACCCGATCCTGCCACCATTCCTCTTTGTCATGACTGCGAGGTACACGGTTCGCAGTACGGAGTACACAGTGTTTAGTCGCGCGGTGTATGGTGTGTTTCCATATTCTTGCAACACACATTTTGAAGAGCGTCATGACACTTCACCAAAGCCGCGATAAGGACAGATACGAGTGGCGCCATCACGACTTGCTCAATGAAGTTCGCGCAATTCTTCCGACCGTCTAATTCAGGCAGATCGCCTAACAGGTACCACTTGTACTCGTACTCCGTAGTGGAGGTGAAAGTCCAACTCTCGTCAGTGGTGCCAGCACCCACTGCAGAACACCGAGGTAGGTAGACGTAGAGCTTGCAGACGCGTTGATGTGTTCTCCGTCCAAAGCATGTCGATGTTGACTTTGATGTCGAAATCTAAAGTCTAAGTTCACATCTCAGGACCGACGTCGTGCTGGAGCGCGATCGAGGCGTGTTGTGTGTACGAGTAAACACGGTGTGGTAGCACGTTGGTGACTCGCTCGTTGTGAATCCCTCGAACCTGAAGACGAGCCGATGCCGTCCATCCACTTGTACCGTGGTACTCGTACTCCTGCTCGTGGGTTGCCTGCGTGTCCCTGTCTGTGTTCCTCATTCCTCCTTTTCCAAGCACGACAGGACTGACTCTTGGCACGCCTCACGCAGGACGCACCAACGCAGGTACCCGAGCCACAGTCGCGTTCTGACTGGAGCAAAACTTCCTCGACTAGCGCAGGCACGGAATTCAATGTTGTGGGCAGTGGGTACGGCGGGTCCACGGGCGGGCCAACAACGTGATTTTTGACGTTGACGGCCAGGGATCAGGGATCAAGATCGAATTTCGGGTCAGGACTGACGCCTAAAGCCGCGAACGAGAGTGACAGGCTCGTAAGGAACAGAAACTTTTCTTCCATCCCGGCATGCAGGTGTGGCTTTGCCAGTGTTGAAGTATCTCGGGTTTTGTATGCAGGGTGTGGCGAAATGCTACGCGCACGGGTCCTGCACTGTGCTTGTACACGGTACTTCCTGCGTGACTGTGTATGCGATGGTTTGGCGGACTGCCGAAGAAGAGGCACGAAGAGGCTCCCCTTTTCATTGTCTCACTTCGGCGCACATGGCAGCCCAATCAGGCATCCCGCGCTCATCATACACGCCAGCAGGATCCCGGCAGCATAAAATCCTTCTTGGCTGCAGTATTTGTGGGTATTGAGGCTCAAGGGTTCCATATACTTCCGCCTAAGTTCACAGTGTGTTCATGCCAGCTGCTGTGTACTCGTATATACTCGACGCGATTGTCTATCAACGTATGTCCCAAACTCTGTCTACATACAGTCGCGTTCTGCTGGGTATGCGCGATGTTCGTGTCTCATCCAACTGTCGTCCAAGGGGGATATCGCTCATTGCCCATGCCATCAATGCTAACCAGTCCTAATTCCTGCGCACGGCGCCATATCCTTTGCTGAATAGTTCACCAATATCAATCGATTTTCGCCCCGGAGGAGGCTGTGGGACTTGGGTCATTTCGTGACTCCGATTCGCTGGGTTCTGTTGTCGCTTCGTGCTGGTGCTCGACTTCATGCTAAACCCCGATTCATTCCTCTTCGTCTTCGGTCTTGTTTCCGTCGTCATTCCTCGGGGCTTCTGGAGTAGCTCTTCAACTTGCGCCTCTCGTTCCGCCTGCTCAGCGGTCTCGCGGGCAATTTCCAGGCTCGACTTCTTTGTCCCTCTATCCCATCCTTGCTGCAGCAGCTCAGCAGAGGCTTCTTCGAAGCGCTTGCGCACTTCTCTATCTTGTTCAAACCCCTGGAAAACATCCACATCACTCGGCCAGACAGTGGCTTTGACTGCCTTGATCGTGACCTCGACCAAGCAGACTGCCGCCACAGTCAATATCAAAGTCACCCACCACAAAAGGTTGCGCCCAAATCTATCCAAGAAGGCATGGTTCACGTTGTAGATGGGGCTGAAGGGGTATATGCAGGACAGTATCAGGTTCCACAGCCACCAGCCACCAACTGACAAGAAGATCGCAATGGCGGCCGGCAGGGCTTTGTTGTGCAGCTCGATGAACTGCATCTTGAGCGAGATCACGACGACGCAGACAGAGTAGACCAGGTCCCCAAAGGCGTAGAGCTCTTGATCTTGCGTGAACCATGCCAGGCCGTAAATATTGTGGACCAGAAAGTACACAAGGACAGCCTCGCAAGCACCTAGCGTACACCA
Source organism: Cladophialophora carrionii CBS 160.54 (assembly GCF_000365165.1). Lineage (NCBI taxonomy): Eukaryota > Fungi > Ascomycota > Eurotiomycetes > Chaetothyriales > Herpotrichiellaceae > Cladophialophora > Cladophialophora carrionii. The sequence continues at coordinate 2,832,239 of NW_008481831.1, forward strand.
TCTGACGTAGGCTCGGAAGTTGAAGCCTTGATTCCTCTGGCCGATGTTGTACAGTTCCGGAACTGCTAACAGGGTCGGTGCTGACAGATCTTTCTCAAAGACCCCCATGAAGACCACCGGGAGAGAAGTGAAGAGGGTATTGAACATGGAGAGACTCCATGGTTCGTACAGACTGGTCCCAGTATAACCGTTCCACCGTTGAAACAAGGCTTGGCAGAGGTAGAATAGCATTTCCTTCCAAAAGGTGCCGAGGAGATATTTGCAGATTCGAACATAGTTCCAGCGTCCATGGACCAACAGCAGTTTCAACAAGAAGCGAAATTGCGCAATCGAGTAATCAGAGGTCCGAGCGGCCTGGAGGCCTTCTTTGCCAGCGATGCCGATTCCGAGATGGGCTTCCTGGATCATAGCAATATCGTTCGCGCCGTCACCAATTGCTAAGGTTACGGAGCCCTTGACTTTGGTTCGGATAGTGGCGACGAGCGACGCCTTTTGACTTGGGGAAGCCCGACAACATATCACAGAGTCGGCACGGATGGCAACATCGGTGAAGAGCGCCTTCGCAGCCTCGTCTGCGTCAATGATGGCGAGAGTTTGACCGTCAATGACCAGGACAGAGTGTATCGTCTTCTCATCGCTCATGTGGGCAAATGCGTCGGCCATCCGGCAGTTGAGATCTCCAAGCTCATGATCCAGGACTATAACTGCAGAATAGTGCTTGATAAGTCGACATGAATGGCCAATGTTGATGGCCGTCTCACGTTTGTCGCCAGTAAGCATCCACATCTTGATACCTGCTCTCCGAAACCGCTCAATGGCGTCGGGGACTCCTTTTTGGAGCTTGTCCTCGATTGCAGTGGCTCCTAACAACTCCAGCTTGGTCTCGACAAGCTCTGCTGCACGCTCAATCTTTTCTTGCCGATCTGTGATGCTTGTCGTAGCCGAGAAGTAGATATGCTTCCACTCATTGTATTCATTTTCCGTCAAGTATCGATATGCATACATAAGGGTACGCAAGCCCTCAGTCGCAAAGTCATCAATGTGTTGGAAACATCGTTCGAAGACAGCATGGTCGTCAACTACGAGGCTTTCCTCAACAAGCTCCTCTGTGCCATCCACTTGCATAGACGTACGAGGTGTGATTTGAGGCGAGTGGTGCACCCTCCCGCTGTAGCTCTCGGATTTGCGAGAAAGAAGTTGTAGGGAAGGTCGAGGTGAATAGAATTGAGAACTCTTGCGCTGCTGGGACGTGCTTGCTTCGTGCTCACGATCTTTCAACCAATGGTCAATGCTTTCCCGAGCGCTTCGAGAACGGTCAAAAGACACGCCACTCGGTCGCGGAGAAACGGTGTCAGCTCCGTAGACGGAACCTGATTTCCAGTTCAACTGAGAGCTACGCCTCCTTAACGCCTCTTGCGTCTCAACACTTTTTCGCTGGCTTGCACGTCTTTCCACCGCCTGCACTTCGGTCGCAGCCAGATCTGCCAGGCGTAGAAGTTTCCGGATGGTACTGTCCGCGCCCTTGATAATCAGGCAGATCCGTCTGTCGGGGAGGCGGACCACTATTGACATCCGCTTTCTCGCACTTGAGAATTCGATCACGTCCAGAACCTCGTACGTTTCATAGATCGGAGAAGCCTCATCCCCATCGGCATATGTTTTGACCGTCACACTTTTGGCTTGTCGATCAGTCACAATATATCCCAAGTCTTGGGCTGCCTTTACCAAGGCTAGCTCGTCAGGAGACGCGGCTTGATAAGTCATCTCGCCCTGGTCATCTTTCTCCGGAATACAAGTGTGGCAAAGCGCTAACGACAGCAGGAAGAATCGGGTCTTTCGTGCGAAAACCGTCTGAGGCCGGCGGTAAATGTACTCGAGCATGTCTTGCGTCTTACCGGCTTCTAGCGTCAAGTTGGTGCCATTGGATGGTCTCCAGTTCGCGTCTGCTGCGTCCCGCGTCTGTTGGTCCTCTCCATCATGGATACCAGGCGATGTGGTAGGCTTAAGCAACAGCTTTGAGAAAGGCATCCTTTGCTTCTTCTCGGCGTCAGGCTCTTTCTCTTTGCCGCCTCGCTTCTTGTGTCTTAGCCGCTGCTGTCCAGCCTCATCGGCTGCATCCTCTCGCAGATCAAGGTCATGCAGCCATGCAGTGCCAGCGACGCTCAGCTTTCGAAACTTCATCGAGTTATTGGTAAGTGTCCCTGTCTTGTCGGAGAAGATGTAAGAGACCTGCCCGAGCTCTTCGTTGATGGTCGAAGTGTGTGGTTCCATTGGAGTATCCGACTCCGGGTCGTACATGTCCACATCATTCATCAAGAACATCTGAGAGACCTTGACGATTTCGAGCGACACATACAAGCTCAACGGCAGCATCGTGTTCAGCATGATAATGAAGGAGGTGAAGACTTGGCCGAAGGGCACCCTCGCATCCTGCAGGTACCATGACTTGTTCTCTGTCGTTCGGCGCCAGATCTGATATGCCACAGTCAATATGATGGCCATGAAGAGGACAAGCGACGCAACAAATACGACCACCCTGTTGACCTTGGCCTGCAAAGCCGGTGCCTTTGTACGGGGTGCCTTGTTGGCGTTCATCCTGATCTTACATTCTTCACCCGAGTAAATGACCAGGCCTACCGCGGACGGCGTATTGCGCAGCACGCTGCCACGGTACAGGATTTCGGAATTGGTCAGTGGCAGTGTATTTCCGTTGATTGTTACCCTGCCGTCGAATTTGTAGAGATCGAGGTTGGGATCTTCCACCACAAATTCGGCTGCCAGTCGAGAGATGGATCGTGGATCCTGGCAGGCTTCACTGATGTCGGCCAGGGGCTTCTTTGATTTGAGATTTGTTTCCCCATCAAGGCTTTTTGTTTCCACGTAAGCTGTATCCGTTGGTTCGTTGGCATGTAGAAGTACTAGATCTGCAGGGATGCCGGCGTTCCTGTTCAACAGGACAACATCGCCTACGCGAACATCGCTCCATTTCTTCTCCTGCCACTCAGTGTTGTGGGGACAAGACGGAGTAATTCTGAGAACATGGGCCGTGCGCTCGTTTTCCTCCTTATCCAGACGGTGTCTCCTTATATCGTCGTAGCCTTCCTTGGCCATTGAGATTGCAACAAAGATTAGCAACGGTATGATAGTGGTGTATGTGCCAGTGGTGCTGAGACCAGGTATCATTTGCAGGATAGAGACGCACAGGAAGTAGAAGTTCGCGAGTTTCCCAAACTGAGCCACGAGCTGTTTGGGTACAAAATTCCAGGGCGTGTAGCGACAGGAGCGAATAAGATTGTCGATGTGTGGCTTTCCGGACCTCTCATCGATTGGCAGTTCGTCATCGTGTACATTCACCTTTACGTGCCGCCCATCAACACTCGATGTGATGGCGTTAGCTCGAATAACCTTGTGTTTGAACTGACGGTAGATCTCCTTTAGTGTTTTCAATAAGGTCGTTCGCGAAGACTGCTTCGCCATCCACTGGCGGTAAAGAGGCAGCTCAAGCTTGGAGTCTGATAGTCGCACAGACTCCTGTAGACGACTGGCTGACTCTTCCTGCGACTCTTCGACCGTGACCGTTGTCGGGCGGTAACCACTCTTCTGACTCTCCTCTTTCGATGAGTCCAGCTCGAAGGTCCCCGCATGGTCAGGTATCTGCTTCTGCACGTTCTGAGTGAAAAGCGCGCGTCTCAAGGAATATCCTCGGTTGCGACCAACTGAGGCGGACTTGAGTATGCCGGGCGGCGAATGAACTGGAGCTTTAGATTGTTGTGGCAGAATATCTTGCCCTTGCTGCCTAGGAGATCCAACCGGGAGTTGGAGTCTGGGTGTCTCATTCCTTGAAGAGTCCTGCAAGTTTGGCTCTGCACTTGTACTTTGCTCAGCAACTCGCGCGCCGAAAGCATTTCGTCTCGTGTCTGAGGTTTCCAGCTCGTCGTCCCCATGTTCTTGGCTGTCTGAGACTTTCAGCGAGGCTGGAGCCATGACGGATGAACCGAGCGGATCGTGTAAACCGGCGCGAAGGAGTGTGCACTGAGGAAATCATCGGCGCTGTTCTTCCCGCAGTTTCGGTCTCATTGTCTGAGGAAGACTGCTTTGTGAGGGTGTTAGTCTACTGGAGCGCGGTCCACGAAATGATCCCAAAACTACTCCCTACAGGCATTGAGATTGTGAGGTCAAAGGACGTGTCTCAGATTGCGCAGTCGAATCTTGGAACCACGCAGGAAAAGTGTGTAACAAGGGTGGCAGTGCATTGAACATTGCGCGTTGCAGCGGCGGCGGCGATCTCCAATCGTGGGCGCAATTGCTGCAAATGTGCAACCACCGCCAGTGATGTCACGCACGGACAGCGGTCGCTTGCTGAGCCACTGAGAATCAAGCCCTGAACATCCTGGACTTCTCTCCCCAGGGGTCCTCGTAGCGCTTGCCTAGATGAGCCTAAATTTGGTCCGATGATCAGCCGAGTGGGATGAAATTCGCGAAGTTTGCCATTGTCAGTTCGTGCTGGTGGTGCTGGGTTTTAAAATGCTACCTACCCCAGGAGTACTCGATCTTCAGTGTCAATTGTGTGCGACGAATGCCACCATCCACCAACAGCTCAGCAGGCAAACAGGTAGTGCATTTTGTACTTTCCCACCCTCATTCTCGCTCAGGAACCTCCCACTCATCCCCATATCAACCATCTCTTGTGTATGCAGCGTCGTCCACCCACTTCTGCGCCCTGTGCTGTCGGTCTTTGGCTCGGACGCGTTACCTGTAAGAATAGGAATTCAGCGTTAGAGCTGTCGTTCGCACTGCACACTTGCCTACTATTGCACAGTGCACTGTATGTAATTAGCCATTCCCTATCACGCCCGCCGCCTACTAATATAGAGTCGGTTGGGGTTTATGGTGACCACTCAGAATCTGCCGACAGATTGTCTATGGCACCGACCTGTCTAAGTTGCACGCTAGACGTTGTGAATAAAAGCAATAAGCGTACACCAACGACAATACAGTCTGTAGACTATCCTTGGCCGGGTGTGGGAGACGATGGGCGCGACGACAAGCCTTCGCTATCGTCGTTGATCTACTTGCTTTGCGGACGATTACGCCCCGTTAGGGTGCGATATGAGCTGATGCGCTCGCATCAACACCAACGTCCATCTCACCCATAGATCCACGGCCTGTTCTTGCGAGAGAAGTCAACTTGGGTGGTGCTGGGGACCTCCCTAATTCTGACACATGTATACCTATCCGCATCAGGACCAGTGTGAGGATTTCAGTGCACTGATCTACCCTACTGCAGCGAAACAGACGCGCAGTGTACGGCCTGTTTCCTCCAAACCAGGGCTTAGATCGAGCGGCGACCCTGCGGTAGCCGTTCTCGTCGATGACTTGGACGGTCACTGGTCACACTCGAGGAGGTCGATCGCGGGATTCACGGCATGTTTTTCTGCAGGAGTAGAAGGGCTATGAGCTCAAACCTAGGTTTCCGAAGGAAGTTACGCTGGAAGCGTCTGCTGAGATGACTTTTGTTCTTGATATCTGTAGGCGTCTGTTAGGCCAACTCACGCCTCGGCCGCTCTGATGCAGTCCATGCAGCCTCTATGTACAGGGTAGACTGATCTCCCAGTATCGTAAGCGCCATCGCTCCGGGTAGTTCTGACTTCGCACTCCCCGTTCCCCTCCGGATGGTCTTTGTCATTTCCTTTCTCCTCATCCTTCTGCTCCCCTCGACTTGGCAGCGATCGCCTTTGTCTTTGCCGCAATCCTCGCTCGGCGCCGTTGCGGCCTCTCATACGCCACGATCCTCGGCCCACAAGGCGGCGGATGTGGCACCTGCACGCGTTTCCCGCCTTTCTCCTTGTTCCTGGTGCAGGCAACGATATCACCCATGTATTCATTGCCGGCTCCATCCACAGCATACCAATGGAGATCATTCTCTGGATCTGCACTGACGATCTTGAATCCGGTTCGTAGGGCACCGATTCTCATATGTCGGCCAAAGTCTCCACGGTCGGGGTGTGTATGTGTGCATAGATCGCAGACGTACGCCCAGTCTTTCTGGCGCCATTTGATCGTGACACTGCGGTTGAGGTTAGGCGGGAAGCAGCGTCTACGGGCTGACTGTTGGGCTGGAAATGTTGGCGGCGGCGGGAACGGCAGGGTTGGTTGGGACGGCACGGGCGGCATCGTAGGTGCGTTGGCGAACGAGTAGGGAAGGGCGGGCGTTTGCGTTGGCTGAGGCGGGTGAAGCATCGGTGGCTGCTGTTGCGGCATCGTGGTGTCTTGATCGGCGGCGCTGTTGGCACTGTTACGAATGATAGCGAGGCAATTGTCGGGAATCAACCCAGTCACGTTGTAGCGAGCGTCCAGCACGTTGACAAGGCCTTGCATCGTGAAGTCTTGGCTTGTGTTGAAGAAGCCCTGGAGTAAGTTTCCCAGGGTGTTTCTCAACAATGGATTCATCATTGCCGGCGCATTATATGAGAGGAATTGAAGGACGAAATCGCTCCAGACAGCGTCTTGCGGGGCTTCGACACTTTCGTCGGTTGCAAAAGGGTGATTCATCTTGAGCTTTGACTGTGTGAGTGAAATTGAGAGTGATAATGAAGATGTCACAGTGTGGTTGCAACAAGGAGCGATGCAATCACATGAACCTGCGGTCGGTGATGAATTAGAAGTTGAACGTGGTGAGCGTCGTGACGGTTCCCAACGCTGGCAATCGTAGGCTCGAAGGAAGACAGCACAAGAAAACATACCTTCTAAGACAACCACGCTTGAGGTCCGTCTCTGAATGTTCTTGATCTGAGATTGTCGTGTGATGCAAGATCTTCCATCTGTTGGCCTGTCAATCTGGTTATTGGCGACGTGCTGGATCGACCTCAGGTGTAATTTACCTTTTCACAAAAGAGCAGTGTTCATGCACACACAGTAGACTGCGGACGTATTGTTGATAAGGCTAGTCAATCCTCGAGGAGAGATATTCCTGTCGTGGCTGGTTGTGCTCAGGATTATGATTCCGTGAAGACTGTTTAACAATCATCGATGGTATGATATATCTTGTCGACATTGAGCATCCAGAGAATCGTCACTAAAATCACGTTGAAAGACGTGGTTTGGGAAATATCACTGTAATCTGTCAGCAGAAGTGATTTGAAAAGTGACACACAATGGACAGATGGGCACAGAAGATGTGCGCAGTGGCTATACTCGCGATGTATCGCTTTTGTCCATTCATCTCGCCCTCTCCCCGAACTGAGAATCCTTTCATGAACTCGGCTTCTTATTGTGGACTGACGGCCAGCTGATCCCTCCATAGCCGACATGTCCGCTGCTTCAGGATAATTTGGACCATTACTGATAGCATTGGTGCGCAGCAAAGCCCGATACCCGCAACAGATGATCGATTCACGATATGGGAGTCCTTTTTCCCCAGTATCTCAGAAGAAATAGCATAGGAAAGCGATCAAGATGGTGGTGACGACGAAGACAATCAGGGAAGGACAAGCCGATATAGCCATCTACTGTGAACCATCCAGGACCTCGCAAGGCTTTTGACGTCTTCTGGCACAAATGAACAGACACACACACTAACTCAAACCCAAGCTGCATTTCAACCTCGTCTCAACATGGTGTACCTAATTGAGGCTGAAGAGAACGGTGAGCGTGCCCAGAACGTCGAAGGACGTGAGCCCGAACATTCTTTCCCGCGTGCGGGGAGACGTGACCGCGGCAGGGGACAAACAAAGTGCTATGGTGATATCGTAGTAACCGGTTGCTAGATGATGAGCTCGACAACAGCGATAAATTGTCGTTGAAGTTCTTGCTGAGAATTGCTTGGCCAGCATGTAGTCCTGTCAAATCCCCGTCATTCTATTCTCATGGATCCCACTTCATTAGCATCAGTGCCTCGCTTGCTAATTATACTGCATATTGCAACTGGCCTCTGAAGGCGACTTTTCTTGCTATCCTCATCTTGCTGCCACCAGAGGCCCGGGAGGCATCAGAGTTCTTCTTTCAGACTATCCATCAGTTAATGTGCCGTTGCCCACTCCCTGTACCAAGCCAAGCATTCACTATTGGCAACACTGGCTGAAGTTTTTATATCCATGCCGCTCACGATCTGCTTGACAGCTCCTTCGACCTTCTTGCCATTAGTCGTTACCGGAATCTCCGGACACTCGTCCACGATTTTGGGCACATGTCGTGCACTCAATTCTTTTCTCACCACAGCCTGTATCCTCTGGACCAGCTCCTCTGAAAACCTCTGACCCTGGGCCATCTTGAGGAACAAGAGCACAACCTCATCGGTATCTTGCTTGCGCTTCCTGCCAATGCACAATGCGTCTTCAACTTCGACGCTGAAGTGCTCGAGCAAGATGTTGTAGATCTCACTCGAGCCGAACCGGACTCCCATGGGGTTGAGGACACCGTCAGACCTGCCAAGCATCCAGATCCCGCCAGTCGCAGGATTGAAGCGTACAAAATCGCCGTGGTGCCACACTGCACGGCCGGTGTCCGGGTCGGTAAAGACCTCGAAATATGATGATTTATATCGCTTCTCGCCGCTGGGACCTGGGGGCCAGAACATGCACGGCTGGCAAGGGAAGGGAACAGTGCAGACGAGCTCACCAGGCTCACCAGTCAGAGTTATATCCTTGCCATCTGCGGAAAATGCTTTGATAGCCATGCCGAGCCCGCGGCACTGGATCTCGCCGGCGTGGACGGGGAGAATGGGACAGGGCGCGCCAAAGAGGGATATGATATCTGTACCACCAGTTATCGAGCCAAGCAGGATACCAGGATGAGGCGATAAAGGCGAAATATTCTTGTAGACATATTCGAAAGTGCTAGGTGCAAGAGGCGAACCAGTCGAAAAGATGGACTTCAGAGAATTGAGCGTAGCTCTCTTAGGAGAAGCTTCCCTAGGAAGAATCTGTGCCTGTTCCAGAAGGGACAGATACTTGGCCGAGGTGCCAAAGTGGTTGATTTCTAGCTCGTCAATGAGCAGAGGCATGGTCATCTCTTTATGAGGGTGGAATGGAGAACCATCATAGAGGACAATGGTTGCTCCACTAGCTAGGCCTGATACGAGCCAATGCCACATCATCCAGGTGACGGTGGAGAAGTAGAACACTCTTTCTGAACATCTCACATCGGAGTGAATCTGGTGTTCTTTCTTGTGCTGCAGTAGAGTTCCCAGTGACGCGTGGACAATTGGCTTAGGTGTTCCCGTGGTGCCAGACGAGTAGAGAATATAAACCGGGTGCTCCGGAGGCAGATACGTGAAGCGAAGTGGCTTAGCGGAGTCGCCCTTTGCGACAAAGGAGGAATACGATTCCACCACCGTAGTAGAATGGCTGGTAATGGACGGCATGTCAAACGGGTGACTTGGGATCGTCTCGAAGATAACGAGGTTCTTGACTGATGGCAACTCTGACACGACTTGCGATATCTTCGCATGCGTTTCATGCGTCTTGCCATTGTAGGTTACAGCATTGTCGGCAAAGAGGAGGACTGGCTCAATCTGGCGGAGTCTGTCGAGCACCGCATGAACACCTGTGTCAGGACTGACACCTGACCATATGGCACCTAGAGACGTCGCTGCCAGCATTGCGACCACTGAATTTGAAGTATTGGCCATGTATCCTGCCACTCTCTCCCCCTTCTGTAGCCCATGCGCCTCCATTGCAGCGGCACACTCCCGCACCCGCCGACGGAGCTGCGACCATGTCACCTCTTCGCGCGTGGTCTCTGTGGCGGCAATGATCGCAAGTCCATCTTCGGGCGGGACTGCCGCAGGAAATAGCAGGTTCTCGGCAAAATTCAATTCGCAACCAGAAAAGAAGGTAGGCTTGGGGAACATCGGAGCGGGTTCGTCCAAGACTTTCTGACCAACGGTATTAGCACGCAATTACCTGTTACATCTTGTAACCGGTTACCCACATCATACTGCTTGTGCGCCTTTATGCCCGTGTAATGCCATACTTCCTCCCAGAAGGCCCCGGGGTGGTCGACACTCCATTGCCACAGATCATGGTAGGATGAGGTTGGGACGCCATGCTTTTTTGCCACATGTTGCTGGAATGCAAAGAATTCCGTGGACTCAGGGCGAGGATGCCTCCAGAGCTCAACAGAGTCCTTCGATCCATCGTTGGCGTTGCTCGCTGCCATTATACCAAAGTCGGTGCAGAGAAGAGAAAGTATTGAGGATGGCTTGAAATGTACTAGTTAGTAGCTTGGAGAAAGAACCACATGCGGCCGATGCTGCCAGTTGAACTCCGATTCTACACGAACATCGGGCGGAATTGGGTCCGGACGGAAATGCGACGACATGGACCAAACCATCCTCGGTCCTGCTTCGGGACCAGGAACAGGTCAATGATGCGCGATCTGAGATTTTAAGACGGGAGAGATAATGGACTTGTACAGTAGTCGTACTGTGTAGATGAGTGATCTTACCCTGCCAATTCACGGCGTGCACGGGAACCCAATTGACCAGTGCGGCAACTCGTCCCTGTATGAGTAGTTTTCAGGTGTTCGGCGTCGGCCCATGGTGACTCTCTCCGACAGGGCTGTATGAGAGGGAGGCCTGGTCTGTAAATCTACTCACTCTTGTCGATGACTCGTTTGTCTCTGCGCAATGGCTATTGCACTGTGAACGGAGCACTGGGTAATTGAGACGAGCCCCGACGCGACTCGACGCGACGGGCACGAGTTACTGTGTAAATCAAGTGATCAGCTCATTTATCGGAAATGGACAGACGAGATGCTGGATGATGAGTGCCAAGGAGACTGCGGGGACGAACGTTTAGGTGAGTTTAGTGCACCCGTAGCCAGATCCTTCTACCAATAGGGGACTTCTCCCGGTCGACGTGCAAATTTCTGCCAGCTCCGCTTTAACCGGCTGCCCCCTATTTCCCAGCGCGGATGGACACGACGGCCCCTGGAAGTCCTTGGAGCAGCCAGGCACTGAGAGGCAGTCAGGCCTAGAAGCAATTTCGTAGTAGCAACAGCCCCAGTTTCAGCAATAGCTTTTGACTGCTGTCAGCAGAGCTTCTCTACTTTGAGCATCGCGTCGCGTGCACCGCTTCAGTGGCATCCTATCTACTCTGCACCTCTTCTTCCTGTCCTCCATCTTTCTTCCTCAACTTTATACCGTAAGCTCTTGCGTCTCGATCAGCTGCTCTCCGCAACGAGGCAACGGGTCTGCGGCTCCCTAGGCTGAGGCGGGCGGTTTGCTGCAAGGCACGAGCCTGTGGTGCCCAATCACGGCTGGGACGGAATTGTCTGTCATCCGGGTTCGCCGGCGGCTGGTGTCATACATTCGACATTGCATGATCCTTCGTCGCATTCGCAACCAAGAAAACGAAGCCGCCCCCAGAGCGTCCAGCACCTCCTTCAGCCGGTTTCGCTGTGGTCCATCCTCGTTACACGCACCTCGAATTCATCTACATCGGCCAGCGCCCCTCGCCCATACCCCTTGTCGTCAAGCAGAAGCAGCATTGATCCTCGCCGAGACCCTTCGAAAACCTTTCTCTTCTCCAACCGTACACCGCCACAATAACGCGCGATCTTTCCACGACAAGCTCATTGAAAAGCCACGAACATCCCGGCGAAGCGTTGATAATTTTCCAAAGGAGGTTGTCCGACCATACCCGAGTAGTTTTGCAGCGCACCTTCGGCCATGCCTCGTCGAGTGTCCAACGCCCTTCTCAGCAGCTCACCTCCGACTCCCTGGCCGTCCTTTTCACCGTCAGAAAAGGGCGGCAGCCTCGTCAACAAGACCTCTCAGAAAGCCAGCAAGATCGCTCAATTCTTTTCGACCTCACCCAAAACAAAAGAGGCTCAGTCCGCCGCAGCAGCGCTGCTGGCGGCGAGCAAAGCTCAAGAGCAGGCCTTCCTCGCTTCAGGGTCGCCACCTATAAGCACACCTTCACTTTCATTACCGAGTATTTCCTTGTCTACAGCACGCGCGGATTCAGCCAACATGGACGAGCCTCCAACCACCCTTTTCCAGCCGCCCTCTCCGGCCGAGGCGCGGAAGCTGCAACGCCAGCATGCGCAGTTTGGCCCTTTGAATTCACAGTCGCACAGATACACCAGTCGGCACCAAGGCGGCGAGTTTCCAGAACCCGTGATGGACGAACCGCCCTATTACTATCTTTTGACCACCTACATCTCCTATCTGATTCTCATAATATTCGGCCACGTCAGAGACTTCTTCGGCATGAAACTGAAGGAGGACGCTTACCGACACCTGAAAGCACGGAATGGCTATGCCGCTTTGAATAGCGACTTTGACAATTTCTACGTCCGACGGCTGAAGATGCGCATCAATGATTGTTTCAATAGACCTACTACCGGCGTCCCGGGTCGATACATTAATCTGCTAGACCGCACCTCCGATGACGGAAATGTCCACTTCACCATGACTGGTACGACTACAGAGACCTTGAACATGAGTTCCTACAACTACCTTGGGTTTGCCCAGTCGGAAGGCCCCTGCGCCGACTCGGTTGAGGAAACAATCAGGAAATACGGGCTGTCTACCTCCAGCTCCAGGAGCGAGGTGGGCACATCCGAGCTCGCTGTGGAATGTGAGGCTCTCATTGCCGAGTTCGTGGGTAAGGAGTCCGCTATGGTATTCTCCATGGGTTTCGGCACCAATGCCTCCATTTTCCCTGCTCTGGTGGGAAAAGGCGACTTGATCATCTCAGACGAACTCAATCACGCGTCTATCCGTTTCGGGTCGAGACTTTCGGGCGCCATGATCGCCTCGTTCAAGCACAATGATATGACGGATCTTGAGGACAAGCTTCGGGACGCCATCTCCCAAGGGCAGCCTCGCACCCACCGACCCTGGAAGAAAATTCTTGTTGTGGTCGAAGGCCTGTATTCTATGGAAGGGACTATGTGCAACCTGCCCGGCCTTATCAGACTGAAGAGGAGATACAAGTTTAATCTCTTTGTCGATGAAGCTCACTCGATCGGCGCTCTCGGGCCACGGGGAAGAGGCGTGTGCGACTACTTTGGAATCGACCCCGCAGAGGTCGATATCCTCATGGGCACGCTGACCAAATCTTTCGGTGCTAACGGTGGATACGTCGCTGGTGACAAGGCCGCCGTCGACAAACTACGACTGACCAATGCCGGCACTGTCTATGGCGAAGCCCCCGGTCCTGCGGTCCTTGCCCAGATTATTGCTGCCTTGAAACTTATCAACGGCGATCTGAACCCCGGCCAAGGCGAAGAGCGGCTGCAAAGAATTGCATTCAACTCTCGATATCTCCGACTTGGCCTCAAGCGTCTAGGCTTCATTGTGTACGGTCACGACGATTCACCTATCATCCCACTCATGCTTTACAATCCTGCCAAAATGCCTGCCTTCTCGCACGAGATGCTCAAGCGCAAGATCTCGGTGGTCGTCGTTGGATATCCCGCCACGCCCTTGATCTCATCTCGGGCACGCTTCTGCGTCTCAGCCGCTCACAACAAGGAGGATCTCGATCGCTTCTTATCGGCCTGCGATGAGATTGGCAATGTCCTGCAGCTCAAGTTCGCGAGTGGCATCGCCGGCGGTGCCCCTCCGCTACCGGAAGGTGTGACCTGGGAGATGGAGCAGAGCCGCAAGCGACTGGAAAAGCATGACAAAGTGGCAAAGTCACTGGTCGTCCAACCCCGGTGGAGCTTGGACGAAGTCATCAGGCGTGGCGTCCAGGATGTGAAGGTGCCGCTGCGGTGATA